>NC_133538.1:80148093-80767155 GCF_048544455.1 Silene latifolia | reverse complement strand
TAAAAATTTGTGATTTATTAGATAAAGCCATGAAATATTGATGCATATTGTATATTTTGGTCCCAATATGTTTTTAGGTCATTTTTATGATTTAAGCTATTTTATTGCTCATTTTAATGATTTTTAGTTATTTTATTACATTTTTATGACTAAAATGAAAATTAAAATGCTAAAAATAGTTAAACTAAGTCTCTGACCTTGAACTTTTTATATGACCTAACATGCATACTTTAATTATTGTATGTAAAATTTCTTATTAATGTGATTAATATTGCATGATGTATGATTTTTATGAGATAAAAATGAATTAAATGGAAGTAAAATGATTAAATATAGTTAAACTTCGAAATAGTCCATAAAATTTTAATATGTTGTCACATGCATATTTTACTCACTGTGTGTAAAATTTGAAATAAACTTGATTCATTTAGCATGATTTATGAATTTTTAGTGTAAAATGACATAAATAGTGACTATTTTAGCATAAATAGCTAAAAGGAATTGCATGGCATGAGAAAATTATTTTTAGGTTGCATATGTATCCCACTTATCAGATCTAAAGTTTTAAAATTGATTTGATTAATTTTTGTATACTTTAGATATTTTATTTGATAAAACCGATAAATTGCAACTATATTTTCTCGAAATAAAATTCGAAAATTTTAACCATGATTTTTGACATTATGAGTGTCATGGATATATTGCAGAATATTCAAAAAATTAAAATTTGAAATTTGAAATTATTTTAATTTAATTTGGATTTATTTCATAATAGTTATGATTTTAAGGTCAAAATGAGCATAAAATTATATCAAGTTGAATTATTGTCAAAAATTGAGTGATGACTAATTTTTGAGACCTAAGTATGTTAGGATAACTAACTTGAGCTTAAATTTAATTTAAGTATTGATTTGTGATTTTAATAAGTTATTATCACGCATTTCCATAAAACCGGGTTATTATAAACGATGTAAGTTAAATAGGGCGATTTGGCACATAATTTCGCGTGATAGACACATATTATAATGCTGCATATTTCAATTGTTGAATGTCTTTTTATTTATATAATTTTGAATTATGTAATTTATCTTAGTATGAACTTAGTTTTAATCGATATTACCCGTAATGAAAGGGAATATTGATTCGGTTGTAATTTAATGTGATCTCGTATCACTTTTATTTTTACTAGTTTTCCATTTTACAAATGTATAATAGGAATAGCTTTTTATCTTTATTATTATATGTAATTCCGGATTTTCTTCAAGACGATGACATTCGGAAAGGTGTTCTTGGGAAGCGTGTCACTTGAAGATTCAAGGGATCAAAGGAGTTGGTTTTCGAATATGTAATAGATTATTTTATTTTATATTTTAGGAAGGCCATACTAGGAATTTATTATTTGTTTGCATTTCTTCTAATATGTTGCATGCATTGCCAAATCGTCATAACAACAGATGCATATCATATCGAGTCTTCGACCGTGTCAATTATAATTATCGACAATCCATTTTAGTTCACTTAAACATGATAGATAATAAATTGACAAGACCTCTCACTAAATAATAATTGAGAATTAGCCTTACCAAATAGTAGAACCATGAATCCCAATTTCATAAGGAAGTAGGCTTGGCTCAACGAGGTACTAAACTTGTTACGTTGGGTAAGTGAGTAGTAAATTGTTATTACATCGAAATTTGGATTGAGCTCAACGGAAGTATTCACGACCTTAGAAGCATGTGTTCCAGGCTAAGATAAATATTAAAGTAATTTTATCGACCGAGAGTTCTAGAAGTAGAATCGATTAAGGAGTTAATCCACCGAGTTATATTGATTAGGGATAAATCGGCTCACCGTGCCCGAATTAATATGAATTTGGATCTCGGAATCATTTATAATAGTTGGGTAGAGGTCACTATACAAATGCTAAAACTTGTTTTAAATATTTATAAGTTTTAAGACGATAAATGTTTATAATTCCTTCATTTTCTATTTTGTAGTCAATTTGATTAGTTTGCAATTACGACTCCAATTACATCCGCATCAACTAGCACAAATGCTCCACCACTCCCTAATGCTTCTTGGCTACGATCCTTTATGGATCGATGCAAACTTGAAAAGAATGGTTCAAATTTCACTGATTGGGATGCGCAACTCCGTTTGGCCGCGGAAGGTGACGACAAGCTTCGTTACCTTACCGAAGCCGCTCCCACCGCACCTACTACTAGGTTAACCTCCCCCGCAAGGGAAGCCTATGAGGCCTACCTAAAAGAGTCAGCAGCTATCAAGAATGTCTTGATTTTCTCTACGCAGCCCGATCTCCAAAGGAGTGCTATTAAAATGAGCACGGCCTATGAGATCTACACCAAGCTTGTGACCATGTTTTCGCAAGCTCCAAGGATTATCCAATATGAGGCGGCCTCCGTATTTTTCGAGATCAACATCAAAGAGGGCCAAAAGGTTAGCCCTTATGTGCTCAAATTGATTGAGCTTGTTGAGACTCTTAAGAACCAAGGGGTCAATATTCTCGAGCAACTCGTCATAGACCGAGTTCTACATTCCTTGAACAAAGTGAAGGCATATGTGCAGTTTAGGGTAAACTATAATATGCAAAACATGAAGACTTCTCTCCATGAGTTGCACAAATTGCTTGTGCAAGCCAAGAGGGACGTGGGTCTTGATGTTAGTTTATCAAAGGATGTGCTTTCTATTAACAACAAAAGCAAAGGGAAATTCAAGCGGAGTACTAGTAAGGGTAAGAAACCCAACAAGGGAAAAGGGAAAGTTATTGGGAATAACTCTTCCAAGCCGAAAAAGGGTGCATCCACCGAAGATAAGTGCCACTATTGTTGTGGCATGGGCCATTGGAAATGAAATTGCCCTAAGTATATTGGAGATGTTAAAGCTGGACGTGTTACTCCAGTAGGTAATAAAATCTCTAATCTATAATGTTATTGATAAAAATCTCAACTTTGGTATTTAGATACAAGTTGTGATTCTCACCCCCTTTAAATGTGATATAGGGCATGTGAGTAAAGACAAGGGAAAGGATAGATATGCTTGAGGATGATCTTCTACAAGGGATGCTGGTGTAGCCGCCCATAGAAGAAAGCCTATGGAAGCTTGGCTTTTTATTGTCTCTTTTAGTATTGTTGTATTTTGACTTGTTTTTAGAACTTATTTTGATTTCCATGTTGGACATGGAAGTTTGTTTCATTTTTATTTCGTAAACAATGGTTGTATGAATTTTAATGGTTTGGCTTTCAACTTAAGTCATTCGGTTATGGAATTTTTCTTCTTCGTTCTAAAAACATGTCATTATACATCTTTCATATCATAACATAAATTGTGTTGACTTAATTTAATCATAAAATAATTACAACGATGGGATCATTGTAATTAAGTTCATGAGTCATGAAGTTTTTGTGACTTAATATCGCATCTTATTTGTTATAAGATTGAATGATTATAAAGTCAAAGAGTTATTTGAACTCAAAAAAGGGAAATTTGATAAACCAATTGGCTACACCACTTATAAGACTCAATACGATTTATGGGAGGGCTTAAGACTTCAAGTTTGTATATAACATGAACATGAGTCGGTTTGAGTTATCGAACTCAAATTAGGGAATTCACAATCCAAAATGGACACGTTATTAAAACGAATGGTCAACCCAGGAGATACCTGAAATAGAGAGTCTATTTAACAAATGACATGGATCAGACACGCATATTACACGAATCAAGCTGCCATGAAAGAGCTAGTCTTTTTATGTGCTAGCACGTCAGTCAAGACAAACTTCTATTACTTCACCATATACGTTTGTAACTCACAAAGCTATCTCTTAAGAATATAGATGTATTTCTAAGAGATAAGAGTTGGAGTAGATCGTCACAAACATGTCTTATAGTTAATTTTGAAAGTAGTGGAACTATAATCTATTAAGATAGAATGGGAGTATAGCTTAGTTGGAGTATAGCACACATGTCTAATTGTTAATATGTTACTTTTCGAAAGTAATGGTATCATTACCTTGTCCCAAATCGACTTTGTTACATACAAGCCATGGCATTACAATCCAAAAATTGTTACTCAAAAGTAGATTTACTTTAAGGCGATGGTCTCATTAAAGTAAATACAGTTTTATATTACCTAAGTGCATAGATTAACATAAAGATGTTAATCAAGATAAATCATGTTAGTAATTGCCACATTTTGATGAAAAATGGCAACTGATATTAAAAATTCGCTTTTCTAAAATGGGAATTTAGAAAAGGATGTGTATGGAACACAATTAGACAAAGCTCTAAGAATCCTAACATATTATGCAAAGCTTACTTAAGCGATCCTAGAATGTTCTTAAGCAAGCATCAAAGGATTATACTTTTCGTTCATGTGATAATTGAGAATGGTTTCATTCACATTGTTGATGAATCATATTTATACATGAAGTTAAGTGGGAGTCAGAATTATTTTTTCCATGTCTTATATGTTGATAACATATTACTTATTGAGAATAATGTACCAATGCTCTCTTCTGTGAAAGAGGGATTGGGAGACTAAGAAAAGGTGCGATGTATTTTAGATTTCCGAATCTATGTGTTAAATGTGAGAGAATATTGGCATAGAGTTGAGAGTCTTATGATGATAAGATCTTTCATATCTGTTTAACAACAAAAAGGTTGAGTAGGTTATTCATGTTGATGAAACAGGAATTGCTATGATAGAGTCATAGTCATTCACTGAACCTATTAAGTTGTTGATCACATGAAATCGATTGCTAATGTTTTCGCCATTAGACCGATCATGTATGCCATTAAATGCGCACGTCGTGATAAATCATATGCTTGGAGCATAATAAGTCAATATCAAGTTAATTCGAATGATGGTCTTGTGAAAGCCTTAAAGAACATCCTTTAAGATTCTTGATGAGAATGGAGGATTCGTTCATATGTTTGGATGATATACTACGTTGTATGTTGAAGGGTTGCATAAACTTTAGTTTCCAAACCGAAAAGGATTTGTCGAAATCCTAGGTTGATTTTATTGACTTAGGAGTAAGTGACTAGAGAAGTGTTTTAGTTTCGACCATTTCAAATTCTACAAACAGAATCTAAGTAAATTGTGATAAGATGGTCAACGTAGGGAATGAGAGCAGATTCCTCTACTAAAGACTTTATCACAAGTTATATGATAACAGTGGGAGCATCTTTCTAGCTAAAGAGCCCAAGTCTAGTAAGAAGACTAGACATATACTTAGATAAATTCATGTTATTAGAAATAACATTGAATGGAAGGAAATAGAAATTTATAAAGTTGGATAATATGGATACATGGTATATCAACTTGCCAAGCTTTTATTGCATTTCAACTAGTGTAAAAGGTACACCATAGATTATAATATATGAAGTAGTAATTGTATATTGGCTATTCATATATGATAATCGCATTTATCGTTTGAGTTTCTTTAAACTCATCCATTACTTTGTTATATCCAAATGGGTTGTTGAGACAATGTTGAATGCCATTGAGGTGAACTGGATTAACATAGTATTCGCCCCTAGTTACTTAAAGGAGGTGACGTCTCGAAGTGACTAGAGTGTGATGCGATTGATGGAAAGTTCAAGTGCCATAGGGTCATATGGATGACTAGTCGATCACATAGACAGACTGTATGGGACACTCTGTCAGGCAGTGACCGCTTATAGAGTTCTGGAAATTCATAAAGCCTGGTCGTGGCGAGAGCTACTATAGTATTCTTATGACTCAATTCTTTTGACTCAAGATTATTCGCCCAAGTTGGCACAAATTTCTGAATGGCTTTGATTTATACTCTACGACTGTCATAACTGAAGTCAAATGAGTACATTTTGGGTTATGATGAACTGTGGCTATACGAATGGAATTGTGCGATAGGAATTGTCCACCCCCTTGTCAGGGTTATTTGAAATCTCAAGGCCAATCGAGGAGCAGTGAACTGAAAATGCGTGGCCACGCTCGGAAGGTATCTATTATAGATAATTCCGGTCAGACAGTTACTCTCCAGATCGAGGAAACCACTCAAGATATGTTCAAATGCAAGTACGACCTAAGAGACACCTTACATTGAGTGGGAGATTATAATAGGGCAAGAGAATTGGTGACGCACACTTGTCTCGGACAAGTGGGAGATTGTCGGAGTATGTGTCCTCAACAATAGCGACATCACATGTTTAAATCTCAATTAAGAATACGTAAGGGATGATTCATTTATATAGTCAACTGATTAACATTAATCAGTAATGATTGGCTAACTAGAGTTTGACATTACTGTCGTTTGACGGTGGTGATTAGTTGATCCCTTAAGGGCACACCTATAGGACAATTCCCTTAATAGACAAATTGATTAATTGTATAACGATACAAGTTAATCAATTCCTTAAAATTGAACAATTCATTTGTGAGAGAAATTATTTATATCTTATTATAATTTGATTAAATAAGATTTATTTTAGTAATTGAAATATTATTACTAAAATTGATTATTGTTTGTGAAACAATTGAGATAACAATGAATGGTTAATTATAATTACAATATGTTGTGAATTATAATTATATGACCCATTTTATTTATGTGATCAAGAATCACTACTCAAATTGTTGTATATAATTTAATTAATATATAAAATGATATTTATTTGATAAGTATGCATTAAATTAATTAATAACATGTAACATACTACATGTGACATATTGTGTGATAAATGACAAATTGACAAAATAAAATGGTAGTCCATTTTATACATATGGATCGAAATGGAGGTTGTAGTGGAGTGTGGATGATATTATTTTATGTGATAAAATTTAAATAATAACACCTACATTATCTAGACTAACACACCTATAATATAGAGAGGTGTGAAAGCAAAATGGAGATGCCAAGGTTTGGCATTTAGCCTTCCCCTTACCCCGCACTCCCTCCTTTTAATTATGAGATTTTTGTTCTCATTTTACACTTCTCCATTATTCACTTCATTCACATGCATTGTTAACTCCTTTTCTCCC
This sequence comes from Silene latifolia, assembly GCF_048544455.1. NCBI lineage: Eukaryota > Viridiplantae > Streptophyta > Magnoliopsida > Caryophyllales > Caryophyllaceae > Silene > Silene latifolia. The sequence continues at coordinate 80,760,113 of NC_133538.1, read as the reverse complement.
ACTTCTCTCTAAACTTGTTTTAGAAAATGCATTAAATTATTCATCCAATATTATCATAAATATTAGATTACTAGTGTAGTAATAGTGATAATATTAGAATATATTTTAAGGTATAATAATACACTAATCTAGTTAATCAGTATATTATTTTAAGGGATTTGTTTTGGGTGCAATCAAAGGAGGATCTCTACATTAGGATTTTGGAGGATCATCCATCACATTTAAGCTCAAGAACAAATAAGGAAGGTGACCTTATTTGTGCCCTTATTTTCAAGCCATATAAGAATGTAATGGGCATTGTTTTTCTCATTTAATCACTTATTTAGTTATGCAAGCACTAGATCTAATGAACTCACATTAATATGTTAAATAGTTCACTATTAGAAGAGTCTAATAATAGGTATATGAACCTAACAAGTCCTCGGGATAACATGACCACTCCTAAGGTGGCAACAGGACAAACTCCTTTTAGCCTAGTATTCGGAGCCGAGGCAGTTATTCCATCAGAAGTCAGGGTCCCTACCCACAGATACGGTTGTATAATAGAGTAGCGGAATCAAGTGGAAATGGCGAGCAACCTGGATACGATAGACGAGCTCAGAACCAGCGCCTAGATTAGGATGGCTTCATATAGACAAACAGTGGCCAGGAGCTACAACAAAAACGTAAAGGTCAGGACCCTATAGATAAGAGACGTGGTCCTGAGGAAACTCTTCCAGAACACTAAAAACCAGCGAGCAGGGAAATTTGCCTACAACTGTGAAGGACCATATAAGGTGGAAAGCATAGTCGAAAATGGAGCCTACAGGCTCATGACAGTGGAAGGGCAAATAGTCCCCAGATCATGGAATATCATCCACTTGAAAAAGTTTTTCATCTAAAGAGACCAACGCGGTCAGCAACCTGGTACACTGCCTACCAAATGCAACCCTACCAGGTCCCAGGTTTTGCTAAGTATTCTTTATTTTCAAAGCCCTGATTTCTGGTTATCCTTAAAAAGATTTTTTCAGGTTCCCACTCAAAACTTTTGATCTTAACTTTCATCAGCATACCTGCTTCGACCTTAAAACTATAAACAGCTTTGAGTATGTCACGGTTTTTAAAGCATTATGGTTTTTAATCTCTGATTTTGTCAATAGTATATTTCATTTTTAAGTTTGGCTTAAACCTTTGAACTCATATGTTTTAAAAAAGGATACTTGCAAAAACTAATCTGGTGGTGTTTGTATTTCCATACAGATAGCGTGTGTATGTGGCTAAGTACTCACAAACCGGACGAGCAAGGCTCCTGCAGTACTTAGCACCCACGCAAGCGGGGCTCCTCTGAACAGAGTGGGCAACTAAACCCTAGAGCCTCCAATCAACGAAGACCGGCAACAAAACAGCGAAAAAAAGTGCACGCATGATAAAACAAAGGTACGTCTGAAACGGCAGAATACTAAGTACGCCTAAAAATGGCGGAATACCAAAGTACACCTTGCTTCCTTGAGCAAGATCAAAAGTACCAGAAATTGCTCAAAAACTAACAAAGTTGACGCCACGTAGGGCCCAGAAAATAAAAGCTAAATACAAGAAAAGAAATAGGTTCCAGGAACCACATCACTCCAGCAGGACATGCTCCACTCCGCTAACAGCAGCTGATTCATTTTCAGGAGCAGGTTGGGTTGTAGAGATGGGCCAATCAGCAGGATTAGTCTCAGGGGCCAGGCTGGCAGTAGGATTGGGTCCCACTTAAACCTTTTCTTCTTCAGCAGCAGAGAATCCATCATCCTCCTCCTCCTCCAAGGCATCAATCTCAAAATCAGGCAGGATCCCCAGATCTACCTTTTCCGAGAAAGATTCAACAAACAACCTAGCCTCCTCCTCTAGATCCCATGCCAGGTGCTTCCCCTCCTTGAATCCCTTGATGCAGGCAATTTTCATCTCCCAGGAAGAGCAAGCTGCAGCATCAGTCAGGGCCCTGGATAAGTTAGCCTTCTTCTCTTTCAGTACACTATTTTTAGCAGTCAGGGAGTTGTTGGCTTCAAGGACCAGAGCTAGTTGCACCTTAGACTCCTTCAGGTTGCTGTGCACCGAGCCTATTTCCCCTCGGAGATCTGCTTTATCCTTTCTCTCTGTGTCAAGCTGAGAAAGGAGATCCTTCTTTTCCGTCTGTAGGAAAAACACATCATCCTGAAGTTGAGCAAGCTTCTCGCGGAGGAGGAGGGATATCTGCAGTGACTGAGAGAGAAATAGGTGTAATCAAAACAAACATCCCACATAAAGAAAATAACACCCAAGCAGAAAGGGTAAAAATTATACCTCAAAAGCATGTTCAGCTCCCAGATCCGCCATCTCTGACTGGGGCCTTTTCTCCAGTGGCGAGCAAGGGAAAGGAAGCAGTAGCCGTTCCAAGTAAGGCTAGTCCCCAGAGCCCTAGAACGACCAAATCCCTCTGGAAGCTTCAAGGTCATTTCTGCAAGAGGAGTGTTGGAGGCTGCAGGAGTAGAGAAGAGCTTCTGTGTTCAGAGGGCAGAGACGCCAAAGGGGTGACCTCAATAGGAATAGACTCGGAAGAGGCAGCAGGCCTCTGCATCCAAGGAAGATTCAGCACTCCTTTTGGAAGCAGGCCTGGGTACACTCCCGGCAGCTTTCTTCTTCCTCTAGGCCAAGATCATTTGCAAGGTAACCTTGGGTATAGAAGAGTCTGGAACCAGAAAACAACAAGAATCAGATATCCACCAGGAACCAAGAAATGGCAGGAACCAGAAATCCGAGTAAAGGATTGGTAGAATACCTAATGACATTGCTTCTTCCTCTTCACCGTCAGAGGGAGATTTTCCACTAGGAGACAAACCGAGCAGCTGGTTGAACGAACGTTGATCAGGAGTAGGACCGAACAGCTTGGTCAAGGAAGCAACCTTGTCAGTCGAAGGGACCAGACGATTCAATCCTGCACAAAAGAGCAAGTAAGAAAAGTAAGCAAACAAAAGAGATACAAAGGACAAGCACGCTAAATACCTGCAGTATACCGCCACTCGAAGTATAAATAATCGAACGGAGGAGGAAGAGATTTAATCTCCACAAAGATAAAATGACGGAACCAGTCGGTATCATAAGGCTCAGGAAGAAAAATTATGCAGTGTCCCTCGTTCTCTCGCACACGGAGCGTCAATTGGCCGTGACATAGAGACCTCACCGTAAAAAGGTGACCCAAATCATCAAGGCCAATCCCGCTACCATATAGATCGTTCATGACACAAAGGGGAAGCATAGTCCGTGAGGCATATGGAGTGACTTGACATACGACCAGCTTATTAAAGTGGAGGAAATCTTGGATTACTTTGGGAAAAGGAAACCTTAATCTCAAAAAGAAAGGGTAATAATAAAATCAAGTCTATCCCGGCCGCCGAAAATCAGCCCTCTGACCCGGAAGCAGAACATGCACCACCGTGTCATTAGGAAGCCTGAACTACTCCCTTATTAAATCAAGGCCAGCCGCCTCAAAAATGGAATCGCATGAATGCGTCGAAGCCAGAATGAAAGCGGAAGGAAATAATTTGTGTAGATCGGGGTTAAGATTCGGCATGGAGGAGCCAGAAAGGCGAGTATTTTTTCGAGCCATCCAAAAAAAGAAAGTAAAAAAAAAAGGAAACATGGAACAAGGAGTAAGGATGCATAAATACCTGGTTAAGAGCAAAGGGATTTGAAGAGAAAAGTGATATTGAAAAGGAAGGTGGAAAGGATTTATGGGGAAGGAAAAAGATATTATAGGAAAAAGAGGAGGAAAGTGGACGGTTGAGGAATCAATAGGCACGGCAGTTGAGGGAAGAAAAGGGGAGTAGTCAAATCGTCATTCTTTTGGCGGCTCGTAAGACGAAAATTCCCGCCCAAGAACACTTATGCGAGAATTTGGGGCAATTGTTGGAGTCAAAGTTTGCAATTTTTGTCAAAGGGACACATAGCAGGTGTTTTAGCTGGATTTCCCCTGAACGGATCTAGCTTGATCAAAGAGTAATTTAGGTATCTAGTTCTATAAGTTTGGAATATTATGAGTGAATAACAAGGGAAGAATTAAGTATAAGGAATAACGTTTGTATTATTTTGATAAGCTGAGTACAATCTTGTGTGTCTAGCTGAATATTCAGGAATAAAATGAGAGATAAATTGTAAATAATCGACCAATAATGAATATCTTTAAAATTGTTAGATTTTGCTATTTATAGTTCTACAAATGCTACCGTTATATTCATCCTCAACGTTTTTTCCAATTGTAGGAGCTGTTGCCGGATTAATAGAGCACACTCCCTATTAATTCGCTTGACTCGTTCCACTCTCAACCAATCTTCAGCTTTTCCTCTTCTTTCCGTCCTGATTCATAGATGATATAGTCTCATGGTTGGACTTGGTCTTCCTTGAGAATAGGACACGGTTATTGACTCATACAACTGCACTTTTTGTTTATCTTCTTAATCCAGCTTGTTTGAATTCCCCGCCAGGCTATTCCGTACTTACTATCAGGCTCTTCTTCCAGGATCTAATAGCCTGTTTATCCTGTAATACTCTTCATCTGCCAAATAGTAGTCAGATTTCTCCGGCCCCTGAAGGTCTTAATCAGCCTAGTAGGGTCAGGCTAAGTTAGAGTCAGACCAGGCTAAACTGGGCCTAACAATTGCCCCTTGACATTTTGCCAGTGCTGGATCAGGCCAGGGGTGAGATGTCAACTTTACCGGGTTAAACAATAAAAAGAATTATATTTACTCAATGACTCTTAGACTCCTAATTACCGTTAAACACTTGCAACGGCTAATTTGTGTGATGTCACGCTGACAGTTTTGTGTTTTCTAGGGTTTTTACACCGTTATTTCTCTCCTATAAATATGGCATTTGCGATGAGTTTGTTCTTCACAAAATTTCTTCCACTTTCCTTGCTCAACTTTCTCTAAAATTCTCCCCTATTTCCTAGGAGTCTTACTCTGCTAACTTATAATTTTTCAATAAGTAAATTCATCACAATAAATTAAATAATAAAGGATATGGGAGCCAAAAAGCGTCCTGAACCCAAAGACGTCCAGGAGGAGGAGGTGACTGAAATTGATCCTCCTGCTCGTGCCATAGCTTTTAAATATCAGGATTCTATTTTTTCTGCCCTTGAATCTCTGGATCCTTACTTCCCTGAAGAGAACTTATTGAAAACAAACTATGACAAGGTTTTAAGGGAGAAGAAAATAATTCTGAGTCGACCGAGGTATGGATTCCGAGTCTTGTCCATCGAGTAGCTAATGGGTGTCACCTGGTTGGTTCCGTATTTTTGAATGGGCGTTCAAAGCAGGCTGTAAGTTACCTTTTACTCCCTTAATGATTGACACCATTCGTGCTATGGAAGTATCACCTTTTCAGATTATGCCAATGGTTTGGAAACTTGTTCATTCCATTGAAAATTTATGTGCTAAACACAACCTTGTAATTACTATTAATGATATCAAGGCAATATATCATATGAAAAATCCTGTTGACGGTCGTTTTAATTTGAGAATTAAGTCAAAGATGTCTCCATTAATTACTAACCTGGACTCTGGAGACGATAAAAGCTGGGCGAAGACTTTCCTGTTTATCCGGACTGAGAGTCTGGGCTCAGGGTTTGACTATTTGAGATATCCTCCTTTGGAGAGTGGTACGTTTCTTGTACTCTCAATTTGCAGTTTATATTGAATGAAAGTAGGGTATATAAATCTTACCTGCATATTTTTGTTTTTGTAATGTTTGTAGCTCCTGACTGGAACCATGATCCTCTTGACGAGGAGGCTGTTGCAAGGATTGACGCTTTCCTTTCTATTCCTGAGGAAGAGAGGACCTGGCCTACCAGTCTGGGCAGGAATTTATTGCCCCGGTATATGAAGACCAAGCTGAGTGGGGTTAGAGTACCCAAAGGCAAGCCTAGCTCCACTGCTCTTTCATGTATGTTTTCTATATGTCTTTATGTTAATTGTTGTCTTCTTATCGCTTCTCATCTGATATTTATGTATATTCTTTATATATTCAGTATTCAGGTCTTCTGCCAGGTTAGCCAGCTTTTCTGCAAAAGATTTAAAGGCTGGGGTGGCTAGGATTGTTGAACGGTCCAAGCGCCAGGAGGCTAGTGGGAGTGACAAGACGCTTGAGATTTTGGTTTCTGATGTCTAGCCTCCCCAAGAACCGCCCAGGCTAGTATCACCAGACGTCGTTCAGGCTTCTAAAAGGAGAAGGGAAGTTGTTATTCCTGAAGAGGAAGGGGGAGAGAAAGAGCCTATTCAGGCTGAACTAATCAGGAGTATTAGGCAAGTGTCTGCCAGGATTGACGACATGGATGCTGCCCGGGAACGGATAAATGAATTTTCTGCAAAAAATTGCCTTTTTTGTCCCATAAGCTACATTCCATATTTAGCCTACCCTTGCTGAGCCAGTATTGGTAGTCGTTCGGGAATATTGTATTGCATTTTGGTTTTTATGTCTCGTGTTGAGAATATGTTGGTGAAATGTTGAAGGGAAAGAAAAGAAAAAAGGAAAAAAAAAACAGGAATTCGAAAAAAGGATCAGTCGATCGAGCGTCCCACTTGGTCGATCGACTGCTTGCTGCAGTAGCGAAAGTAAATTCGAAAAATCACATGGTTTTTATTATTATTAGATGGTAATTTTGTTCCCATGTTGCGATTAATATTATTTGGGGAATTAATATTTTATGAGATTGTGAGATTTGTGCTTAAAGTGATAGCACCGTTGTTGATTGAATCTTGAGTATGAAGTTGGAATATTTTATAGTTTGGTTTTCAGTAGTTGCTAGCTTGGCTTTAACTCCGCTTTACCAAATTCATTTTAGCCCTTCTTACCCATAGCCTCACATATCCAAATTTACCTCGGCATGAGTCATGGTCTTTTATGGTTGGAATGCATATGTATGGTTGTAGAGATCATTTTCATATTAGATTGCAGGAATGTTCTTATAGGTCGTAGTTAGGTGAGAGTCATTACAAAATTACTTCTTTCTATCTTTTACATATATTCACCTATGCTTATTTGTGTGATTTAAGCCACCCGTGAGAGTCCAATTTGATAAGTCTCTACGGTCAACGGTTCAGCAGCTTTTAACGACTTCATAACTCGTTTGCATGATTCATATTGCTAGTTAATTGTCAATTGTTGCATTAAATTGGGTTAGGCTTTACAGTTTGCATTTCGCTCTAAGAATGAACGCGTTCCATTAGGCTTTAAGATCGAGTCTAGTTCTTGCTTGGGGACAAGCAAGGGTTTGGTTTGGGGAAGTTTGATGCGTGTCCTAAATATGATGTTTTACACCCTATTTTACACGTATTTCAGAGCTCAATTATTTAGTATATGCTGCTATTTTCCCTATTTCCGTCTACTTTCGTATTTTTGTGTAATATTGCAGAAATGGGAAGAATGCAGCGGAAAATGAGCCGAATCCGTCCCCGAGTACTAGGCATAGGACTTGACATGAAGATTTTACTCGGGAAATGAACTCGATGCGCGTAGCAAGGCCTGAAAGATAGATTTGCGAGAGTTTCAAAAGCGTATTACCAGCTGACTTGGTCTATAGACTGACCTACATGATCTATAGACTGCCTGAATGCTGAACAGTTTACTGCAGAAAGAGCAGTCAGTCGATCGACTGAGGTCCATGGTCGATCGACCACATGAGCTGATGTGCAAGTTTTATTTTAAATCAGAAGCTTCTGATATTCTCGACCTTTGGTCGATCGACTGATTGATATGGTCGATCGACCAATTATGCAACCTGACGAGAATTAAAAGATTTTAACCTAAGCCCATTTGTAATTAGGTTTGGAGAAGGGTTTTACGTGACACTTCTATATAACGTAACTTCTTCCTACTGCTTAGGAGAGAGGGATTTTTGGAAGAGAATTCAGTAAAGACTCTTGCCTAATACCCAAACTTGTTGAAGCCCCTCTAGCGGTTCTTCTAAGATTGGTCAAAGTTCTTTCAATTTCGGGATCAATAGGTAAAGGTCTACCTTGTGATCTCCTAGACATGCAAAAAGAAAACACCTAGAAAAAAATTAAAACTACCTTGAGAACTTTGACTTCCCCAAGGTTAAGAAAGACACAACTAAAAACAACAAAAGATAACAATTTAATTAAACACCGTCCCCGGCAACGACGCCATTTTTGGTGCAGTTCGAAACTCTGTCGTCAAAGTTAACCAACCAAAACAATATTTATAACTAAATAAACTAATCTTAGTAGAGTGGTAAGTAAAGGTCAGATCCCAAAGGACGGGTATTGAATTAAGTTATCGGTTATAGAAAGCTATGTCTTAGTGTGTCACAAATTAGGTTGAGATATGGGGTATCAAGCTACACTATTATAACAATGAACTGTAGAGAAAGCAAAACAAGCAACTAAAGTGGGGGTTTTTAAACAATAGATTAAGGCACTAGGGTGTCATGGGTTCATAGGGGATTCATGGTGGTGATCATACAAACATGTTTTCATAGTTGCAAGCAATTATTGTTGTAGAGGAACCGAGTTAGTTTATGTCTTATGGTTCTTAGGAAGATTTGGGTCCGGAGCCGAGTCGTCTAAACTATACGACACCCACAAGTCGACTTACTTTCTTCATATTCACTTCTATGCATAGTCTAACAAGACTCGAGTTAGTTTATGTCTTACAAGTCTTGTTGAAAATATAAGATATGGGTAAATAATGCAAGGTTTCATAGTCTAGCATTTCATCAAGCATAACATGTGCATAGGTTAACACTACAACAAGCAATCAATTATATGATAACATATTATATTAAGTATGGATCTACCCCCATGTTATAGTTCCCCTAATCCCCCATTAACCCTACCTAGGTGACTGCTCACTCATGACTATGGTAAACATGATAATGAAGGTGTCAATCATATCAGCAAAGTTAAACATGGTGAATGAGTAAATATAAGCAAGGGTAAAAAGAATTATACCAAATTCAGGATGATCCAATTAATAAGCAAAGAATAATAGAAAAACACTTGATGAATGATGATGAGTTGTCAAGTCTTCAATAAACCCAAATAATCTTCAAATTACCCAAACTAGAACTAAGAACAATTGAAGGATTAAGATTTGATTAATATTGGATTAAGAGATTACAACTTCATAAACTTGATTAACGCTAAATTCTAACTAGCTAAACTTCTTTAACTTGATAAAACTTGATTAAAACTTCGTGTCTAATCCCCTAAAACAATGGGGTATTTATACTAAGTACAAGTATTAGGGTAACTAAGGGCTTAAATGACAATTAAGTCCCTAAGAAGATGATTAGTGCTTTGCAAGTCCTACAGGGAGCCATGCAGATTGCTGCCTAAGGATCCGCTCGAGCTGTGCTCGGGACGCTCGGATAAGAGCTTAAGACGCCCGGATTGTTGTTGGAGTCGCTAAACCTAGGCTCGGAACGCCCGGATTCTTGCTCAGCTCCTCTTCTTCTTCTTCCTTGACTGCCCCAAGGATCCGTGGGGATCGTTGGTAGGTCATGGGGCTCCTCATCATTGCCCATTAACACTTCATTTATTCGCTTAGTCTTTTAACAATGGTCTCCTCTTTGATGCCTGGTCATTAGATGCACTCCATTTAGCTCTACTTTGCTCCATAAGTGCAAGGTTAGCGATCCTGTCCTACCAAGGACACAAAACTTCAAAGAATATGCAAAGTAGGGAACTAAAGATAAGAAACGACCCTAATAAGCACTAGAAGGCATAGGAACGAGGCTAGTTCGGGGACTAAATGTGCACAAATTGTTGGAGTAAGGGTCCCCGACAATAATGCGATCACAATTGTCGATCATATTGATCACATATTTAAATCTCATATCAAGAATACGAAAGGGATGATACATAACATATATATAGTCAACTGGTCCACACATATCGGTAATGATTGGCTGGCTAGAGTTTGACATTACTGTCGTACGACGGTGGTGATCAGTTGATCCCTTGAGGTCACACCTAAAGGACGATTCCCTTAATTGAAAAAGGTTAATGAATTGTATGTCGATACAGATTAATTAAGTCCTTAAAATTGAACAAATTATTATCATAAGAGAGAAAATGACATCTTATTATAATGTGATTAAATAAAATTTTATTTAGTAATTTAAGAAGTTATATTACTAAAATTAATCGGTGTTTGCAAAACACGCGAGATGAGAATGATAACTTAGTTATAATTAAAAGATGTTGTGAATTATACTAACTAGTATTTAAATGACCATTTTATGAGAAAGTAATTTTGAATTACTAGTCAATTTGTTAAATGTGATTTATTTAATTTGTAAATGATATTTAATTTGTTAAATATGCATTTTAAATTAAAACATGACATAAGACATGTCACATGTCACATGACATACAATTGTACAATTGACAAAAATAAAATGGACTCCATATTACACATCAAAACCGAAATTGGTGGGCAAATTTTAGAAGTTTTGTCTTATTCATTTGTCTATGACACTTGATAGTGACATGACTATGGACAAAGGCTTACACAATTTGTCTTGTGAAGACAAAAAGGAAAAAGAAAAAAATGGTCCATGACCACTTGATCCCACCGGTTTTTGAAGAGAAATATAGAGAGATTTTTTCTCCATAATTCATTCTCTCATGTTTTATGAAAACCCAACAACCTTCTCTCTCTTGTTCTTCATAAAATCAAGTTTTATGAATCAAATTTGTACAAATCAAACACTAATAATACTAGTAGTAGTATATGAGTATTATTAATCAATTTTAAGGTAAACCACATTACAAATATCTAGTACATGTTAGTTTGTGGGATTTTGGGATAGTCTTGGGTGGTACTTATTGGAGGGCTTCTATTTTGAAGTCATGGATGTTCGTCCATTATTGAAAAGCTCAAGAACTAACAACAAGGAGATCTTGTTGGTGCCCATAAAACCGAAATCATATAGTAAGAACAATGATTTCTTCTCTTATCTTATTTATGTTTGCATGCATAAGATCTAAAATTTATTTTATGACTAAATAAATTGTTTCTTATATGAATATGTAAATTAATGAGATTAATAATTTTTAACAAACGGTATCTAGAGCCTTAGCTTGTTTGCGTGCAAATCGGTTTATAGTTTTTCCGAGTTATATGATTAACATACAAAACTAATTAATTTGGTTTTATGAAGATAAACCTTAAAATAAATTTGCATGTTTAAAGTTTCTGGTCCTAAAATGTATTTATGATATTTTGGTTTATTTATGGATTTTCATTGTTCATTTTATATATTATTGGCATTAAAATGTGATTTTTATGATAAAAATGTCATTTTTGGACGAAAATTAGCTAAACTTCGAATTTTCTAGTGGTTTTCGGATATGTTTTCACATATATTATCTACTGATGGCCTGTAAATGTTCATAATAATATGAGTTGTTATGCTCGAAATATGGATTTTTCAATATAAAATCATATTTAAATGAGAAAATAGGTTAATATGAGTTATATTTCGAATCTGGTAATATAAATTTAGTATGTTGTCACATGCAATTTTACAAGATGTGTGTAAAATTTTTGGCTATAATGAAGTCTTTATGCATGATTTATGAATTTTTGATGAAACATCACATAAATAGTGACTTTAATTAGTAAAAATTGCTAAAACATACTTAATGAATAAGGAAAAATGTCACATGTTTCATTTTATCACATATTTCAGATATAAAAGTGAAAAGTTAAGAAAATAATTTCTCTCATATTATTATGGTAATTATTGATAAATCTGATAAACCGCAACATTGTTTTTGAACATTATGAGTGTCATGATATTTTTCCAGAATTTTCATGAGTTTAAATTTCAAATTTCAAATTTATTTGAAATTTTTATGATTTATTTGAAGTTTATGACATGATATTGTATTTTTGAGTCCATTTATGAACAATATTAAGAAATATAAGTTAATTATTGTCAATATGTTAGTGGAGACTAATTTTGAGTCCTAAGTTTGTTACGGTAATTAACTTGTACATAAATATAAATTTATGTAATTATTGTGATTATAAAAGGTTAAATCACGCAAATCCGTAAAACCGATTAATATACGATATTGGCTCCTTAAGGCGATTTAGCATATATTGGGCATGTTCATACATATTATAATGCTGCATTTTATTTATGATTGTCATAATTTTAATTTTATGTAATTTCTGAATTATGTAATTTTACTTAGTATGGCCTTAGTTTTAATTGGTATTACCCGAAATGTATGGGAATATCAATTCGGTTGTAATTTATTTGTGATCTCGTTTCACCTTTTTGTAATTTAATAGATTTATTTTACTTTAATTACAAATGTATAATAGAAAATTATGTAATTTATTTATTCCGGAGTTCCTTGAAGACGGTGTCACTCGAGAAGGCGATCCATTAAAGAAAGTGTTGCCTTGAAATGTGTGCCAAGACCGAAGTTCAAGGGACCAAAGGAGTTGGTTTCCGAATTTGTAATAGTTTATGAGATTTACTATTCTGGGAAGGCCATACTAGGATTTTATTTATGCTTTCCATTTTATTTATATGTTGCATGCATCGCTAAATCGCCATAACTAAACATGCATTTTTATCGAGGTTATCGACCGTGTCAATAACAATTATCGTAGTTCACCGCTTTAGTTCACTTAAAACATGATAGATAATAAATTGACATGACCTCTCGGTAAAACAAACAATTGAGACTTAGCCTTACCAAAAAGTAGAAACCATGAAAACCTATTTCGTGAGGGAGTGCACTCGGCCACACCGGGGTACAAACCTTGTTACGCAGGGGAAGTGGGTGATAAATGTCTATCCACCGAATTCATGTTGATGAGGGTTTCATCGGCCACACCGTGCCCAAGTTAATGTGGGTTTGGATCATGGACATATTTATTCGAAATTTGGATTGAGCTCAACGGAAGTATTCGTGACCGTAGTCGCATGTGTTCCGGGCTAAAGATAAATATTAATGTAATTTTATCAACCAAGAGTTCTAAAACTAGAATCGATTAAAGTGTTAATCCACCGAGTTATATTGATAAGGGATTCATCGGCCACACCGTGCCCAAGTTAATATGAATTTGGATCTTGGAATCATTTATCATAGTTGGGTAGAGGTCACTATGTAAATGCTTTACTTGTTATTTACAAGTATTAATAAAACGATAAATGTTAAGTTTTCCACTATTCCGTTATGATATTGTTCTATTTCTTTACCGCAATTCATATATGATATCATTTCGATTTTTGATTCAATTCTCCATTAAAACATCGTAACTAAAGACAAATTTGAATTTTCTTCTAAAAACCTCGTATTATCCATTGTAAGGATCTCTTGTGAAGAGTATAGATAAAAGTTATTCGTGATCAAAAGGGTTTTTGATTCTTGACTAACATTTCTACTTACTATGAATTGTTTCTCATATGCTTAATTGAGTTAAGTACTTTGAAATGCTATATCATTTTGGTAATTAGATTTGTTGGAAATCAAAATTGACCAAAATACCGCAACCACATCAATGAAAGTTTTAAGACTAAACGAACGAATGAAGAGTAGTCTTCATGAAATTCAAATTTTGCTTCTCTAAGCAAAGACTCATTGAATTGAGTGGGAGCATTCTCTTAAACCGTTAAGAAAAGGATAAGGTTCTAAGAAGTAAAATTAGAATGGAATTGATACAAGGCAATGTTAAAAGTAACGTTATTGAGAATAACAATACTAAACCTATCAATTCCGACAGATAAAGTTTCCATTGTCTTAAATGTTGGACACTAGAAAAGAAACTACCCCAAATTATTGAAGAATCAACAAGTTAGTCGTGGGACATCTAATGGGACCTTCTTCTTTAAATGTTTATTCAATTAACATAAGTTTTGCTAGTACCATTTCGTCAATATTAGAAACCGATGGTGGTTTTCATCATTGTATGCGATACATAGGATGATTAGAATATGAGGACTAGCATCATATAATATCGAGAGATAGAGTCATTGTGTACTCAATATAGTTTAGGGTTTATAGTTATACTTAATTATGACTATTAAGTGCATAAACTCTAAATAAGAATATGAACTTGTTAAGATACAAAAGAGGTTTCACTTTTGTGACCCTATACACCATGATTTTATGTATGGCTAGCCCATTATCAAGGTGATTATATTCTAAACCAAACTAGAATGATACATCATGAAGATGATGCAAGACTCAAATTGGTAACCCAAGATTAAACCTTAGATTCTGGAATGATGAACGCAAAGAGTTATCGAGTACTCTTGAAACCATTAGATCTTATGGTATATGCGTATCTTGTATTCAAAACAAGATGTCTCGTGCCCTTTTTTGGTTTAAAAGGAGATCGAGGTTGTAAATCATTGATCCAAAATAAGTTGATCATTTTATTTTACCAACGATTTAAGTTGACGCTAATGTGTTTACTTAATAAGGTAAATAGAGAAATCCTTGAATAAATTCAATGAGTTCAAAGAATCGCGATTTAGTCGTGATGTGATTATCAAAGTGAAGACTTTGATATAAGCCAAAGGAAATGTGATATAGTATCACAAATTAATCTCTCTTAGCATGCATTATGGGATAATGTGTGGTTGGATAAAGAAATCAAACGTTATTCAATATGGTTTGGACTTCAATCAAGTTACTTTGAGTTACTTGATCCTCTTTGGGGTTTTATCATTTTGTCTAAATTATTTTTTCCACTAAATCTAAAACGAATCATATGAGATATGAAATGGTAGGGTACCATATTTGTAAGTTTTCAAAAGAAACAAATGCTGATTTTCCTTACTATAATCACGAGTACAACGGGATTGTGGCTCGTGAAGCTGTCTTTCTAAAATACAACTTTATTTCTAGAAGACAGAGTGGGAGAAATTATTCAAGAGCCACAAAGAATGTTATGTCGCAAGAAACTGGTCTTTCCTGGCTACATGAGACGTTTTGTGTAAAACGTTGTTTCTTCAAAACCTAGGAGGTTAAATTCATCACTTGTTGAAGATGATGAATCCATGTTACTTTTAAAGAAACTGGTCTTTCCTGGCTACATGAGACGTTTTGTGTAAAACGTTGTTTCTTCAAAACCTAGGAGGTTAAATTCATCACTTGTTGAAGATGATGAATCCATGTTACTTTTAAGAAAGTAAAGAGCTTACAACTTACAAAGAAATTGTTTGATTCAAGTTACTTCTGGAAAGTAATGAACATATGACTTACATGAGTGTTTAAGTCACAACTCAATACAAGGCTTAGAGCCATGAAAATCTGAAATTAATTCCAAGTGAATTGTTAGATATCAAAGGTTGATTGGTGGCAAAGGGTTTTGCACTAGTTGAAATGCTTAAGTCTACTTGGATGTTTTAGGGATTGTGTTTCATTATGGTGATATACATATAGCGAGTGAATCTAAAACCCACTTCTTCAATTAGAAGGAATGTATTCAATACATGTCTTGAGTTTTGTAGATTCTTGCCATCCTAAGTTAATGTGAAACTTAAGAGAGGGTCTTGAGTAGGACATCAATGAGTTGGAATCAATGATTTGATCATGGTATGAAAATTTTCCCGATAAGCCGAGAAGTTGTGTTTATACATGAAGTTTAGTGGGAGTTACGGAAATTTTAGTAGTCTTATATGTGGATGACATATTGATCATTGCGAATGATTTAAGACTTTGGAGAAATATAGTACATCTTTAATATCCGGATTTATGGAGATAAATCCACATGATATTAGCTTCAAATAAGGAGTCTTATGTTGATAAGATTCATGACTAGTTCAATCGAATTGAACATATTTGATTGATTCCATTTGCTTCCGCTGCCGAATCAATTAAATAGGAAATGATGTATAACACTTCATATACCTTGAGTATGTCGAATTTAAGTAATAGTTACCAAGTAAGCCATAAAGATTACCCTTAAGTGCTTGCAGAAGAATTAAGGATGTAATGCAAAGTGTTTTTGAAGCAATTTTGTGTAAGGGTGTTACACAAATGACAATTGACAATTGAGATTGCGCATGGTTTCTGACAAAACCATAATCAAAACACATTAGGATGGTTAAGATACCATTGTGGCTATGTTATCTAAGAAATAGATTTTCTAGAATCGTTCTAGGCAATAAAGAACAATGAGAAATATTTACAACGGAAATTGAGTACACTTGCAATCATGAGATGTGCAAGAAGGATGAGTCCCGCACACTATGAAAACAGTGGTAGCTATTCTAAGGCTAGAGGGCCTATGTCTTGATTGGATCTCGACACGTACTCAAAAATTTTTGTAATGCAAATGTATACATTACAAAGGAAAACGAGTATGTAGTAAGGTTGAGTAAGGTACAAGAAGTTGATAAAACCTACTAACCAAAGCCTTCTCATAGGCTTAACATGATGACTCATGACATTTCAATTGAAATGAGATGAACAACTACATACAAGATCAAATTATATTATAGAATATGGAATAATAATCAGGCATTGACTATTCATATGTGATAATCGCATTTGTCGTTCGAGTTTTATTTTAAAACTCTTTTATTATACTTTGTTACATCCAAACGGGTTGTATGACGATATTGAACCCCATTAAAGTGAACCCGGATTAACATAGTATTCGCCCATAGTCACTTGTATGAGGTGACGTCTCGAAGTGACTAGAGTGTGATGCGATTGATGGCAAGTTCAGTGCCATACAGTCATGTGAGATGACTAGTCGATCACATAGGCAGACTGTTAGGAACACTTGGTCGGGCAGTGACCGCTTATAGAGTTCTGGCAAATTTATATAGCCCGGTCGTGGCGAGAGCTACTATAGTATTCTAATGAGTCGATTATTTTGACTAAAGACTATTCGCCTAAGATGGCACAGTTTCAGATTAGCTTTGATTTATGTTACTACAACCTTCGTAAATGGGGTCAAATGGACATATTTTGGGTTATGATGGTTGTGGCTAGTCGAAGTGAATAGTGCGATAGGAATTGTCCACCTCCTTGTCAGGGTTAAAACAATATCTCAGGGCCACTCGAGGAGTAATGAACTGGAAATGCGTGGCCACGCTCGGAAGGTTTTTATGGTAGAAAATTCCGGTCAATCAGTTATTCTCCAGATCGAGGAAACCACTCTCGTTATGATCACTTGCAAGTACGACCCGAAAGACAACTTGCATTGAGTGGGAGATAGTAATAGGACAAGAGAATTGGTGACGCACACTTGTCGAGGACAAGTGGGAGATTGTTGGAGTAAGTGTCCCCGACAATAACGCGATCATAATTGTCGATCATAATGATCACATATTTAAATCTCATATCAAGAATACGAAAGGGATGATACATAACATATATATAGTTAACTGGTCCACACATATCGGTAATGATTGACTGGCTAGAGTTTGACATTACTGTCGTATGACGGTGGTGATCAATTGATCCCTTGAGGTCACACTTAAAGGACGATTCCCTTAATTGAAAAAGGTTAATCAATTGTATGTCGATACAGATTAATTAATTCCTTAAAATTGAACAAATTATTATCATAAGAGAGAAAATGACATCTTATTATAATGTGATTAAATAAAATTTTATTTAGTAATTTAAGAAGTTATATTACTAAAATTAATCGGTGTTTGCAAAACACGCGAGATGAGAATGATAACTTAGTTATAATTACAAGATGTTGTGAATTATACTAACTAGTATTTAAATGACCATTTTATGAGAAAGTAATTTTGAATTACTAGTCAATTTGTTAAATGTGATTTATTTAATTTGTAAATGATATTTAATTTGTTAAATATGCATTTTAAATTAAAACATGACATAAGACATGTCACATGTCACATGACATACAATTGTACAATTGACAAAAATAAAATGGACTCCATATTACACATCAAAACCGAAATTGGTGGGCAAATTTTAGAAGTTTTGTCTTATTCATTTGTCTATGACACTTGATAGTGACATGACTATGGACAAAGGCTTACAGAATTTGTCTTGTGAAGACAAAAAGGAAAAAGAAAAAAATGGTCCATGACCACTTAATCCCACCGGTTTTTGGAGAGAAATATAGAGAGATTTTTTCTGCATAATTCATTCTCTCATGTTTTATGAAAACCCAACAACCTTCTCTCTCTTGTTCTTCATAAAATCAAGTTTTATGAATCAAATTTGTACAAATCAAACACTAATAATACTAGTAGTAGTATATGAGTATTAGTAATCGTTTTTAAGGTAAACCACATTACAAATATCTAGTACATGTTAGTTTGTGGGATTTTGGGATAGTCTTGGGTGGTACTTATTGGAGGGCTTCTATTTTGAAGTCATTGATGTTCATCCATTATTGGAAAGCTCAAGAACTAACAACAAGGAGATCTTGTTGGTGCCCATAAAACCGAAATCATATAGTAAGAACAATGAATTCTTCTCTTATCTTATTTTTGTTTGCATGCATAAGATCTAAAATTTATTTTATGACTAAATAAATTGTTTCATATATGAATATGTAAATTAATGAGATTAATAATTTCTAACACAAATATGAGTCACATCAACAGTACAACTCCAACCTCCAAGTATCACAATATAAGCCGTAGCCCAGATCTGTCAGGTAACCCATTGCAACAAGTTATCCACACCGCTAGTGGCAGACCGCATCCTTAACACCTAAGCCCCACTCATCGCAACGAGCGATCCCAGATAATTAATGTGCACTCCCCCTTGTGACGGGAGCCACATGGGGGGAACATGGTGTTGAAGACCATCTTCCGACAATGGCTTCACAATCAATACCATAATACCAATAACTACCAATCTCCACAGTAATATAACAACCACAAAGAATCACACCATACATGAAATCAACCGTACAAAGATCGAGTAGGGAAACTGTAATACTCGTCCTTTTAGAGACTTGTTGACCGTCGTTGACTGACCTTAGACACCTATCTAGACCTTCGGAAACCTTACGAGTTAACCTTGTGAAGTTTTAACCATTTGAAGTTCTGGTTACTCAATCTAGTGGAGGCTACTCGATCGAGTAGATTAGTCACTCGATCGAGTAAGTTGTTTACTCGATCGAGTAACAGGAGCTCAGCGGGTAATTATAAATCGTGATATCGTGAAACCCAAATCATTTCTTCTCCTTCTCTCCTAAACCTAGATGCCGTCATATCACTTCTCCTTTACCATGGTTCATCTCCTTGAGGCCTTTGAGAGTGGTTACACCATAAGGATGGGATGCTTTAGTCGGGTAGCGGTCTTGACACCGGATTGCTTTGTATAGGTATGTTGTCATCATCATCATCGTCTCCCCATGTTTCAGTTGTGTTTATGGTAATTGTAATGGATGATTATGCTGGTTGTTATAGGTGGTTATGGTGATTGCTTGTTGTCTTATGGTCGTGCGCGGAATCGCTGTGGTTTGCTAAAGGTAGGTTTTCCTACTTAGTACTGTTGGTAGTTTAGAGTGTCGATTGTTTTGTATAACTACTTTAGTGTCGTTAGTGGTGTGGATTGGTTATGGCTGACAGTTGTTGTTGTATAATGTTGTTGGCCGTGATTATTTGTCTGTTGTTTGTGAGGTACGCCCTCGGCTGAGTGGGGTCACTTGCGGGAGTGGCTTTACGCCCTTGATTCGCCCTCTGTGGAACCCGCCATAGAAGGGGATGTGCACATTAAGGAACATGGGTTATCGCTCGGATTAGATGAGCGGGGCTTAGGTGGAAACGGTTGCGGTCCCCCACTGGTGGTGTGGATTACTGGTTGCGACTGGTAATTTGGCAGGACTGGACCTTCGGGCAGTCAGTGGTGTGTGGGTTATTGGATGAGATGGTTTATGCGTATTACTGTGTGTCGTGCCTGCTTTTCGTATTTGTTTCTTCAGTTACTGACCTTGTGTGGTGTTGTTCTGTTGTCTTCTTGTTTTGTGTATGACGTGATCCATTATGGTAAGCAGTCGGTCTTAGCAGGTTGAAATCTGGATAATAGCTGGGTGCGTGGAGGGACGAGTCTACCACGAGTCATGGCAGACATAGTTTCATATAGTTAATAGTAGTTAGGAGTTGTACCTTTGTTTTGTTTTAATCACTTGTAAATGAATATAACTGTTCTTTTATTAACCTTTGATTATTACTGTCCTCAGGGAACCGAGATGGTAACGTCCTTATCTGCATGCTAGGGAAGTCTAGTGAAGGCTCCTTGGTAGATGGGGGTGTTACAAAAACCCTACCTTATTCGCAATTCCGCAATCAATCACAACACAAGGCTAGAACTGTTCCTCTACGAAATCTCCACCTAACAATCATACACAACAATTCTAGTATGAAGATCAACCCTAATTAACCTATTCCCTCTAATTAGTCTGATTAAGGTTTAATTCAATCTTAAACAAAAGCAATTAAACTGATTGGAGACAACAAATACTTATAAATGCGGTAAAACACGGAACTACAGATTCCAAATGCTTAAGATTTCCCCCACAAGTGCTAGGATATGATTAGGATGATTAGGGTGGAGATTAGAAATGTTTTCGGTTTCAGAAAATGATTAACGACGTGTTTAACAAATATATATAACTCCCTTATCATCCTAATCAAACCGCGGAAATTAACCCGTCAGATCGGGTACTCGGTTGAGTATCTGAAGTACTCGGCCGAGTACGCCTTAATCGACCGAGTTCCTCACAACTCGGCTGAGAGCACCCAAAATATTAGCCAGTCTAAAAGCACTCGACGACTTTACTTGGCCAAGTACCGCCTACTTGACCGAGTGTACTGTGACAAAAATTATGTTGTATTACATCACCCCTATGAACTCTTGACACCCTAGTGTCTTTCTCTTATCAATTTCATCCCCATTTACTTTACTTGTTCTTGTTTTCATTTCTTTACATTTAATTTCAATTGTTTTAGTTGTAGTTGTTACACTCATCTCATACCAATCAATTTGTGACACTCTTGAGACTATTACAAGCACCTAACTAAATATTACAATTTACTTGAATTTAAGAAGTTAATCGTCCTTTGGGTTGGACCCCTCCTAACTACTTGCTAAGTTGTTTGTTGAGTGATAAATATTGTTTGATAGAAATAACGACAGCTCGTATCAGTCCACAACTTCAGAGTCGCGAACCCGCAATAACAAGAAACCAACCTCCAGCATCCTCCATTTCTGCCACAAGACCAGCCGTACAAGCCTCATCTCATTTGAACCACCGTGAGCAATAACCTGCATCTCCAGTTCTACCCACGATTCCAGTAGCAAACCTAACATCAGAATCAACTCGCTCCACCTCAATTAACCCAAAGATGAACCACAAATCAAACGCCTTTGATAGTCGGCGTCGACTTTGCTACTGCCCAAAACTACCACCTTCGACGCACAACCATCTACCTCTTAGACCACCACCAAGCCACGTCTCATCCTCTAGCTCAGATTAGCCATTACATCGAGCCATGGTCACCGGAGAAGCCGCCTGCGATGCTAGAAATTGATCCCCGCAAATCAGAGCAAGAATTGAACCAACTCAAAATTACCAACAGGTGAAATCAATTGTTGTCTGGGAAAATTGTGTCCGTCAGGCGAAAGTGGCAAGGAGTTTCAGATGAGTTCTATGTGTTTGTGGCGTTTAAAAAAAGCAATTGCAATTTATCCTTTTGTCTTATTTTATTGGTTTTGGCACAATTTATTTGGCCACCTCTATATACTATTCTACCCTTATGAGTCTAGTGTAGATGTAGGCCACATGCATGGAAATCCATGGAAATGCAGCGGTCGGAAAGCCACACTCGGTGACATATTAATGCGTTCGACCGGATCGCATTATATCGGTAGGTTTCGTCTCGGTGAAGGTCTCAAAACGATTGCTAGAGATGTTCGGAGTCGCCACCAAGAAATTATGGAATGCCTGAAAACAGTTCGACTCCACTTTGTACCTCGGTCAAACAAAGCAAAAAGAGGTTCTTGAAATAGGTACTAAAGATAAGGAATCGTCCCTCTTTAGCATCCTATCGCTAGAATGACCCTCGTTCGCCCTGGAAAAGGTCGTCCACTATCCAAAGTTTCTTCGTAAGAAGTGAGGGTATGTATTAGGAAGCTTTTTAATCAAAAAACCAATCCCGCCCGCGGTAGCGGCCTCTACTGATCGATCTTGGTTGGTTAAGTGCAAAAGTTGATAAAACGGGTTAAATGCATGAATGTGCATCCACAAGTTTAAACCTAACATGTGAGATTTGTAAGATTCATTAACCTCTTATTGGACATTTCTAATAACTTTATAAATTTAGTTTAGTCATAAAAATAATTAGATCATTTGCATGCATAAAAAATACAAACTAAGAAGAAAAACGGATCTACTTATAATGAATGCCGAATGGATATACTAATTGGACACCTTCCTAATTAGTCTTCTTAAGAAAATCCAAGTGCTCCAAGAAAACCCTTAGATCCAATGGTAGGATCTACTCCTCAAGGAATTGTACCAAGGTAATCACTCTTAATACATATACTAATTTAGATACTAGAAATTAGTATATGTGCCCTTAAAAATAATAATTTTTATTATTGTTTACTACCTCTAGTAATGGTGGAATAATATTAGAGATTTTGGAACAAATTATTCATAAAACAATTTTTATGTGAGAGATAATGATAACATATGAAGGATGAGCATAAAACTTGTTGTGTGAAAAATTAGAACTCATCTCTCATTACAAAGGAGGGGGTGCCGGATTTCATGACATAAGGGAGCATAAAACATGCTTTTTATCTTATCCAAATGCTTTTTGTCTTACCCATGATCCTAGGGTAGGTATCCAGGTTTAAGCATGATTTACGTGTCATCATGATGTCCTTAAGCATGCATTAAACTAATGACAAAAATCATCACCCATTAACCCTTAGTCCAACCGGTTTTTGTACATAAAATGGACCTCCATTTTATCTTTATAATTTGTCATTTATAATATGTTGTGACATGTGACATTCAACATGTCATTAGTAATATAAATGCATATTTAACTAATTAAATATCATTAAATATAATAAATTACATTTAACAAATTAACAAGTAATTCACAATTACATGTATATAAAAATGGGTCACATTAAGTCTAGTTAATATAATCTACAACATCTTGTAATTATAACTAACTAATTTCTCTTATCTCAAATGTTTCATAAACATTAATCAACTTTAGTAATACAACAAATTAATTACTAAATTGAATCATATTTAATCAAATTATAATAAGATATAAAACTCTCTCTTAAAATAAAATTTGTTCAATTTAAGTAATTAATTAACTTGTATCATCATACAATTTATTAATTAATCAATTAAGAGTGTTACCCTAGAGGTATGACCTTAAGGGATCAACTGATCACCACTGTCATACGACAGTAATGTCAAACTCTAGTCAGCCAATCATTACCGATTAATGTTGAATAGTTGACAATAAAATAATATTTTCCCTCAGCATTCTTAATATGAGATTTGAACATGTGACCGCATTATTGTCGAGGACACATACTCCAACAATCTCCCACTTGTTCGCGACAAGTGTGCGTCACCAATTCTCTTGTCCTATTACTATCTCCCACTCAATGCAAGATGTCTTGCAGGTCGTACTTGCATTTGATCATATCATGAGTGGTTTCCTCGATCTGGAGAATAACTGTCTGACTGGAATTATCTACCGTAGATGCCTTCCGAGCGTGGCCACGCATTTCCAGTTCATTACTCCTCGAGTGGCCTTGAGGTATAAGATAACCCTGACAGGGATGGACAATTCCTATTGCACTCTTCCCTTCGAATAGCCACAGCTCATTATAACCCAAAATGTGCCCATTTGACCCCAATTACGAAGGTCGTAGAACATAAATCAAAGTCACTCTGAAACTGTGCCATCTTAGGCAAACAGTCTTTAGTCAATGAATCGACTCATAAGAATACTATAGTAGCTCTCGCCACGACCAGGCTATAAAAATTTCCAGAACTCTATAAGCGGTCATAAGCCCGATAGAGTGTCCCATACAGTTTGTCTATGTGATCGACTAGTCATCTCTTATGACTTTATGGCTCTTGAACTTGCCATCAATCGCATCACACTCCAGTCACTTCGAGATGTCACCTCATATCAGCAACTAGGGGCGAATACTGTGCCAATCCACTTCACTTTAATGGGGTTCAATATTGTCTCAACAACCCATTTGGATGTAAGAAAGTAATAGAAGAGTTTTTAATAAAACTCAAACGATGAATGTATTATCACATATGTAAAATTGATACAATATCAATTACTACATAATCTATAATCCATATTCCATTTTGTATATGTTGCACATTTCAACTCAATTGAAATGACATTACTTATCATGTTAAACCTGTGAAAATGCTTTTGGTTAGTTAGTCTCAGCAACACATTGCACTCTATATGCATTTTCCCTTGGTTATGTATAATCTTTATTATAAAACATTTGAGTGCGTGTCTAAATCTAATCTAAACATAGGCTCTCTTGCCTTAGGATAGCTCCCACTGTCCTCACAGTGTATAGAGATAAGACCTTAGGTTGTTGGAACGAACTACCATGGTTCCTCCAATTCATAAAACCGAATCCTAATATCATCCCTTCCTACTTGCATTTCTCATTATTGCAAGTGTACTCAATTTCCGTTGTTAATCCCTCATTGTTCTACTGCCTAGAACGCTTCGAGCAGATTTGCTCCTTAAATAATATAGCCAAGATGGTTCTCTAACCATCCTTATGGGTTTAGAACATGGTTTTTGTGTAACTCCTTGCACATAAATCCATCTTAATACTAAATGCTTAGCTTCATATCTTTAGTGCTCCAAGAGTACTAACCAATGAACTATATGGCTATATAAAGACTTCTTCTCAAAAAATTTGATTTGTAACTTTTCGTCATACTCCAAGTATACAAAATTTAAGAATGGTGATACATCTAAGCGTAATGAATTAATCCCGCAACAGAAGCAAGTGGATTCAATTTCTACATGTTCAATATCTTTGAACTTGACTAGATTCTTATCAATATAAGAATATTCATTTAACACTAATATCCTCTCTGAACTATCTTTATAGGTCTGGATACCTTAGAGATTTATTATCCTTCTCCTAAG
This sequence comes from Silene latifolia, assembly GCF_048544455.1. Classification (NCBI taxonomy): domain Eukaryota; kingdom Viridiplantae; phylum Streptophyta; class Magnoliopsida; order Caryophyllales; family Caryophyllaceae; genus Silene; species Silene latifolia. The sequence goes on along the minus strand of NC_133538.1, from coordinate 80,734,936 downwards.
TCTTCCATCATTCACAATGATCAATATGTCCCTTACATATAAGACTAATAACACCACATTACTCCCACTAAACTCCATGTATAAACAGAACTACTCGACAATTCGAGAAAGGTTTATCACATGATCAAAACATGCAATTCAACTCTTTGACATCTACTTAAGACGTCCTCTTAAGTCTGCATCCTATTTTAGGATAGTTACGATTTACAAAACTCATGCAAGATTATTTTAAAATCCAACTATATCAAATCATATCCGAATACAATGAAGCATTGTTGTTGCATGCAAAATCCTTGCCACCAACCAACCAAGCAAAATAAACATTTTCATGTTTATGCTTGCTTCAGACTTTTATGGAGTTGGAACTAGATAAAGCATCTTAATAAGTTACAGGTTTGTTATTTTCTAAAATAACATGACACTTGTCCACTTAGATTTCGAAGAAGGAAGGAGCGTCTTCCTACTTCTTATTCTTAGTTTGTTGCTCTTGAACATTTTCTCCCACTCTGTTTATAAGAAATAATCCTCTTTTCTCTAATAGACAGCACCACGAGCCACAAACCCTTTGTTCTCGTGATCATGTAGGAAGAGAGAGCGTATATTTTCTTTCTAAACAGGCTACAACTTAGGTACCATGCCTAATCATATCATATATGAATTGTACGTGATTGCTTTAACTATGTTTTATTTTAGTGGAATAAATAAATACTAGAAAAATTGTGATAGAAACTACTTCTAATTTTATAGTAAAGATACAATCACGTCGTAATGAATGTGAACTTGTGATACCATATCACATTCTTTTTAGTGTAAATCAAAGTCATTACTTTATTGTTCCCCATTTTAACAAAGTACTAATACTTTGGTTTTATAATCTGTGGGTTATGATACTTTTTAAACATTTATTTGAACTTATTCAAAGAATTTCTCTTCTTACCTCATTAAGTGGATACCAAGTATCTACCTAGTTCGTTGGTAAAAGAGATGAAGAAAGTAATAACCCTTTTGATTAAAATTGTATTCGACCATACACTTCAAAGTGTAAATAGGGTGAATTTCTTGTTTTATTCATAATTCTTTTCTAGAAAGAAGTCATAAATTAATCTTACTTTGAATAGAAGATTCGCAAACATACCAAGAGATTCCGAATCAGATGGTTGGGTTACTAGTCAAAACTAGTCTCTAAATGCAATTTCAATCGAGAATCGAGAAATAATTGGGGTCACCAATTTGAGTCTTATACAATGCATACACTATAACACTTATATGTCTATGGATGAAATGACAACTACCCTAGTTCCATTCATGTAAATTTCTGAATTTATTCTTGCTAGTCGTCGTACGATTATTCAATGTTAGGATTCTAAGGGCTTAAAAAACCCTCGGATTGTGTTATGAACACATCCTCCTCTAAATACCCATTCAGAAAGGTGGTTTTGAGAATCTTTTGCCATATTTCATAATCATGAAATGTGGGATTTTCTAACATTGTTCAAAAATTTGTATCAAATACTCATGACGTTATAATTCGCAAGAAGGCTATGTCAATGTCATACATATTTAAGAAGGAATATGTTGGTGTCACACGACCAACTTCCTTGATCTTTACTTATTAAGGAATTTGTCTCTATTTTAGTGTCTAACACCTTCTCTTTCGAGCCTAGTTCTATCCTTAACAATTAAAATAAATACTTTACTTCTTATTGCTCCCACTTATTTCAAGAATTTATACTCGATGAAGACTTATCTTCATATAAATTCCTAGTTAATCCTTCACAAGGATGAACTCTATTGTGGTATTTAGTTAATCAAAATTAGTAACAAATTAATTTACCAATTTTATATCGTCATGTGCTTAACAACTTAAGTGATTGATGATAAGTGATTGGTTTGAACTATAAGACTTTTGAACCATGAATGCATAGAAGACATTATCAAAACATATTTTGACTAATCATTACTTCTATTCACATTTCTTCATAAGAAATCATAGGTATGTAAGGAATTTAAGATGTTAATCTTATATTTGCATAGGACGATTCCTATCGAGTTCTAGGGAATAGAACGATTTCTATGGATCTAGTCCATAACCTATGATTCGGTTCATTTTAGAAAGAGATTCTATTTGTCTTAAGTAATAGTGGTTTAGCGGAGACTCGTGTTACAATCGAATTGATATCATATATGAGTAGGAGCGATAATAAAGAACAACATAAAACAACGAAATAGTGGGAAAATCAAACATTCATCGTTATATTTAAAACATTTAAGAATGTTTTAGCATTTATATAGTGACCTCTACCCAACTATTATAAATGATCCCGAGATCCAAATTCATATCAATTCGGGCACGGTCAGCCGATTTATCCCTAATCAATATAACTCGGTGGATTAACTCTTTAATCAATTCTACTTCTAGAACTCTCGGTCGATAAAATCACTTTAATATTTATCTTAAGCCCGGAACACATGCGGCTACGGTCGCGAATACTTCCGTTGAGCTCAATCCAAATTTCGTTGTAGGAACAATTTACCACCCACTTACCCAACTTAACAAGTTTAGCACCCCGGTGAGCCGAGCCTACTTCCTTATGAAATTGGGATCCATGGTTCTACTATTTGGTAAGGCTAATTCTCAATTATTATTTAGTGAGAGGTCTTGTCAATTTATTATCTATATCGTTATAAGTGAACTAAAGCGGTGAACAAACGATAATTATAATTGACACGGTCGATGATTCGATAAAATATGATATGCATGTGTAGTTATGGCGATTTGGCTATGCATGCAAACATATAAAACAAATGCAAAGCAAAACAATAAAATCCTAGTATGGCCTTCCTAAAATAGTAAATCTAATAAACTATTTACAAACTCGGAATCCAACTCCATTGGTCCCTTTAACTTCATTTGACACGCACTCCAAGGCAACACTGTCTTTGTCGGAACGCCTTTCCGAATGGCACCGTCTTCAAGGATCTCCGGGATAAATAAATTACATAGCTTTTCTACTTTATACATTATAAAAACAAAAACAAAAATAAAAATGAAAGTGATTCGAGATCACACTAATTACAACCGAATCGATATCACCATTCATTTCGGGAAATATCAATTAAAAACTAAGGCCATACTAAGTACAAATTACATAATTCAAAATTATATAAAATTAAAATATGACAATCATAATAAAAATGCAGCATTAATATATGTATGAAACAAGCCATGTGATGTGCCAAAACGACCTATTTAAGCTAATATCGTATATTCGATCCGGTTTTATGGATAATTGTGACTATTAACTTATTAAAATCACACAATATTACATAAATCAAATCTATGTCCAAGTTAATTACCCCAACCTTCTTAGGACTCAAAAATTTAGTCTTCACTAAATATTTGACAATAATTCAACTTGATATTTTATTATTGCTCTTTAAACATCTTTTATTGATAATAATAAAGAAATAATTCCTATTAAGCCATAAAATTCGAAAATCTTAAAATCATAATTTTGTATATTTTGGAAAATTCCCAACATTCCAAAATTTTAATAAAAATTTGCCCATAGATTATATTTAACTTATTTCACAAATAATTCGCATAATACGTAACTTTAATCCCTTAATTCCAAATTAAACATAAAATTATGTAAAAATCAAAATCAAAATTTTGAATTTTCTATATAAATTTCTAGAACCTGGAAATGACAAATTTTTAAGCCCAAAAGTCGAATTTATAATTATGACTATTTAAAGTTCCTTTTTATCAATTTTACAATATAAAATCAATAAATATCCAAATCAAATGAAATATGACATAGAACTTTAGATCTAATGTTCATATCATATATACAACATTGGGAAAAATTTTCATGCCATAAAATTTATTTTAGCTATTTTTGCTAAAATAGTCACTATTTATGTGATTTTTACATCTAAAAATCATAAATCATGCAAAATGAAACCATCTTATTTCAAAATTTACATACAGTCTGTAAATATTGCATGTGACAACATACTAAAATTTCATGGGCATAAACGAAGTCTAACCATTTTTAACCAAAATACCTCTATTTAATCAATTTTTATCATGTAATAATCATAAATCATGCAATATAAAACCATTTTATACGAAATTTTATATACAATGTGTAAAATATGCAGGTGAGGTCGTTTAAAAATTTCAAGGTCAGAATTATAGTCTAACTAATTTTAGTATTTTAAGTGTCATTTTATTCAATAAAATGTAATCAAAATACTAACAATCATTTTAAAGAGCAATAAATTACCATAAATCATCAAAATGACCTAAAATAAATTTAGGACCAGAATGTTATTCATGCAAAAATTTCGTGGTATTTATCCTCATAAATCACAAATTTCTAGTTTTATATGTTAACTTATTAACTCGGAAAAACAATGACCGATTATGCATGCAACAACCATTGCTCTGATACCAATTGCAAGATTCATTAACTTCTTATTGGACATTTCTAATAACTTTATAAATTTAATTTAGTCATAAAACTAATTAGATCTTATGCATGCATAACAAAATACAAAGTAAAAAGAAAAATGGATCTACTTACAATGAATGCCAAATGGATATAATAATTGGACACCTTCCTAATTAGTCTTATTAAGAAAATCCAAGTGCTCCAAGAAAACCCTTAGATCCAATGGTAGGATCTACCCCTCAAGGAATTGTACCAAAGTAATCACTCTTAATACATATACTAATTTAGATACTAGAAATTAGTATATGTGCCCTTAAAAATAATAACTAATATTATTGTTTACTACCACTAGTAATGGTGGAATAATATTAGAGATTTTGGAACAAATTATTCATAAAACCATTTTTATGTGAGAGATAATGATAAGAGATGAAGGATGAGCATAAAACTTGTTGTGTGAAAAATGAGAACTCATCTCTCATTACAAAGGGGCGGGTGCCGAATTTCATGACTTAAGGGGAGTATAAAAAATGCTTTTTATCTTACCCAAAATGCTTTTTGTCTTACCCATGATCCTAGGGTAGGTATCTAGGTTTAAGCATGCTTTATGTGTCATCATGATGTCCTTAAGCATGCATTAAACTAATGACAAAAATTATCACCCACTACCCCTTTGTCCAACCAGTTTTTGTACATAAAATGGACCTCTATTTTATCTTTATAATTTGTCATTTGTAATATGTTGTGACATGTGACATGCAACATGTCATTAGTAATATAAATGCATATTTAACTAATTAAATATCATTATATATTAAATAAATTACATTTAACAAATTAACAAGTAATTCACAATTACATGTATATAAAAATGGGTCACATTAAGTCTAGTTAATATAATCAACAATATCTTGTAATTATAACTAACTAATTACCCTTATCTCGAATGTTTCATAAACATTAATCAATTTTAGTAATACAACAAATTAATTACTAAATTGAATCTTATTTAATCAAATTACAATAAGATATAAAACTCTCTCTTAAAATAAATTTTGTTCAATTTAAGGAATTAATTACCTTGTATAATCATACAATTAATTAATTAATTAATTAAGAGTGCTACCCGAGAGGTATGACCTTATGGGATCAACTCCTCCTCCCCCTCCTCCTCCTCCTCCTCCTCCTCCTCCTCTGCTTCCTTTATGACTTCTTGAACCATATCCAACTCTTTTTCTGATGGCTTTTCCCACGTTTCCAACATTCTCACCATCAACCTAGCTACTTTTTATAGCTGTGTAGTAGAAATTAATGTCAGTATATATAGTTATAAATTACGCCGGTTCAAAGACAGTATTTATAGATTACCTTCTTGGAATCATCACCGATTAATGTGGATCAGTTGACAATAAAATATTATTTTCTCTCAGCATTCTTAATATGAGATTTAAACATGTGATCGCATTATTGTCGAGGACACATACTCCAACAAGATTTGCTATGTCGGTTGTTTATCGAAGTATCAAGTAATTGATGTCAAGTTTGATTTAATGTTGATTTGCATGCAAGACGGAAATTAAACATCCATTTACCAAGTTACGTTTATGGTGCTCAACATGATCCATTTGTCTTAAAAAAGTGTTTTAGAATGCAAAGTGTAAAATGCAAACTCATCAATCTAATCCATCCTGTATTCGGGCTAACCGAAGTCTGGATCGTCCTGGACGAGTGCTGGAAGTAGGACAGGAGCAGTGCTAGGCCGCCATTGAGGCACGATCCTGTTGGCGATACAAGGGGGTCTCCCAAGGTTTGAAAACTGAAATTCAGAGAGCCTCTTTAGGTGCGAGCTAGGGGACGACCCAAAGGGGTGTCTCCTGGTTGTTAAAAATGTATATGAAATCGTTTGTAAAAGGGTGGTAAAACCCGCTTTTGTTGAAAATATCGTTAAGACCGTTTTTGTGCTAATATGAAGAACGAGACTCAGAATAATTATGATTGTCTTGATAATTGTGGACAAGGCCCTCGGGAACTGCGTCCGCGGGATCCACACCAGGCATAATCGACTCGAGGTTCTTTCGAATCGAATTAAGACATATTAGAGTCGCCACCAAGTTTTTTGGGAACTTGGAACCGTTCAAGTCAACTTTACACCTTTCATCGAAAAGCATAAAGCCAATCGACTACGAGTGATTAAAGATAAAGACTTGTACCCTATATCACTCGATTTGAATGACTCTCGTAATCCAATGGTATTTAGACGGATCCACAAACCATAGATCTTGAGTAAGGGGTGAGGGTACGTGTTGGGAAGCCCATAAGGACACCCAACCCCGCCCGTCAATAACGGCCTCTACTAAGTCAAGTATGGATTTCAAACAAGGTCATAGCTACTACGATGTATGATATGCAAACGTTGTTTTAACCCTATCATGTGACAACAATTTCTATGTCGTTTTAGATGCAACTAAACTAACTTTGTCAAAGTTGTAATTTAGCATGTGGGTTGATTGATCTAGCAACATTCAAACGAAACAAACAAGGCTTGATGGGGAATGGGGGAGCCGTTGGGATCTACCTATTACAAACCAGGCATTTCATGCCGACACAACAACAAATTAAAGATACAACTCGATCTAAATACAATTGCTACATACAACGGAATACACGACAACACACACGGCCATTTGGCCTAGAAAACCGTGCACAAGAGGGGTGGCCCACGGCCCACATGACCCACGGCCTTGGGTCACTCCTCGTGATGCGTGCTTCCACTTAATCTCATCGGATTAGACATAGGGCTACGCGCCAAAGCATGCATTAGCATAAACCGGGCCATGTTGCTTTAAACAACATGCGGTTTACTACGCTCCTACAAGCATTGGGGAACAACCGTCTAACCAAACAAGACTAAGGTTTTTAAAAGAGGTTTTGACTCGATAAAAGAAAACTAACTCGAAAATTACAACTCGATAAACAAACTATAAATTACAAGCTTCAAAACAACAAAGAACAAAAGATAAACAAGGAAAGAAAAACGAAATGAGAAAGACGGGAGACACAACCCACTCACGGCCCAAACCAACGGCCACCCTCACGACCAAGACAAGGCCAACCTAGTTCCTAAGTTAGGTTCATTGGTTAGATCGAATGATTGCGAAGCGGATTAGAAAACGAGTTAGAAAACAAGTTATAAAACAGGTTGATCGATTGAGAAGACACGCGCGAGTGTGTTATTCTACACGGCCTAAAGGGTCCAATTAGGTCAGATATCATAAGATTAATGCTTACTCGTCGAGTGTTAATAGGAAGGTGCTAATCACGCACTCCTATGCTAGCGAGAAATCAAGTGATAAGAAAGATGTATTCAATTAGGTTATAGAATTGTTAATCGATTTTTAAAGCTACGTCGATGCCACCTAACATGTCTAATTAGGTTATTAAATTAATCTAATGTCATCTAAATACGTCATATGTTACTTGATCAGAGGTTAAACTAACATACAACGGGTCCTAGGGTATGTCGAATTGGCCGAAATAACAAAGGGGTCAAAAGCGAAGAGCGAAGTTAGAAATTCGTTTTATTTATGCCCTACCTTGAACACGAAGATATGTAAATGAGACGGCGGTGTACGACCGACTGAAGTAGCGGTTTATTTTCCCATCTCAAGTCAACGCGGGTGTTCATGGCGGTACTTTAACTCATACTCGGACTAAACTAGTTTCATAGTTAATTAAACGATAAACAAAACGATAAACGAAATAAAACGAGACAATAAAAAACAAACATAAAACAAACGAAATAAAAGGGAAAAGAGGAGGATTTGAGGCACCCTCAACCTACATGTATCGTTGACACCGTCTTGGGTCGTAATCGATGGTAGATTTTATCTCGAGAGGCCGTCGTCGACGAAGAAGTAAAGCAACACGCGTTTTTTGACAAATCTGGACAGCAACTTTCAAACGATGATATCTCCCTCGTTTCACGACGAAAATTCGATTTAAAAGATGTTTTGAAAAATAGAAAGAGAGGAGAACAGGGATCTGAAAGCAACCCCTGCTCGTTTTGGGTTATTAGGCACGAAAAACGAGCACAAACAGCACTGGACAGACAAGAATAAACCGCGAAAACAGAGTGTATAACACTCTGTTTTTCGAGGGATTTCGTGTACTCTCAAGGGAAATTTGGCTCGTAAATCTTTGTCTAATGTGTAGATGGATGTTATGTGGTTAATTAGGAACAAGAAAATCGAGTTTTGATGGAGGTTTGATGGAGGAACGAACTGCTTTTCGAGGAGGACACACGAACAGTTCAGTTTGTGTGTCGGTTTTGTTTAGGGTTTTTGGGAGGCAATTAGGGTTTGTTTCTGAGGTTTAAAGCTTGTGGGTGATGGTAGGATGTATGGAGAACTTAGAGGAATGAATTTATGGTGAAGGGGTGGTATTTATAAGGAGTTAAAGTAGGTTAAAAGAGAGGGAGGGGCAGTCGGGCTTCATCACGCATGGCTGCTGTCCAGCAGCTTTTGTGAGGGTTTGAGAGGGGTTTTCTTGGTGATTAAGCTAGGATAATATGGGTAGGATACTAGGGTATGGGTTAGGGTTAATGGGTACGGGTTTTGGTAGTGTTTGGAGCGGGTTTTGGGCTCGGGAATTGGCACGCAAAACAGGGGGGGGCTGTTTGTTGCGGGCTGTTTGTGAGGGATTTGGGACGAGAATTTGGGCCATGGATAGGGGGTTCGAACTAGGGTGGATGGGTATTGGTCTAGGTTGGTTAATGTACTCGAGATTCGTGCCAATTCGTAAAGAAAACGGGCTCAAAAACCGAGCTAAAATCGAGCTCAAAAAACATGTTTAAAAACGAGTTTTCTTCGCTTTTTAAAATCGATTTTTCAAATCAATTAACCCATTAAAATAAATGACTTTTCAAATAAAATATACTCATAAAATGATTTATCAAATCAATTATTTATTTTATTTTCAATAAAATAAATTCAAAATAAAACAAAATAAATTGAATTCACCTAAAAAACCATAATTTAAATATCATTTGAAATAATAAAATGAACTCACTAAAAAAAACATTAATTTAAATATCATTTAAATTAATAAAATACTTCATCGACGACGCCCATTCTACATCGTAAAACGAGCTCCAAATAATGACGGTGACAACTAAAGAATACATGTGTCCTATCATCATCGGGTGTTTGTCGAGTTCTCTATAAATTCCAACATCGACGGATACGGGTATCTCTGAGCCCCCACTTTGGCGAGGCTTGGACAAGGCGAAAGTCAAAGTATACCCCAGTCCCTCTCGACACGAGGATTCTTCGGGTCGTTTATAGTCCATTAGACTTGCGTATATAAGCTACTTGACCATAAGAAGAGATCATACCCGAAACTTCGTCGGGGATTAACTCTTGTACATTGCGTCGAATTATCATCGTTGGTCGTCGACCCATAAATTGCATATATGGTGGATTGAGCCTTATCCTTAGGCGCCTACGTATCCGTTCTGACGGAATCAAACCAGCGTCGTAGTTGGCAAGCTGGCGACACATGCCCAAAGTTTATCATCTCTGGCGTATATCCAAAATTCATCATCTGTGACATTTGCCCAAAATTCATCATCTGCGGCACTTGTCCGAATGGGACGGGACTTTCCAAGGAGGTTGCCGCCGCTTTCATCATTTGCTTTCACCTACGGAATTCTTCCATTTCTTACTCTTGTAATCGAATTGAATTCTTGGTGGATGTCATCCTTTACATCTTGATAATGGTCTCAGGAGCCAACGGCCAGAGCCCCGATTGCAATGGCTCTAAAGTCGAAGACTTTAGAGCCCCAGATGAAGCATATCTGCTAAAATTGGAACACAAAAACGTACTAGCAATAATCATCACATAAGCACATTTGGATCATCGATCTTGAAATTGGATTATTTTGAAAGATTGGGTCATCGACCCGAAAATTGAATTTGAAAGTTTTGTGTGATTAGGCCATCGACCCGAAGTTTGAATTTGAAATTTTGGATAATTGGGCCGTCGACCCGAAAATATTTTACTACTTGGATCATCTATCCACAAATCGCAAAAAGTTTTTGAGATTTTGAAGTTTTGAAATCGGACCTTGATAGGTGAGCATGAAATGCGACTCAGACATTCTATATGACTCGTAAACAACGTGGGCGTAGCCCGCTACCGTAAACAAAAAAAGAAAATAAAACCGTAAGTGTGCACGAGCTTTAATTCAATATGGGCTCGTCGAGGGTAGAAATGTAAATCGGCCGTTCCGGCACTCCCCAAAACGCGATAGATGTGCGAAAACCCGATGCATCATGCCAAAGACTGGTGTGAGCTGGGGCGGGCCTAAGAGGCGCGCGACCCAAGGCCCACACGGCTCAGAAAAAAACGGCACCCTAGGGGTGTCATCCTAGATGCTTCCTTCCCTTATACTTTCTATATATAAGGAAGAGCTGTATTGCCAAATTTATTCTGCTTTCCCCCGAACTGGTGCGAATAACATAAATCATTATGAATAATCTAGCGAGTGCTATGTGAGCGTGGGAGACAGACTTCACTGGCGCAGAGAGACAAGAATTAAAGACCGCTCAACTGGCGCAATTACTTCCCTTACGCGGATCCCCCTTCAACTGTTGTTGGAACACCGCCTTAGCTATTGGGATCCTTATAACCATGTCTTTGCTTTTCCGAGGGGGAGATCGCCCTCTACCCGAAGAGTTTTTACGCCCGGGAGGGTGGGATGCGAGGCCATACCGGCTATACCAAAATTTCATTCGGGGTGGCGCGGAACATATCTAGCGCCTTGGCCTTTCCGGGACGGAGTGCGAGGGGATAGTTACTGGTGACGAAGTCAATCTTCTTGCTATTCATCGGAAATTTTGTATCTTGCGAAACAGTACTTTACTGCCAGCGTACTGCCGCAGGGCCTTTGGGTTGATCATGCTACACCTTTATGTCTTCGAAGGTAGGATGAACAAGACAACTTGTGTAGGACAAGCAAAGCTTTTGTCTATTGTGTCTCAGATGGAGACGGGACATAACCCTTCATGGATTATTCTTGCCGAAACCCTCCGGGGTTTAGATGCTAAGAAAATGAACCCTGGTGCCGACTGGTCGGGATGCTCCCGTCTATTGCAGGTGACAAAGTCTATTCTCCTGATTTTGCATCCTTGATCAATTTTCCTTTTACCACAATTCTTGTGTTGTTGCCACGTTTTTGTTGCATTACGCCACGATTTTGTCACGATTTTTTGCGCATTACGCCACGATTTTTCTTTTATTACGCCACGATTTTCTTGTATTACGCCACGATTCTGCCACAATTCCGTTTTTCCTTCTTTTTCTTTTTTTCTTTCGTTTTTTTTTTGTCACGTTTTTTTTTTTCTTTTTTTCTTTTTCCTTTTTTTCTCCTCTTTTTTCGTCTTTTTTTCTTCTTTTTTTTTTTTCCGTCTTTTTCATGTTTTTTTTTTTTCTTTTCTTGGTGTGGCTTTGCGAGAGATTTTGGCTCTTCGCCCGCCGCGTGAGCCCGGCTCGTATCTCGCTCGTATGCGACTATGCGTGCCAAGCGGTATGAAGACGAGCATCAAAATGACCTTGCCTATTGGCGAAACAAGCGACGAAGGGAAGGTCGCCCTCTTTCTTTGGTTCATGCCTTGGCTTCGCCTCAAATCCTTTACTATCCTTAGGAAGATGACAAGACCAGGCGTTTGCAACTCACCGGGTTTAGAGAGGTCTATTCACATTTACCCCGACGCGTCTGCGTCGGATGGGCGTAGACAAATAATTCCCAAGTGTGAACATTGTGGGGACGAGCAAGAGAGCTGAATTCCTCTATATGTGACGATTGGCTCAAGAGGTGGCACCAAAGGCGTCTTTGGTACGTATCTGCGCGCCCTCGGACTACAGGTATCCCGTCTTATACTAAATGGCTTAAAGAAGACCGAATCAGGTAAGGACTTGTGTCGGAAGGATGAGCTTGTCGACATCAAATATTATGACAAAAGCGAAGCGATCGCGACTTTTTTGTTAACGATCTTTCGTCTGCATCCGGACTGAAACTAAGGCGAGAAGACTCCTAAGACCGACTCACGGGCGACAGGTGTGTGGAAACGGTTGGGTTTAAAGGCACACTCGGGCTCACCTTAGAAGGAGGCTTGGTCTCGCTTGAGTGTAAAAGATAGGTGGGCCCTCGGGAGGAAATGACGATTCCTCCTAAGAAGCGCGCTAGACAGAACGCAACTACCCCTCCTCTGCAGGAGCCTCGGTCTCGTGACCCAAAGGGCAAAGGGAAAAAGAAGATGTAGGAGCCTTCGACTCCAATCTATTATTTAATACTACTACTTATTATTTGTTGCTAGCTGTTTTGTTTTTTTTTTTTTGAAGGATGTAACGGGCATCGCCCGATCTTTAATAAGACTTACTATCTATTAAAAATTCCCAGTTTCTGCATAAAATTTCATTTTATTCAAGGAAGGGTCGGTTGTACTCTTTTAAAGAGCTGCCTACGTATCTGTTATCAACAGAATCAAACCGAGCTCGTAGTTCCACAAAACAAACGCGCTACAATCATCGATTTATAACGCACAAAAAGCAGCGGAGCAAAAGTGCCGCGGCCTAGACTCGCTCACGAGCACTTCAATTCAAAATTTTATTTTACGACATTGAGAATGAGTTCTACGGATAGTATTTCTTCAGTTGGTCCAAATTCGTCGGATTCGCAAAATCATTTCCATCTAGATCTATCAGTCTGACTGCGCCTCCCGATAATATCTTCTTTACCAGGTAAGGACCGGCCCAGTTCGGCTTGAATTTTCCCCTCGGGTCAATTGGTAGTAAAGCGCGAACGGACTTTAGGACTAAATCCCCATCTTTTATTCCTCGGGGTTTCACCTTCTTGTTAAATGCCCTTTGTATTCTTTTCTGATAGATTTGAACATGGTGTAATGCATTTAACCGTCGCTCGTCGAGCATGACCAAGGAATCATACGGCTTGCGGCCCGATCAACCGAGGACGACTTTCTAACAGGATCCTTAAAGAAGGTACCTCTAATTCGATAGGGTGAACGCTTCCATCCCATATGTTAAATAAAACGGAGTTGCCCGAGTGTTATGCGAATAGATGTCTGTATCCCCATAGTGCGAACGGTATCTTCTCCGGCCATTCGCGATAATTGTCGAGTCATTTTCCGAGAATCACGGTGATTGTCTTGTTAGCGAGCTTCCTTTGCACCGTTCGTTTGAGGTCGATACGGTGACGACTTGTGGTGTTTGATTTTATACTTTTCAAGTATTACGGCGAGTTTCAACTGGAAGTGAGTGCCATGGTCGCTAATGAGCTCATGCGGCACCCCATATCTGCAAATGATTTCATTACGAATGAAGTTTGCTACCGCTTTGCTTGTAGAACTTTGTATGATTTCACTTCCACCCACTTCGTGAAGTAATCGATGGCGACCAGCATGAAACAATGCCCACCTGTTCCAGATGGGTTGACCTTTCCAATAATGTCGATTCCCCATGTTGAGAAAGGCCATGGTGATGTCAAAGTATATAACAATGATGGCGGCACATCTTTGACGTTTGCGAAGATTTGGCAATTATGGCAATGTTTGACATATTGGCGACAATCTGTCTCCATCGTGGTCCAATAATACCCTAATCTCATGATTTTACGAACCAGCATATGGGCATTCATGTGTGGGCCACACTCTCCGTCATGGACTTCTTCCATGACTCTTTTCATGATTGGTGAGTCTATGCATCGCGAAGGATATTTTGCGCGGTCTTCTTGTACAATTGTCCGTCATTGGTTCTAAGGAACTGAGCGGCTAGCATTCGAATAGCGCGCTTTCCGCGGTTATCCATGTCGGGTGGATACTCTCCTGATTCTTTGAATTTCAGAATAGCATGATACCAGGGTTCAGCCTCGGTTTCTTCTGTGTCTCCGATTACATTAACATAAGCAGGTGATGATCTTCGTTCGACACATATCGGCATAGTATCCATATGATCAGGCATGTTGATCAGAGCAGCTAGTTTTGATAGTGCATCAGCAAATTGGTTTTCGTCTCTGGGGAGGTGCACGTACTTGACCTCGGCGAACAACTTTTCTAGTTCTTCGATTTTTGCTTGGTACGGAGCCAAGCTATCACTTCGGGTTTTCCACGTCCCGGCCACTTGATTGATCACTAATGACGAGTCCCCATGTACTACAAGCTTTTTGATGCCTAACTCGAGAGCACTGTGCAAACCGTGTGGGTTAATATCCGTATACTACCCTTTAAATTTAGGACTATAACGTAAATTTAAACATGTGATTATAGTCATAAAACATAAATACAATAGAAACGATAAGGAACAAGAAATAACCTCGGGTCCTTATGATGCACGGCGTAAAGAACAGAAATCAAACGAGATTCCCTCCTAATTGTTGCACCCAAGACTTGTCCGAGATATGCCCTTGTGCTAGTACAGTGTTCTCCGATTGCCTTGCAATATAGGGAGAACTGATGTGAGTTTTGTCGAGATGAGAGATCTCAGGTTTTTCAGAGGAGAATGCTCTTCAAAACCCTAGTTTTTCTGCAAATGAAATTGTCTAGGTCAAAAGGAGAGGGAGTCTCTCCTTTTGTTTGGTTCGGCCGGACCGAGTGCATGCATGGGGAAGTGGGCTTCCACTTCCTCTTAATTTTAGCTCGAGGTCCAGTTCGCCAAATGCTAAAATGTATATGACGGGTTTATATTATAAACTGTTATCGGTTATCGGAAATTAAGGCATCGGCTAATAATACGGGTTAGCTGAATTATTAATTCGTGTCCGACAAAAAGCGTATTGTATAATTATATTCAATATACATTTAATTAAATATAAATCGTTTATATTTAATTTTCTGAATTCTTAGTTAATTCGCCATAGCCCATGATATTTAATCCGTATTAAATATAATATCTCAACATCACATATTTGACTAATTACTAGTCAAATAACTCGGACTAACTGGTTAGTCAATTTTGGCATCTACATGACTGTATTTCCATACTGTCACGTCTCTCAAACGTATCCTATAGGTGTGACTTTTAGGGACCAGTTGATCACCGCCATCTGTATGACAATAACGTCAAACTTATCTAGCAAGCCAACCGTTATTGATAAACGTGGATCAACTGATAATAATACCAAAGTATGCCCTTTGATCCTTTTAGAGGTTTATAAGTCCTTGCACTAACTGTTAAGGACACCAACCCCAACAAACCGAGTAGGCATGCTTCGTATTCGGCCGCGTTATTAGTGACGTTAAAGTCCAACTTGATCGAAATGGGAACATGTTCACCTTCTGGTGAAATGAGTAGAACTCCTATCCCGTATCCCCTATAGTTCGATGCTCCATCGAAATAGAGGTCCCACGTATCATTGTCTATGTGAACGATATCTTCGTCGGGAAAGGACCACGTATCCACAACCTCAGTTTCTTCTATCGGGTTATCCTTGGGAAATCGCAACCGCCCTTCCCTTTATCACTTTTAGCGGTACATATTTCAGGTCAAATTCGGAAAGCATTAAAGTCCATCTTGACACCCTGCCGTTTAGAACTGGTTTTTCGAACAAGTATTTGATAGGGTCCATCTTCGAGTGGATGAAGACACTATGACTGAGCATGTAGTGCCGTAACTTCTTGATCGCCCATACTAAAGCAAAACATGTCTTTTCGAGCTGAGTATACTTGATTTCATACTCCAAGAACTTTTTACTAATGTAGTAAATTGCTCTTTCCTCTTTATCGACTATCTGCTTGACAAAGATTGCCCCCATTGCAGTATCCGTGACTGTAAGATACAATAAAAGTGGTAACCCAGCCGTTGGTGGGCTGAGCACGGGAGGGGAAGATAGTATTTCTTTGATCTTATCGAACGCAGCTTGGCAGTGATCATCCCATACGACGTGTTCCCCGACCTTCAATTTTTGAAAATTGGCTCGCATATCATAGTTAGCCTTGCCACGAACCGACTTATGTATTGGATTCTTCCCAGGAAACCTCGAATTTCCTTCTCGGTTTTCGGGTGAGGCATTTCCATTATGGCCTTTATTTTCGATGGGTCCACCTCGATGCCACGGTGGCTAACGATGTGACCCAGCAATTTGCCGGATGTGACTCCGAATGCCCATTTTTGTGGATTCAACCTCATGTTATACTTGCGCAGTCGCTCGAAGAATTTGCGTAACGTACCAAGGTGGTCATCACGCTCCTTTGACTTGACAATCATGTAAATCGACATAAACCTCGACTTCCTTGTGCATCATATCATGTAGCAATGTTGTCGCGGTCCTGCGGTATGTAGCCCCCTGCGTTTATCAACCCAAAAGGCATTCTTTGTGTAGCAATAGGTTCCCCATTGCGTTACGAACGCGCTTGATCTTATGCATATCTTCTATCACCATCTTGATCGATTATAACCAGGCGTATCCATCCATAAAGGCGAGAACGCGTGTTTTCTTTGTGTTATCAACCAGGATGTCGATGTGAGGTAATGGGAAATCGTCCTTCGGACTTGCCTTGTTTAAATCCTGGAAGTCGACACAAACCCGAACTTTACCATCTTTCTTGGGCACTGGTACGACGTTAGCCACCCGGTCAGTACTCGACACCTTAATGAACCTGACTTTGAGTTGTTTGTCGATTTCTTCTTTGACTTTCAGAGACCAATCTGTATGCATTTTGCGTAGTTTACCTTGACGGCTTATATCCCGGCTTGATTGGGATCGTGCTCGAATTTCCCTATCAATGCCTGGCATGTCTTTGTAGGACCATGCGAAAACATCTTTGAACTCATGCAACAAATCAATGAACCCTGTCTTTCGGTGGGACTTAGAGTAGTTCTATTTTAAGCTCTGTGGTTCTAAGGTTGTACCTACATTGATAGTTTCGGTATCTTCGATGATCGAAGTTTTCTTTTCGTACTCTTCCAACCCTTTTATCAACTGTAGAGGTGGTTCCATTTCTTCTTCTTCTTCTTCTTCGACCAACTGTTCATCCTCGACCTCAGTCTCAATGTCATTATTAAAACAATCATTTTCAAAAATTGAATTGCAATGTAAGTAAGACAAGTCGTCAAAAGCAAATGGTTCATATTATTATTGATTTGAAATTGCGCGAAATGCGCTAACATTTGAGCCAACCGATCGAACTCGGTGGCGAGATAGGGGTATTCGGGACGAGGCCCGGAATACCACCATTAGGAAAAGGCGCATAGGAAGGGAAAGCTAGGGGAGGGGTACTTTCAACACCTGACTCCTTAGACTCAATCTTAGGACCTAACTCAGACTCAGACTCAGACTCCGACTCAGACTCAGAATCGGTAACATCATCTGGCTTGAACATTTCTCCTTCTCCCGTCGTCAACTTGAAAAGAAGTCCTTTGTTGTCAGTCCACTTGATTGTTTTCCGCCATCCCGTGTTGGTCCTAAGAGGATCCACATCGGTGATGAGGGTAGATGGGTCGAACCGCTCGCTTCTCAGGATCATGCTTACCAAATCTTCGTTTGGTATTGGTGATTTATTCTCTTCACCGAAAAGAAGACCCATAGCTTTCTCGTCATTTATTGGATCCGGTTTGGTTTCTACTGGCATCACGGTCAGAATGTCTTCAGGGATGTAGTAGCAATCTTGGAATACTTCGATTCCTGGGACCATAAGGTTCTCCTTTGGGTCAAAGATAGGTTCGGGGAAGTCCATGCAAGGGAGTTCTTCCCCAGCTCTCACGAAGTGACCGTTTAGAGTTAGGTGATACGGTCCCATTTTAATATCTCGATCTTCGATCGTTCTTCCCCTCTTTTCCAGCAGATCTTTCCCGGTGGGCTCATATCCAAGCCCGAACGTTACTCCCTTGGCTATTGGTGGTTTCAACTCGAATGTACCCTCCTTTCTAGGGTATAGAGAGAAACCGAAGTATTTCCCAGTCTTGAGAATCACTTCGCAGGCATGGCTTCCCGTGTATAGATCCATATTCTCGCCGGAGTTCAGCTCGATCATATTGACAATCTCGAAACCACATGCGTCATTGGTAGCTTCGACCCTTACTTCGGAAGTAATGTCTCCTCCCGCCACGCATTGGCGTGGCGTCAATGGTGACGGTTTTGCCATTGAGTGGGACCTTGATTTTTCGATGCAACGTTGATGTTACGGCCCTCGCAGCATGGATCCAGGGCCTTCCCAACAATAAGTTGAAGGATGAGCATATGTCAATTACTTGGCAACTTATTTTCTTTTCCACTTGCCCAGTCTGTACTACCAGGTCGACAAGTCCACTCACTCGACACACAGTGCCATCGAATGCCCGAACTGTCTGCGTAGTGAGGATGAAGTCATTCTTCTCCAAGCCCAGAATATGCGCCGTTTTCAGAGGGAGTACGTTGACAGCCGATCCGTCGTCAACCAAGGTCATAGGGATATGCTTGTTGAGACACACGGTAGCAATATAGAGGGCCAGGTTATGTCGAGGCCCGAACGGTGGCAGATCTTCGTCGGAGAATGTCGGCGCGTGGTAATCCGAGGCCGATTCTGGGGGGCGATGTGAGTGACCATGTCCACAGGAGTAGTATTCGACGACACGGTCATGTTCATCAAAGCTTGTAACAAAGCTTGACGATGTTCGAAAGAGCTCAGGATAAGTTACCAGATAGATACGTCGGCCTTAGTCTTTTGGAGTTGCTTGATGAGGGAAGCCTCGGAGGTCGACCCTTCACCAAGAACTTCGACCACTACCGGCTCTTTGAGAGGTGTCTTGTTCGGGGTATCTTTGACTTTCTCCACACGATACGGGCGTCCGGATCTAGTCAAATGGTTTGACTCTAGGGCATCTTGCCTCACCTTTAAGATTTCTTCTTGGGTGTGAGGAATTGTCGCGCCTTTGACGAGGTAAACATCATCCTCGTCATCAACCCAAATGCCATTAACTTCATTGCTGCTTCGGAGTATGTAAGGAGTACAATCGACCACAAAATCTCCGAATGTAATCTCGTTTCTCGAGCTTGGTAGGAATTCGGAGCAATCCACGAATACTCTTCCGACGAAAACCCCTTTTAGACGACATGGGCGGATCAAGTGAGAGTAATCGACACTATCTTCGGTAGCGACAAAGTTAGTGTGGTCGCCAAACGGATTGGTGACGTTGTTGGGCTTTATGGCCGGGATTGGGAGCGTTCCGTTCTCAATCATATCTTGAATTTCGTGCTTTAGTCTAAAGCACCTTTCAGTATCATGTCCCTTCCCTTGATGAAAGGCACAGTAGGCATTTGGTTTGTACCATTTGCCTTGTTTTTCAGCAGGTGGATCCGGAGTTGGGCCAATGGGCTTCAACTTTCCTTGGGCCATGAGCCTTTGGAGAGCGTAGGCGTAAGTGCACCCGATATCGGTAAATACCCTCGGAGCCTGGAGCGGAGGCCTTTTTGACTGTCCATCTAAGAGATTGACAGTTTCAACAAAGTGGGCCGCTGCTGGTGCTTTTGCTTTAGATGACGAAGCCCCTTGGTATCCCTTTGGCTTCTCGGCGGCGGCAGTCGGACATCGTCCTCTACCTTTATCCCGATCCTTATCAATTCTTTGAAAGAACCAAAATTTTGGTATTTAAGAGCATTACGGTAAGCAATGTCGTAAATTCTTCACGAACTTATCTACCATTTCGACTTCATCAGGCTTCTTAGCTAGTTTTACGCTTTCAGCGCGCCATCTTGCGAGGAATTCAGTAAAGCCCTCTTTTTCCTTCTGTGTCATCACTTCCAAAGTCCTTATGTTGGTTTGAATCTCAACATTGTCAAGCATAGTGCTTTGAGAACTCCACCGTAATATCTTCGAAAGTGGGGAAGTTCTTGAGGTCAAGATTATAGAACCACGCCTTTGGGTGTTCACCCAGAGATTGGGCGAAAATTTCAGAGAGCATATCAGCAGGTACCCTTTATAGGCCTTAACATGGTGGACTGGATCTTCAGTGCCCTTGAACTTTGGGATGTCAGTGAGTACCATGTTCATTGGCAACTTATCCTGAACTGGGGCATAGGCCCTAGCATTCTCATAGTGAATGTTCTTCCCCTGGGAGAGTTTCAAACGGTCCTCGATGAACTTGAACCGTTTCTCCAGATTAGTCAGAGGTGGAGGAGAATCTTCACCCAGCTTAGATTCGATTGCATCCATTCGGGTCATCATGAGGTTCACGGCCTCAGTGAGCTTGTTAACAGCATCTTCCATTGCTTGACGTCGGGTTTTTGGCGGCCTTTCTACAAGAAAACCCCGTACTGAGTCAATATTTAAAGTAAGAGCCCCTGCACACTTAAGGACACGACCCCAACTTGACTCAAACAAAGACTCGACTTGAGATTGACTAAACAAGGGTTCGACTCACGGTTTGATTTAGACCTCGATTCATTTTAGACCCGACAAAACGACATGACTCAAATTGTCATAACTCGATTCTAAACTGGACTTGGTGTGACTAAACCCGTGATTGGGCTAACATAGCCCATGGGTTCAGGTGAAACGTCCTAAAGGGCCTAGTTTGGATGTTTCTGTGGACTATCCTAGACCAAATGGTCGACCAACATGACTCAAAGCCCAAGAGGTGAGCTTGGGTGACCCAACAGGGTCATGTTCTAGACTCTTAGAACGAAACACACCCGGCCTAACACGGCCATGACCCGGACACGACTCGACGCATTTCATGCTTGGTTGAGGTTCGAGAGGCATTTTGGATTGGTTTTGAAAAAAACGAAAGGTTGATTCGAAAATGAGATTTGAAATGGGCAGCATGCCGGCTATAAAAGCTCATTTTGGTTAATTAGGAACAAGAAAATCGAGTTTTGATGGAGGTTTGATGGAGGAACGAACTGCTTTTCGAGGAGGACACACGAACAGTTCAGTTTGTGTGTCGGTTTTGTTTAGGGTTTTTGGGAGGCAATTAGGGTTTGTTTCTGAGGTTTAAAGCTTGTGGGTGATGGTAGGATGTATGGAGAACTTATAGGAATGAATGTATGGTGAAGGGGTAGTATTTATAAGGAGTTAAAGTAGGTTAAAAGAGAGGGAGGGGCAGTCGGGCTTCATCACGCATGGCTGCTGTCCAGCAGCTTTTGTGAGGGTTTGAGAGGGGTTTTCTTGGTGATTAAGCTAGGATAATATGGGTAGGATACTAGGGTATGGGTTAGGGTTAATGGGTACGGGTCTTGGTAGTGTTTGGAGCGGGTTTTGGGCTCGGGAATTGGCACGCAAAACAGGGGGGGCTGTTTGTTGCGGGCTGTTTGTGAGGGATTTGGGACGAGAATTTGGGCCATGGATAGGGGGTTCGAACTAGGGTGGATGGGTATTGGTCTAGGTTGGTTAATGTACTCGAGATTCGTGCCAATTCGTAAAGAAAACGGGCTCAAAAACCGAGCTAAAATCGAGCTCAAAAAACATGTTTAAAAACGAGTTTTCTTCGCTTTTTAAAATCGATTTTTCAAATCAATTAACCCATTAAAATAAATGACTTTTCAAATCCAATATACTCATAAAATGATTTATCAAATCAATTATTTATTTTATTTTCAATAAAATAAACTTAAGAAAATAAATTCAAAATAAAACAAAATAAATTGAATTCACCTAAAAAACCATAATTTAAATATCATTTGAAATAATAAAATGAACTCACTAAAAAAAACATTAATTTAAATATCATTTAAATTAATAAAATACTTCATCGACGACGCCCATTCTACATCGTAAAACGAGCTCCAAATAATGACGGTGACAACTAAAGAATACATGTGTCCTATCATCATCGGGTGATTGTCGAGTTCTCTATAAATTCCAGTATCGACGGATACGGGTATCTACAATAATATTCGATGTCGGGTTCTGTTTTGCAAGCTTGACATGAATAGTTTTGTAAATAAAAGGTTTAAAAACGCTTGATATGAACTAATTATATTTAGTTCCTTGCTTTGTAATTAGTCAAAGTTTATCATCGTATTCGCGTTAAACCGACATGATATGTATAACCAAGGATGATTATCCATGTATGACTAATGTGATTTTTTGCAAATGTTAAAAAATGAATAAGAGGGCTTTAAAATACCCTTTAAAAATGTAATTAACTAAATATTATCACCGAGTCACGGGTTAGACCGTCATGACATGAAAAGCCAAGGGTGAATATAATTCATGGTTAAAAATGATCATCATAAAAATGATTTTAAAATATTTAAAATGGTAACAACCGATTACAAATAATAAATGAAATAGAGGAAAGACGAACTCAAACATGTTTGAGTTCTGATTGGGGATGCCTAAAGAGGCGCGGGGTTGGTAGTGGTGACTACCAGCCTCTGCACTACGCTAAATAAGACCTTCAATAACGGTCAGATAACCCAATTACCGTTATTAAATAAAAACACGGAACCGTTATTGCAATGACTATTGGTAAATACATACCACGGTTGTATACAAACACGCGACCGTTATATAACATCAATATCGGATCTATAATACCGTTATCACAACTCAAGAACCGTTATAAAACTATTGTTAAATATGTTTATGGCAACGGGTATACTTTTAAGAAATCGTTATTAAATATTAATACCGGTTTCAAACTTGTTGTCCTAGTTTACTATCGACAACGGTTTAGTGGTTCCAAAACCGTTGTTAAATATTATATATGATAACGGTTCATTTCGTTATCTTATTTAATTAAATGTCAAAATTTAACAACGGTTTTATTGCGTGCTAAACCTTTGTTATATTTATCAATTGACAACGGTATTTAACCGTTATCTATTTTTATTGATGAAACTTTGACAACGGTTCTTCTTAAATAAACCGTTGTTAACGTTTTGAACTCAACAACGGTTATCGTTCGTTATCTTATATTTTTGGCGGTTTGAATGGGAGGTAAAAGATGTCAACGGTTATTTATCTAAATAAAACCGTTGTCAAATAATTGTTTGCCACGGGTTGTTTTTAACCGTTATCGTTTTTAATTATATTTTTTAAAGAAATGATTTTAGCTTGATCTAACAGCTGCTAAAATGCTATTTTTCCAGCAGCGTTTGTAGCATTTCTTTGGAATGCTATTTTTCATTTCTTGAAAATAGCATTCCAAATAAGCCATGTAATCGTAAAAATTCAATCTTGCATCAAAATATTACACCCCGTGATCAATTAAACCCAGTTTCAAAACAATACAAACAGGATGATCAAAAGCCAAAACACAACTTCCTCAAAAAAATAAAAGAAGCCAATACACAATGGCTCTACACACACACACACACACACACACACACACACACACACACACACACACACACACACACACACATATACATAAAGCATGAGCAAACTATTGAGACTCCGCTAATGAAATAACATAACTGGCCCATATATTTCTCATCTGGTTGATGTCCTCTGGCGAATATTCTGGGGCTTTTTTGAGTATTAGTGGAAACTACAATTCAAAGTAAACATAATCAAAAAAGATATAATATATGGAAGTATACAGAATTGAACTCAATTTACGTCTGAAATAGTTTTTAAATCACACTAACCCGTATCGGAATGGTAGAAATTTTTCCGTTGATAACCTTCCACATGGACTGACAAACGTAAAAGGCGCATTGTTTGTCGTCTGGTGAATTAGGAGACCATTATATAAATCACACACAAATCATCTTAATTAGATAATCAGCCTCTCGCATAACCATTAATTAAATAATACGAGTAATTATTAAGGATACACTTACTAATGGCGTGATAAAATTGGGAACAATGTTGCATTCATATTTCCCAAGTGGACATAATCTTTTTTTTTTGCTTCAAAAACACTAATTCATAAATATACACATATGCCATTGTTATTTGCATATATATGGCTCAAGTCATACAATAACAAATGACATTATTGAAGGTTGTAAACTTACTTAGTTATCATCCTTACACAACTGTCTGAGGGTTTGCCTTCGCGAGATTCAATCCAAGACACTATTTTTGTTTCCACTTGGATTGTCAGTAGCACCCAATGCTTCCTATTCAATTTGGGACATTTAACTGTTAGTTCATTTACACGCATTTAAGCATGTTAATAATAAATTTATAGAACCGTGATTCATTACAATAATCACATAATATACATACATATTCTCATTGTAGGGGGCAAGCCATAGTTTTTTGGATGACATCAACCGATGAGTGATAATATTGATTTGTTTTTCGTATGAAATTTTGTGCACAGAGAACGCCTTAGGACTCAAGAATCTGTAGGAGTGAATTGGGACCTTTCACTCAGCGAATTGATTATTGAGGTACCTATTACCCGACATGGAACGAAGATTGTTATTGTAATTGATAATTTAAACAATCATCATTATTCGTAAATGGAAATGACTAAATAGTTTTATTAACAAAACTTACTTCATCCAAATCAAAATGTGAACAGCATCTGAATTGTCAAGGTCGACAACTTCTATCAGTTGCTTCGGGTCCAGTATGGTTATATCAACTACGCCCATAATTTCCTTTTCAATGTTAATCGTGACTACATCTCCTGTAGGTGACCTTTTTACAGCCAGGTTGTGCAAAGCCCTCAGGGAAGTAGTTTTCATTTTTTTTTTCTTATATTCACACGATTCATAATAAGATTCATAAGAAGGCTTGACTGCAATAACTTTCGTTGACGTAGTAGTCATTGCTTTAGCTGCCATCATGGCTTTCCTTAACTTCTGCAAATGTAAAGATTAAAGTACTTACAGTATGTTAATATTCGTACCCTAATATATTTAAAGAACAAGTAATAATTAACGTCTGCATATAGGTACCTCGGGGATGACAACATTGATGAGATTGTTAGGCCATTGCATATAAGAGCTTAGGGCTTCTTTCAAATAAGTGACCTCTTCATAAGGAAATGGTACTCTTTCTTCCCCATACACGTCTTTATATAATTGGGACACTTTCACTTTCCTGCAATTATGACGAAGGGGTATACCATGAACCTTAACTTGTTGAAGTCGGTCGTAATTGAACACGTATCACCTGGAAACAACAACTTTCTGTTTCCCCTGTAAATAGGACAGACGACAAGCCACCTTGCAATTGCCCTTCACGTCAGCTTTAATCAATTAGTACACACACATTCACTACCTTTAATAAATTTTATAAGTAAAAAACGTGTATCATATGAATAGTTATAAACTAGCAGTTATTACCTTTTTCGGTGTTGAGAAGAACATCAGGTCATTAACTACAACCACCTCATCCTGTGGCACGGCCTTCCTGGCATCCTCTTCCTCCTCAACTGGCTGATATCAATCCTCGGCTCCCACCTCAGTCTCCTTTCCCATTTCCTTCTCTTTTGCCATGTCATCCTCGACTTCCTTCTGTACATTAACACATGTCCATATAACACGTACTGGTTTTCCAAATCATATAACACACTGTATATAAGACATAAATATTATTACCTCTTTTTCCTCCTCCTCCTCCTCCTCCTCCTCCTCCTCCTCTTCCTCTACTTTATTTTAGAATTCTTGAACCATATCCAACTCTTTTCCCGCGTTTCCAACATACTCACCATCAACCTGGCTATTTTCTATAGCTGTGTAGTAGAAATTAATGTCAGCATATATAGTTATAAATTACGTTAGTTCAAAGACAGTATTTATAGATTACCTTCTTGGAATCATCACCACTTCGAGTAGTTTTCCTAAAATACTTAGTAATACCAACATGCATCGATACCCCTCTCACACGACCTGGATGCTCTGCTTTGCCGATTGCCCTACCATGAATGTCATCACGTCCTTCAGGCTTCCATTTTCCTTCCTCTACCTCCTTCTCACAAATCCTCTACGAACAAATAAAACCATTAAGCAACTCACAATTATATAAGTCCAACCACCAGTGGTAGGAGTGACATATTTATTCAAACTTACAATTTTCTCTTTGATGTCCTTATCATATTCAGTTTTCGTCTTTTCATTCTTAGGAGTGTGACCTTCCACCCAAGCGTCATGACGACTGAATTTTCTAAACTTTGCCTACAATTCATTCATCACATTGACATCCTCTCAAAATATGTATGATTACTATGAACATATATAACATCTGACTAAAACACCTAATAGTTTAATACTATAAGAATTATGTACTTACAAGTTTCTTCTTAATCAATCTATAACCACCTCGGGAGCCGTAAAAGACGGTCTTTTTCTTTGAAATGTTCGCCTTGTTCCTCTCACTCATAGCCTTCATCAAATAAATTGTATAAAGAAACGTAAGTATGACCAAACACTAAACTAAGTATACTTCTTTACTTATTATTATTAAGTTACCTTAAACTTGTCAGACTGCCTATAAGCGATATAGCTATCCCAATGGTCCTAACTGACATACGGATACTTCTTTTTTGGCAGTTTCTTGTTCATCTCCCTGGTTTCCTTGTTGAACAAGTAGTTCTCGTCAATCTTTAACTTCCAAGATCAAAGGACTTCCCCTGTCTTTTATTTTAGGTACTTATCATATATTTCGGGGACAACGTAAACTAACTTCATATATGATGAGCATAGTTGGTATAAAGGTATCTCAAAATCCATGTAGTCTAAAATCAATATCTCTTGAATAACTCCATAATATTGCATTATACACAAAATAAGATTTTTATCCTTTGAACTAGCAAAGTATATTGCCTCAAAATCTACGCAAACTCCGCTGTTTTGCATTGTGCTCGCCTCATCTTGAATGCGGGTGTAGAAAGTGTACCCATTGATTGCATACTCGCTATAAAAAGTTGCACGAGCATCAGGACCGAAAGCGAGATGTCGTAGGCTGGTTGAGCAATCATCAATTGGGTTGTCATCATCGTAAATAGTATCCTTAAACCAGTCACTAAATTGCTTGTAATACTCATTTGCATACCACCTTTCGTTCTTATGAGGGTGTTTTCCCTTAAGGTAACTCTGGTGTTCCATACTGTAAGGCTGGACATGATCATCGTTAAATAGAACGTATGTATGAGCTCTATGTCGCACGTCAGATGACATATCCTTGGAAACACGACCCCTTACTATTGGAGAATGTGTCCTCAACAATAGTGTGATCACATTATTAAAACTCATGATAAGAATACATAAAGGGATGATTCATATTTATACGTCAACTGATCAACATTAATCGGTAATGATTGGCTGATAAGAGTTTGAAATTACTGTCGTTTGACGGTGGAGATCAGCTGATCCCTTAAGGTCACACCTAAAGGACGATTCCCTTAATAGATAAATTAATTAATTGTATACTGATACGGATTAATTAATTCCTTAAAATTGAACAATTTACATATGTGAGTGAGAATATGAATCTTATTGTAATTCGATTATATGAGATTCGTTTTAGTAATTAAAATATTATATTACTAAAATTTTATTTATGAAACAAGTAAATTAAGAATGATCGGTTAATTATAATTACAATGAGTAGTAGATTATATTAACATGAACCATTTTATATACTTACGATTGTGAATTACTAGTCAATTGTTATATATAATTGAATTAATATATGTAATGATATTTAATTGTTAAATATACATTAATATTATTAATAACATGTTACACATTATATGACAAAGTGACAATTGACAAAAATAAAATGGAGTCCATATTATGTTATGGACCTGTTTTTAAAGGGATAAATAGGGTGAAATGGTTAATTGTTTTAGATTGTGGAAAACACAATGATTAAACTTCTTAACCTAATCTACACCCTAGTTCTTTTTATAAGAACAATTCTAAGAGTTGAAGGGCATGCATTGGGTCCTTAGACCACCTTCCACCCACCGGTTTTCCCCCCTCTATACTTGAAAATTGTTCTTATTCTCTCTAATATATTCATTCTTATATTTTTACTTCTCTTACTTCTCTCACATTTTCCATTCTCTCTAAAATAGTTTTAGAATATAAATTGTTCAAAAATCTTTTAAGATTACTATAGTAGTAATATAAAACAATAAGATTAATTTAAGGTTTCTAATTTATATATCTAGTTAATATATAATAAGAATTAAGGGGTTGTCTTGGTGCCATCAAGAGGACAATCTCTAATATTGGGATTTTGGAGGATCATACTTTAATTTATAGCTCATGAACAAGTGAGAAGGAGTCCTCACTTGTGCCCTAAAAACTGATTTCTTCATATGTAAGGAACTTTGTTCTTACTTTTCTATTTATATGATGTTATGCATGCACTAGATCAACATATAATTTAATGAGTTAATTAGAGAAATAATTAAAGAGTTCAATTAGAGGGTTTAGAATCCTTTCAAGTGGTATCAAGAGCTTAGGTTATTGCATGCATAATCGGTTTATTATTTTTTCCGAGTTAAATGTATAACATATAAAACTAGAGATTTTGTAATTTATATTATAAAATCACGAAAAAATTTTCATGTTATATATTCTGGTCCTGAAATATATTTAGGTCATTTTAATGATTTATGGTAAGTTTTGGCTCATTTTAATGATTTTTTGTGATTTTATTACATTTTAATGAATAAAATGGTATTTAAAATGCTAAAAATAGCTATACTTAGTTTATGACCTTGAACTTTTTATATGACCTCACATGAATATTTTACTTATTGTATATAAAATTTCATATAAATTTGATTTATTTTGCATGATTTATAATTTTTATGAGATAAAAATGAAATAAATGGAGGTAAAATAGTTAAATTTAGTTAAACTTTGAAACAGG
This sequence comes from Silene latifolia, assembly GCF_048544455.1. NCBI lineage: Eukaryota > Viridiplantae > Streptophyta > Magnoliopsida > Caryophyllales > Caryophyllaceae > Silene > Silene latifolia. The sequence goes on along the minus strand of NC_133538.1, from coordinate 80,705,697 downwards.
ACATGATATTTTAATATGTTGTCACATGCATATGTTACTCACTTTGTGTAAAACTTTAGATGAACTTCATTCATTTTGCATGATTTATGAATTTTTTTAGTGTAAAAATGACATAAATAGTGACTATTTTAGCAAAAATAGCTAAAATGAAATGCATGGCATGAGAAAATTATTTTAGGTTTCATATTTATCCCACAAATCAGATCTAAAGTTGGAACATTGATTAGATTAGTTTTCATATGCTTTAGATGTTTTATTTGAAAAAACCGATAAATTGCAACTATATTTTTCTCGAAATAAATTCGAAAATTTTAACCTTCATTTTTGATATTATGAGTGTCATGGAATTATTCCAGAATGTTCAAAAATTTAAAATTTGAAATTTGAAATTATTGTAATTTAATTTGGATTTATTTCATAAAAATTTATGATTTTAAGGTAAAAAATGAGCATAAATGTTAAATCAAGTTGAGTTATTGTCAAAAATTGAGTAATGACTAATTTTTGAGTCCTAAAAAATTAGTATGATTAACTTGGACTAAAATTATATTTTAGTATTATTTTGTGATTTTAATAAGTTAAAAATCGCGAATAACCATAACGGTTTATATTTACGATATAAGTTTAAATAGGGCGATTTGGCACATAACTTGGCATGTTACATACATATTATAATGCTGCATTTTTCATTGATGAATGTCATATTTCTTTTATATAATTTTTGAATTATGTAATTTTATCTTAGTATGGCCTTAGTTTAATCGATATTACCCGTAATGTAAGGGAATATTGATTCGGTTGTAATTTATTGTGATCTCGTATCACTTTTATTTTATTTCATTTTATTATATTATATTTTACAAATTTATAATAGGAAGTACAATGTACATTTTATTATTTAATTATTTGTAATTCCGGAGTTTCCAAAAGACGGTGCCATTCGGAAGGAGTTCCGATTGAGACGGTGTCTATCCTTGGGAAGCGTGTCACATGAAGATTCAAGGGACCAAAGGAGTTGGTTTCCGAATTTGTAATAGAATATAAGATTTTATATTTTAGGAAAGACCATACTAGGTGATGGACAGGAGTTGGTCGTCACACATCCAATCAAACACATTTATATTCTCAACAAACAACTAGTTAGTGGTTAAGTCGAGGTCGATCCATTGGACGGTGTGCTTTGGGTTCTAAGTCTATCTATCTCAATTTGTGCTAGTGTCACAATTGGTTCGGGTTTGTAGTTGTGTTCTAAACTAATGAAAGTGATAAAGTAAAACAAGCAACAAAACAAAATGAAGATGTAAACGAATGACTAAAAGTGCTAGGATATCATGGGTTCATAGGAGATTCATGGGAGTTGATCATACAAACATGTTCTCAATTATATGCAAGCAATTATTGTTGTGGAGGAACCGAGTTGGTTTATGTCTTACGGTTCATAGGAAGAGTTGGGTCCCGGAGCCGAATCGATTAGATTGTACAACACCTACAAGTCGACTTACTTTCCTCCTATTCACTTCTATGCATGGTCTAACAAGACTCGAGTTGGTTTATATCTTACAAGTCAAGTTGAGTAGATAAGAGATGGGTAAAAATGCAAGGATTCATAGGCTTAGCATTTCATCAAACATAACATATGCATAGGTTGACATCACAACAAGCAAGCAATTTAATTATGAAAACATATTAGATTAAGCATGATTAATCCCCATGTTGGTTTCCCCTAATTACCCATTAATCCTAGCTAAGAGACTACTCACTCATTATCAAGTTTAACCTGGTAACAAGGTTGTCAATCGTATTAATAAGGCAAAACATGATGAACAAGTAAGAAAGATTAACAATAATTAAAACAAGGATTAAGAGAATTATACCTATCGAGATTCCAAAATAATAATGCAAAGAATAATAGAAGTACTTGATGATTGATGGAAGGTTGTCAATTCTCCAATAATAACCCAATAATCTTCAATTACCCAATAATAATAAACTTGAACAATAATTAAGGAAAGATTAAAGGATCCTCTATTCTAATCTACTCTAATCTCATCTAAGAGAGTTTCCTCCTAAGAGAGTCCCCCTTTTGATTATCATCAAATGGGGTATATATACTAGTGCATCATTAGGTTAAATAAGGCTAAATTAGTAATTAACAATTCTAAGTTCTAAGTAGGGAAATGCAAGTATTTCGTAGAGATGAACATATTTTCTGAAAACGTCACGGTCCGCTCGTACAAAGAGGGGAGACGCTCGAATCGTGGGCAGGGGGAGACGAGCGGCTTGGCATTCGGGACGCTCGGATTGCTTGAGGTGGCGACGAGCGTCTTGAAACTAAGATGCTCGGATTGTTCCTCAGGGTGCTTTGCTTCTTCCTTTCGCATACTTCTTATACTTGCATTGTTGATCTTAGTTCTTGCCTCTCCTTCCATACTTGTTCAACCAATATCGTCAATAATCTTCCAAATATGTACGGGAGACGGGAATTTCCGTCTAATTGTCTTCTTTCCTACGAAACAAACATAATGCAATAGGAAGGAATTGACGGATAAAACGGTCATGAAATGTTATAATAGTATGCAAAATAGGCTCAATTAGGAGACTAAATGTGCGCAGATAATATTCACATCACTAGGAAATTTTTTTTACTTTATTTGCTTGCTTTATATGTTTGCATGCATTGCCAAATCACCATAACTTCACATGCATATTTTATCGTCTTATCGACTATTGTCAATTGTAATTATCGAGTATTCATCGACTTAGTTCACTTAAAGATGCTAGATAATAAATCGACAAGCCCTCACACATATTTAAAATTGAGATTAGCCTTACCAAATAGTAGGACTCATGAATCCCTTTGACATTTGGGGTAGATTCGGTTCCCCGGGGTACTTTCATTTATCATTGGGTAAGTGGGGCAATAAAACGTTATTACACGCGAAATTTGGTTGGACTCAACGGGATATAAAGACTAGTCTTATGTTCCCGAGCTAGAGATGGAATTTATGAAATACATCGGCCGAGAATTATATAGTAGAATCAATTAAAGAGTTAATTCACCAAATTTATACAAGTATGGGATGTATCGGTTTCCCGTGCCCATGTTTGTGTAAAGATGGGTCTCGGAATCATTTATATAATTTAGGTGCTAGGTCATTATATAAATGCATAATTTTAAACCTTGTTAAAAATGTTTACAAGTAAAATGATAAATGTTAATTCTTTCCTTCATTTCCTTTTTCTAGTCAATTCGATTAATTTGCAATGACAACTCAGATTTCATCCGCTTCCAATAGTGGAACCACTCCAGCTCTCACCAATGCTTTTCGGCTTAGATCCTTTATGGATTGATATAAACTTGAAAATAATGGGACTAACTTTGCCGATTGGGATGAGCAACTACGGTTGGCCGCGGAAGGTGACAACAAGCTTCGTTAACTTACTGAGGCCGCTCCCACTACACCTACTACTAGGTCATCTGCCGCGGCTAGGGAGGCCTATGAGGCTTACCAACAAGAATGCCTTGATCTTCTCTATGGAAGCCGATCTCCAAAGGAGTGCTATTAAGATAGGCACCGCCTATGAGATCTACACCAAGCTTGTGACCATGTTTTCACAAGCTCCTAGGATCATCCAATATGAGGCGGCCTCCGCATTCTTTGAGCTCAACATCAAAGAGGGTCAAAAGGTTAGCCCTCATGTGCTCAAATTGATTAAGCAAGTTGAGACGCTCAAATTGCAAGGGGTTGAAATTCCCGAACAACTCGTTATTGATCGAGTTCTCCATTCCTTGTATCGCATCAAAGCTTATGTACAGTTTAGGGTAAACTACAATATGCAAAACATGAAAACCTCTCTCCATGAATTGCACAACTTGCTTGTACAAGCCGAGAGAGACATGGGTCTCAATGTGAGTACGACTAAGGATGTGCTCAATATTAATAACAAGAGCAAAGGGAAATTCAAGAAAAACGCTAGAAAGGGTAAGAAACCCACTCCCAACAAAGGCAAAGGGAAAGCTATTGGGAATAGCTCTCCCAAGCCCAAAAAGGGTGCTTCTTCCGAGGATAAGTGCCACTATTGTTGTGGTACGGGCCATTGGAAACGTAATTGCTAGAAGTATCTAGGAGATGTCAAAGCTGGACGTGTGACTCCAGTAGGTAATAAATTCTCTAATCTATTGTGTTATTGATATAAATCATAACTTTGGTATTTAGATAAAAGTTGTGATTCTCACCCCCTTTAATTTAATATAGGGCATGTGAGCAAAGACCAAGGCAAGGAGAAGAAAGCTTGAGGAAGATCTTCAACAAAGTGATGCTAGGGTAGCCGCCCATAGTAGAAGACCTATTGAAGCTTGGCTTTTATTTTGTATTGTCTTCTTAGTATTATTTGTTGGGGTTGGTGTCCTTAACAGTTAGTGCAAGGACCTATAAACCTCTAAAAGGATCAAAGGGCATACTTTTGGTATTATTATCAGTTGATCCACGTTTATCAATAACGGTTGGCTTGCTAGATAAGTTTGACGTTATTGTCATACAGATGGCGGTGATCAACTGGTCCCTAAAAGTCACACCTATAGGATACGTTCGAGAGATGTGACGGTATGAAAATACAGTTATGTAGATGCCAAATTTGACTAACCAGTTAGTCTGAGTTATTTGACTAATATTTAGTCAAAATGTGATGTTGAGATATTATATTTAATACGGATTAAATATCATGAGCTAAGGCGAATTAACCAGTTAATTCGTAAAATTAAATATAAGCGATTTATATTTAATTAAATGTATATTGAATATAATTATACAATCTTTTGTTTTGTCGGACACGTATTAATAATTGACTAACCCGTATTATTAGTCGATGCCTTAATTTCCGATAACCGATAATGATTTATAATACAAACCCGTCATATACATTTTAGCATTTTGGCGAACTGGACTTCGAGCTAAAATTAAGAGGAAGTGGAAGCCCACTTCCCCATGCAAACCGTCGGTCCAGCCGAACCAAACAAAAGGAGAGACTCCCTCTCCTTTTGACCTAGACAATTCATTTTACAGAAAACTAGGGTTTTGGAGACAGTCTCTCTCTGAAACCTAGATCTCACATCTCGAAAACCTCACAACAAGTTCTCCCAATATTGCAAGGCAATCGGAGAACACCATCTAGCCAAGGGCATATCTCGGGCAAGTCTTGGGTGCAACAATTAGGAGGGAATCTCGTTTGATTTCTGATCTTTACGCCGCACTACAAAGGACCCGAGGTTAATTCTTGTTCCTTATCGTTTCTCTATTGTATTTATGTTTTATGACGATAATCGCATGTTAAATTTACGTTATAGTCCTAAATTTAGAGGGTCTTATACGTGTATACCCACAAGTGGTATCAGAGCGAGGCCACGTAAATTTTTCTATGTGTTTTTCATAAAACGATTTTGAAACGGTTGTGTTTTGTCTCGAAATCCGTGCCTTGTATACACGGCAGAAATTTTTGAAACCGTGACATGTTATGCACGGTTGTTTCATCTTTTTCGTTTTGTTTTTATGCATATTGTTGTTTTATACGGAGATTATAACAATATGTGTCATGTTTTGTCAATTGTCAAATTGATTTTAATCGGTTTTGATCAAAATTGCATTTGCTTTGCTTCAACAAAACTGTTTTCTCGAGGGTTTGAAGTTTTCAGAAAGTTTTGTACTCGATCGACCTTGTTTTTAATCGATCGAGTGGTTTTCTGTCTTGTTTTCACTCGATCGAGTCCTTGCTGCACTCGATCGACCATTTTCAAAACCCCACTGCTCGATCGAGGAGTCCTCGTATTTCGATCGAGCGGCTTTTTGTCGATATAAGTACTCGATCGACCACCGGTTTAGTCGATCGAGCACTTCTGTTTGGCAACCCTATCGATCGACTTGCAATTGATCGATCGAGCCCTTTTTTTGTTCCTCGATCGAGCACTGTGTCCCTGGATCGAGGGATTTTGTTTTTGACTTTGAAAATTTATTCCTTTTGCTTTAAATTTTCTTTTGGCTACAAAATGTACATTATACGGATATTGTACACTCGCTATGATTGTGAAATGGTTCACACACGTACCATTAAGTTATTTTAAAGCGTATTTAAAGTAACGGACTGTATTAGATTAAAATTAAATGATAGAAGCGGTTTTATCACATGAATTTTAATCATTAAAAGGTGGTTTGGATAAATTTAACATAATTACGGAATTATGTCACGAATGAATTTGTTTTTAGTTGATGCATTTTTATTTATCGTTTATCTTGAATGCCGTGAATGCCCTTTTATTACGTATTTAATTTTTACAATCGGTTGTAACTTAGTGTGGCCTTAGTAGAACGTGTTACCGTAATGATGGAACACGGTCTTGGTTGTATTTTGAGATCTCGTATCTCCGTTTTGGATTTTTCACTTGTAATTACAGTTTTTAATTAGAATGTAAATAGGTTTATATTTTGTAATTTTAATTGTAATTTTTGAGAAGACCAAAGATGGAGACCAGATGCTCACTCCCGCTACTTGGATCAAGATGGAACATCAAGACAAGCTTTTCGGGTCCAACGGTGGATTCCAAAGTTGTATTATGTTCTTATACTAGGATAGGCCACACTAGGAAATTTTTATTTACGTATTGCATTCTTTTATTTATTTTTCGCAATGATAATATGCATCATATTCCGCCTAAAAACCAAACCACCTATTTATTGCATGAAAACTGACACATATAGAGGTCACGAGTTAGTTTTCATTGACATTCTCATGTCACACGTTTTAAAGCCATCACCCAAATTAATTCATTCACGCAGACGCTAGTTATTCGTTCACTTAATATGAATTATAATTTAGTTGATGGGATCTTCCTCGTATAAACAAAAATTGAGAACGGTCTTTATAGGTCAAACTCCAATGAGTCCCTTCTTCGTCGGTAGGCATAATATGACCCCTTCTACGTCGGGTAAGTTGGAACCGATTGACCTATTTTATCTCAACACTATGGTCACTCGTACGATCCTGTGATCATGGTGGACTATAGATAGGATTTACGGAAATCTATCGACCAAGAGTTCTTAAGGAAGAATTAGCTAAACAGTTGGCTTATCAATTTACAGAAATTGAGTCTTGGGATCACTTGTATCATTCTTGAGGGAGATCAATTATGCAAGTGCAAGAGTCTACATGTTTAAAATAAATTTTAAAATAGACTTAAATCACCTCGATGAGTTGCTTATTTCGTTTTGTTTTTCTTTCTTTTTCGAGTGTAGATCACGTTTTTAAAGCGCTAAACAACAAATGGCTGGTTCTACGATAACCCAATGCCAAGTGCCACATTGGACCGTGAGTCCTTGCTTAGGATCTTCATGAATCAGATGAATCGGTCTACTCGGATCGAAGAATGATGGATCCAACTTCGCGGATGGGAGGCGGCATTACGGAATGCTGCCGCTGCGACGGAAGCTCAAATATCTCTTGAAGCCCATCCCGGCAAACCCAGGTCCCACGGCTAGAGCTGCTGAAATCACCAAGTTTAATGATTTCTGTATGGAAGCGGGTGCGATTAAAAACGTACTCATTTTTGCAATGGAACCCAATTTGCAGAAGCGCTTCATAGCCCATGGTGCAAACAAGATTTTCACCACGCTCACTAAGGAATTCTCGAAAGCACCGAGAATCGTGACTTATGAGCATACCACTCGCTTCTTTGATGCGAGACTCGAAAGGGCCAACCGGTTAGCCCACACATTCTCAAAGCATGATTGAGAATGTCGAGAAACCGGAGACCTTTAATCGTAACATCAGCGAGAACATTGTTATCGACCGCATACTTCACTCACTCCACGATGGTTATTCGCAATTTAGGGCGAATTACTATATGAATGATTTGAAGAAAACTCCCCATGAACTGCACTCCCTTCTCGTACAGACCGAGAAGGACATGAAGTCCAGTGGGAGCATGAAACAGGATGTTCTCGTTGTGTCAAATAAAGGAAAGGGTAAGGGCAAAGCTCAGGCAAACCTAGCAGTAGGTAAGGCGAAGTTCAAGAAGTCGGGCTCAGGTAAGAGTGGTCCTGGTGAGTCGAGTAACTCATCAGGCGCGACAAAGAGCAAGAAAGATAACATGGAATGCCATCACCGCCACACGATTTGGGCATTGGAGACGCACATGTCTGTTTATCATGAGGACATAAAAGCGGTCGCGTTAAACTTTGTTGGTATGTCTTCTCCTTCTACTTTTATTCATATGATTGAGATTAACCACGCAAGTTACGGAACTTGGGTACTTGATCCTGGTTGTGGTTCTCATCTGTGTAATCATGTGCAGGGCCTCCGAAATCTCAAGCCTCTCGTAAAGGGTGAGGTTGACCTGCGTGTCGGGAATGGAGCAAGAGTGGCTGCCGTCTCGAGGGGAACATATGTGATCCAGCTTCCTAGCGGATTTGAGTTGTCATTATATGATTGCTATTATGTTCCTAGTCTTTCGAAAAACATTATTTCGGTTTACGCACTTGATAAACTTGGTTTTTCATTTGTAATAGAAAATAATTCTTGCATTTTCTCATTACACGATATGATTTACTGGCAAGGCGGTCTCCATGAACGGAATTTATGTTTTAGATCAGACCACGGAAATATTACACGTAATGAATAAAAAGTTAAAGGTTGGTGACAAAGATCAAACGTATCTATGGCACTCCCGTATGGGACACATTAATGAGAAACGCGTAAAACAGCTCATCAAACATGGAGCTATCTCGGCCTTTGATTTTCAATCATTTGGCACGTGTGAATCATGTCTCATCGGTAAGATGACTCGTATTTCCTTCAAAGGTGTTGGAATACGCTGCCGACCTATTAGGACTCATACACACGGATGTATGTGGCCCTATGTCAATCACCGCACGAGAAGGCTATAGGTATTTCATCACTTTCACGGACGACTTAAGTAGATATGGTTATGTCTACTTAATGAAGCACAAAAGTGAATCCTTTGAGAAATTCAAGGAATACCGGAATAGGGTACAGAACCTATTGGGTAGAAAGATTAAAACACTGCGTTCGGATCGTGGTGGCGAGTATCTTTCTCACGAGTTTGATCAACACCTAAAGGATTGTGGGATTGCCCTACGCTTAACTCCACCTGGAACACCTCGGTTGAATGGTGTGTCCGAACGGAGAAATCGAACACTACTTGATATGGTTCGATCCATGATGAGTCACACCGTGTTGCCCGACTCATTGTGGGGTTATGCTCTTCTGTCAGCTGCTCTAATACTTAACTTAATCAAGTCCGTCTAAAGTCGTTGACAAGACTCCATATGAACTATGGAAGGGAACGGTCCCTAACTTGTCCTTTATACGGATTTGGGGCTGCGAGGCTTATGTCAAGTGGAGACACGAGGATAAGCTCGGCCCGCGATCGTCAAGAGATACTTTATAGGTTATCCAAAAGGAACACTTGGTCATTACTTCTATTCGCCAACCGAACAACGCGTTTTTGTTGCGGCTAGTGCGACATTCTTAGAGAAGGAATTTCTCGAGAATGCAAAGAGTGATAGAACCTTCGACTTGTCGGAGATTCCAGAACCAAACACCGAGCAACCATTGGAGGAACCTGTTCCTTCAATCCCGGCCGCGGTGAATATTCCTGAGGAACCTAGGAGGTCGGGAAGAGTCTCTATTCCTCCGCATGATACATTGGTATGGTCGAGGAACATGACATAGATGACGTTCTACTCTTAACGAGCAGTGAACCCGCAACCTATAAAGGTGCCATGACTAGTTCTCACTCAAAGCTATGGCTTGAGGCCATGCAATCCGAGATGGACTCCATGTATGAGAACAACGTGTGGGATCTTGTTGACTTACCGGCTAAGGTTCGTCCCCTTCAATGCAAATGGCTTTACAAGATAAAGCATTCGTGGAAGGTCAAGAAGATATCTACAAAGCACGACTAGTTGCTAAAGGCTTCACCCAAGTGCCAGGTTTGCACTACGATGAGATTTTTGCACCCGTAGTCATCTTTGCGTTCCATTCGGATTATCTTAGCGATTGCCGCTTTTCATGACTATGAAATTTGGCAAATGGACGTGAAAACCGCCTTCTTAAACGGTTTTTTGGAGGAAGAGTTGTACATGGTACAACCCGAAGGTTTCATAGATCCGAGAAATCCTAAGAAAGTATGCAAACTTAAGCGTTCCATTTATGGACTTAAGCAAGCATCAAGGAGTTGGAATCATCGCTTCGACCAAGTGATAAAAGACAATGGATTTACTCGATCGGTCGAGGAACCATGTCTATATATCAAGTCGAGTGGGAGCAAGATTGTCTTCCTAATATTGTATGTTGACGACATACTCCTGATTGGGAATGACATACCTCTCTTAACTTCGGTGAAAGTATGGTTGAAAAACCATTTCCAGATGAAAGATCTGGGAGAGGCACAAAGAATTCTAGGCATCCGTATCTATCGAGATAGATCACGACGGATGTTATCTCTCGTCAGAGTCTTACATAGACAAAGTCCTAGAGAGATTCAAAGCATGACTAACTCCAAGAAGGGGTTCCTACCTATGGCTCCAGGGGTGCATTTGAGCAAGTCTCAGGCACCAGAGACACCGGAAGAGAAAGAGCGCATGACCCGGATTCCTTATGCTTCGGCTATAGGATCAATCATGTATGCCATGATATGCACACGTCCGGACGTGGCATATGCATTGAGTATGACAAGTCGATTCCAACAAAGATCCGGGTGAATCACATGGTTAGTGTCAAGAACATTCTTAAGTACCTACGGAGGACTAAAGATTGGGCATTGACTTATGGAGGCGATCAAAAGCTATGCGCAACCGATTCGCGAGATGCTAGCTTCCAAACGGATCGAGATGACTCGAAATCTCGGTCTGGATTCGTTTTTACTCTTAATGGCGCGCTCGATCATTTGGAAGAGTTCGAAACAAATGTTATAAAGCAGATTCTACGACCGAGTCCGAGTACTATGCCGCGTCTGAAGCTACAAAGGAAGCGATATGGATGCGTCAATTCTTACATGGGCTCTCTGTAGTGCCTAGTTCGAATGACCCGATCACTATCTATTGCGACAATAGTGGTGCCATCTTCCAAGCTAAGGAGCCAAAGTTTAGCAACAAGTCTAGACATGTACAACGGAAAGCTCATCTAATCCGGGATTACGTGGAGCAAAAGGAAGTAGTGATAGCAAAGATTGCTACAGATGATAACATAGCAGATCCTCTCACTAAAGCATTACGACAAGATAAGCATGAAGGGCATGTTAATTCCATGGGAATTAAACGTGTTCCTAAGTTGTAGTACTCTTTTATGGATCAGATTCATTCTCTCTTGTACTCTATACGACATCATCGTTTTGATATTTTATATATATATTTTGTTTGTCATGTGGATTTGTACGACAAATTTTGAACACCACAAAGTGAACTGAACGAACATTATATCTTTTCAGTCCTTAATTGCCCATATGAGTGATAACTCGCAATTATTTTGTGACGTTGGTTGATGGTGGGTTCAACGAGCCATAAGTCAACCGGTTGGTGACCAATCACAAAGGCGATTTATACGGATATTTCGTAGGACACACTTGTGACATCGACGTGGAGTCCTAAATGTTTTATAACATTCGGTGCCGGTCGTGGATAGGACCTCCATGGTGATCCTAAGAGTCGATTCTTTTGACTATCGACTGTCTCTTGAGACTAAGGCGGATTTTGGGTGACTTTGGTTTCTTTCTCACGGTCATCCGTAACAGGGGGCCAAGTAGATTTTTTCTCGGGTCATTTCATCGTGCTTAGATCGGAAGGAGTTCGAGTTGAAGGAAATATTCAGCCTTTATCAGTTACTCGATATTTCTCAGGGCCACTCGAGGAGTCAGAATCGAAATGCATGGCCATGCTCGGATACGGATTCGTTTTATCGGTTAAGTTACTCTCTAGTCGGGGAAACCACTCTAGATACAGATCGATTGTAAAATACGACCTTTGTGGATCCGGATCTGCAAATTGTTTTACATTGAGTGGGAGAAATTTTAAATGAATATGAGAATCGGTTATCGCACATACACTTGTACGGACAAGTGGGAGTTTGTTGGAGCATGTGTCCTCCAGTTAGTGCGGATAACGTCATTGCACATGCACTTGTACGGACAAGTGGGAGCTTGTTGGGGTTGGTGTCCTTAACAGTTAGTGCAAGGACCTATAAACCTCTAAAAGGATCAAAGGGCATACTTTTGGTATTATTATCAGTTGATCCACGTTTATCAATAACGGTTGGCTTGCTAGATAAGTTTGACGTTATTGTCATACAGATGGCGGTGATCAACTGGTCCCTAAAAGTCACACCTATAGGATACGTTCGAGAGATGTGACGGTATGAAAATACTGACATGTAGATGCCAAATTTGACTAACCGGTTAGTCGAGTTATTTGACTAATATTTAGTCAAAATGTGATGTTGAGATATTATATTTAATACGGATTAAATATCATGAGCTAAGGCGAATTAACTGATTAATTCGTAAAATTAAATATAAGCGATTTATATTTAATTAAATGTATATTGAATATAATTATACAATACTGCTTTTGTTTTGTCGGACACGTATTAATAATTGATTAACCCGTATTATTAGCGATGCCTTAATTTCCGATAACCGATACAGATTTATAATACAAACCCGTCATATACATTTTAGCATTTTGGCGCCCCGGACTTGAGCTAAAATTAAGAGGAAGTGGAAGCCCACTTCCCCATGCAAACCGTCGGTCCGGCCAACCAAACAAAAGGAGAGACTCCCTCTCCTTTTGACCTAGACAATTCATTTTCGTAAAAACTAGGGTTTTGGAGACAGTCTCTCTCTGAAACCTAGATCTCACATCTCGAAAACCTCACAACAAGTTCTCCCAATATTGCAAGGCAATCGGAGAACACCATCTAGCCAAGGGCATATCTCGGGCAAGTCTTGGGTGCAACAATTAGGAGGGAATCTCGTTTGATTTCTGATCTTTACGCCGCACTACAAAGGACCCGAGGTTAATTCTTGTTCCTTATCGTTTCTCTATTGTATTTATGTTTTATGACGATAATCGCATGTTAAATTTACGTTATAGTCCTAAATTTAGAGGGTCTTATACGTGTATACCCACATTATTGTATTTTGACTTGTTGTTTTAGAATTCGTTTTGATTTTTGTGTTGGACATGGAAATTTGTTTTATTTCCATTGTGCAAACAATGGTTGTATGATTTTAATGACTTGGCCTTTAACCCAAGTCATTCGGTTTATGGAATTTTCTTTGTTCTAAAAACTTGTCATTATACACTTTTTACATCAACAACATAAATTGATTTGACTTAAATTGATCATAAAAGAATTACAACGATTGGATCATTGTAATGAGTTCATAAGCCATGAATTTGATTCCCTCTTATACTTTTAGGACTAAATATCACATCTTATTTGACATAAGAAAGAACGATTGTAAAGTCAAATAGAGTTATTTGAACTCAAGGTAGAGAATTTTATAAACTAATTGATAACACCACTTATAACTGAGACTTGTAACCACTTATAAGCCTCCATATGAGCTATAGGAGGTCTTAAGACCCTAAAGTTGCATAGGACATGGGTATGAGTGTGAGTCGACTGATGGCAAGTTCAAGTGACATAAAGGCATAAGAGATGACTAGTCGATCACATAGACAGACTGTAAGAGACACGCTGTCGGGCAGTGACCGATTATATAGTTCTAGTAATTCATATAGCCTGGTTGTGGCAAGAGCTACTTTAGTATTCTTTTGAGTCAATTCATTGACTAGAGACTATTCGTCCAAGTTGGCACAATTTTCGAGTGACTTTAAATTATGCTCTACGACTTTCGTAAATGAGGTCAAATGGGCATCTTTTGGGTCATGATGAGCTGTGGCTTGACAAAGGGAATAGTGCGATAGGAATTATCCACCCCCTTGTCAGAGTTATTTAAAAATCTCAGGGCCACTCGAGGAGTAGTGAACTGAAAATGCGTGGCAACGCTTGGAAGGTATCTACGCTAGATAATTATGGTCAGACAGTTACTCTCCAGATCAAGGAAACCACTCTTGATATGATCACTTGCAAGAAAGACCTGCAAGACACTTTGCATTGAGTGGGAGATTGTAATAGGACAAGAGAATTGGTGACGTACACTTGTCTCAGACAAGTGGGAGATTGTTTGAGAATGTGTCCTTAACAATAGTGCGATCACATTATTAAAACTCATGATAAGAATACATAAAGGGATGATTCAAATTTATACGTCAACTGATCAACATTAATCGGTAATGATTGGCTGACTAGAGTTTGACATTACTGTCGTTTGACGGTGGTGATCAGTTGATCCCTAAAGGTCACACCTAAAGGACGATTCCCATAATAAATAAATTATTTAATTGTATACTGATACGGATGAATTAATTCCTTAAAATTGAACAATTTACATATGTGAGTGAGAATATGAATCTTATTGTAATTCGATTAAATGAGATTTGTTTTAGTAATTAAAATATTATATTACAAAAATTTTGTTTATGAAATAATTAAATTAAGAATGATCGGTTAATTATAATTATAATGAGTTGTAGGTTATATTAACATGAACCATTTTATATACTTGTGATTGTGAATTACTAGTCAATTGTTATATATAATTGAATTAATATATATAATGATATTTAATTGTTAAATATGCATTAATATTATTAATAACATGTTACATGTTACATGTTACACATTATATGACAAAGTGACAATTGACAAAAATAAAATGGAGTCCATGTTATCTTATGGACCGGTTTTTAGAGGAATAAATAGGGTGAAATGGTTAATTGTTTTATATTGTGGAAAACATAATGATTAAACTTCTTAACCTAATATATACCCTAGTTCTTTTGATAAGAACAATTCTAAAAGTTGAAGGGCATGCATTGGGTCCTTAGACCACCCTCCACCCACCGGTTTTCCCCCCTCTATACTTGAATAAGAATTGTTCTTATTCTCTCTAATATATTCATTCTTATATTTTTACTTCTCTCACATTCTCCATTCTCTCTAAAATAGTTTTAGAATATAAATTGTTCAAAAATCTTATAAGATTACTATAGTAGTAATATAAAACAATAAGATTAATTTAAGGTTCCTAATTTATATATCTAGTTAATATATAATTAGAATTAAGGGGTTGTCTTGGTGCCATCAAGAGGAGAATCTCTAATATTGGGGTTTTAGAGGATCATCCTTTAATTTATAGCTCAAGAACAAGTGAGAAGGAGTCCACACTTGTGCCCTAAAAACTAATTTCTTAATATGTAAGGAACTTTGTTCTTAATTTTATATTTATATTATGTTATGCATGCACTAGATCAACATCTAATTTAATGATTTAGTTAGATAAATAATTAAAGAGTTTAATTAGAGGGTTTAGAATCCTTTCACTTACACCTTTTCCATTCATCCAGTCACTATGACGATTTGTAGGAGCTGCAATTAACTCATCCAAGGAGAGGTACGCGTAACAATACGAAAGAGCTTCATCGATAATTGATCACTCAACAATACACCCCTCTGGACGATACCTATTAGATGTGTAATCCTTGTAAACTTTCATAAATCGTTCGAATGGATAATGATATCTCAAATACACTGGCTCGAGATACAAAACCACCCGGACTAGGTGGACAGTCAAATGAACCATGATAGTGAAAAATGAGGGAGAAAAATACATTTCAAACTGACAAAGACTGGTGACAAGGATCTCTTGTAAAGTTTCCGCTTCATCGGGATCAATGACTTTACTGTTGATTGATTTGAAGAAATAGCAAAATCTAATTATAGCATGTCGAACCTTTGGAGGTAGAATGGAACGAACGGCCATAGCTAGTAGTTGTTGCATCAATGTATGACAATCATGTGACTTTAAACCAGTAAGTTTTAGGTTCTGCAACGAAATAAGGCTTCTAATATTAGACGAATAGCCCTCTGGTACCTTAATACAATGCAATCATTCGCAAAACTCCTTTTTCTACTTCTTTTGAAAGAGTATAAGCTGCAGGCGACAAAAAAGTCCGATTTCCTTTTGTTTTAGCTGCCAGCTCGGGCCTAATACCCATCTCAACCATATCATCCCTAACTGGCTTGTTGCCTTTTGTCCTGCGCGAAACATTCAGCAGAGTATTGATTATATTATCACAAACGTTCTTTTCAATGTGCATAAAATCTAGGCAATGTCTAACCGGGAGGTCAAGCCAGTACATAAGTTTGGTAAAAAATATGGTTTTTTTTATAACAACGAGTAGACAACTTAGGTCCCTTCTTCCCATACGTTATCTCAATATATTTCAATTTCTCATACACTTCATGGCCATTCAAAATCTAAGGACTCCCACATTGCTCAGGACACCCATTAAACGCCTTGTGAAGCTTACGATAATGATGATCAGGGCATAACCATCGACGATTTCATTAAATATTCTGATTCAACACCCCCTCCACACAATGGGCAATCCTCTTTCCCATGTACAGTATGTCCAGAAAATCGCCGTACGCCAGAAAGTCAGTTATTGTACACAATAATATAGCTCTCAGATTGAAACTTTCCTTCTTATAACCATCAAACACTGATATCCCTCTTTCCCACAGAATCTTTAGATCATCTAGAAGTTGTTCCAAATACACATCTATGTCATTTACTTTGTTGGGTACTCATGTTTCCATGAGGGTTCATTCCATCTGTGGAGAGCGCTAGACGCAAGTTCCTTGCTTCTTTGGCGAAGTCAGGATATTTAGCATCAAACTCTTTCCACTGTTGACCATCCGCTGAGTGTCTTAACTATCCATCTTCAATCCTTCCACTAATATGCCAAGTCAACATTCTTGCATCTTCTCCATTCAAATAAATCCTTCTGAATCTTGGTATTATTGAAAAACACCACAACACATTAGCTGGGATCCCTTCCTTAGTCTTATAACGCCATACAGAGCAGCGCCGACAATATGATAATTTCACATAATCTTTATGGTACAATATGCAGTCATTGGGACAAGCATGTATTTTCTCATACTCCATGCCCAATTCTCTAATAATTTTTTTAGCCTCATATGTCCGACTCAGAAGAACATTACCGTCAGAAAGCATGTCACTTAGCAATGCTAGAAGATCCGTAAAACTCTTATCACTTCATCCATTTGCCCCCTTCAAGTTATATAACTTTACCACCGCGGACAATTTGGTATACTTCTTACAACCAGTAAATATAGGCATTTCAGATTGCTCAACTTCTCAATTAAATCATCAGCATTTATTTCCCCATCACCGGTAGCTTCAAAATCATCAAATCCATCATCTTCAGCAAAATTCTCACCTAAAACAACTTCAGGTGTAGGTGAATGATTGTTCACACACACATCATATGCCCCATCCCCTATATCTAAACCAGCATCTTCAGGTGTATGATTATTTACCTCTACATTAGATTCCCCATCCCCATCCTCTAATTCTCCATGAAAAATCTAACGCCTATAATCTCTACTGAAACTTTTCTTTTCTAAGTGTATTTTGACATCTGGGATAGGCAAAACCCTAATATTACTACATCTATTACAAGGACAGGGGATTGATGAGTGGAGATGAAAATTTTAACTAACGAAATTGTAAAATTCAGCAATTCCATCATTATAAATGGGATCACCAATTTGACCATCAATCATCCAAGTACGACCCGTATATAAACCAGTAGCTATAAAAATGAGATTACCTTTTTTAAGCTATAAAGATTAATGACGGCGACGACGGCAAAGATGACTTGTTTACCATCAGTCATTCTATTATTAATACCTTTGAAATTTCATTTATTTTTAGATTTACATAATCTAAGACGGTTCTTATAAGTAACTTTGTAATTGTGCATGCATGCCTGAGGTAAATATTGGTCAAACAACCAATAATGATAGGGCATGCATTGGTGAACTAAAATCACAAACTTTTCAGTTTTCATAGTGGATCTGTTTTTACAACGGTTTTAAGAAACACCGTTGTTAATTGGTGTAATATGACAACGGCTTTAAAATAACCGTTGTTGATATATGTAATTTGATAACAGCTTAACAATGAACCTTTATCATTTTGTCTTATTATTATTATAACAGTTCCAATTCTTATTATCTTATTATGCCGTTTCCATTCTTTTTTATTATTATAAGTAGAAAGTTAGTCATTATAATATTTTATTTGGTGGATTGCCTTTGAGTGTAAGGACTTAATTAAAACGCAACAAATAACATAAATAATTAAACTTTAATTTAAATAACCACCATAATCAAAATGCAACTCATAATGTCCGATAATAATTAAAGACTTAATTAGAAATCGACAAAGTGTAAAAACTCGTGAGTCGGAAAAAAGAATATGATTAAAAAGAACATGAAAGAAGATGATTAATTACACCCTCATACTTACATGCTAGGTTGCTTGACGAGAAATCGACAGTGTAAAAACTCGTGAGTCGAAAAACTCGATATAAAACCGTTTTTATAAAACATGGAGTGTTGCTTTGCTTTAGTGATGGTGTAGTGAATTGGTTGAAGTGGTAAGTCAAGTGATTTAATGCACGATTACGGTACCAAACAATGTGTAAGGATCGTATTTTAAATCGGTAGGTCGAAAATACGTGTCGGTTGTTAACTCGAGAAGTCGAGGTCTAGAATGTTAAGGGAGAAAAGAAGGGGCGGACTCTCGCGTACCTTCAAATTGTGGCATTTGAGGGGTATTTATAGAGTATTTGTGTGGTGTTGTGCGTTTTGGGCGACGTGGCTGTAAAAGTTGCTTGAAGAGGAGCGAGCATGTCCGCGGGTCTTCGAGTTGTCTTTTCACTATCACGCATTTGAATTTGTGGTTTGTTCTATCCTAGGTTTTGTAGCATATAATTGTACATGACCATCAAGTATACCGGTTATACTTATCATGGAAGCATTATGTGAGGTTTGTTTATTTGTGTTTGACTCGGTTTGACTCGTTGTTGGAGTTGGGATTTTAATTTTGAGTCGATTTTTTGTCTAGTGTCGGTTATGACTCTAGTTAGTGTCATTGTGACCTCGTCGTCGTGCATAAAATACTTCAGATATTTTTGAAATGTTTTAAAACTGTTTTCGTTTTCGAATTTTTTTTTTGAGTTTTCCGACGCGTAGTTATATAAACTGTCGATCAAACGTAGCGATTTCTAAGCATGTTGTAGTCCGATAATCATCGGGTGTTTGTTTGGGATTCAAAAAATACCTGGTATCTATAGAGTCCCCACTCTGACTGAGGCTTGGACAGGGCGAAAGTTAAAGTACAGCCCCCAGGTTAATCGAAGATTACAACCTGGAGACCGAAGCGACGTCGAGGTGGCTCAAAAGGATTTGGGCCAAGGACCTGCCATCGTGAAGGGCAACGTCGAGGCGACTCGGGGATTCGAGTCAAGGACATACCATCGAGAACAACTTAGAGTCTGTCGATTGCCAGTGCGGGTCATTTAAAGTCCGTTAGACTACGTATAAAGGCTCGCCAGCCATAGGAAAGAGTCATACCTGAGGCATCTTCGGGATATGTCCTTGAATTGCTTCTTGTTCGCGCGTAGAGGCTCGCCAGCCATGTTGATGTTCTAAGGCGCGTAGAGGCTCGCCAGCCGGGTTATAGGTGCCTGGAGGCTCGCTAGCCGGGTTAATATTGCGTAGAGGTTCGCCAGCCGTCGAAGGTCGAGTAATTGACTACGGGAAATAACCTGATTTATCGAGCTTATTTAAAGAGGTTGCTTATTGTTAGTGGACTCTGTGGGGAGGTCTCAGACGTTCTGCTGGGGAATTTTATTGCTTATAACAGATGTTGTAGTGCTTGGAAGAGACAGGCTTTTCGTAACTCAGGTCCGGCTGTTGTAGCTTTGAATTTTGTGCTGAAAATTCCGTCGTTTAAAATTTGTGATGATAACGAATTTGAATTTTCGCCATTTGCAACTTGGGAAATTTGTGATAATAGCGGGTTTGAATTTCGCTATTTGCTATTAGTGAGGAAATAACGTTTTTTAATTCCGTCATTTGAAATTTTTGCTGAGAATAGCGAGTTTTATTTTCGGTATTTTGCTATTTGTTTTTGAAATAAAGGTTTTTAATTCCGTTATCCTTAAATTTTATGAGAAATAGCGAGTTTGAAATTTCGCTATTTGCTATTTTTGTTTTAAATAACGGTTTTTAATTCCGTCATTTGAAATTTGTGCTGAAAATAGCGAGTTTGAATTTCGCTATTTGCTATTTTGTGTCGAAAATTCTTGTTGTGACAACAACGAATTTTACTTTCGCTATTTGCTATTTGTGTTTGAAAATAACGGTTTTTCATTCTGTCATTTGAAATTTGTGGAATTTGTTAATGGTACGCGTGTTTGGGCCAAAGCCCAAATTTTCGCTGAAAATGATAGGGTAACCTCAAAGAGGCGTAAGTTGTCCTGCGACATAAGGAGGCTTCCCCTTTTTTCTTCAAAACAGACGCAAAGTGAGGCAGCACCACATTCGTCTTCGTCGTCTTCAAAAAAATCACAAAAGCTCTCAAAATCGCTATCGTTAATCTTGTTTTCTTGCCTGCATTTGTGCTATATCACACACGTCATCTCAAGGTATGTAAATCCTCTTGAGTCCACTTGAATTTGTTTACCTTTTTGTTGACTGAATTGGGAAACCCTAATTCGTTTGAAATCGATTTGGGCGTTTTTGATTTGCCCATTTTTGATGGAATTGATGCTTTCATTAGGTTACAAACCTGTTTAGGAGTATAGGGGTGCTTTTAGTTGGCATTTTGGTCCCCGTACTCGCTCCCTAGGTGCGAAAAAACGCGAATAAGGTGTAAACACCATCTTATTTCGCAATGCTTATTTGCTTGACTTGTGTGCCCCACTAGGTTGAATTGTAGACGGGGAAGGCCGTCTTTGCTATGTTAAACCTTCGTTGTGTGCTAGGGGCAAAATTTCGTATTTGCCTTTATCAGGCGGTCTTATGCTCCCAAAATAAGCGCTTGTTTGGGCTCGAACTAAGCCATCTTGCTTAGAATAGACCTTAATGGTAGTTTAGGCCGTCCTGGGGCGTGATCGAGTCACGTTGCATTGGTGTGGCCGTAGTTTGAATTTTTGACCTGTTTGCGCTTAATTCGGCGTAAATGCCTTTTGAGCTTTGTAAAATGCCCGGTTGGGACGGACGAATATTTTTTGTTGTTGTTTTTTTGAAGGCCTTGTGTTAGCCCGAGGGTGTTTGGTTGTTTTTGCGTGTTTTTTTTGTTTGGTTTTTTTTTGTGTGTTTTTTTTCTTGCTGTTGTTTTGACTCGTCTTTAGCTTGAAAAGAAGGGTGGGTCGGGTTTTTGTGAGTTTTTTTGTGAAATGTTTTGCTGGATGGGATTGGGCGGGCTTGCCCTTGCTGTTGTTTGCTTTTGTTTCGTGTTTGCAGGTGATTTTTGTTTCGACCGTTTTTGGATTTTACTTATTTTGCGCCGTCGTAATGCTAAAATTTCGACTGACGTTGGTTTTTCTTTGGGTTTCAGCAGAGTGCTCGAGGGATACTGGGCCCGCTCGGTCCGAGGCTGAGGCCTTGGAGGAGGAGGTCTTGAGAACCTTGGACTCTTTAGCTGAGTCCGGGCCGGTCGGTATCTCGGGGAGCGTGCCTGAGGTAGTGGTGGAGGACGTTGTTGAGGAGGAGCCCGTTGTTGAGGCTGCTAGTGTAGAGGCTCAGGAGGAGCCTAGGGTTATTGTCGGTGCTGAGGGGACTCAGGTGCAGTCCGCGGCCGGCTCTTCCGGGAGGAGAGTTAGTACTCGGAGGCGGGCGCCCCAGGTTTCCCGTTCAGAGTTCCAGGGGGTTGTTAGGATTACCGATAGAGACCCTCAACGCACCGTGAGGTCCCATTGTGCAAGGAGGCGGTGGGTAGAGACTAAGGATGATGTAGCCTTCGTCGCAGAGTTTGAGGCTAGACGAGTTCAAGCCCGCCGAGGGCTGAATTTGCGGTGGGCCCCATTGTGGGCCAAGGGCTTTGATGGTAGCCAGTTGTTGTTGCGGCTTGACACTCATATCTTCTACCGTGCACACGAGGGCCTGGTGAGTTTACTATTTTATTGAGCTTTTGTCATTTTTGCTATTTCGAGCCTGAATAGGCGTTCTGACCCTGTTTGGTTTGTAATTTCAAGAGACTACTACCATGAGGACGTAATCAAGGTTCTCGACTTGCATGGGCTTCTACGACGTCTTGCGAGCGGGCTCGAGGGCGTTGATAGAGCGATCAGCGATGGGTTCATTGGTTGTCGCTTGGCGCGAGATTCACGGGGCTTTGATTAGGTCAAACCTGTGCTTGATCCGTGCCACGTTGGATCATTATTTGGACACAATGTCGTCGTTCCATATGCAATTCGGGGATATTGGCATTACCCTGGATGATTTCGCAAGTATATGGGTCTTCCTTGCGGTAAGACGCCGGTTTAGTTTCTGGAGACACCGAAGGGAGTATCTTCTGCTATGATCATGGGTTTGATCGGTAATGTATTGCCTGCACCGACCGACATTACCCCTTTCTTGATGGCGAACTCTTACGTGAGGGACCACTTCAAGGTGAGGGTGACTGACTTTGTTCAGGAGCCATTGGCGAGCCCTGAGGTAGAGGCTGTGGCTGACGCGTAGGAGGCGCGGTTGTGGTTATGACACTTCTTGGGTACCTCGTACTTTGGTGACATGGGCGAGAGCTTGTCGACCAAAGTGCTTCTTTTGCTTGCTGACTTGGACGCCCTAGGTAAGTACGACTGGGTGACGCCTGCTCTAGCCCGGTTTACCCGTTACTTGCACGCCGTTGTTCGTTCAGAGACGATAGAGGAGCGGAGTTCTCCTGCTTTGGTTGGTCCCGACCTCATCTTGATGGTACGAGCGTTTTTTGTTGGTTGTTGATTTCTTGATTTTTTTTTTGTTGTGTTTCGGTGTTTTTTTTTTAAGTTTGCTGTTTTTTGTTGCTTATGTTGCAGGCTTGGCTTTACTCATACCTGCCTACTTTACGCTCAGGGACGACAGGCGAGGCGCCTCTAATTTACTCGGCCGTGAAGGGCTGGACGGTGGCTCAGAAGAATTCTACCAAGTCGACTTACTTGGATTGCAGGCGTAAGGTGAACGCCCTTCGGCTTGGAAATGTAAGTTTCCGTTCCTTGTCTCTTTAATTTTGTGAAAAAAGGAAGAGATGGGATGACTAGGTAGATCGAAAGCCCCCAGTTAGTTGACAAGCCTTGTCCTGGATCCAGTTTGTTGGGTGGCCTTGGGAGCATTACACGGGTGTGCCTGCCTTTGTCAGAGAGCGCTTGCGGCCCCGTAGTTGTCAGTGTTTGTACCTAGAGATGGCGATCGGCCCAGTTTGGTACCTTGGCGTGTGCTTGGCTCGTTAGTGCTTTAGCGAGGGTTTTTTTGGGGCCCTTCGATACGCCCACGGTGTTGTTCCAGGAGTCAACACCGGACGAGATGTCGGAGCACCTTCACGGTCGTGGAGGTGAGGACTTGCTATTGCGAGGGGGGGGGGGGGCTTCCGTTTCGCGAGGCTTGTTTGGTAGTCGATTGAGGTACGTTTTCATCAGCTCGTGCTCATTGCTTTTGGCTTTCGGTAGAGGGGTTTGTTACCTTTGTCATGATTTCCCAATGTATGGTGTTAACCACCTCATGAGGGCCCAGCCCCCAGCTTTCACAGCACAGACTACCTTCCCGGGGCCGAGTGGTGAGGAGTTGTAGCTGCGTCTGCCAGAGCCTGCGGTTCCTGAGGTGACCGATGTTGACATGGAGTCGAGGCTGACGGTTTTGAGGGTGAGCTGCCAGCTTGAGCTCTCCTCCTTTTTTGTATTTTGCTTTGTTCTGCGTGTTTCTTTTTTGTTGAAAGATTTTGCATTGTTGTGTAGGTGTCGACCGTTAGTTATCAAGCTCTGTGGCAGATGGCTAACTGGTGGAGGGCGCTTGTTGGTGATCTGGCTGCGATGGAGGCTCGGCTTGTGTAGGTTCCTCTTGTTGGTTAATTTTGTGCCTTTTTATGTTGCATTTTATGGTTAGATCTTAGCGACCTATGTTGTGTTTTGCAGAGTATTGCGGATCCAGCGAAGCTTGCTCGGGTCCGTGCTCAGTTGGCCGAGGCGAGAACGACGATCCAGGCACAGGGGTTTGGACTCACCACTCCAGACCAGGAGTTGAGACGTCACGAGGAAGAGTTGCGGAGCTGGGATGCTGAGATCGCTTCTCTCAGAGCTCAGTTAGTCGAGGCAGAGGGGTTCGTGTTACGATGGAGCAGGAGACGCTAGAGAGTTCTCCCGAGAGGGTGCCAGAGAAGGAGGTGATGTCCCCTTTCCCCGCGACTCCTAGCGGGACCGAAGTTGGCCCGCCATGAGGCATCGAGTAGTTTGTAGTTCCTTGCCCGTGTTTTGGACTTTGCTTTGTATGTATGTGGATATGTTTCACTTGAGGCGGTTTGTATATATGTGTTTTTGGTTTGTATTTTTTTTTTGTGCTTGGCTTTTTTTTATGTTTCGGAGAAGCACGGTCAACGGCTGATTCCTCATTTGCTTTGGAATTTGCTCCTACATCTTTAGTGTAGAAAACAGGTAACGGGTAACACATACGCGTACGCGTAAACACGCCAAGTATTTGTTGAATACAAAAAAACCACGATGACTCGAAGTTAAAATTGAAATTGCTTGTTTGAAAATGAATTTTGAAAATTCCGCGTCAAGACGTCACGCTTGGATTTTTCAAATGGAATTGTTTTGAAACTATTCGAGAGAAAAAAATCAATTCTCGTTTGAATTAACTCGCAATGAATTTTGCTAAAATTGATTTGCAACAAAAGAATTGAAACTCAAACCGCCATGAATGAATTTCAAAAGGATTTTTGTGAGTTTGTTGAATTTGAATTTCGCGAGATCAAGGCTCGAATTTGCAAGAGTGATTTGAGAAAATTGACGTCATGTATCAATTTTGCGGAAATGCGAAAAAAAATTTAGAAATTTCGACTAACATGGAAATGATCCGTCACGGATCGGGGCGACTCTCCCTTCTCCCTAAAAAAAGAAGAAAAAAACCCGTATGTTTAAAGCTGAGTCATGAAAACCGTGTCGAATTTCGTAAGGCGTGAATCCAGGGAAATGTGAGTGTGAGAAAACACAAAAATTTCTGGGCAAGCCTAAAGAGGCGCAAGCTCTAAGGCGAGAAAAAAAGAGGTGTTAGGAAGAAACTGTAATACCCGCCCTTTTAGAGACCCTTTGACCAGCGTTGACTGATCTTGGGAGCGGTAATAGTCCTTAGAAGTGCGTGCCAAAGCTATCTTGGGTTGAGAGTTATGTGTGGTACTCGATAGAGTAAAGGCTACTCGATCGAGTAGCGTGGTTACTCGATCGAGTAGGGGGTCACTCGATCGAGTATGTGGGACACTCGATCGAGTACTGGGTTTTCAGCAAGGGTTTTTAATCGCGTTTTGTTAAATCCGCAAATCATTTCCGCCTCATTACTTCAATCCTTTAGTCGCCTCTTTCCCTTCCCTTCACCATAAAACCTCCATGGAATCTTTTGAAGGTTCTTGTGCCTTAGGAGAGCGTAACTCGAGTCGGGTAGCGGTCTTTTGCCGGGTTTCTCCTTGTAGGTATGTCGTCATCATCATCCGTATCCTTGTCCTTGCAGTTAGGGTTTGCTTGGTAGTGATAGATGATTGTGTTGTGGTTATAGGTATTGCTTGATTGCTGGATATGTCGTGTGTTGGCATGGATTGGTTTCAGTTGCTTAAAGGTAGGTTCGCCTACTCAGTTTCTGTAGATAGTCTAGTGTGTCGATTGTTGTGTCGTTGTTGTTGTGTTGTGGTTGTGTTTGTGTGGCAGCGTATATACGGTTGTTGGTTGTTGTTGTGTTTCAGCGGTTTGTGATTGTTTGTCTCTAGTTCTCGATATGCGTTCTCGGCTGAGTGGAGTCACTTGCGGGAGTGGCTTCACGCCCTAGTTTCGCCCTCCGTGGAACCCGCCACGGGAGGGGATGTGCACATTAATGGGACAGGGTTATCGCTCGTTATGATGAGCGGGGCTTAGGTGGGAATGGCTGCGGTCCCCCACTGGCAGGGCTGGTCCAGTGGACAGTCGGTGACGGAGATTGATTGGAGTGAGTGTGATTGTGTGTGTGACTGTTTGTGTTATGTTGTATTGCTAACTGTCGTTGTTGTTGCCATGTCTTATCTCAGTACTGACCTTGTGTGGTTGTTTTGTTGTCTTATGTGTCTGCCGTGATACCTTATGGTGAGTAGTCTGTCTTAGCAGGTGTTGATATCGTTGATAGCTGGAGTCCGGGCAGGGATGAGTCTTCACGAGATTTGATAGTGTTAGCGAGTAGCCTTTGAGTTGTAACTTTTATAATGTTTGTTGGTTTTAAATCACTTGTAATATGACATAATAGTTCTTTTATCGACATTTGATTATTACTGTACTCGGGCAACCGAGATGGTAATGCCCTTATATGCTAAGGAAGGCCTAGTTAAGGCTCCTCTGGATATGGGGGTTGTTTCTTCTTATTTGTTTACCTTCTTTTACTTTCCTACTTAATCAAGGTATGATTTCTTCCTATTTACATGTTTTTATGCCTTTAAATTTGTTGGGATGATGGTATATCTGAAATTTTCGATTCATATGGGCAAATTATTGCTTTTAATTGTTGTAATATGATTCACATGCTTCCCTTTCATGAATGTTGGTGATTAATTGCTGTAAAATAGGCTAGAAATTGCCGATTTGGGGGCCGAAATTTTCTAGGGTTACAAAATCAAAATTTTGTTTGTTTGTTTTCTACATGTTGGATGATGAAATGGAGTACTACATGTTGTATATACCTTGGTGAAAGTTGGATTTTGGTGATTTTCATCTTAAAAATTGCCTTGAAACTCCGTCTTAAAAGTGCCCCAAATTGAAATTCGTCTTCTATATTTGAAAGTTTGGTGTTGCATATGTTTGTTTAAGTAAGGGTAAACTTCAACATGGTAATGGCGATGTTAATTGATGGTGAATATGTCCAAATATTTACAGTTGTAGAGACCGTCTGACAAGTCTAACTGAGTTGTTTTGTTTCTAATATTGAAGGTTGATGATGATATGTTCTAAATTACTTTTCTATGAGCATGTACAAATATCTCGCATGTTATTAAAGCATATGTATAGAATAGAATTTGAATCATGCTAGGATGTTAGAATGGGTTGAGTAAACCATGTTTATCATGCTAAACCTTTCATAAATATTGGATATGAGTTGCTATAAACTGAATTATATATATCAAATTGGGAACTTGTTGGTGACGTGTGTACCTAGCTTCACATTCAAAGTTCAATTGTATGAATTATGTGCTTTACATGTCTATACAAGTTTGGTTTAAGTTATATGCTGAAACAGATGCCGAGACTGAACATAGGGGCCCAACAAAGCAAAATAGGGAGGGTTTCACAGCCTGAGACCGGGGAAGGGAGTGGACCCGTGGTACCTGCGGTACCGGAGTACCCTTCTGTAGTGTTTGTAGATTTTAAACAGAGAGAGCGTTTTGAGGTTTGGCAAAAACGCAAAATGAGGCCAACTCGGTGTGTGGATACCACACTTCTGACTGATTTGGGAATAGAGACGGATGTCCGTCACATATTTGAGACCTTGGGCTTTACGGGGTTGTATCGGCTGAGGAAACATTCCTACCCTTTCCTTACTTTGGAGTTTATAAGCTTCTTTAGTTATGACCCAGCTGCCCAAACCATTGAGTTTCGGTTGATGAACACAAGTTTCTTGCTTACCAAGGACCTTTTCGCTTCTCACCTTGGGTTGGCCAAGCCTCCCAAGGATTCCATCATTGATATTTCTGCTGAGTGCGGTGTCTGCCGCCTAATGCCTTGTCTTACTGGAAAGCCGGCTCCCACCTCAAGCAACATGTTGATTAATGATGTTCAGCATGTTACATTGAGGATCTTTCTTCGTTCTCTTTCGAACCTCCTTTATGATAGACCCGATATAAGTAAACTGAACAAACATGAGGTGTTGCTTCTGATGTCGTACCTCAACCCGGAGTGGACCGAGAGGGTGGTCTTTAATGCTCCTGCCATCGTCTGTGCTAGCCTTGCTTTGATGGCTACGGCCACTTCCCGGTACTTAAGTTGCGGCGCTATCGCCACTCGGTTAGCTGAAAAGCTAACCACCTTTGAGGCTTCTTCCGAGTATGTTCCTCTGGCTTCACCGGTGCCTATTATGGACCGTGACTACTACCTCGACCTGAAGTGGTTGAGAACTTTAGCTGATGGCGGCCTTGCTTGGAGGGTGTGGGGCATGAGCTGGATGAAGATTCCGGCTCTTGAGCACCTTCCACCGACAGAGCCGTTAGACCCGGTGGTTATAGCAAGGGACTCCGATGTGGAGGAGGAGGAGGGTGATGGTGAACCTCGGCAGTTGCGGACGTACCTCATCGATGATACGATTCTCCAGGTGATGCCCGAGCCGAAGAAGGGGGAGAACGCGGCGGTAGTGGAGGAGAGGCCCAGGTTGGGGAGAGGACCCCGTCGAGTGAGACAGAGGACCGCTGAGACTAGACCACGGCCGCTAGCACCACCACAGCAGCACCCTTTTCCGTGCTACCCCTACCTTGACACCCCGGAGACGCGATCGAGTTACTTGACAGAGAGAGTGTCATCTACTTTGACACTCAGGAATATGCACGAGATGGCGTACACTCAGGGGATTGGGACAGAGGGACCGCATCCGGTATGGTGGAGTGGAGTTGGGGACTATAGTGGGGTTTTCCACTCTTACGGGGTGGATCAGTCAGCTTGGGGGACACCTCAGTCCTTTGCTTATGGTGGCTTGTCCCCATTGTACGTGAGTCCTGGAGCTGGAGCTGGAGTTGATGCAGGTATTGGGTCGTCGAGAGCGGGCACTTCGGGATGCGATGGTGGCGGTGATGAGGTGATGGAGGAGGAGGAGCAGCAGCAGCAGGAGTGATACTCCTATTTGTTTATCCTTATTTATGGTAGTTATTGGTTGTTAGAACTCTTATTTTCAGATTTGTATGGTTGGCCATAAGGCCGGATTGCTAGTTTGACTTTGTTGCAGTATTTTGTGAGTCGGGGAGTCGTTCCGACTCAAGTTATGTGACGATATATATATATATATATATATATATATATATATATATATATATATATATATATATATATATATATATATATATATATATATATATATATATATATATATATATGTTGGTTATGACAAAGCTTCCCAAAATTTTGACTTGTAGGTAATCGACGAGTACCCCATACTCGGTCGAGTAGCTACAGGTGTGAAGGGAAAGAAGCATTCTGATCTCAGGGCTACTCGATCGAGTAGCCAAGACACTCGATCGAGTAGCGGGCACTCGATCGAGTACCACTACATACTCGATCGAGTAGCACTGTTATAGGAACTTTTGAAAAAATTAAAATTGTTTAATTGTTATATAATTGCATGTTTGATGTTTAACATGGTTATTAATGAGTAGTAACATGTTTGAACCGTTCATTTCAATTGTTGGAGGTCGTGCTTGGCTTTAAAGGCATATTTGCAACGAATAGTGGAGTTGTAATTATTCTTATTGCATTAATTTTACATCCGTTTTGTCTACAAGTGGTATTTCACCAGATTCTATATACATACAAATGCAAATGATATACTTATATATGCTTGGCGGTGACTAATTGTTCGAATAGGGTTGTATATATCTTTATGATTGACTAGTTGTACGAGTAATATGAATAATGTCAACAATAAATAATATGGTTTTGATTTATGTTACGATGCAAGTAATAGGTAACATGTGTGGTAATTTGGTGGTGAACTTCGGGGACGAAGTTCCTTTTAGAGGGGAAGAGTAATGTTGCAAAATAAAAAGGCTGATTTTGAGATTATGTTGTTGTTCGTTTAAAATGTTTTGTTGTTTATTTATAAAGTTCTCTATTACTTTGGTCACGTTGCTTGTATGAAGTTTGTAATCGGTTACTTTAGTTCGTTAAGTAATTCATGCGTTGAAGTGAAAGTTGATAGTATGTTTTAAAAGACGGTCATAAAGAGACAGTTGTGGTGCCATGTGTTGTAATGGAATCGCGTTGTTGAGTCACATGGTGGTATAGTCGTGCGACATGAAGTTGATATGAGATATGTTTCGTGTTGATAGTTGTTACTAGTGAGTGGGGTAATCTCATATATGATGGGTGATCGTTGTTTGTGCTGGTTCGTATTGCGAGGTTGGTGTTTTATATGATAGTTGTAAGAGTCGATATGAATAGAGTGTTAGAAAGTGATGATGATGACATGGGGGAGGGTATTTCAGGGGAATAGTGACCTGTGTCGAAAGAGTAGCGATGTCATTGTGTTCCCGTGTCTTGTGCTTTGAGTTAGGTGAGTTGAACTTCGGGGAGGAAGTTCTTTTTAAGGGGGGAAGACTGTAATACCCGCCCTTTCAGAGACCCTTTGACCAGCGTTGACTGACCTTGGGAGCGGTAATAGTCCTTAGAAGTGCGTGCCAAAGCTATCTTGGGTTGCGACTTATGTGTGGTACTCGATAGAGTAGAGGCTACTCGATCGAGTAGCGTGGTTACTCGATCGAGTAGGGGGTCACTCAATCGAGTATGTGGGACACTCGATCGAGTACCGGGTTTTCAGCGAGGTTTTTTAATCGCGTTTTGTTAAATCCGCAAATCATTTCCGCCTCATTCCTTCAATCCTTTAGTCGTCCCTTTCCCTTCCCTTCATCATAAAACCTCCATGGAAGCTTTTGAAGGTTCTTGTGCCTTAGGAGAGCGTAACTCGAGTCGGGTAGCGGTCTTTTGCCGGGTTTCTCCTTGTAGGTATGTCGTCATCATCATCCGTATCCTTGTCCTTGCAGTTAGGGTTTGCTTGGTAGTGATAGATGATTGTGTTGTGGTTATAGGTATTGCTTGATTGCTGGATATGTCGTATGTTGGCATGGATTGGTTGCAGTTGCTTAAAGGTAGGTTCGCCTACTCAGTTTCTGTAGATAGTCTAGTGTGTCGATTGTTGTGTCGTTGTTGTTGTGTCGTGGTTGTGTTTGTGTGGCAGCGTAAATACGGTTGTTGGTTGTTGTTGTGTTTCAGCGGTTTGTGATTGTTTGTCTCTGGTTCTCGAGATGCGTTCTCGGCTGAGTGGAGTCACTTGCGGGAGTGGCTTCACGCCCTAGTTTCGCCCTCCGTGGAACCCGCCACGGGAGGGGATGTGCACATTAATGGGACAGGGTTATCGCTGGGTATGATGAGTGGGGCTTAGGTGGGAACAGCTACGGTCCCCCACTGGCAGGGCTGGTCCAGTGGACAGTCGGTGACGGAGATTGATTGGAGTGGGTGTGATTGTGTGTGTGACTGTTTGTGTTGTGTTGTATTGCTAACAGTCGTTGGTGTTGCCATGTCTTATCTCAGTACTGACCTTGTGTGGTTGTTTTGTTGTCTTATGTGTCTGCTGTGATCCCTTATGGTGAGCAATCTGTTTTAGCAGGTGTTGATATCGTTGATAGCTGGAGTCCGGGCAGGGATGAGTCTTCACGAGATTTGATAGTGTTAGCGAGTAGCCTTTGAGTTGTAACTTTTATAATGTTTGTTGGTTTTAAATCACTTGTAATATGACATAATAGTTCTTTTATCGACATTTGATTATTACTGTCCTCGGGCAACCAAGATGGTAATGCCTTTATATGCTAAGGAAGGCCTAGTTAAGGCTCCTCTGGATATGGGGGTGTTATAGAAACACAACTAGACAAGGACAAGTCAAGGTGTGGATTCTTAGAAGCAGCCCAAAGTGGCATAGCAGGCATGCGATGCAAAGGGCTTCTACCTTTTTTGAGAAAAAAAGGCGCTGATTATTTTATATAAATGGGGAAGTTTGTGCTTCATTGTTTTATCATCCGAAAAACAAATACATCTCTACCAAAACCGTATCTTCTTCTTCCAACAATAATTCATGGACACTTTCGAAGATAGGTTGCGACATTGGTGCCGGGATTTATCGCCTCCCGAGAAGTATCAACTCGTTGTAATGAGAGTTGGTCAATTGTTGGTGCTTCATCAAGTCAAGGTGCAATCCTCGTTCCTTGATGCATGCTCTCGTTTTTGGGACGCGAAACATCATGTTTTCGTGTTCCCGAAAGGTGAATTTTGCCTTCTTACCAAAGAGGTGGGTGCTATTAGAGGTTGGCCGAGTCGTACTCCGGTGCTTAATCCTACTCGGTTGTACTATAAGGAGAAGTTTTGTTCCATGCTAGGCTTGTCGACGAGCCAAGTGAACTTCCTTCTTGCTCCTCATGGTGTTGATATATTGTCTCTTGTCAACATCTTTTCAAATCTCTTGGATGCCAATATTTCGGAGGTATTTAGGAGAAGAGCTCTTTCCTTTTTGCCTAGTGCATGCTTACCTCCTAATTGATGCTTTGAAGAAGGAGGGGCAAGGGTGGTATGGTAGCATGACCCTCATTTATGTTGTCGAGCAAATGTTGCATGAGTGGGATTTATCTTGGCTAGTGCTAGGTGAGATTGTCCAAGCTTTGGAAAAGAAGGGTTCATGTGGAGCAGTCCCTTCGTTTGGATCCCCTAGAATCCTACAAGTATGGCTTATGGAGAGGCTAAGGTATGTTGAGCCTCTGGTTGATGTTTCTTCTTAACCATTTCATCATCTTACCATGAAGAATAAATTGTATACGGATAGCTTTGCATGCACCGAGGCCTATTGGACCTCGAAATTGGTGGTGGAGGGCGGTCCTCACATCCATTGGGTGGTGCCGTGGTAGCGCTTGAGGTCCTTTACGGGGTTGCCCTCTCCGGCCGCTTCTTCTCGTTCTTTGATGGTTATGGGCTTGAAGGTTGCTTCCTTCATCTATCTGGAAAGGGTCATGAGGCAAATGTGCCGTCAACAAAAGGTGCCCGCTCAAGATACTCTCATCCAAAAGAGTAGATTTCGAAACTTTGAGCTTGTGGATGCTTTTGAGAGGTGGTGGGCCACTCGGCCAATTTGTGATGTACCAAACCCCGTCTTAACGACATGGGTTAAAGTTCCGCAAGGATGAAGTCATCGACTTGAAGTATAGGAAGGCGGCCAAGGCAAATCACGCCTACTTTGTTTAATTTGGCAATAATGTGAGCCCGGAAGTGATGAGGCCACCGAAGAAGAGGAGCTTGGGTCCCCAGGAGGCGTTGGGTCGTGTGTGGGCTCGGCTTGGGCCGAGCATAGGGTCGTGTAAGAAAATTGGTGCCATTCCCATAGTGGATTTTTTAAGGATCCGTACTAAGGAGGAAGCCCATGCTAGGCGGGCTAGGAAGAAGAACAAGGAGAAGATGAATCCCGAAGGCAAAGGTAAGGTTAGAATGGGAGAGTGAAGACCTCCATTGCCCGCTTTATTATTATGTCGTATTAACATTTGTGTATGTTTCTGTTATGTTATATTAGTTATGTATTGTGTGTTTGTGTGTGTTAGTTTTATTATGTATAATGTCTTAGTCGACACCCTAGCTTGGCAAATCGTGGACTTGTTTAGTTTTATTGTTGTCAAGTTTGTAATCCTTCCTATTATTAGTTAAATAAGAGGATTGCTTGTGCTAAAAAAATGTTGTGAACATTTGTAGTTTCTCCACCCATCTTGTAAAGGTAATTCGGTTTGAATTGTCCTAAACATTGCACATGTGAAGGGGATATTTGTGGGAAGGGAGAAAGACCTTTTTTTTTGTCGTTGTGAGGAAAGCTCTGTGTGTTTGAAGTTTGTATGGATTGTTTCTTTTGTGTGTGGGGATGGTTGTATCATTTTTGTGTAAGAAAGGATTGCCTACGTATTCACCTGAAGAGGTGAAATCAAACCATGCTCGTAATTCAAGTGTTTTGTTTGAGTTGGGGTGTGCATTTTTGTTTGGGTGTTGTGGTTGTATCCTTATTATGTAAGAAAGGACTACCTACGTATTCACCTGAAGAGGGTAAATCAAACCATGCTCGTAGTTCAAATGGGTTTTGATTGCTAGCGCAAACGGATGGTGCCTTTGACAGATCAAAGGCTGCTGGAAACATGGCAAGGTGCCGTAAGTTAGACTCGATTAAATATGCAATTTCAAATCAGAACTTTTGAGGAATCGACTTAAAAGGGGGATTGTGGTCACTAGTTGCGAAACTAAGGAAAGGTCGTTAGTTGTTGGTGCAAAGGTTCAAGGGTAGTATTTCTTGAGTTGGTCTAGGTTGGTTGAGTTTGTGAAGTCTTCCCCATCTAGGTCACTCAATATCACTACGCCCCCTAAAAGGATTTTCTTGACTAGGTATGGCCCGGCCCAATTGGGTTTGAATTTCCACCTCGGATCGACGGGTAACGGTGCTTGAACCGATTTGAGGACCAAGTAGCCTTCTTTGATGTTTCTGGGTTTGACTTTTTTTCTTAAATGCCTGTTGTATACGTCGTTGGTATAGCTGGATGTTGTGCAAGGAGTTGAGTCGTCGTTCATCTAGAAGGGTGAGTTGCTCGAACCTTCGACGGGTCCATTCTGCCTCAGGGACTTGACTTTCTAGTAGGATGCGTAGAGATGGGACTTCCAACTCCACTGGTTGTATTCCCTTCATAACGTATGCTAGGTTGAAGGGTGTTGCTCCTGTTGGTGTTCGAATGGAGGTTCGGTATCCCCAGAGTGCGAATGGGAGCTTGCTCGACCAATCGCGGTAATTATCCTGCATCTTTTTTATGATGGTGTCGAGTGTTTTGTTTGCTGCTTCTACCACTCTGTTGGTTTGGGGACGATAGGGGGATGAATGATGTCATTTGATTTTGTATTTGTCCAACAATGCTTGCGTTTTGGCCCGGAAGTGGGAGCCTTGGTCGATGATGATTTCATAGGGTACCCCATATCTGTATATGATGTTGTCTTGGATGAACTTGGCCCCTTGTTTGGCGGTCAAGACCGCATAAGATTGTGTTTCTAGCCATTTGGTGAAGTAGTCGATGCAACGTGGATAAAGCAATGTCCTTTGGTGCCTATCGGATTTACTTTACCGATAAAGTCGAAGCCCCGGGTTGAGAAAGGCCAGGATAATGTCATGGTGTATGAAAGGGATGGTGGTATGTATTGTATGTTTGCGAAGATTTGGCAATTGTGACAATGTTTGACGTAGTTTCTACAATTGTAATACTCCGTATTTATGAGTCTTTGGGTACTCTATCGAGTAGGCCTTACTCTGTCGAGTAAGGATGAGTTGCGTTTTAAAATAGTTTCTGACCTGTTGGGTACTCTATCGAGTAACTAGGATACTCGATCGAGTAAGGGGGTACTCGATCGAGTACCTTGGGTACTCGATCGAGTAGCCGGTTTACGGGGAGTTTTTCTCGGGTTTTGTTAATTATGCGATTAAGATATATAACCTTCTTCGTCATTATACTAAGCACTTTTGCAAAACCTAATTTACTGTCAAAGAGAGAAAGCAAGTACGTTCATCATCTTAATCGCATTGTTAGCAAATCCCGGAGGTTGGAAGGTCGGTTTTCATCGTTTGTTATACCGTTGAGATCCTTGCGTCAAGGGTAAGATCAATGTACCCTTTTTGTTGTCTTTCCTTTAAGTTGGTTAAACCCTAATCTAGGGATTTGAGGGGTTTTTGAGTAGTTTGTGATTTGGAAGCATTTGTATGTTGTATGATACGAGGAGGGTTCGTAGAAGAAGCTTTTTGATTCCGCTGTAGAGACCGTCTGATAGTTGTGCTTTCCAGGTAGGATTTCCTACTCAGTATTAGTCCCATAATGGGTTGATTGTTGATGTGTTGTGGTTGATTGAATAATATAGTAATTGTATTGTGACGGTTGTTGATTGTGATTGTTTGTCTCGGTTCTCGGCGTGTCCTCGCGAGTGGGGTCACTTGCGGGAGTGGCTTCACGCCCTAGTTTCGCCCTTCGTGGAACCCGCCACGGAAGGGGATGTGCACATTAATGGACAGGGTTATCGCTCGTTATGAGGAGCGGGGATTTGGTGGGTACGGTTGCGGTCCCCCACTGGTAGGACTGGTCCAGTGGACAGTCGGTGATTGAGATTGTTGGAATTGGTGTGGTTGTGTGTGTGACGGTTAAGCTGTCTGTTTATCTTATTGATGATATATATTGAGTTGTGTGATTAGTATTGACCCCGGTTGTTGTTTTGTAAACCTGCGGTGATCCATTCGGGGATGGTGAGCGTAATTGAGCGAGGTTTGAGTTGAGTCTTGGGATAGTGGGAGGTGCCACCGTCTGACGATAGAAGTCTTCCGCTGTAGTCTTTTAGTTTTATGACATTTCAGTATTTCAGTAGACAGTTGGTTTTAAGAACTTGTACCCGTATTGTGGGATTTGGTTTCAGTTGTAATTTTCACTAAAAGTTATATCATTTAAGTTGTTTCGTTATTGTCTTATGAATATCATGCCTCGGGTAACCGAGATGGTAATATCTTAATACTTGAGTGGTCCTGGTAAGGCACTTGGAGTATGGGGGTGTTACAAATGGTATCAGAGCGACGATCCTGAAACCTATAACCAATGAACCTAATGAACATAGGGAGTCAATTAAAATGAACCCGGGGTAAAGGTTGTAGGAGCTAATGCAAAGGCTTGGGAGACGTGCTGAAGTCGCGAACTCGCCCTACAATTTTGAACCGGTCACATGGGGGGTGTATGTCAAGGTCGAATGCGTTGTTTGGTTAGCTGATGTGTGAATGTGATGAAGTGTGTGTAACTGTTGGGTGTTTGCGGTAGGAAGTTGGGAATGTGAAAGAAAGGTTGATGATATTTGTAGAATTGTAGTTGGAACGAAAACATGTTGGGTGTTTACAATGTGGCGTTTAATAACATGATATAATGATTTCGTAGATCGTATGAAAAGATGCGTAGCATTATATGCTTAGTTATGATATAATGTTGGTTTTATAAAGTTTTTAGCATGTTAGCATATGATATAGCATGCGGGTAGCGTTTCTGAGTTAGCATGACTCGATCGAGAGGGACTGACTTGATCGGGTGGGTTTTTGATGATTTTGAGTCCAGAATCGTGTTTTTGGGCACTCGATCGAGTACCTCGGGCACTCGATCGAGTAGGGGGTCACTCGATCGAGTAGCCTAGCTAGTCGAGTATGTTAGAGATCAGAAGGTCTCTTTGGGGTCTGAGGTTGGGGCACTCGATCGAGTAGCCTGTTACTCAATCGAGTATGTTTGGGAACTCGATCGAGTAGGGCTTGGGCAGCTTGTTTTCGTGTTTTGAGGTTTTGGCGTGTATGTTTATATCCACCCCTTTTTCTGTTATTGTTTCAAGATGCCGCCCAAGAAGAATGCGCTGTATGCGAGAGCTGAGCTTATGAACATAGA
Source organism: Silene latifolia (assembly GCF_048544455.1). NCBI lineage: Eukaryota > Viridiplantae > Streptophyta > Magnoliopsida > Caryophyllales > Caryophyllaceae > Silene > Silene latifolia. Next base: position 80,668,214 of record NC_133538.1, on the reverse strand, counting down.
TGACATCGTTAAGATGTTGGAGCATCAGGATGCTCTTACTGAGGCTTTAAAGACTGTGGGGAAAGATAAGGATAAGGATAAGGAGAAAGAGGTTGATCACTCTAAAATCAGCCTCTATATAGCTAGGTTTAACCCGAAAGAGTACAAGGGAGTTGGGGAGCCGAACCTTCTTGATAGCTGGCTTAGAGAGATGGAGAACATATTAGATTTGGTTCACTGTCCGATGAGATGAGAGTGGAACAGCTGCATTCTATCCTGGGGGAGGCGGTGGTAAGTGGTGGGATACGGTGAAAGTGAGTGCTAAGGAGTTGTATGTGAACCAAGGTTTACCTGCTATACCTTGGGAAGAGCTTCGTAGGGCTATGAGAAAAGAGTTTGTACCGGAGCATGTGAGAAGTAAGTTGAGGGAAGAGTTTGACAGTTTTAAGATGACCGCCGAGATGTATGTGGCCGAGTACTACAGGGAGTTCAATGACAGGTATGCTGAGGATATGGGTTTGAGTGAGGAGAATTTGGCGCTGAGGTTTGAGAGGGGGTTGACCCCTAAGATTATGGATAAGTTACCCGTGGAAGTCCTTACTGATGTTAAGGAATCTTATGACAGGGCTAAGAGAGCTGAGAGGTTGGTGGAGATGGCTCAGGAGAGGTCAGGTGGTGAGAAAAGGAAGTCTGAGAGCGAGGGTGGTGGCCAATCTAATCACAAGAAAGGCAACCACAATAAGTCTAAAGGGTTTTCTTCTGGGTCAGGGTTCAGTGCTGGGGCTTCCTTTGGGCGTGGCCGTGGAAGTGTTAGTGGTAGTTGGGGAGTGACCTGCTATAGTTGTGGTGGTGTAGGCCACAAGAGACATGAGTGCACAAGTGCACCAGGAACTTTTCCGGAGACTGCGCAGCTATGCGAGCAATAGACCGGCTGGGTCATGGCCAAATCAGGGGAAGTCGAGCTACCGAGAATGGAGGCAACCGCAACGGCGGTAATTCTTATCGAAACCACCAACGAACAACAACAACAATCAAAGGTCGGGTGCTAAGCCGACCACATCAGCCCAAGATCTTGTCAGGGAGGTGGACAGAAGACCAGTGGAAAGTTATTCATGACGGAGAAGAAAGCAGCTGAGGAGGATGCACACGTTATCACCGGTACTTTTCTTGTTAATGGTATTCATACCTTTGTTTTGTTTGATTCGGGGGCTTCTCAGTCATTTGTATCTTCGAGTCATGTTAAACTGTTGGGTTTGAGGGTATATGAGTCTGTAAGTGAGCAAGTTTTTATACCTTCGGGTGAGTCTGTATCTTGTGGGAGGTTATATAGGGATGTACCTATGATAGTTGGGCAAGTTGATTTCCCTGTAGACTTGCTAGAGTTTCCTTTTGACGGTTTTGAGATGATAGTTGGGATGGATTGGCTGGGAAAGTATAAAGCTAAGATAGACTGTTATAAAAAAAAAGTGTCTTTAAGAGGTCCTAAGGGTGTTAGTGTGTCTTATCGTGGGTTTCTAGTCAAACCCAAAGTTAAGTTGATTGCAACTGTCACTTTGAAGTCTTACCTGAGGAAGGGATGTCCTTTGATCTTGTGCCATATGAGAGATGACCGGATAGAGAGTCCGACGATTGATCGGATCGGTGGTGGGAGAGTTTGAGGATGTGTTTCCAGAGGAGATTCCGGGGTTGCCGCCGAGAAGAGAGATAGATTTCACAGTAGAGTTGAAACCAGGGACGGGGTCAATCTCTAAGGCACCGTACCGTATGGGTCCTAAGGAGATGGAGGAGCTTAGGAAACAGTATGATGATCTGATAGAGAAGGGATACATTAGACCTAGTGTATCGCCGTGGGGAGCACCAGTTCTTTTCGTGAAGAAGAAATATGGAAGTTTGAGGTTGTGCACAGATTACAGGGAGCTGAACCGATTGACGGTGAAGAACAAGTATCCTTTGCCAAGGATAGATGACCTGTTTGATCAGTTGAGTGGTGCATCGGTCTTTTCCAAGATCGATCTGAGGTCGGGGTACCATCAGGTGAAGATTAGAGAGGTGGACATACCAAAGACAGCTTTCACGTCGAGGTATGGCCATTATGAGTATGTGGTGATGCCGTTTGGGTTGTCTAATGCACCGGGCAAAGGTGTTTATGGATTTGATGAATAGGATCTTTAGACAGTTTTTGGACAAGTTTGTAGTGGTGTTTATCGATGACATCTTAGTCTACTCTAAGACTAAGGAGGAGCATGAGGAGCATCTGAGGATTGTGTTGCAAACTTTGAGGGAGCATGAGCTATATGCTAAGCTATCCAAGTGTGAGTTCTGTTTAGAGAAAGTTGCTTTTCTGGGGCATGTGATCTCTAAGGAGGGAGTAGCTGTGGATCCGGTGAAGATTGAGGCAGTGACAAAGTGGGAACCACCAAAGAGTGTTGCTGAGATCAGGAGTTTTCGGGTTTTGGGTACTACAGACGGTTCGTGAAAGATTTCTCCAAGATAGCTAGACCTATGACAGCGTTGATGAGGAAAGAGAACAGGTTTCGTTGGGATGAGAGTTGTGAGACGGCGTTCCAAACGTTAAAGGAGCGTTTGACCACAACTCCTGTCTTAGCATTGCCTGAAGGGATCGAGAACTTTGAGGTTTATACAGATGCCTGAAAGAACGGGTTGGGATGTGTGTTGATGCAGAACGGTAAAGTGATTGCCTATGCTTCTAGGCAATTGAAGCCTTATGAGGAGAATTACCATACTCATGATCTGGAGTTGGGTGCAGTGGTGTTTGCTCTCAAGATATGGAGACATTACCTTTATGAAGCAATCTTTAAGGTATTTTCTGATCACAAGAGTCTCAAGTATATTTTCACTCAAAAGGAGTTGAACATGAGACAGAGGAGGTGGATGGAGTTGATTGGCGATTATGACATCGAAATTATCTACCATGAAGGGAAGGCCAATGTAGTTGTTGATGCTTTGAGTAGGAAGAGTGTACATTCTCTGTGTACAGCTCTATCTTTGATGAGGTTGAGAGATGAGGTAGCGAGATTTGGGATACATATGATGCAGAAAGGAGATGCCATGGGTGATATGACAGTGCAACTTGAGTTTTATGATGACATTCGAAGTAAGTAGGCGTTGGATCCTAAGATAGTGGAGTGGAGAGCTGGAGTAGAGAAAGGGACAGTGTCTCGATTCTCCATTCACACAGATGGTAGTTTGAGGTTTGACGGTAGGTGGTGTGTTCTTAATGATGAGGAGTTGAAAAAGACTATCATGACAGAGGCACATTGCACACCGTATTCAGTACATCTAAGTGGTGACAAGCTATATAAGGATTTGAAGAACACGTTTTGGTGGCCTGGGATGAAGAAAGAGACAGCCGAGTTTGTGGCCCGTTGTTTGACATGCCAGAGAGTTAAGGGGGAACAGCGATGACCACAAGGTAAGATTCAGTCTTTAACGGTACCTGAGTGGAAGTGGGAATCCATTTCCATGGATTTTATCGTGGGTTTGCCAAAGAGTCAACGAGGTAATAACATGATTTGGGTAATAGTGGATCGATTGACCAAGTCAGCTCACTTTGTTCCAATGAAAGATACATGGACTAAAGCACAATTGGCTATGGCCTATCGAAAGAACGTGCTTAAGTTGCATGGAGTCCCTAAGGACATAGTCTATGACAGAGATGCGAGATTTATATCAAGGTTTTGGAAAGAGTTGCAGGAATCGTTGGGAACAACTTTGAAGATGAGTACAACATTTCATCCTGCGATAGACGGACAGACTGAGAGAACAATCAAGACTCTTAAGGATATGTTGCGAGCTTGTGTGATGGATTTTGGTGGTAGCTGGGAACAGAGGTTGGACTTGATAGAATTCTATTACAATAACAGCTATCACACTAGTATTGGTATGGTACCGTGTGAGGCTTTGTATGGGAGGAGATGTAGGAGTCCGATTTGTTGGGACGATAGTGCTGAGGCAGTGGTTTTAGGACCAGAGATGGTGCATGAGATGGTGGAACAGATTAAGATGATCAGGGAACGGATGAGGGCAGCTCAAGATAGGCAAAAGAGTTATGCAGATCTACATCGCTGGGACATAGAGTTTCATGTGAGGTTCAAGGTTCTTTTGAAAGTGTCTCCTATGCGTGGAGTTATGAGATTTGGGAAGAAAGGCAAGCTAAGTCAGAATTTTATCGGGCCTTATGAGATGTTAGTGCGAGTTGGGGAAGTTGTATATCGTCTGGCTTTACCAGCTGCGCTAGAGAGAGTGCATAATTTGTTTCATGTATCACAGCTGCGGAAGTATGTGAGTGACCCATCACATGTGTTAGAGGCAGAGAACTTAGAGCTAGATGAGTCCTTATCATATCTTGAGGTGCCTAAGCAGATTCTTGATCGAAAGCTTAGGAAGACCAGGAGTGGTGAGACAGTTTTGCTTAAGATTCTTTGGTCTAACCACGAGACTGAGGAAGCTACATGGGAGCCAGAGGAAGCTATGAAAGAGCGTTACCCTTTTCTTTTTGATCAGGTATGTATGGTTACGGGGACGTAACCTTGTTTCGTTTAGGGGGGGTAGGAGATGATCGCGACGAGTTTTTAAGAGTTTCATACCCTTTTTGTATGTTGAATCGGTATGTGTGTCGGGATGAGTTGGGTTAGTAACACGTTTTATGTTGAGTTTTGTTTTGGTTGTTAAGTCGGAAGTGTTGAGGGAGTACCTTTGTTTAGTAGTGGTTTGAACTTCGGGGACGAAGTTCTTTTTAAGGAGGGAAGACTGTAATACTCCGTATTTATGAGTCTTTGGGTACTCTATCGAGTAGGCCTTACTCTGTCGAGTAAGGGTGAGTTGCGTTTTAAAATAGTTTCGACTGTTGGGTACTCGATCGAGTAACTAGGATACTCGATCGAGTAAGGGGGTACTCGATCGAGTACCTTAGGTACTCGATCGAGTAGCCGGTTTACGGGGAGTTTTTCTCGGGTTTTGTTAATTATGCGATTAAGATATATAACCTTCTTCGTCATTATACTAAGCACTTTTACAAAACCTAATATACTGTCAAAGAGAGAAAGCAAGTACGTTCATCATCTTAATCACATTGTTTGCAAATCCCAGAGTTTGGATGGTCGGTTTTCATCGTTTGTTATACCGTTGAGATCCTTGCGTCAAGGGTAAGATCTATGTACCCTTTTTGTTGTCTTTCCTTTAAGTTGGTTAAACCCTAATCTAGGGATTTGGGGGGTTTTTGAGTAGTTTGTGATTTGGAAGCATTTGTATGTTGTACGATAGGAGGAGGGTTTGTAGAAGAAGCTTTTTGATTCAGCTGTAGAGACCGTCTGATAGTTGTGCTTTCTAGGTAGGATTTCGTACTCAGTATTAGTCCCATAATGGGATGATTGTTGATGTGTTGTGGTTGATTGAATAATATAGTAATTGTATTGTGACGGTTGTTGATTGTGATTGTTTTTCTCTAGTTCTCGAGGCGTGTTCTCGGCTGGCTGGGGTCACTTGCGGGAGTGGCTTCACGCCCTAGTTTCGCCCTTCGTGGAACCCGCCACGGAAGGGGATGTGCACATTAATGGACAGGGTTATCGCTCGTTATGAGGAGCGGGGATTTGGTGGGTACAGCTGCGGTCCCCCATCGGCGGGACCAGTCCAGTGGACGATCGGTGATTGAGATTGTTGGAATTGGTGTGGTTGTGTGTGTGACGGTTAAGTGTCTCATTTATCTTATTGATGATATATATTGAGTTGTGTGATTAGTACCGACCCGGTTGTTGCTTTGTAAACCTGCGGTGATCCATTCGGGGATGGTGACCAGTAATTGAGCAAGTTTGAGTTGAGTACTGGGATAGCTGGGAGGTGCCACCGTCTGACGATAGAAGTCTTCTGCTGTAGTCTTTTAGTTTTATGACATTTCAGTATTTTAGTAGACAGTTGGTTTTAAGAACTTGTACCCGTATTGTGGGATTTGGTTTCAGTTGTACTTTTCACTAAAAGTTATATCATTTAAGTTGTTTCGTTATTGTCTTATGAATATCATGCCTCGGGTAACCGAGATGGTAATATCTTCATACCTGAGTGGTCCTGGTAAGGCACTTGGAGTATGGGGGTGTTACAACAATCGTCTTCCATGGTGGTCCAGTAGTAGCCTAATCGCATGGTTTTTCCGACTAGCATCATTGCGCTCATGTGAGGGCCACATTCTCCGTTGTGGACCTCTTCCATGACTTTCTTGGCTTTGTTGTGGTTAATGCAAAGGAGAAGAATCCCCTGGGGTGTTCTTTTGTATAGTTGTTTTTGGTTTATCACGAATTGTGATGCAAGTAAATGGATGGATCTTTGTCCTCTTGTATCAGAGTTAGGAGGGAATTCGTTTTTGGTTTTATAATTTTGGATGGCTTGGTAGCAGGGTTCGACATGGTTTTCCTCCTCGTTGTTAATGGCGTAGATGTGAGCTGGGTCGCCCCTTCTTTCGACACACAAGGGCATGGATTTCATGACGTTAGGCTATTGACGAGTACGTCAAGTTTTGCTAGGGCATCGGCGAATTGGTTTTCTTCTCGTGGCAAGTGGAAGTAGTCGATTTGGTTGAAGAATTCGGCTTTCTGGTTGATTTTTGCTTGGTATGGTGCTAGGCCGTCGCTTTGTATTTTCCATGATCCATACACTTGATTTATGATGAGTGAGGAATCACCGTGGACTCTCAACCTCTTGATGCCAAGTGTTATGGCTGCTTGTAGGCCGATAAGGCATGCTTCGTATTCGGCAGCATTGTTGCTGATGGCGAAGTGTAGTTTGGCTGAGATCGGAACATGTCCCCCTTTTGGTGATATTAGAAGGATTCCTGCTGCGAAGCCTCTCAGGTTTGATGCACCGTCAAAGTATAGGTCCCATGCGTCGGTGTCGGCACAAAGGATGTCTTTGTCAAGGAGTGACCATGTGTCAGTCGCTGGATCCTCGTGTGTCAGTCGCTGGATCCTCGTTGACGAGATTTTCTACTAGGAAATCGGCGACTGCCCTTCCCTTGATGACCTTGAGGGGTACGAATTTGAGGTCGAACTCGGATAGCATGAGCGTCCACCAGGATAACCTTCCATTTAGCACGGGCTTTTCGAAGATGTATTTGACGGGGTCCATCTTGGAGTAGATGTGAACCGTGTAGATGAGCATATATTATCATAGCTTCTTTGTGGACCAAACCAGGGCATGACATGTCTTCTCCAGTTGGGTGTACTTGGTTTCGTATTCGATGAACTTTTTTCTGATGTAGTGGATGGCTCGATTTTCTTAGTCAACTGTTTGTGCTAGCATTGGTCCCATGGCCATTTCGGTGACGGTCAGGTATAGGGATAAGGGAACTCCCTGCTGTGGTGGCATAAGGATATGAGGCTTTGATAGGATTTCATTTATCCTGTCGAAGGCTTTTTGGCAATCCCAATCGGTGTGATCAGTGGCGCGGAGCTTCTTGAAGATAGGTTCCCAAATCATAATGACTTTGGCTATGAAGCGGCTGATATATTGGACTTGACTGAGAAATCACGGAATCTCCTTCTCGTTCTTAGGCCGAGGCATTTGTTGGAAGGCTTTGATTTTGGTGGGATCGATTTCGATGCCTCTTTTACTGACGACGTGTCCCAAGAGCTTTTCGGAAGTGACCCCGAATGCACACTTCTCATGATTTAGTCTCATGTTGTATTTTCGAAGGCGAGCGAAGAATTTTCGAACGACGCTGATGTGGCAGTCTCGCTCTTTTGATTTGACGATCATGTCATTGACATATACCTCCACTTCCTTGTGCATCATGTCTTGTAGGAGAGTGATGACAGTTCTTTTATAGGTTGCTCCGGCGTTGATTAGGCCGAAGGGCATGACAGTGTAGCAATATGTGCCCCACTCCGTAGTGAATGCGGTTTTGTGCATGTCTTCTTCAGCCATTTTGATTTGGTTGTACCCCGCATACCCATCCATGAATGATAATAGGGCGTGCTCGGCGGTGTTCTCTACTAAGATGTCAACGTGTGGTAGAGGGAAGTCGTCTTTTAAACATGCCTTGTTCAGGTCTCTAAAGACGACGCAAACCCGAATTCTCCCATCTTTCTTGGGTACGGGGACTATGTTTGCCACCTAGTCAGAATATTTGGAAACTTTGATGGATCCGGATTTGAATTGCTTGTGTACCTCTTCCTTGATTTTCAGGGCCCACTCAGGGCGCATGCGGCGCAACTTTTGATTCACGGGTTTAGCTCCGCACTTAATGGATGTCTTATGCTCTGGAATCTCTATGTTGATCCTAGGTATGTCTTTGTAGGACCATGCGAATACATCCTTGTATTCGTGCAAGAGGTCGATGAGTTTTTGTCTACTCGAGGGGTCAAGGGTGGTCCTTATCCTAAGTTCTTGAGGTGCATTGTTGGTCCCTACGTTGATGGGTTCGGTCTCTTCAATGATGGGTGTTCTATGTTTGCGTTTGTCGAGGTCTTTGGCTAGGTGGGGTGGGTAGTCACTCAAGTCAAATTCCTCATATTCGTTCAGTATTGCATTGCAGTTAAATTATAACGAGTCATAAGCAAGCTTACCATTCATTAAGTCAATGTGAGCAAAAATCTCGGATAGGACAAACATCTCATGGGGAGTCAGATGCGACACATTAGAGGAGGTGGTGTGACACCCTCATAAATAGCGTTAAATAAACACGTAAATTCTACAGAAAAACTGACAGGATATGTTTGTAATTGGTTCAACTAGATAAAACCTGTAATTTTTAAAACTTTTCTAAACCATTCACAAACATTTCCAAATGAAGAGTGCCAAAACCTGCAATTACTAACAAACTGATTTACATAACTATGCTAAAGCTGCGAGAATAAAGTGATACAAACCAAAGAAAAAGAGGGAGACATATGTCCCTTCAAAATATAAACACAACCAAAAGTTTAAAGGTTTACTACAAAAATAGCCAAACTAAGTCCAAGGTTCTTTTGCTCACTAGCTCGTCCGTGTACCCCATCTAAGCATCACCAACTTTGTCAATCGCATTTTATACAAACACGAAAGCCACAATTCGGTGGGGAGTAACCCGAGTCCTCCCGACCACGAAATGTCATATTTAATGTAACATGTAATGGAACATGTAAACAACATCATAAATAAGTTAATTATCGAGTATTCTAACATATGAGCCCTAAACTGACCAAATTAAACTATCATGTGAAACATATAACAAGCAGTAATCCAAACTTTATCAATTGTAACCGGCTTGCATCTCATTTATTACAATTCATAAAATCACCATACAAGAAAGGACAATATATCAAAGACAGGCATAAGTTCTTAGTACGGTCAATAGTCACTCTGTAACTCGAGTCTATACCACGAGGTAGGGAAGGTAATCGAACCGGTATCTTGGCTCAGAGGTTCTATCAAAACATGGCCAAGACACAACACAACCCTAGCCTAAAATCTCATGAGACCTAGACATGCGGATACACACCACCGCACCCAAGACCCACAATTTTTCTAAAACAAAGTGAGTACCCTAAGGAGTCCACCAAAGGGTTGGCTAGTACTTAAGCTGACCACTTACTATCAAAATAAGTAACGAGGTCATGCCCCAACTTGGATATAATCCCACCAAGTCAGGAACACAAAGGCTATTAAGCAGTGAACATATACTCGTCAAAGACTATAAAGGCCTATCTATGACAAACACAACAACCTGCAAGAAGTATTCAATACCAATTCCATTTCCAGCAATATTAACAATATTAAAGGTTTCGGGGAATCTAAGGCCGTTTCTACAACATAAGAAACTACTCAAATCAAACAACAACACATGTGAACTAAAAACTTAATAAATGGCCTAAAACAAGTAAGAGGCCGATTATCCAATTCATACAAAATTTCATCCAACCGAATTTTTACCCGCAACCCCCCTGCGGCAGTCGGTTAAAGTGCGGTGACCAATCACACAATTGATGACATCGATTGATCAAAGGGACCAAGGGCTCAGTTTTCGGCATAATCATCCAACATTACAATTCTCGCTACAAATTCACTTTAAGCCTATTCATTACTATATCATATTATAACCTATCCTAACATGTGCAACTACCAATATAAACATAATTTTTACCATCAACATTATATTTACTACTAATATGATTCATTTCAAAAGATTACCCATTTGTTACTTATACTAAATATAACATTAATAAACCCGGAACGACAAATAATGCATGAAAAACCGCGAAACAAGCAACGGGCCAACCCGGGCCAACCCAGGGCCTGCCGTGGGCCTGCCGTGGGCCTGCCGGGCCTACTGGCCGCCACCCCCAACCCTCCATTTCTCCATTTTTGTTCAGTTTAACATCGTCTGAAGCATCAATTAATCATTTCCAATTCATTTCCATACTAATATGAGAACTTAAACTAACTAAAGACATGATTTAGACATGAATTTAACCCATATTATCATGTGAAATAAACCACTCAATTAACAATCACAAAATCATACAAAAAGCAAAGAATGTGACATTAATTCGTCGTGTAACTCGAAATATGTTACCTTAAGCTAGCAAAGAGACAAGCAATAAACTTGAGAAAGCTTCTAAAACCCAAAATTACTCTTCATCTTCAACCACATATGAGCCACCCAAAATAGTTATGTGAAGGGACGACATTAACGAATTATCGTTATATAAAATAAGAGGCGGAAATTAATTTAATTATATTTTAAATAAACCAAACTAGCGTCAAAACAATTTATAGATACGGCCCAAACTCTCGACTTAGCCAGGCCACTGCCTAGGCCACGGCCGGGCTACAGCAGGCCACGGCCAGGCCGCTGCTAGGCCAACCTTGTAAGAGTCACTCTCGTCCCAATAATTAATTCAATCTCAATTCTCTACCCCATCTCTCTCATTACTCCGTCCTACTCATTACTCCGTCTCATAATATAATACTCCATAGTAACCAGATTTCCATCACAATTTCAATATCGATATTGTCAAATATTCCATTAAAGGAATTGCTCAACATTTAGAGTATAACTCTAAGCTACTCACCCGCGAGTCAAGATCAAAGGATAAGACAACAATAACACAATACAAACTAGAAGCCAAACTCTGAAATTCCAATTCGTCATAACTATACTCTCAACTCTGACATCTCTTTAAATTTCAAGGCTTATCTCATTCTCATGTACCTAATAAAGCTTAACAAATCTTGGTTGATATACACCATTAAAGCCACGTAATACTTTTGCCTAAATTTGTAATCAAACATAAATGCTTATATCCGAATGTAAGTACAGCGGCCAAACTTTTCATTATGCAAATACAAGCCATCCTTCGATAATATCCCAAACTCTCGTGCTAACCAAAGCATCTATTTTTAACCCGTCTCACAACTAATTAACTTAACAATAGGAAATATAATAGCTAGTATTATAAATAATTCGAGTAACCTATCACCGTTACTTTATAACTTCCTCAATGAGCACGATTTCCGACTCAAACTGCTCCGGGTCTTCAAATCCTTCATAAAAGGGCAAGAAAACGGAATAAAGAAACTAAAAGACGACACTTTTATAAGACGGCGAAAGACGAAACCACTACAAAAAGGAAACTTTCTTACCTTAAAAGGAGGAGGAAGGAAAGGGGAAGAGAATGGTACAAAAATTATCGAATTTGGTTGAGAATGGAGGCGGGATCTGAGGTTGGAGGTGACGAAAATGGTTACTATGGCTCTGCTTGAGGTTTGCTGGGGTTTTGTTTCTTTTTTTTGTTGTTGTTGTCAGCTCTCTCGACAGGAACAAAGGAAATGAAGGGGGGTGGTGGGGACGAGGGATTATAATAATAATAATAATAATAATAATAATAATGAGACACCAGCTAGCTTGCTAGCTACTAATTATACGTACGTTTCTTCATCGTTAAGTAATTTCGGTCGTTTTTAAAACCGCCTCGAGTTAATAAAATCGGTTTTTAGTAAAAGTTTCAGTAATAAAACGGAATTAATAATAAATAAATTTAATGAGTGAAAATAAAATAAACTCAGCTAGCTAACGGAAATAATAGGAATTCGATTCGAATCGGAGTTATTAACGATTTTTACGAAACTAACGGATATTAATAAAAATTGCTAATTTAGTGAAATAAGCTCAAAATAGCTAATTGGACGGTTTTGTTCCCAAAATCCATCTCGGGTTCACTTAAAACAACTTTCATAAGGATTTGTAAAGAAACGGAAATTATTAAATAAATAAACTCGAACTAATTTCAATAAACTCGAACTAACTTTAAATCAACTTATTAATGATTATTAAAATTAACGTATCGAATTATGATGAAATTAATTAATTAGCTAAGCATATATATATAAATCGTTAAATGATGTAATTAAATTCAAAATAGCAATTAAAAGAATTTTATCCAACTTAATAAAATACGGGGTGTTACAGGTGGCCCCTGGAACAAGCTCCAGGTTGCTACCTTTTGCGGGAGTGAATGACTTTAGTTGACTCAGCCTCTGAGATAGCCCTAAACTTGGGATAAAATAGTGGAAAAGGGACTTTGACAAGGGTGTCAGGAGTGTTAGGGCCTAAAATAGACTCTGACTCAGACTTGTCATCAGACTCAGCCTCGCCTTCACTAACTTCCTTGAACATGGGTCCTTCTTCAGTTGTGATCTTGAGAACGCGGCGTTGACGATCGGTCCACTTGAATGTCTTCCTCCAGCCTTGGATAGCTTTCTCTGTGTTAGCATCAGAGATCAAGGCATTAGGGTCGAACTGGTTGTCTTTGAGAGCAATGCTTATGATTTCCTCGTAGTTAAGGTGCATGATGTTGTCTTCTCCGAAAAGGAGGCTCACAGCTTACCCGTCTAGGCAAGGGGTCAGTTCAAACTTGATTGATGCAGCATTGGTGTTGTTGTAAGGGATGAAGTAGGAATTTTGAAAGACTTCTATACCCGGTTGCTTTATCTTTGTTATGGGGTCGTAGATTGGCTCAAGAAAACCGTTGTACAGTTCAGACTCTCCTTCGAGGACGAAATATCTGTTGAGGGTCAACTGATATGGGCTGTAATACCCTTGAATTTAGTAGTAATTTATGAGAACAATTTATGTAATTTAATAATTTATTAAAGGCATTTCTAATAATAAAGAAAGACGTTAATTAATTAATAAATTAATAATCGAAGTCGGGAATTGGGTTTAGCAAAAATAATATGGGCTGTGTGCTATTGATTAATTGGGCCGAAATCTATTAATTGGTATGAGTGTAATCGGAATTTGTATCAGGAATTAGTAATAATATAATACGGAAATGATAATATATAAAAGTAATAATAATCATATTAATAGTACTAATAAAGTTATGGTAATGATAAATTAGTAAATATTGTATAAGGAAATCCCATTTATGGTAAGATTAATAATATATGATAATAATAATAATATAATAAGTAATGATATTTCATATACTAATTAGAATAAGGTAAAATTATATAGTTTCCGAATTGACCTCGCATTCTCTATATTCCTACACTATAAATACCCTATTATATCTGAGAAATAAATCACAAATTAAGAGGAGGAGCTTTTGAAGACGGAATTAGCAAGCGAAAATTAATAGGTACCAAATTCTAATCTCGTTTTATTTTCTTATTAAGCTGAATGGCAGACGATCTTAAGACGCTTAGAAACTGACCCAAACCTTGACGGAATCAGACCAAACTTTGGGGAGTGGTACGTGGGATTGCAAGGGTTGGAATGGGTGTGGTGGTGGTGTCTGGGAAGGCCTAGGGTGGCGGTGGCAGGCGTCTAAAGGTGGCTGGTCAGGGAAGTGTTGCGAGTTGTTCGTGGGGTTTGGGATGGGTAATTGAACCCTCTAATGGCCGAGACTTGACCTGGGTAAGGTGGGGTTGTGACGGGGGTAGTTAGTCGACCATAGTGGTGGTGTTGGCATGGCGTAAGGTGGTGGTTGTTGCGGGTGGTGACCGGAATTTCGCAAAACAGGGGAAGGTCGAGTGTCTTTGTGGGTGTTGGTGTTTGGTGGATGCCGTGATGGTTGTGTAATACTCCGTATTTATGAGTCTTTGGGTGGGTACTCTATCGAGTAGGCCTTACTCTGTCGAGTAAGGGTGAGTTGCGTCTTAACATAGTTTATGACCTGTTGGGTACTCGATCGAGTACCCGGTTTACGGGGAGTTTTTCTCGGGTTTTGTTAATTATGCGATTAAGATATATATAACCTTTTTCGTCATCGTGCTAAACACTTTTTCAAAACCTAATTTACTGTCAAAGAGAGAAAGCAAGTATGTTCATCATCTTAATCGCATTGTTAGCAAATCCCGGAGTTTGGAAGGTCGGTTTTCATCGTTGGTTATACCGTTGAGATCCTTGCGTCGAGGGTAAGATCTATGTACCCTTTTTGTTGTCTTTCCTTTAAGTTGGTTAAACCCTAATTTAGGGATTTGGGGGTTTTTGAGTAGTTTGTGATTTGGTAGCATTTGTATGTTGTATGATAGGAGGAGGTTTCGTAGAAGAAGCTTTTTGATACTGGTGTTGTAGAGACCGTCTCGATAGTTGTGCTTTCCGGTAGGATTTCCTACTCAGTATTAGTCCCATAATGGGATGATTGTTGATGTGTTGTGGTTGATTGAATAATATAGTAATTGTATTGTGACGGTTTGTTGATTGTGATTGTTTGTCTCTGGTTCTCGAGGCGTGTCCTCGGCTGAGTGGGGTCACTTGCGGGAGTGGCTTCACGCCCTAGTTTCGTCCTTCGTGGAACCCGCCACAGAAGGGGATGTGCACATTAATGGACAAGGTTATCGCTCATTATGAGGAGCGGGGATTTGGTGGGTACGGCTGCGGTCCCCCACTGGCAGGGCTGGTCCAGTGGAAAGTCGGTGATTGATGTTGATGGGATTGGTGTGGTTGTGTATGTGTGACGGTTAAGCTGTCTGTTTATCTTATTGTTGATATATATTGAGTTGTGTGATTAGTACTGACCCCGGTTGTTGTTTTGTAAACCTGCGGTGATCCATTCGGGGATGGTGAGCAGTAATTGAGCAGGCTTGAGTTGAGTACTGGGATAGCTGGGAGGTGCCACCATCTGACGATAGAAGTCTTTCTCTGTAGTCTTTTAGTTTTATGACATTTCAGTATTTCAGTAGACAGTTGGTTTTAAGAACTTGTACCCGTATTTTGGGATTTGGTTTTAGTTGTACTTTTTAATAAAGTTATATTATTTAAGTTGTTTCGTTATTGTCTTATGAATATCATGCCTCGGGTAACCGAGATGGTAATAACTTCATACCTGAGTGGTCCTGGTAAGTCACTTGGAGTATGGGGGTGTTACAAATGGTATCAGGGCGACGATCCTGAAACCTGTAACCAATGAACCTAATGAACATAGGGAGTCAATTAAAATGAACCCGGGGTAAAGGTTGTAGGAGCTAATGCAAAGGCTTGGGAGACGTCCTGAAGTCGCGAACTCGCCCTACAATTTTGAACCAATCACATGGGGGGTGTATGTCAAGGTCGTATGCGTTGTTTGGTTAGCTTGTGTGTGAATGTGATTAAGTGTGTGTAACTGTTGGATGTATGCAGTAGAAGGTTGGGAATATGAAAGAAAGGTTGATGATATATGTAGAACTGTTGTTGGAATGAGAAACATGATGGATGTTTACAATGTAGCGTTTAATAACATGATATAATGATTTCGTAGATCGTATGAAAAGATGCGTAGCATTATATGCTTAGTTATGATATAATGTTGGTTTTATAAAGTTTTTAGCATGTTAGCATATGATATAGCATGCGGGTAGCGTTTTTGAGTTAGCATGACTCGATCGAGTGGGACTGACTTGATCGGGTGGGTTTTTGACGATTTTGAGTCCAAAATCGTGTTTTTGGGCACTCGATCGAGTACCTCGGGCACTCGATCGAGTAGGGGGTCACTCGATCGAGTAACTCGGGCTACTCGGTCGAGTATGTTAGAGATCAGAAGGTCTGTTTGGGGTCTGATGTTGGGGCACTCGATCGAGTATAGTGGGCACTCGATCGAGTAGCCTGTTACTCGATCGAGTATGTTTGGGAACTCGATCGAGTAGGGTCCGGGCAGCTTGTTTTCTTGTTTTGAGGTTTTGGCGCGTATGTTTATATCCACCCCTTTTTCTGTTATAGTTTCAAGATGCCGCCCAAGAAGAACGCGTTGTATGCGAGAGCTGAGCTTATGAACATAGATGACATCGTTAAGATATTGGAGCATCAGGATGCTCTTACTGAGGATTTAAAGACTGTGGGGAAAGATAAGGATAAGGATAAGGAGAAAGAGGTTGATCACTCTAAAATCAGCCTCTATATAGCGAGGTTTAACCCGAAAGAGTACAAGGGAGTTGGGGAGCCGAACCTTCTTGATAGCTGGCTTAGAGAGATGGAGAACATATTAGATTTGGTTCACTGTCCTGATGAGATAAGAGTGGAACAGGCTGCAATCTATCTGAGGGAGGCAGCTGGTAAGTGGTGGGATACGGTGAAAGTGAGTGCTAAGAAGTTGTATGTGAACCAAGGTTTACGTGCTATACCTTGGGAAGAGTTTCGTAGGGCTATGTGAAAAGAGTTTGTACCGGAGCATGTGAGGAGTAAGTTGAGAGAAGAGTTTGACAGTTTTAAGATGACCGTTGAGATGTCTGTGGCCGAGTACTACAGGCAGTTCAATGACAAGTCTAGGTATGCTGAGGATATGGGTTTGAGTGAGGAGAATTTGGCGCCGAGGTTTGAGAGGGGTTGACCCCTAAGATTATGGATAAGTTACCCGTGGGAGTCCTTACTGATGTTAAGGAAGCTTCTGAGAGGGCTGGGAGAGCTGAGAGGTTGGTGGAGATGGCTCAGGAGAGGTCAGGTGGTGAGAAAAAAGGAAGTCTAAGAGCAAGGGTGGTGGCCAATCTAATCACAAGAAAGGCAACCACAATCAGTCTAAAGGGTTTTCTTCTGGGTCAGGGTTCAGTGCTGAGGCTTCCTTTGGGCGTGGCCGTGGAAGTGTTAGTGGTAGTTGGGGAGTGACCTGCTATAGTGGTGGTGGTGTAGGCCACAATAGATATGAGTGCACAAGTGCACCTGGAACTTTCCAGAGACCTGCGCAGAGTTATGCGAGCAATAGACCAACTTGATCATGGGCAAACCGGGGAAGTCAGAGCTATCAGAGTGGAGGTAACCGCAACGGCGGTAATTCTTATCAGAAACCATCGACGAACAACAACAACAATCAAGGGTCGGGTGCTAAGCCGACCAAATCAGCCAGTACTGCCCAGGGAGGTGGACAGAAGACCAGTGGAAAGTTATTCATGATGGAGAAGAAAGCAGCTGAGGAGGATGCACACATTATCACCGGTACTTTTCTTGTTAATGGTATTCATACCTTTGTTTTGTTTGATTCGGGGGCTTCTCAGTCGTTTGTATCTTCGAGTCATGTTAAACGGTTGGGTTTGAGGGTATATGAGTCTGTTAGTGAGAATGTTTTTATACCTTCGAGTGAGTCTGTATCTTGTGGGAGGTTATATAGGGATGTACCTATGATAGTTGGACAAGTTGATTTCCCTGTAGACTTGCTAGAGTTTCCTTTTGACGGTTTTGAGATGATAGTTGGGATGGATTGATTGGGAAAGTATAAAGCTAAGATAGACTGTCATCAAAAGAAAGTGTCTTTAAGAGGTCCTAAGGGTGTTAGTGTGTCTTATCGTGGGTTTCTAGTCAAACCCAAAGTTAAGTTGATTGCAGCTGTCACTTTGAAGTCATATCCGAGGAACGGATGTCCTTTGATATTGTGCCATGTGAGAGATGACCGGATAGAGGGTCCGACAGTTGATCAGATACCAGTGGTGGGAGAGTTTGAGGATGTGTTTCCAGAGGAGATTCCGGGGTTGCCGCCGAGAAGAGATATAGATTTCACAGTAGAGTTGAAACCAGGGACGGGGCCAATCTCTAAGGCACCATACCGTATGGGTCCTAAGGAGATGGAGGAGCATAGGAAGCAGTTGGATGATCTGATAGAGAAGGGATACATTAGACCTAGTGTATCGCCGTGGGGAGCACCAGTTCTTTTCGTGAAGAAGAGGGATGGAAGTTTGAGGTTGTGCATAGATTATAGGGAGCTGAACCGAGTGACGGTGAAGAACAAGTATCCTTTGCAAAGGATAGATGACCTGTTTGATCAGTTGAGTGGTGCATCGGTCTTTAACAAGATTGATTTGAGGTCGGGGTGCCATCAAGTGAAGATTGAGGCAGTGACAAAGTGGGAAGCACTAAAGAATGTTGCTGAGATCAGGAGTTTTCTGGGTTTAGCTTGGTACTACAGACGGTTCGTGAAAGATTTCTCCAAGATAGCTAGACCTATGACAGCTTTGATGAGGAAAGAGAACAGGTTTCGTTGGGATGAGAGTTGTGAGACGGCGTTCCAAACATTAAAGGAGCGTTTGACCACAGCTCCTATCTTAGCATTACTTGAAGGGATCGAGAACTTTGAGGTTTATACAGATGCCTCAAAGAATGGGTTGGGATGTTTGTTGATGCAGAATGGTAAAGTGATTGCCTATGATTCTAGGCAATTGAAGCCTTATGAGGAGAACTACCCTACTCATGATCTGGAGTTGGGTGCAGTGGTGTTTGCTCTCAAGATATGGAGACATTACCTTTATGAAGCAATCTTTAAGGTATTTTCTGATCACAAGAGTCTCAAGTATATTTTCACTCAAAAGGAGTTGAACATGAGGCAGAGGAGGTGGATGGAGTTGATTGGCAATTATGACATGGAAATTATCTACCATGAAGGGAAGGCCAATGTAGTTGCTGATGCTTTGAGAAGGAAGAGTGTACATTCTCTGTGTACAGCCCTATCTTTGATGAGACTGAGAGATGAGGTAGCGAGGTTTGGGATACATATGATACAGAAACGAGATGCCATGGGTGATCTGACAGTGCAGTTTGAGTTTTATGATGACATTCAAGGTAAGCAGGCGTTGGATCCTAAGATAGTGGAGTGGAGAGCTGGAGTAGAGAATGGGACAGTGTCTCGATTCTCCATTCACACAGATGGTAGTTTGAGGTTTGATGGTAGGTGGTGTGTTCCTAATGATGAGGAGTTGAAAAAGACTATCATGACAGAGGCACATTGCACACCATATTCAGTTCATCCAGGGGGAGATAAGTTGTATAAGAATTTAAAGAATACGTTTTGGTGGCCTGGAATGAAGAAAGAGACAGCTGAGTTTGTGGCCCGTTGTTTGACATGCCAGAGAGTTAAGGGGGAACAGTGACGACCACAAGGTAAGATTCAGTCTTTAACGGTACCTGAGTGGAAGTGGGAATCCATTTCCATGGATTTTATGGTGGGTTTGCCAAAGAGTCAACAAGGTAACAACATGATTTGGGTAATAATGGATCGACTGACCAAGTCAGCTCACTTTGTTCCAATGAAAGATACATGGACTAAAGCACAATTGGGTATGGCCTATCGAAAGAACGTGCTTAAGTTACATGGAGTCCCTAAGGACTTAGTGTCTGACAGAGATGCGAGATTTATATCAAGGTTTTGGAAAGAGTTGCAGGAATCGTTGGGAACAACTTTGAAAATGAGTACAACATTTCATCCTGCAAAGAGACAGACAGATGACCGAGAGAACAATCAAGACTCTTGAGGATATGTTGCGAGCTTGTGTGATGGACTTTGGTGGTAGCTGGGAACAGAGGTTGGACTTGATAGAATTTTCTTACAATAACAGCTATCACACTAGTATTGGTATCGCACCGTTTGAGGCTTTGTATGGGAGGAGATGTAGGAGTCCGATTTGTTGGGATGATAGTGCTGAGGCAGTGGTTTTAGGACCAGAGATGGTGCATGAGATGGTTGAACAGATTAAGATGATCAGGGAACGGATGAGGGCAGCTCAGGATAGGCAAAAGAGTTATGCAGATCTACATCGCCGGGACATAGAGTTTCAAGTTGGGGATAAGGTTCTTCTGAAAGTGTCTCCTATGTGTGGGGTTATGAGATTTGGGAAGAAAGGCAAGATGAGTCAGAAGTTCATCGGTCCTTATGAGATCTTACAGCAAGTTGGGGAAGTTGCATATCGTCTGGCTTTATCGGCTGCATTGGAGAGAGTGCATAATGTGTTTCATGTATCGCAGCTGCGGAAGTATGTGAGTGACCCGTCACATGTGTTAGAGGCAGAGAGCTTAGAGCTAGATGAGTCCTTATCATATCTTGAGGTGCCTAAGCAGATTCTTGGCCGAAAGGTTAGGAAGACTAGGAGTGGTGAGACAGTTTTGCTTAAGATCCTTTGGTCTAACCATGAGACTGAGGAAGCTACATGGGAGCCAAAGGAAGCTATGAAAGAGCGTTACCCTTTTCTTTTTGATCAGGTATGTATGGTTACGGGGACGTAACCTTGTTTCTTTTAGGGGGGTAGGAGATGATCGCGAAGAGTTTTTAAGAGTTTTATACCCTTTTTGTATGTTGTGTCGGTATGTTTGTCGGGATAAGTTGGGTTAGTAACATGTTTTATGTTGAGTTTTGTTTTGTATGTTGTGTCGGTATATTTGTCGGGATGAGTTGGGTTAGTAACATGTTTTATGTTGAGTTTTGTTTTGGATGTTGAGTCGGAAGTGTTGAAGGGGTACCTTTGTTTAGTAGTGGTTTGAACTTCGGGGACGAAGTTCTTTTTAAGGAGGGAAGACTGTAATACTCCGTATTTATGAGTCTTTGGGTGAGTACTCTATCGAGTAGGCCTTACTCTGTCGAGTAAGGGTGAGTTGCGTCTTAACATAGTTTCTGACCTGTTGGGTACTCGATCGAGTACCCGGTTTACGGGGAGTTTTTCTCGGGTTTTGTTAATTATGCGATTAAGATATATATAACCTTTTTCGTCATCATGCTAAACACTTTTTCAAAACCTAATTTACTGTCAAAGAGAGAAAGCAAGTACGTTCATCATCGTAATCGCATTGTTAGCAAATCCCGGAGTTTGGAAGGTCGGTTTTCATCGTTGGTTATACCGTTGAGATCCTTGCGTCGAGGGTAAGATCTATGTACCCTTTTTGTTGTCTTTCCTTTAAGTTGGTTAAACCCTAATCTAGGGATTTGGGGGTTTTTGAGTAGTTTGTGATTTGGTAGCATTTGTATGTTGTATGATAGGAGGAGGTTTCGTAGAAGAAGCTTTTGATCTGTTTGTAGAGACCGTCGATAGTTGTGCTTTCCAGGTAGGATTTCCTACTCAGTATTAGTCCCATAATGGGATGATTGTTGATGTGTTGTGGTTGATTGAATAACATAGTAATTGTATTGTGACGGTTTGTTGATTGTGATTGTTTGTCTCTGGTTCTCGAGGCGTGTCCTCGGCTGAGTGGGGTAACTTGCGGGAGTGGCTTCACGCCCTAGTTTCGCCCTTCGTGGAACCCGCCACGGAAGGGGATGTGCACATTAATGGACAGGGTTATCGCTCATTATGAGGAGCGGGGATTTGGTGGGTGCAGCTGCGGTCCCCCGTAGCGGCGGTAGTCAGTGGACGATCGATGATTGATATTGTTGGGATTGGTGTGGTTGTGTGTGTGTGTGTGTGTGACGGTTAAGCTGTCTGTTTATCTTATTGTTGATATATATTGAGTTGTGTGATTAGTACTGACCCCGGTTGTTGTTTTGTAAACCTGCGGTGATCCATTCGGGGATGGTGAGCGAGAAGTGAAGCGAGTTTGAGTTGAGTCTTTGGGATAGGTGGGAGGTGCCGTCGACGATAGAAGTCTTCATTTGTAGTCTTTTAGTTTTATGACATTTCAGTATTTCAATAGACAGTTGGTTTTAAGAACTTGTACCCGTATTTTGGGATTTGGTTTTAGTTGTACTTTTCACTAAAGTTATATTATTTAAGTTGTTTCGTTATTGTCTTATGAATATCATGCCTCGGGTAACCGAGATGGTAATAACTTCATACCTGATTGGTCCTGGTAAGGCACTTGGAGTATGGGGGTGTTACAGGTTGTCCTTGGGTCAAGGAGTTTAGGGACCATCCCTGGAACCACCGTGGGTCAGTGGTGGCTGCGGCGGTGGCCAGAGGTGGTAAGGTTCAGTACGAGGGTGGTGTCGGGTTTTCGATATTAGTAGTGTCGTGGGATTTTAGGGTGCTGGTGGTGTTTTAGCAGGTGGTAGCTAGTTGTCGGGGTTGGCCGTGGTGCAAGCTAGGTGGTGGTAGGTTCGAACGGTGGTGTCGGTGGCAAGGAGTGTCGTAATAGACGGGTTTTGGTGAGAGGTTTGGACTCGGTGTTGGCGTGTTGTTGGTTGGTGTCTGTGTTATTTCACGTGGTTCACGTGATTGTATGGGTGCATGGGTGGTTTTGTTTCATTTAATTAGTTAGTAAAGTCTGGTTTACATAATCGTTACACGGGAAAATAATTAAATTAAATTAAATTGTAATTAATTAAATTAATATAATTAGAATATAATTGAATAATTAATATAATAAATGGAATAAAAAGTAAATAATTGAATTATAATATTTTGATTAGGTGACGGTTGTGAAGAATTATAATCGGATCGGATTGCTATATTTATTGGGTTCCTTGAGCTGCTTAATTGGAATCGCTTATCAGGTAAGGATAAATCCTACTCAACTTTTACTCGGTAATGTTTGTTGGATGATTTATATTAAAGTGAATTGATCATATGAGAATTGTGTTGGTTGATATCATTGAAATTGTTGGAAGGGAGAATTATATTGTATATGTTGGTTGGATTAGTTATGATGGAAATACTGTTATTGTATTGGTTATTCAGTTTAATACTGGCAGACATCCCTTCATGGTGATGTAGATTATTATTGCGGTTATATTGGCAGACGTCATGGTAAGAGCCTTCGGGTGACGTATTTCAGATTTATTCTGGCAGACGATATTTTATCGTATTTACTCGAGGCAGACCCCAGATTGGTCTGCAGGCCATCCGGTGGATATTACTCAACTATATGTTGAGGCAGACATTACCTTTTGGTAATGTAGTGTGTGTTTACTCACCTTCGGGTTGAGGCTGCCCCGGCCAGGGATTGGCGGGATGATTAGTGTAATGAGTAAGTAAAAGAAAGGAGCGCGTTGTCAGGGGGTTGTGCAATGAAAAAGGAAATTGGATTATTTATCGTATGTTTTTGTTGTTAGTATTTATTCCTACTCAACCTCGCGGTTGACTGTGTATTCGTGAACACCTGCGGTGAGCCGTTTTATAGGGAGCATATTTGACAGGTACTAAAGATAAGCTGACTCGGGAGCATGGAGATGAGAGCTTGACTTGGACCATAGTTGAAGTCTAGATCACATAAAATAATTATATCACTTTATTTATTTCCGCTGCGAGTTGTAATTATTTTATATTAAGTTTTAAGTTGGATTAAGTTGTAATAAACATGTAATCATTAAAGTTTTAATTTAAAGTACTTTGGTGAGTTGGACTTTGTTATTCACTACCTCGGGAAACCGAGATCGTAACAGTCCTATTTATTTGGGAATGTCTAGCTAAAAGCTCCTAAATAAATGGGGGTGTTACAAAGTGGTATCAGAGAAAAACGATCCTCAGGCCTAACCAATGAATAATAATGAACTTAGGATGTGTCTATATAAAATGAACCCCGGGTAGAAACTGTTAGGGACCCCTCTTAGTACCGTTAGGAAAGCGCGCGCCTAATTCGTACCTTGGCCCTTCCAGTTTTGAACCAAGAACCGTGAGAGAATACTTGAGAGTGTGGGGTAAATTAAAATCAATATTGTTTAGTTTGTCTTGGAAGTTCTTGTTGCCTTGTTTGAATGTTGTTTCATTAATGCTTGCGATTACGTGGACGTAACTTTGCATTTTCGGTGAAGGGATGTGATATGATTTATTTTAAGCATGTTGATATGAGGAAGTATGTTGGCATGTATGTGGAAGGTGTGAATATGATTAAGAATGTGAAGTATTAATTATTGTGTGGAATTGGGAAGAATGCGAATTTGGCTGATTTCATTAGATTTTTACCCTTGATTGTTGTGGCTGCCATTTATCGTCTGTTTAAATTTCTTTTTCGAGATTTTTATGTGTGATAGTCTTGTGAGTTAATTTCATATGTCACTGGTCTCGTGTTCAAACAATATACGGTTTAGGAGAAATAAATATTTTAGTTGACAGTAGTCGAAATATTCCTGTACAGTGATATTTTCGCGCCATGTTTTTGTAAAATTTGTCATTTAACAACTACTTAATGATTTGGGAAAATTCCAACTCCACTGTTTAATAGACTCGTGTATGTTTCTAAATTAATAAACCACGTTGAAATTTAAATTTATGACAATTAATAGTGATTTTTACAATTTGACCTAAGTTTCTTACAAGTTGCTGTAAAATTTCTGTTTCGACCGAATAATTTGTAAAATGTGTTTTAAATTGACCTTATGAGTTTTTGACTTGATTCTTTTTCTCATAGTTTACTAACTTTCTGTATTTTCCAAACAAGTATAAAGGAGTCATTAAGTTATTATTTATTAACGATTTTGGAAGTTGTAATATGTTTTGTCATTCCTGAAAATTGAAGCTCTATGCTAAAGTTTCTAAAAGTCATTTTCTCATCTCTTGATATTTTGATGTTGTAAATTATGTGAATTAGGATGACATGTCTAGTGATATGCGGAATGTGTTGCCCTAAGCCATATATATAATTACCTTAATTGCATCCATGTTTAAGTTAGATATCATTAGTAAGAAATGAACACGCAAGTAATAAATCTAAATTAATTTAAGGTTGTAGTTATTTAATTTCCGTTTAGTAACTTTTATTATATCACAAATCAAATTTATGTTGGAAGTGATAGTTATCTTGTGCTACAATGTGTATTATATGTTTTGGGATGTTACAGTAAATGGTTTCTTTAATCCTGTTGTTTAGAATCCCGAACTTCGAGGACGAAGTTTATTTTTAGGGAGAAGGAATGTGTACTAAAAA
This sequence comes from Silene latifolia, assembly GCF_048544455.1. NCBI lineage: Eukaryota > Viridiplantae > Streptophyta > Magnoliopsida > Caryophyllales > Caryophyllaceae > Silene > Silene latifolia. The sequence goes on along the minus strand of NC_133538.1, from coordinate 80,643,223 downwards.
TGTTTTGAAATTTTTATGGAGACATATTTTGATAAGTACGATATGGTTTGATAAAATTAAGTAAATTGATATTGTTGCAATGATCATAAGTTGGAATGAGGTTCAGTTATGTGGATGTTTATAAAAGTTGTTGTGGTAGTTGTGGGTGAATTTGGGATGAAGCTCATTTTAAGGAGGGAAGACTGTAATACCCTTGAATTTAGTAGTAATTTATTAGTATAATTTATGTAATTTATTAATTTATTAAAGGCATTTCTAATAATAAAGAAAGACGTTAATTAATTAATTAATAAATTAATAATCCAAGTCGAGAATTGGGTTTAGCAAAAATAATATGGGCTGTGTGCTATTGATTAATTGGGCCGAAATCTATTAATTGGTATGAGTGTAATCGGGATTTGTATTCGGAATTAGTAATAATATAATACGGAAATGATAATATTTAAAAGTAATAATAATTATATTAATAGTAATAATAAAGTTATGGCAATAATAAATTAGTAAGTATTGTATGAGGAAATCCCATTTATGGTAAGATTAATAATATATGATAATAATAATAATATAATAAGTAATGATAATTCATATACTAATTAGAATAAGGTAAAATTATATAGTTCCTAATTGACCTCGCATTCTCTATATTCCTACACAATAAATACCCTATTCTATCTGAGAAATAAATCACAAATTAAGAGGAGGAGCTTTTGAAGACGGAATTAGCAAGCGGAAATTAATAGGTAACAAATTCTAATCTCGTTTTATTTTCTTATTAAGCTGAATGTCAGACGATCTTAAGACGCTTAGAAACTGACCCAAACCTTGATGGAATCAGACCAAACTTTGGGGAGTGGTATGTGGGATTGCAAGGGTTGGAATGGGTGTGGTGGTGGTGTCTGGGAAGGCCTAGGGTGGCAGTGGCAGGCGTCTAAAGGTGGCTGGTCTGGGAGGTGTTGCGAGTTGATCGTGGGGTTTGGGATGGGTAATTGAACCCTCTAATGGCCGAGACTTGACCTGGGTAAGGTAGGGTTGTGACGGGGGTAGTTAATCGACCATGGTGGTGGTGTTGGCGTGGCTTCAGGTGGTGATTGTTGCGGGTGGTGGCCGGAATTTCGCAAAACAGGGGAAGGTCGAGTGTCTTTATAGGTGTTGATGTTTGGTGGATGCCGTCGTGGTTGTCCTTGGGTCAAGGAGATGAGGGACCATCCCTGGAACCACCGTGGGTCAGTGGTGGCTACGGTGGTGGCCAGAGGTGGTAAGGTTCAGTGAGAGGGTGGTGTCGGGTTTTCGATATTAGTAGTGTCGTGGGGTGTTTAGGGCGTGGGATTTTAGGTTGCTGGTGGTGTTTTAGCAGGTGGTAGCTGGTTGTCGGGGTTGGCCGTGGTGCGAGCTAGGTGGTGGTAGGTTCGAACGGTGGTGTCGGTGGCTAGGAGTGTCGTAATAGGCGGGTTTTGGTGAGGGGTTTGGACTCGGTGTTGACGTGTTGTTGGTTGTTGTTTGTGTTATTTCACTTGGTTCACGTGATTGTATGGGTGCATGGGTGGTTTTGTTTCATTTAATTAGTTAGTAAAGTCGGGTTTACGTAATCGTTACACGGGAAAATAATTAAATTAAATTAATATAATTAGAATATAATTGAATAATTAATATAATAAATGGATTAAAAACTAAATAATTGAATTATAATATTTTGATTAGGTGACGGTTGGGAATAATTATAATCGGATCGGATTGCTTTATTTATTGGGTTGCTTGAGCTACTTAATTGGAATCGCTTATCAGGTAGGGATAAATCCTACTCAACTTTTACTCGATAATGTTTGTTGGATGATTTATATTAAAGTGAATTGATCATATGAGCATTGTGTTGGTTGATATCATTGAAATTGTTGGAAGGGAGAATTATATTGTATATGGTGGTTGGATTAGTTATGATGGAATTACTGTTATTGCATTGGTTATTCAGTTTAATACTGGCAGACATCCCTTCGTGGTGATGTAGATTATTATTGCGGTTATATTGGCAGACATCATGGTAAGAGCCTTCGGGTGACGTATTTCAGATTTATTCTGGCAGACGATATTTTATCATATTCACTCGAGGCAGGCCCCAGATTGGTCTGCAGGCTATCCGGTGGATATTACTCAACTATATGTTGAAGCAGACAGTACCTTTTGGTAATGTAGTGTGTGTTTACTCACCTTCAGGTTGAGGTTGCCCCGGCCAGGGATTGGCGGGATGATTAGTGTAATGAGTAAGTAAAAGAAAGGAGCACATTGTCAGGGGGTTGTGCAATGAAAAAGGAAATTGGATTATTTATCGTATGTTTTTGTTGTTAATATTTATTCCTACTCAACCTCGCGGTTGACTGTGTATTCGTGAACACCTGCGGTGAACCGTTTTATAGGGAGCAGATTTGACAGGTACTAAAGATTAGCTGACTCGGGAGCATTGAGATGAGAGCTTGACTTGGACCATAGTTGAAGTCTAGATCACATAGAATAATTATATCACTTTATTTATTTCCGCTGCGAGTTGTAATTATTTTATATTAAGTTTTAAGTTGGATTAAGTTGTAATAAACATGTAATCATTAAAGTTTTAATTTAAAGTACTTTGGTGAGTTGGACTTTGTTATTCACTACCTCGGGAAACCGAGATCGTAACAGTCCTATTTATTTGGGAATGTCTAGCTAAAAGCTCCTAAATAAATGGGGGTGTTACAAAGTGGTATCAGAGAAAAACGATCCTCAGGCCTAACCAATGAATAATAATGAACTTAGGATGTGTCTATATAAAATGAACCCCGGGTAGAAACTGTTAGGGGCCCCTCTTAGTACCGTTAGGAAAGCGCGCGCCTAATTCGTACCTTGGCCCTTCCAGTTTTGAACCGAGAACCGTGAGAGAATATTTGAGAGTGTGAGGTAAATTAAAATCAATATTGTTTAGTTTGTCTTGGAAGTTCTTTTTGCCTTGTTTGAATGTTGTTTCATTAATGCTAGCGATTACGTGGACGTAACTTTGCATTTTCGGTGAAGGGATGTGATATGATTTATTTTAAGCATGTTGATATGAGGAAGTATGTTGGCATGTATGTGGAAGGTGTGAATATGATTAAGAGTGTGAAGTATTAATTATTGTGTGGAATTGGGAAGAATGCGATTTTGGTTGATTTCATTAGATTTTTACCCTTGATTGTTGTGGCTGCCATTTATCGTCTGTTTAAATTTATTTTTTGAGATTTTTATGTGTGATAGTATTGTGAGTTAACTTTCATATGTCACTGGTCTTGTGTTCAAACAATATACGGTTTAGGAGAAATAAATATTTTAGTTGACAGTAGTCGAAATATTCCTGTACATTGATATTTTCGCGCCATGTTTTTGTAAAATTTTTCATTTAAAAACTACTTAATGATTTGGTAAAATTCCAACTCCACTGTTTAATAGACTCGTGTATGTTTCTAAATTGATAAACCACGTTGAAATTTAAATTTATGACAATTAATAGTGATTTTTACAATTTGACCTAAGTTTCTTACAAGTTGCTGTAAAATTTCTGTTTCGACCGAATAATTTGTAAAATGCGTTTTAAATTGACCTTATGAGTTTTTGACTTGATTCTTTTTCTCATAGTTTACTAACTTTCTTTATTTTCCAAACAAGTATAAAGGAGTCATTAAGTTATTAATTATTAACGATTTTGGAAGTTGTAATATGTTTTGTCATTCCTGAAAATTGAAGCTCTATGCTAAAGTTTCTAAAAGTGATTTTCTCATCTCTTGATATTTTGATGTTGTAAATTATGTGAATTAGGATGACATGTCTAGTGATATGCGGAATGTGTTGCCCTAAGCCATATATATAATTACCTTAATTGCATCCATGTTTAAGTTAGATATCATTAGTAAGAAATGAACACGCAAGTAATAAATCTAAATTAATTTAAGGTTGTAGTTATTTAATTTCCGTTTAGTAACTTTTATTATATCACAAGTCAAATTTATGTTGGAAGTGATAGTTATCTTGTGCTAACAATGTGTATTATATGTTTTGGGATGTTACAGTAAATGGTTTCTTTAATCCTGTTGTTTAGAATCCCGAACTTCGAGGACGAAGTTTATTTTTAGGGAGAAGGAATGTGTACTAAAAATGTTTTGAAATTTTTATGGAGACATATTTTGATAAGTACGATATGGTTTGATAAAATTAAGTAAATTGATATTGTTGCAATGATCATAAGTTGGAATGAGGTTCAGTTATGTGGATGTTTATAAAAGTTGTTGTGGTAGTTGTGGGTGAATTTCGGGACGAAGCTCATTTTAAGGAGGGAAGACTGTAATACCCTTGAATTTAGTAGTAATTTATTAGTATAATTTATGTAATTTATTAATTTATTAAAGGCATTTCTAATAATAAAGAAAGACGTTTATTAATTAATTAATAAATTAATAATCCAAGTCGAGAATTGGGTTTAGCAAAAATAATATGGGCTGTGTGCTATTGATTAATTGGGCCGAAATCTATTAATTGGTATGAGTGTAATCGGGATTTGTATTGGGAATTAGTAATAATATAATACGGAAATGATAATATTTAAAAGTAATAATAATTATATTAATAGTAATAATAAAGTTATGGCAATAATAAATTAGTAAGTATTGTATGAGGAAATCCCATTTATGGTAAGATTAATAATATATGATAATAATAATAATATAATAAGTAATGATAATTCATATACTAATTAGAATAAGGTAAAATTATATAGTTCCTAATTGACCTCGCATTCTCTATATTCCTACACAATAAATACCCTATTCTATCTGAGAAATAAATCACAAATTAAGAGGATGAGCTTTTGAAGACGGAATTAGCAAGCGGAAATTAATAGGTAACAAATTCTAATCTCGTTTTATTTTCTTATTAAGCTGAATGTCAGACGATCTTAAGACGCTTAGAAACTGACCCAAACCTTGATGGAATCAGACCAAACTTTGGGGAGTGGTATGTGGGATTTCAAGGGTTGGAATGGGTGTGGTGGTGGTGTCTGGGAAGGCCTAGGGTGACGGTGGCAGGCGTCTAAAGGTGGCTGGTCTAGGAGGTGTTGCGAGTTGATCGTGGGGTTTGGGATGGGTAATTAAACCCTGTAATGGCCGAGACTTTACCTGGGTAAGGTGGGGATGTGACGGGGTAGTTAATCGACCATGGTGGTGGTGTTGGCGTGGCTTCAGGTGGTGATTGTTGCGGGTGGTGGCCGGAATTTCGCAAAACAGGGGAAGGTCGAGTGTCTTTGTGGGTGTTGATGTTTGGTGGATGCCGTGGTGGTTGTCCTTGGGTCAAGGAGATTAGGGACCATCCCTGGAACCACCGTGGGTCAGTGGTGGCCAGAGGTGGTAAGGTTCAGTGAGAGGGTGGTGTCGGGTTTTCGATATTAGTAGTGTCGTGGGGTGTTTAGGGCGTGGGATTTTAGGTTGCTGGTGGTGTTTTAGCAGGTGGTAGCTGGTTGTCGGGGTTGGTCGTGGTGCGAGCTAGGTGGTGGTAGGTTCGAACGGTGGTGTCGGTGGCTAGGAGTGTCGTAATAGGCGGGTTTTGGTGAGGGGTTTGGACTCGGTCTTGACGTGTTGTTGGTTGTTGTTTGTGTTATTTCACTTGGTTCACGTGATTGTATGGGTGCATGGGTGGTTTTGTTTCATTTAATTAGTTAGTAAAGTCGGGTTTACGTAATCGTTACACGGGAAAATAATTAAATTAAAGTAAATTGTAATTAATTAAATTAATATAATTAGAATATAATTGAATAATTAATATAATAAATGGAATAAAAACTAAATAATTGAATTATAATATTTTGATTAGGTGACGGTTGGGAAGAATTATAATCGGACCGGATTGCTTTATTTATTGCGTTGCTTGAGCTGCTTAATTGGAATCGCTTATCAGGTAGGGATAAATCCTACTCAACTTTTACTCGATAATGTTTGTTGGATGATTTATATTAAAGTGAATTGATCATATGAGCATTGTGTTGGTTGATATCATTGAAATTGTTGGAAGGGAGAATTATATTGTATATGGTGGTTGGATTAGTTATGATGGAATTACTGTTATTGCATTGGTTATTCAGTTTAATACTGGTAGACATCCCTTCGTGGTGATGTAGATTATTATTGCGGTTATATTGGCAGACATCATGGTAAGAGCCTTCGGGTGACATATATTAGATTTATTCTGGCAGACGATATTTTATCATATTTACTCGAGGCAGGCCCCAGATTGGTCTGCAGGCTATCCGGTGGATATTACTCAACTATATGTTGAGGCAGACAGTACCTTTTGGTAATGTAGTGTGTGTTTACTCACCTTCAGGTTGAGGTTGCCCCGGCCAGGGATTGGCGGGATGATTAGTGTAATGAGTAAGTAAAAGAAAGGAGCACATTGTCAGGGGGTTGTGCAATGAAAAAGGAAATTGGATTATTTATCGTATGTTTTTGTTGTTAATATTTATTCCTACTCAACCTCGCGGTTGACTGTGTATTCGTGAACACCTGCGGTGAACCGTTTTATAGGGAGCAGATTTGACAGATACTAAAGATTAGCTGACTCGGGAGCATTGAGATGAGAGCTTGACTTGGACCATAGTTGAAGTCTAGATCACATAGAATAATTATATCACTTTATTTATTTCCGCTGCGAGTTGTAATTATTTTATATTAAGTTTTAAGTTGGATTAAGTTGTAATAAACATGTAATCATTAAAGTTTTAATTTAAAGTACTTTGGTGAGTTGGACTTTGTTATTCACTACCTCGGGAAACCGAGATGGTAAAAGTCCTATTTATTTGGGAATGTATAGCTAAAAGCTCATAAGTAAATGGGGGTGTTACATGGGCAAAGGATGACTCCTTGCCTTTTGCGCTTCTTCATGAGGAGACCTATCTTTCGGATGTCTTCATCAGTCGGCTCTTAGCCTAGTCCGAAAGTGATGTTGGGGAACTTGGCATGCTTCAGGAGAGGCAAGGTGCTTTACAGTAGGTTAAGCGGCACGCCCGGGAAATACTCCTGGTGCATCAAGATGCGGTCGATCGTGAGGTTTGAGAACGGATCACAATCAAAAGGTGTTGGTTCGTCGGTTAAGGCATTCACGACTTGGAATACCCACATTTCGTTGTCGTTCTCCTTAGTGACTTGAGAGGCTATCCCCATTTTCACGACAGCTTTGATTGGGGAAGCAGGAATTGTGACTTTTTTCTATTTGAAGGGGACCCTAATTTTCTGGTGTAGGGTAGATGTGGCGGATTTGGCAGCATGGATCCAAGGGCGTCCTAGAAGCATGTTGAATGATGTGTCGATGTCGACTAATTGGAAACTGGCTTGTCTCTTCAAGGGTCATGTTGCGATGGTTAGGGCGATAAGAGTTGCGACCTTACGACGAGTGCCGTCGTAGGCGCGAACTCCTTGATTTATGAGCTATTTTGAAAGGAATGACGTTGACTGCAGATCTGTCATCCACAAAGACCATGGATATGCTCTTTTTCAAGCATTGCACGGTGATGTATAGGGCCAAGTTGTGGTTGGCTCCAAAGGGAGGGATATCCTCGTCGGAGAAGATGATTGGATTGTTTAGGCCAGGGACATCCCTGGTCATATAGGCTATCACTTATTCGGGTGAAGAGGTGGGAAGCACTGTCAGCTTCCCCGAGGCTTGAAGCAAAGCCTGTCGGTGCTCAAAGGATGTGGCAATTAGTTTCCAGATGGATATCTCGACCTTGGCCTTCTGGAGTTGCTTGAGTATTGAGTTTTCGTGAACCCTAGGTTGAATGTCAACGTTCGGGACGATTTGGTCATTGACAGCTGGCGGATTGTTTGTTGTGTTGTTTGAGTCCTAGTAAGGGCGTCATCTATGTCATCTCTTCAAATGCCATTGATTTCAGGATTGCGAGTGTACCTTGAAGGGATATTCCTCGGAGGATAGTTTTTATGAGAGAAGTTTTTATGCGTGTAGTTTTTGTGAAGGTGATTATTGTGAGGTTGATTATTGTGGTTTATGATGTGAGGTGCGTGCCAGAATGGTCGCGGAAGTAGTCAATTTTGGAATTAGGAGTTTTGGGTGTTTAGGGGACCCTCCTTGAGACGCGGTGCAGGTGTTGGTGGGTTGAATATTAGTCAGTGATAGGCATCCTCGAGTCGAGTGATCCTCTCCGAGAGACTAGCTGTGGTTTTCTTGATTTGATGGAACTTGGCGAGCATGGACGCGGCGCTGTGATGCGTGTCCTAAATATGATGTTTTACACCCTATTTTACACGTATTTCAGAGCTCAATTATGTAGTTTATGCTACTATTTTCCCTATTTCCGTCTACTTTTGTGTTTTTGTGTTATATTTAAGAAATGTGAAGAATCCAGCGAAAATCGAGCCGAATCCGTCCCCGAGTACTTAGCATTGCATTTGACATGGAGTAAAGACTCGTGAAGCAAACTTGGTGCGCGTATCAAGGCCCGAAAGACGAATTTGCGAAGCTTTTGGAGCCAAGTACCTATTGAAGTGGTCGATAGACCGATGCTCTTGGTCGATAGACCAGGGTACGATTGTCAGAAGCTGTTTTACAGCGAGGGTTGGTCGATCGACTGGTCACAGTGGTCGATCGACCACACCGTGATTCTGACGCAAATTTGGAAAACAAGAAAGCCCAATATAATTAGGTTTTAGGAATAAAAGTTACGTAAGACTATCTATATAACGTAAATTTAGGTTTTAGAAGAGGGGCATCGAATTTTAGGAAACAATTAGGGTTCATCACACAAAGGTTGAACTTTTAATTAGTTTAGTTTAATTCTCCGTCAATAAAGTTTACTTTCCGCGTTTGGTTTTGTTCTTTCCTTTTCAATTCTTCTTACGGTATTCTTCTTTTCCTTTGTTCAGTTTGTTGCTTTAATTCCTCCGTAGTTAGAATTGCTAGTTTAGATTTCCCAAAGCCAAATTATCGTTTCATGATAGTTTTTTATTTAGTTAATTTAAGTATGAATTCGTTTGCTTTATTAGTTAATTTTATTGCTGTTATTATCACCATTATGAGTAGCTAAATCCTTCATGCTAAGATGTAGGGGATCTGTAGGTTAGACGGCTTTGATGTAGGTGACCTGCTGTCGGGTTCCGGTCGATCGACTGACATACGTGGTCGATCGACCAGGGCGTGTTAGCTTTGCTTCGACTTAATTTATTTAATTGCTATATTTGACGAATCGAGTGCACGCGACTAGTTGAATGCTTAGGAATTGACCGACCCGACAAGATCGAAAGATGGGGTGGAAAATAGACTACTTAATTAAGACGACTAAATTAATAAGATTGAGAGATAAGTTAATTTAGATTTTGAGTTCCATTAATCAAGAACGAAAGTTAGTATTAGTGAGATTATGGACCCCTAGCTTAGGCCGAAAGGTTGCTACCTGTTAAATTGGACCAAGAGGACTTTTTATTTTCCTGTCTAACATGTTTAAGACAGTTTACCTAGAGTTGCCGCCGTCGAAAATACAGTGAACCGACCATCTTAGCATCCCTTTAATATTTGCTTCCATCTATTTTTATCTACTGCTCATTTATTTACTTTAGTTATAGAACAATTAGAAACAAACCCCCACACATTTGTTACTTTAGACTAAAATCAGACAACTATTAATTGCATCGCCTCTCTGTGGTTCAACCCTGACCGCCGCTATCTATAGTAGTAGTAGTTTGGTAATTATCTTTGGTACTCTAGGACGGTATCAAATTTTGGCGCCGTTGCCGGGGAGGCAATTGTTTAATTTTTAGTTGTTTTTATTTCAGTCTTTTTCTTAGTTTAAGGGACCTCTGTTCCTTAAACTCTTCTCATATTCTACTTGTAGTTTCCTCTTATGTGCAGGTCACAGGGTGGTGAATTACGACCGTTAGATCCTGAGATCGAAAGGACTTTGCGTGAGTTGAGGCGATCATCTAGAGTATTGCTGACAGAGGAAGAACTGAGTACTCTGTCCAGTTACTACGAGAACGAGCTATTTGAGGAGGACCCATCTTCGTCCCCTGTTTCTACTTCTTCAGCTGAGACCGTTACATCTCCAGATATGGCTGAAGAAGCAAGTATAGCTAGTCACTCCGAGCCAAAAGCCGAAAATCTCTATAAGGGATTCGCTTTGCCAGCCGGGACGGAAAGGAAATTCGAACCGAAACCGTCTTATATTAACTTGGTTGAGAGAAACCAATTTGGGGGAGCTGCAAATGAAGATGCAGCTAAACATATGGAAACATTCATTGACTACTACTGTTCCATACCCCCACCAGCAGGTGTGACCCAGGACCAGGTAAAGGAGACGATGTTCATATTCTAGCTTCTCGATGCTGCAAGGGAATGGTACCGAGATCTGGATCGAGTTACTAACGGGATTACTGACTGGAATTCGCTAGCCCTAGCATTCTATAAGAAATATTTATATGCATCGAAGACCAATGCGATTAGAGCTCAGATCACAAGCTTTAAACAGCGTCCTGGTGAAGATTTTCATGAGGCATGGGTCCGTTTTAAAAGACTGGTGCGAACTATTCCGCACCATGGGTTTGAGAAATGGTTTCTGTGCAACCAATTCTATAATAGTCTTTATGATGTTCAGAGAGCTATTCTAGATGCTGCAGCTAATGGGAGATTTCAAGAAAATAGCGGTGAGACAAAGGGGTGGAAAATCATCGATGACCTGGCCACCCATAAAGCTGAGCATGGGAATTCTAGAGGAAATCAGAGAAGATCAGCTGAATCTCCTGCAGTAGCTGCAATAGAAGCCCTTACTGCGAGATTTGACAAGATAGATTGTGGGGGATCCCAAAAAGGTGGGATATATAAAGTTAATGCAGTTTCAGACGGTCCCTTTACATGCAAAAGATGTGGAGGAGAGGGACATGTTTCGGAATTTTGTACCAGTTCAAATGAAACATGTGCTGCCTTTCAACATTATAGGCAGACGGGTACTTATCCCGATTCTTCTAATGTTCACCCCAATTTGAGATGGACTAACCAAAATGTCCTTAATCCGGTCCACAGCAGCAGCAGAGTTATGTGCCCCCTCATAAGTAGCAGCAGTATCAAAAACCCTCCTATGTGCCTCAGCAGCAACTATTTCAAGGTTCTGATATTTCGAAATTGAAAAACATGGTTCAGAACTTATTGGGTTTGCTGCAAAAGGAGTCTCTAGCTAGAGAGAATTCTACAAAAATGTTGGAGAGTCAAATTGCCCAATTGGCAAGCAAAAGTGCAACTAGAGCTCCGGGGCATTTACCGTCGCAGCCGGATCAAAAAGAGACTCTAAATGCGATCACCTTGAGGAGTGGGTCTACCTTTGATGGGCTCGCTATGGTCGAAGATGTTACTGAAAAATATGAGGCGGAACCGAGCAAGAAAAAGGCCGTAGTGAACAGTAGCAAGAAACAGACGATCATCAGGTATGTCGGTCGATCGACTGACACCCATGGTCGATCGACCAGCCCGCGTAACAGTACAGCTTCTGGTCCTGAGGAAGCCAGTCGATCGACTGACCTACATGGTCGATCGACTGATAGTGCTGCTGATCGTGAACCTTTTCGTCCTCTAATGCCAGATAAATTGAGGGACCACTTATTTCGGGGTACCACGACTCTGAAATTACTGAGGCAAGACCCAAATGCTGATGGGTCAGTTCCGGTTCCAAAGTATGACCCTACGACGGTCAATGGTTCATTCCTGAGACGGTCTGAAGAAGGTTCGAGCTACAACAAGGACAAAGTAGTGAAGAAATGGTTCGAGCTACTTTCGTGTTTTTGTGTAATATTTCAGAAATGTGAAGAATCCAGCGGAAATCGAGCTGAATCCGTCCCCGAGTACTTAGCATTGCATTTGACATGGAGTAAAGACTCGTGAAGCAAACTTGGTGCGCGTATCAAGGCCCGAAAGACGAATTTCCGAAGCTTTTGGAGGCAAGTACCTGTTGAAGTGGTCGATAGACCGATGCTCTTGGTCGATAGACCAGTGGTACGATTGTCGAAGAAGCTGCTGACAAATGCGAGGGTTGGTCGATCGACTGGTCACAGTGGTCGATCGACCACACCGTGATTCTGACGCAAATTTGGAAAACGAGAAAGCCCAATGTAATTAGGTTTTAGGAATAAAAGTTACGTAAGACTATCTATATAACGTAAATTTAGGTTTCAGAAGAGGGCATCGAATTTTAGGAAACAATTAGGGTTCATCACACAAAGGTTGAACTTTTAATTAGTTTAGTTTAATTCTCCGTCAATAAAGTTTACTTTCCGCGTTTGGTTTTGGTCTTTTCTGTTCAATTCTTCTTACGGTATTATTCTGTTCCTTTGTTCAGTTTGTTGCTTTAATTCCTCCGTAGTTAGAATTGCTAGTTTAGATTTCCCAAAGCCAAATTATCGTTTCATGATAGTTATTTATTTAGTTAATTTAAGTATGAATTCGTTTGCTTTATTAGTTAATTTTATTGTTGTTATTATCACCATTATGAGTAACTATATCCTTCATACTAAGATGTAGGGGATCTGTAGGTTAGACGGCTTTGACGTAGGTGACCTGCTGTCGGGCTCCGGTCGATCGACTGACATACATGGTCGATCGACCAAGGCGTGTTAGATTTACTCCGACTTAATTAATTAAATTGCTATATTTGATGAATCGAGTGCACGCGACTAGTTGAATGCTTAGGAATTGACCGACCCGACAAGATCGGAAAATGGGGAGGAAAATAGACTACTTAATTAAGACGACTAAATTAATAAGATCGAGAGATAAGTTAATTTAGATTTTGAGTTTCATTAATCAAGAACGAAAGTTAGTATTAGTGAGATTAGGGACCCGTAGCTTAGGCCGGAAGGTTGCTACCTGTTATATTGGACCGAGAGGACTTTTTATTTTCCCGTCTAACATGTTTAAGACATTTTACCTAGAGTTGCCGCCGTCGAAACTACAGTGAACCGACCATCTTAGCATCCCTTTAATATTTGCTTCCATCTATTTTTATCTACTGCTCATTTATTTACTTTTGTTATAGAACAATTCGAAACAAACACCTACACATTTGTTACTTTAGACTAAAATCAGACAACTATTAATTGCATCGCCTCTCTGTGGTTCGACCCTGACTGCCGCTATCTATAGTAGTTGTAGTTTGGAAATTATCTTTGGTACTCTACGACGGTATCAGGCTGAACATGAACATCCCATCCGTGGTGTCCCTTCCCAAGGCATTGATCTCATCCTTAATAGGCAAGATGAGATGGGAGCAATCCAGAGTTGGTTCATCATCTGAAATGGCGTCAATTCCCAGAGGGTTTGTTTTTTTGTTTGGTTTTGCTGGTGGAGGTAGGGGTATTTCTCCTTTCTCGATCATGTCCTGGATGGCGTGCTTCAGCTTGAAGCAAGTTTCTGTGTCAGGGCCCTTACCTTGGTGATATTGGCAATAGGCATTAGGGTTCCAAAAGCAAGTTTTCTTTGCTTCAGGCGGGTCTGGAGTGGGCTTTATTTGTTGTAGTTTCTCTTGTTCCATGAGCCTCTTCAGGGCGCTAGAGTAGGTCGATCCTAAGTTGGTGAATGTCCTTTGGAGACATCCGACTTTCTTTGTAGTTGGATCGAGGAGGTTGACCTCGTCAATTTTGTTTGCTTGACCGTAGGGACGAGATCCAGTTGATCTAGACCCCTGATGGCCTCTACCCGTGGTTTTGGCTAAGATTCCCTGGCGTAGGTCATCCTCGATATGGGTCCCGAGGATGTGCAGATCTTAGAAGGTTTTGATGTTTTGGTACCTTAGCAGGTTGGCATAAACCGGACAGAGATTGTTGACGAATTTCTCCACCAAGGTTAATTTGCTTGGTTTGCTGACAAATTAGATGTTCACCCGTGTCCAATGAGTTAGGAATTCGGTTAATCCCTCTTTGTCCTTTTGGGTTAGGATCTCAAGGGTGCGGGTGTTGGCTTGAATTTCGACATTGTCGGCGTATTGCTTAGCAAATTCAATGGCGACTTCGTCCCAAGTGGTAATGCTCTTTGGGTTAAGGGAATAGTACCATTGACGGGGAATCGGTTCTAAGGACGATGGAAAGATCTGGGTAAAGAGCGCTTGTTTGACCCCTTTGATGGACATGTAATCCTTGAAGGCCCAAATTTTATTGATTGGGTCCTCCACTCCTTTGAAATTAGGTACATCAGTCAAGGTGAAGTTGTCAGGTAGCTGATCCCCGACGGGCTCGAACCTTCGATTGTTTTCGAGGTGAATGTTGTTCCCACGGGCCAAGAGTTGCTCTTCCAAGAGTTTAAGCCTTTTCTCAGTTTTGGTTAACGACGGAGTGTTATGCTCTCCTTTTTCCTTGTTTTCCATACTGTCGATACGGGTCTCAACACGGTCTAGAGTGACCTTAAGTGCTCTGAGCTGGCTGGCTAGCTGAGCAGTCGTGAGATCTATGATGTTGTCATCTTTTTTGTTGTTGGACGAAGTTGAAGATGGGGCTATGGTTCTGAGGTATAAAGCGGCTCACATTACATCCCAATCCAACACGGTTTAACGACTAAACGCAGACATCACAAAGGACGGAAATACAATTTGGACTCTACGAGACGAAGGCAACCGTGCGCGGTGCCTCAGTGCTAACTCGATTGATGGTGCGACGGTGTTGAATAGACATTGACTCGCGTTCAACGTGATGGCGTGATGCCATTGAACGAGTCTCGTGGTGAGATGACTCATAAACAAAGACCCATAAGTACGTTTGCTTTGACTCGCTAGACATGAGGCGGAATTGGAGTGAAGGACTGAAGTTTTCGAAAATAAAATTTTCAAAAAGATACATTTGTTGTTTGTTGGACGGCTTTAGAAGAGTAAGGATCTTCAAAGAGCCGACTAGTTGAAAAGGGTCGTCTTAGGTCTGTTTTCAAAAGACGGTTTAAGTTAAAGTTGCAGTGGCTTTGAAAACAATGCGTTTTTCCCGAAGACGGGTTTTTTGAAATTCAAAATCGTGTGTTTTGAAAATCGAGATTTGAAAAGGGTTGAAATTGTTGTGGTCTCGAGAACGGTGTGTTGTCCTCACGATTTGAAAAGTCATCGAAAATGGTGTGTCATTTTCGAATTTTGAAGGGGCTATTATGTTAGCGCAAAAGTCCATTATGTCGCGCAAAACGGTTTAAAATCCGTATATTTTGAAATCGACATTACGACGGTATGAAAAGGTGGTGTAAAAACCGGGTTTAAAATTCGTCAATACGACGGCATGAAAAAGGTTTGCAACGGTTGGCGAAAGACCGAGGTTTGAAAGGGCCATTATGACGGCGCATAAAGGTGTTTTGAAAGATTGGAAATGACACGGAAGGACTTACGATCACATAGCACATAAGCACTCACAGTTCAGTATATTATGCATAATGCTGACACGGGTTTTTGCTTAATAAGGGTGGTTACACACCAAGCGATCAATCCCCAATTTTCGAGAGGGATACCAATCCAAACAAAATGTGTAAGGTTGGTGCCTTAGCCTCGTGCACGTAGGAAGTGAATGCTCTTTGGCGAAATAAAATGGTGTAACGCCAATGGTATGCTTGATGGGATCGGGATTCAAAACGTGAGGATAAGAAACTCACGGAGACGCGACAAGCTAATTGGTCAATAAAGGTTAGGTTATGGGCCTGGACAAGGAACCCGACTTATATGGATCGTATGCACTTCAACCAAGACCTCGTTCGAGTTTCACCATCTAGGGATCGCAAAGACATAAGTGTCCTAGTTTTCCCCAGCGGAGTCGCCATATCTGTGGATGAGGGCCACCTGCACACCAATCCATGGACATGCAGCGGTCAAAAAGCCACGCTCGGTGACGTAGAAATGCTTTCGACCGGATTGCTTTAAATCGGTCAGTTTCGTCTTGGTGAAGGTCTCGAAACGATTGCTAGAGATGTTCGGAGTCGCCACCAAGCAATTATGGGATTCTTGGAAACCGTTCGAATCCACTTTGTACCTCGGTCAAACAAAGCAAAAAGTGGTGCTTCACATAGGTACTAATGACAAGGAATCGTCCCTCTTTAGCATCCTATCGCTAGAATTACTCCCCTTCGCCCTGGATAAGGTCGTCCACTATCCAAAGTTTCTGAGTAAGAGGTGAGGGTACGTATTGGAAAGTTTTTTAATCAAACACCCAATCCCGCCTGCGGTAGCGGCCGCCTCTAATGATCGATCTTGGTTGGTTAAGTGAAAAAGTTGATAAAATGGGTTAAATGCATGAATGCGCATCCACAAGTTTAAACCTAACATGTGAGATTTTCTATGTCGGTTGTTTATCCAAGTATCAATGTGTAAGGCTCGTATTTTCAATCGGTAGGTCGAAAATATGTGTCGGTTGTTGACTCGAGAAGTTGAGGTATAGAATGTTAAGGGAGGAAAGAAGGGGTGGACTTTCACGTACCTTCAAATGGTGGCATTTGAGGTGTATTTATAGACGATTTGCGCGGTGTTGTGCGTTTTGGGCGACATGGCTGTAAAAGCTGCTTGAAGAGGCGCGAGCATGTCCGCGGGTCTTCGAGTTGTCTTTTCACTATCACGCATTTGAATTTGTTGTTTGTTCTATCCTAGGTTTTGTCGGTTATGATTGTACTTGACCATCAAGTATGCCGGGTATACTTAGCATGGAAGCATTGTGTGAGGTTTGTTTTTTTGTGTTTGACTCGTTGTTGGAGTCGGGATTTCAATTTTGAGTCGGTTTTGGTCCGGTGTCGGTTTTGACTCTAGTTAGTGTCATTGCGACCCCGTCATTGTGCATAAAAAACTCCAGGTATTTTTGAAATGTTTTGAAAATATTTTCGTTTTCGAAATCGTTTTTTAATTTTTCCGACGCGTAGTTATTTAAACTGTCGATCAAACGTAGCGATTCCTAAGCATGTTGTAGTCCGATAATCATCGGGTGTTTGTTGGGGATTCAACAGATACTGGGTATCTACATCTAGTAATATAAACAGGTATACCCATAATTGTGAGATATCATACTTTTGGATCCTCACATTATTGGAGACGCAACAACATTAGTTCAGAGCAACAGTAGAGTAGTAGCACGTAGATGAAAAAAAAAAACAATAAAAAAAAACCCTCTCTCTTTATTTATTTTGCTCTCTTTATTTATTTTAATTATTCCTTTAATTCAATTACAAGTTTTGATCTTTTGTAATCCGGTTATTAGATCTATACAATTCCAAACATCCCTTTCTTATAGAATAATTTTCTTCCCTCTTTCATTATTAGTTATTGTTTTATCATTTAATTTTTTCATAGATTTAGAGTCTAATTTTATAAAGTTCTCATCTTTGTTAATTTAATTATGTTTAATTTCATGTTATTATTAGTGGGTTGTTTGATTATCGTAATTTTATACATGTTTAGTGAGTAGTTTTATTGATAGAGGTTGGGGTTTGAACAAAGAATGATGGGTTTATTAATGGGTATTTGAGTAATCTAGCTTAGTTACTAATCTCATTGTGTGTGATTGGTCACCATAGTGGTTTATTTATCTGGAGACTTCCTAGAGGCCTATAGGTTCTCATTCTATATGTAACCCTGTCAACAAAGAGATTTGGAGCGGGGTGAGCACACTTTATGTGGGTTTAAAGTCTATTATCGTGAGAGTGAGTAGTTCTTTATTTGGGTTCTTAAAAGAATCGACTTCACCATGAGAGTGGGAAGTTATCTTGGCCGGGTCTTGGAGGTTGAAGAGAACTTCGTCCCATGACCCGCAATTCACACTAAATTGATTTCCGACTTGGTTTTTTTCTTTTACCCACTTTTAACCATTATTGTAATACCCCGTATTTTAGTGACATTTAAAATGGCTTCTAATGAATTAATTCTGATCTTCATAATTTATAATAAAAATCAGACGGAATAATAGAATAAATAGAATTAAATAATAAAAAATGGTTGAGTCGGTATTTTAGTAATAACCGTGTATAGCCATGTAGCCGTGTATAGCTATGTAGGTTGTCGGGATTTTTTAGTAATAATTGTATAAGGAAATAATAATAACAATAGTAGAATTTCCTAATTGTCTTTCTACCTATTATAAATAGAATAGAGTGGATCTTACCCTAGCTTATACAATCATAAATTCTGAAAATAATATACATAGAGGGAGAATAGGAGATCTAGAGGCAAGGAAAAGGAATTAAGAACGCATAATCGACATAAGGTAAACCGTCTCACAAACTAATTCAATTACAATTTCTATTTTGTTTAGCCGTGTGTATAATCAACCGTGGACCACCGTATGACTGTCGGCGTAGTTTTGTCTTTGGCCGTAGCTACTCCTAGGACCACCACCTTTCTCGCCTGCCTTGCCTAACCTTCGACGACCTTCATAGGGGTGTTTCGTGGGGAGGTTTTAAGGGAGGTTGCAGGTTTGGCCGTTTAATTAGAATACAGAATTGACCACCCTATGTTGGCTGTCGTGACCTAGGTATTGGGTGGTTGGTCAGGGGAGGATGTGTCGTCCATGGTGGTGGTGATGGTTGGATGGTTAAAGGCCAAGTCTTGTGTGCGTGGTGGTCGGAATTCGGGAAAACAGGGGAGTTATAAGGGGGTTTGTGTGAAACCGTCTTAAGACGATTGTTGTCTTCGCTGTGGTTGTATCGAGGATAATTGGACGCCACCACTGGAATCGCCGTGAGCTAAGGGAGGCTATGGTGGTAGCTAGTGGAAGTGTGGGGCAGTGGAATGACCGTGGGAGAGGGTTGTATACACGGTGGTTGTGGGGGATGTTGAGTGTGTCCGTACAGCTTGGACCTAGGGCAGGGGTGTTTGTCACGGTGATTGGGCTCGACGGAAAACCTAGTGGCTGGCTGGTCTCACCGTGGTCGTGGGTGGTTGACCACGGTGAGGCACGGGTGGTTTGTGGATGGTGTCCGGTTGTTTTGGGTGTTGGTTGAACACGGGTTCAACCCGTGTTTAGCTAGGAGGTGTCGTGGGTTGTTTTAACAAGTTTGGGTGACGGGATCGTTTGAGCTACGCGGGTTTTGTTTTATTAAATAATTTACGGAAATATAATTAAAGATTTAGAATTTTAATTAGTTTAATTATTTTAATAAATTGAATAATTAGTAAGTAAATTATAATATTGTATTTAGGTGACGGATTTGAAGTGGAGTACGTTTGATTATTATTCTTTGGACTGCATTATTTGATTATAGCTGCTGAGGTAGGTTATCTACTCAACTTGAGTGTGCTTTTGTGATAATTAATATATGGATGTTGATTGGAATTGAACATTGGTTGTTGGATGCCTATTGACGAGAATTATTATTGTTAATCCATTGATTAAATAATATCCATGTTTCATATATCTATATTGTTGATGTAAAAAGACCCCGGTCCAGGGATTGGCGGGATATTTGGGTGTTCAGAGTATGTTTTGGTGTTCGGAGTATATTTGGGTGTTCATAGTGTATTTAGGCGTTCGGAGTGTATTTGGGCGTTCGGAGTATATTTGGTGTTCGGAGATGTGAACGGGTTTTTGAGCATTTGTACATTTGATTGTGTTATTCTTTTGTTTATTCATGCTGTTTAGATATTCTACTCAACCGTTTGGTTGAAAGTGTATTCGCTAAACACCTGTGATGAACCAATTATTGGGGAGCATATTGATTGACAGGTATAAGAAGATAGCTAACTAGGAACCTGGGATGTGAGATGAATAAAGATGGACCTCATAGAAGTCTATCTCACTTATATAGTTTATTAGATATTTCATTATTTTATTTCCGCTGCGAGTATTGTATTTAATTGTTTCTATTAAGTATTTTTGTTAAGCACATTATAATGAGGCCACTAAACATTATTTATTTAAAGTATTGTGGTTTGTTTTACTTTGTTATTCACTACCTTGGGGAATCCAAGATGGTTGAGAATGCCTAGCTAAGGCTCTGGGATAAACGGGGGTGTTACAATTATTTCTTGCGCATAACCCTATGAACCCTCCAACGCCTTTTTCAATTAAGCTTAGTCTCATTTGCTTGCTTACTTGTTAATTTTAGTTGCTTTATTCATCTTAGTTTCATTTAATGGTCATTTAGTTATTTACTTCATGCTTTTAATAATTTCAATTAGTAGTTCAAACCTCTCATTATTTACCGACTAGACTAAAATAACGAAGATCGAGACTTATAAATCTCTGAGGATTCAACACTCTACTTCCCTATTACATAGTTTGGTCGTACGGTTAATTTATTTGATAGAATTAGGCGAGAAAAGCCTCATCACATATTGTAAAATATTATTTCCTAAAACCATAGTTTGACGGAAACAAATTAAAAACCATAGTTTGACGGAAACAAATTAAAAACACAGTTCTGATTAAAACATATAGAGAATCTGAAAGTAGTGCAAATTGTTCAAAACCTAGTCGATTACACTTGAAAATAGAAAACCTTGCACACTTAAATTAGAAAACCTAGCACACATAAAAAGTACTAAAAAGTCTGAAAACGTAATCCATTACATGTAAATTGAAAACCATACTAAGTGGTGATCCTCTTAAGACACCATGAAGAAAGCCCACTTCTCGATCTTAATATTTTTGATTGGAATATTTGCTTTGCTTGATGATCCCTGATCTGCTTTATATATTTAAATTGTCTAATATTTGCTTTGCTTGATGATCCCTGATCTGCTTTATATTTCTCATAAATATTAGACAATTTAAATATATAAAGGAGAGAGTTTTAATTGATTGGCATAAGACTGAGATCTGACCTTATTTATCAAAATAACCTTATTTATCAAAATAACTTATTTAGACTTCTTATGCACCAAGATCATGAATTTTTGTTTATTTAAAATAGAGTGATGACCCGATTCCTATGACTGAGATCTGACCTTAGTAATTATACTCTAAAAATTGTACATTTGTTATGCGTTTCTTTCAACTATAGTTAACAAATTGAGAAGTACATTTTTCTTAATTAGTATAATATGATTGTTGTCTTTTTTATCTAGCAATTTTCATGGGTTTTATCTCTTTATAAGCTTGTCATACTTGTATTATTTTACACATGACCGTCCTCTACTTTATTTTGCAGATTAATCCTAATTGATAAAGCAAAGCTACTGGATACCTTCCGATGTAATTAGGAATTCAATCTGATTTTTTTTTATGATTCCGAAGATAAGTATAAAATTCTTGATCTTATGTGAATTCAGTTTAGCAAAAACAATGTTTGACGGAAACAAATTAAAAACACAGTACTCATTAAAACATAAAGAGAATCTGAAAGGTAGTACAAATTGTTCAAAACCTAGTCTATTACACTTGAAGTTAGAAAACGTAGCACACTTAAAAATAGAAAACGTAGCACACATATGAAAAGAACTAAAAAGTTTGTAAACATAGTCCATAGTCCATTACATGTAAATTGAAAACCGTACACAGTACTAAAAAACCTACTTCTCGATCTTAATATTCTTGAGTGGAATTACCGGTTTGCTTGATGATCCCTGATCTGGTGTGCTTTTTCGTACTTCAGTAATTTCACACTCATCATACTCCATGGATGATCGCTTTTGAGGCAGCTTGCTAATAGATGTGTTATCCTGTTCTTCCTCCCCATATGTCTTCATGTTCTCCTAATTGTACAATTGTATGACATCGTTAAGCTTGGTATAAGGATATAGGAATAATCAATAAATTGTTTGATGATTGATTGAACTTACCAATATAATCGCTCTCTTGAGTGCTTATCTCACTCGCAGAAATAGTTATTGCTGAACTTTTTTCACTCATTTCCGCAGCCTTCATTTTCAAAATAGTTGTTAAGAAACAATTATTTGAATCGGCAGATTATTTCATCTCTTTAAAAATGAGAAAAAGTACCTTCGCGCTTTCTTCAAGTTCTTTCCATTTTTTTATCACGTCTTTCTCTCCACACAATTGAGTTGCTTTGTAACACGTTGATTTTTGTTGTATGTTATAGTCTTGGTCCACCTTGATTTTTGCAATGAACTCACGTTCCATAAGTTCTCTAAATTCAAGTGGCACCGCTTCTCTGTCTCCTTCCTGTTTTCATATATGATTTTGTAAATTACAACATGGTAAAGGGAAAAAAATCATATGTTGAGATGTTAATAATTTACCTTTTCTTGTTCCTCTATTATTGTCGATGCTTGCTTGCCTATAATTTTGGAGATTGGGGAGTCCCACAAAGATAAGTTGTGCCTTAACATGTCCTCCATCACTTGCCTCAACTTTCATTTGGAACCTGCCTCTTGTCATTGTTAATAAAATTGAGTATATTAGCTGTTAAAGTTTATATAGGTCAAGAATTACCTTTGGGTTCTTTGTGGGAACCCCAATATTATGCAACTTACAACTTGGCTTCTTACAATACCATAGTTGATCCCCTTCTTGAACAACTCTACCTAGGCATTTTCCGCATGAGTTGAAATACCAATGAAGAGACAGGTTCATTTCTTCTATGTAAACTAATGTCACATAATATCCTGCCTATAATTGTAACCCCAAGTAGTTTCATGTTAGTGTAATCAAATCGAAACATGCGTGGACATATATGTTGTGTAATAATTTCAAAGTTGGTATAAAATCTTAAATTTACCTTTGTTGCTTTTTGGACTGAAGCTAATGACTTTATGTTGGCTCCTGCGAGGATGTTATGTGCCTTGGATGATGATTCCCCAACGGGACCAGAAATAGCATCGTTTGATATTGACTTGATTCTACAAAGTGATATATTTATGGATTATTCATCAAGCTGTAACAGGTATGTCACTAAACCATAAAACGTGGAATTGTTTGTTTACGAATCGATTGCTTTTCCTAAACTGAATAACTCACCTGTTTTTGAAAGCTTCGACTTCTGGAATGTCTGGATTTATTTCGAATTTTGTTGCTCCTCTTATTGTTGAAAGCGTCACAGTTCCTGTGGTTGATGACAAAAAGTTATTTTGGTAATGTGTAAGACAATGATGTGCTGGCTGTTTTATAAAAATGTTTTAAGTGATACTTACCATACCATTCCTTTCTTTGGACACATTTGAGGACCAAAACTGGTTTCTCTGCTAAGGACTTGCATGCTTCGTTTATCCTATCAATCTCGGGAAAGTAGGCTTCCCAAACTGTTAGCCTTAGTCTTCTTTTCCTATCAAAGGTAGTGCTCTTTTAATAAAGAGAAAATATTAAATAATTAATAAATATAACACAAAACAGTAGAAGTGTGGGTGAAAAATTATTGTTCGTCCGTGATGTCAATGTACTTTTGCTTGTAACCCTTTCTCTCATCACCCTCGTGAAGTTGTGTTAAAAGACCAATGACATCTGAATATGAAAATAAGAATATATTAACTTGGTGGAATATTTTTTGGACAACATAAATTAAATAATGAAAAAGTGTTTGTCACCTATGTAATATTCATTTGGGACATTCCCATGGATTATGTCTTCAATGCTCACGAATCTACATGCTTGAGTTGGTATATCTTGGGCATGAACTTGTTCAACTTTCGTTGTAAATTGCATTGCAATCCTACAATTGTGGAATGTTGCTCTATCATTCCCAAGGTTTTGTTCCGTCACAAACTTCGAAATTTTGTAAATTTTGCCTTCATGCATAAGTGGTTTGAAAATCCGCACCAATGTCTTTGCTACAGTTGCTTGAATTATCTCACCCTAACATGGATATAATTACGTTAAGTATACATGTAGTAAAAAATGCAATTTGTAAAAGAAATACTCATGATGAGATTGAGATTCACCTGACTGTCAATACAAATGAACTCCATTCCATAAAGTTTTCTTTGTTCACCTTCTTTTACATCAGACTCCCTAATCCACTTTCGAAGAACACGAACTGTGACTTCATAGTTCTTCTTAAATGCTACCATCTCCTTCACTGATGTTGGTTCCATTATTGTTGCCATGCTATTCTATTTTTTTGACAATTTTCCAGGTTGGGTGTGTTTGGCAGATGAGAATTGAGGTTTATAGATTTTTTATCGTTGGTTGAAAAGTTAGTGGGGTGAGTTTATGGAGGCAGTTTTAGGAGAGGTTGTGTTCACATAACTAACTGAATACAACGTGATTAAAAGGCAATATTTAGGGTTTATTTGTTAATGTGTGGATTTGTTAATGGGTGTGGATTATGTGTGGATCTGTCTTCAGAATTTGATAAAGTTGGCCCATTGAGTCCAATCTAAGATCTGAATTGGACAAATTAATTTGCACAAATTTGGATTTTGGTCAAAATTGATCTATTTATATCTATGAAACCGAGCCAAGAAGTTGTACTTGTCGTAGTAGGGAATATCTGGTAGCCTATCATCGGTACAACCCGATAGCGGGTTGTCGGTTGGTAGTTGTTGCCGTATTTTTTGCTCCAAGTAGTGCCTCGATGATGATTGGCTCTCTATCCAGATCTGAGGGGATAAGTATTTCCGTAATTATCGTTTTTAAAAATCGTTTTTAAAAATGGAATTTAATATTTCTATAAATATATTTTGTATGTTAAATTGCACGGAGTATATACAATTTGCACAGATGTCTTTCTGATGTAATTATAGGCACGGGTATGCTATTTCATAAAAAAATATATACTATATACTATATACATTTTAATTTGCGATTTTTTAATTCTCACAATATGTTAAATCCCGTATTAAAAAATCGCAAATTCTTCACCTAAAATTATATTTCGATTTCTTCTATATACATGGACCGTGTATATAGTAGTTCGACGACATTATTTGTAAACTATATTTCTGATTTCTGATGTAATTTCTGATGTAATTATAGGCATTTGTTCATGTAATATTTCATATTTGTATCATTTATCATGTAATTTTAATATTTTATTTCTGATTTCTGATGTAATAGGCATTTGATCATGTAATTAATGTAAATTATATTTCAGTTGTAATTTTTAATTTATTTGTAAATTTTATTTATGATGTTGTTTGCATAAATTTTATTTCAATTCATGTAAATAAGATTAGACAAATTAAATGTCAAATTGAACGTGGGTTTCTCAGGTGGGCCAGCAATTTGGAATCTTTGAAAAGTCAACAATCAACCACAGTGTGACAACTCAACACTGTGGTTGTTGCTTTTATAAATAGGATTATTTGACGAACGGATTAGCGATTATCGATCCCCGCGCCCAAAACAAATCTAAGACGGAAATTAATAATTTTTTTCAAAAAAATAAAATGAAAAAGATGTCGAGAAAGAGCGCGGACGAAGAAATTTTTTTCGTTTGGACCTAGGTGTAGACGAAAATTCGTCCAGTGATTTTTTTTAATAAAAAAAACCATTTTCTGACTTAGATTAGTTTTGGGCGCGGTAATGGATAATCGCTAATCCGTTCTAACAATAACGATTTTATTCTAAACCACCTAAATCTATTAACTAATTACAAGATTTAAAAAACTAAACTAGTTTAGATTACTTGTGTCGTCGATTCATTGAATTTGGTGGCGGAATTGAAGCTGTGGTGACGGATATGTCGTACTTGAAAAAAATATGTTAATATATGGGGTGTTTAGCATGTTGTAATACTCCGTACATGATAACTAATTTTGAACGAGTTATACAAAAGGACAAACCGTTTATTTAGTGTTGTAATTAGTGGTGGAATCATTGCTAAAAATATGACAAATTTAGGTTTCAAGTTGAAAAGTAGGAAATTTAAAATCTGATTAAAAAAGTGTTGATTTTCGTAGCACGATTTTTAACTCAAGTTACTACCAAGTGATGTTTTAGTTATTGTTGTGAAATAAAGTGTAGAAAGAAGGTAGAGAGAATATAGGAGAGAGAAAATTGTATATTGTTCCATTATGAGGGGGGTATATATACACATACAATGAGGGTAGAGTTTTCATAAGATAATATACTCTAGAATATTCTAAGATATAGACATCCATATAATATTATATTAAACTAGGTAGTATCCCGCGCTCCGCGCGGCCTGTTTTTAAATTTTATTATTATAATTGAAGAAAAATAATATAATTCATATATAACCTTTAATATGTTTACCTATAAATAATAATAAATTAATTTTTTTCTCAAATTTTATTTTTTTTAGGTTTAAGTTCAGTGTTTTAAAATAAAATACATATAATTTTAATTAAAACTAACACTAAGTAATAATTACGCATGGTCAAAGTTTTACAAAAAAAAAATTGTAACTGATCAAATATCACATTAATTAAAAAAAATTAATAATGCAACAATCAACATTAAGGTATCAAATTATATCATTTCACGGTACGTTATGTTCCAATTCAGTTAAAAGATTTATTCGAAATAATGTGAATACAATTTTATGCAATTTTTAATTTTGTATGTATAACGTTTGATATTTATGTATCAAACATATATGGCCTAAACTAAACTTATTCAAATGTTTTGGTTATGTGTAACATGTGCTATGTGTCAAACATATCTATCAGAAATTTGCACCTATTGTTTTTTTTAACAACTATATATAACAATGTTTAAGAGTTTATCGTAAATAAAATAGGTTGAATTTTCTCAAATGTCAATTTTATAAGATAACATATAAAATATTTAAATAAAAGTAATATCTAGTTAGTCATAACTAATGTTTTGTTTTTGACGTATACATATTTAACTAAAGATATTAAAGGAAAATGTAATGTGTATTCTACTTATTCATGTTGTTTATATAATAAAGTTTTTCTACATGTTGTTTAATTTATACATTTTTTATTGATTTTTTTGGCAATAATTTGTCATGTCATTATCATAAACATCGTCTACTCAATTGTAAACATATTTTCTTTACAAAATCTAACATATTAAAACGTGATTTTTAGTAGATTGGGTATTTTTAGAACATTTTACTACATTTAGGGATACCACTTGTATTTTCAAAAATATAGGGGTACCACGTAGAATGCGAAGCAACACGGGGTACCACGTAGAAAAACCCTATATAATATTATATTACTTAATAATCATTACTTTTCTTTTAATTATTCAAACTCATTTGTGATCATTGTGTACATACATACTCGTTATCACAGTATTTAAACCTCTCAAAATCTCATATGTATTCATTTTATCGCTATATAAATTTTTCGTTCCCACAATGTAAAAACTTATATCTTAGTAGTGTTTTTTTTTTAAGTTTTGTTTTTTTATATATACAATGACTCTTCAAAATATATTTTTCTTAATAAAATTAATGGTCTAAGTTTTATAAGTTTCTCAAAATACTTTATCAAAACATTTTTTTTAATAAATTTAGAATCAAATCAACCTAATTATTTAATATAATTTTATAATAAAATTTATTAAATTATAATTAATATTTACTGAGATTTATGCTGCATTTATTAAGTTTATATTTAATGTTCAGCTGTAATTAATACTCGTATTTAATGCTGGGTTGACACGTGTCGCATCCAGAGCGTTTCAACCCAGTTTTATATATATATAAGATTATTTCATGACACTCTCCCTTGGATGTCTATCACTGAAAAAGATGACTCGTTAAAACCTTCCTAAAAAAATCCCGTGGGAAAAACACCAGTGAAGGAAAAGAGTACACTAATCTTCAAACACACATAATAAGCTGCCTCGTTAAAACCTTTCCATGGAAAATCCAGTGGGACAAAACCATGACTAAGGAAAAAGAGTACAACACGTGTTACTCCCCCTGATGATTACATAACTTGATAAATCTTGAAATGATTCATGCTTTGACATTACTTCTTGATGATCGTTGAAGTAATGCCCATTATAGTTGATAAACTTGAATTTTCGGTCAATAGAAATCCATGACAGCTTTGATATCATATTTCTTTGAGAACTCACGGTCTGGATATAATCATTTCATAATAACTCTTGGATCTGCATTTCAAATAATACCTCCATAATTATGATAAAGTTTCCTCAATAGATGATATATAACATTATGTCTAAAATAATTGTCATCTCAACAATCATGATGATCATGACTATAGCGTATTAATGCGCTTATAATGCTACCTCGTTAAAAAAAAAACCTTGCTAGGAAAAACTCATTGGGACAAAAAACCTAGTCGAAAGGAAAACAAGTGTAGCTTTCATTCCTGAATTCATTGTCTTCAGGAGAATTAATCCGATCATTATTGAATAATTCATCCAATACCTTTGAGAAATTTTCTTTGCTACCATATATGTATTGATTGATATTTTTCATCGTAGATTTTCACTACATTATTCTAATCGTTGTGCTAATTCTAGATCATAAACTAATTTCACATGTTTAGTAAAAAGCTCATTCAAATCTAAATTCCAATATGCTCAAACTTCTAGTTGAGATAATCACTTTTCAAATAAACTCTACAGGAGTTTTGATGTTCCATTTTGGAGCTAATCACGATATCTTTAAATCGTATTGTAAAGGTTTATATATTTCATCAAGAGTTATCAATAACCCAATTGATCAACCATTAACAATTGATGATAATTTATAAGAGGCTCCTACAGGGAGTTATCCTCAAAGGAGTAGATCATAATATATTTCTCCTTTCCAACATTCTCCTTTCAAAATTATATTATGAAACATGTGCATGCAAATAATATGAAACTAAGTTCTAAATAACATATTCTAACAAATATGCAATAATAATAATGTATATATTAAAAATAAGATGCAATGATGAACTTACTCTCCATATGCACTTGATGATGACTCAAAATAAAAACTATACAGTTTTCTTTTTCAATATTCATAATTTGGATTGACTTCAGGTCAATAACTGGACTTCTAGTCCATGAGCTCATTTATAGTCATTCATTCTATGTCAGCAATCAAAATGGACTTAAATTTACGATCCCCATTTACAAAGTCCATAAAATATCGCGTGTAAATGTATGTAGGTTCCATAAATATATTGATATAATTTCATCATCTCTTGATGATATTAGTACTGTTCAATGATGATATCTGAATCTGAATATATGTGGTACAATTATATTCATTTAGGCCATCTATTTTTCACTCAGATATCTGTGTCACTTCAGAGACACTTGTATATAGCAAATTCATACCAACTGCG
The DNA here is from genome assembly GCF_048544455.1 of Silene latifolia. Lineage (NCBI taxonomy): Eukaryota > Viridiplantae > Streptophyta > Magnoliopsida > Caryophyllales > Caryophyllaceae > Silene > Silene latifolia. The sequence continues at coordinate 80,614,104 of NC_133538.1, read as the reverse complement.
TCATCTTGCTATTGCATTTTATTTATTCATACTGGAACCGTCAAATCATCTTGACTTTTCTTATATCACACTTCAAATGTACATGTATTAATCTGGCAAAACACTTTGTTATATCAAATTCAAAAACCTCTACTCAACTAATCGTTGCTCTGATACAACTTTGTAACACCCCCATATACCAAGGTGTCTTACCAAGGACCACCCTAGCATATAAAGGTGCTACCATCTCGGTTGACCGACATAAAGTATATCGAATAGACCATCCAAGAACGTTTATCAAAAGATAGAACTGTTTAAACAAGATACAACTGAAGTTAACCAAACTGTTTACAACCAAAACTATCAAAAGTATTAATGTATAAACTGTCAGCGGAAGCTAGCTAAACGATCGGCGATGACTCGACCCCCATCCAACCCGCAAACTATCCACAACCATACCTGCTCAATCAACTGCTCACCATCTCTGAATGAATCACCACAATTTTGAAAACGTTAACTGGGTCAGTTAACTGTATAATCAAGATAAGAACTATAGCAAACATCATCCAAGTCAATCCACACACATTCCTCCAAACTCCATCAGTAACTAGTAACCGACTACACACTCAAGTGTGTAGCCCTGCCAGATTACCCATCGCAACAGGTAATCCTTACCGCCAATGGGGGACCGTAGCATTGCCTACCTAAGCCCCACTCATCGCAACGAGCAATAAACCATGTCCATTAATGTACACATCCCCTTTATGACGGGAACCACAAGGGGCGAATCATGAGTGTGAAGCCATTCTCGAAGATGACTCCACTCAGCCGAGGACTTCTTAAGTCACAAACCGACACGTATTTTCGACCTACCGATCGAAAATACAAGCCATACACATTGTTTGGTACCCTCATCATGCGTTAAATCACTTGACCGACCATCTCGATCAACTACACCATCACTAAACTAAACAAAACACTCTTTACATTGCTAAAAAGGTTTTCAACCGAGTTTTCCGACCTAATAAGTTGTTACACTTTCGCCGATTTCTCGTCTAAAACCTAGCATTTAAGTATGAGGGTGTAATAATCCTCTTCTTTCATGTCCTTTTATCTGTTTTATGACTTTAACATGCTAAAACTTGCATAACATGGTCCAAAATACGGATCGAATGAGCCAAAACCGAATTTTGACCAAAAACAGAAGGCCCTAAACACCACTAGGTGCCTCGCGCCTTAATGAGGTTTCCTGGTCAAAACTCAAACGTGTTTGAGTTCATTCTTTCCATTTTTTCATTTCATTTTACAACCGGTTTTTACCATTTCAAATCATTTTTACGATAAATCTTTTTAGCCATAAAACATTTTCATCCTTAGTTCCTTATATCAAGACGGTTTAATCCGTGTTTTGGTGATAATATTTGGTTAATTACATTTTAAAAGATATTTTATAACCTTTTATTTCATTTCTTTACATTTCAAAACCAACATCTTAGTCATAAATGCAAAGTCATCCTTGGTTACATATATCACGTCGGTTTAAACCCGAGTAAGGTGATAAACATTGACTAATTACAAACAAATGAACTTAATACAATTAGTTCATAATCATTTTTCAAAACTATTCATGTCAAGCTTGCAAAACCGAACCCTACGTCGAATATTGTCAATACAATGACGATTATTCAAGTCCCGTTACTCACATTAGCGCAAAGCGGTCTAACCTTTTCAAATCAAGACGGGTTCAAACAACCCCTTTACAAACTGTTTTACAAACGTTTTCAACAGGCAGAAGACATCCTTTTGGATCATCTGCTGCCCCGCACCTAAAGAGGCCAACTTTTTTCTAGTTTTTAAACCGAGACAGGTCTGCTTGCATCGCCTGACGGCTCGCGCCTCAATAGGCTGCCTGATGCAGACCCTGCTTCCTTTCCAGCACTTGTCTAGGACTATCCCGACTTCGGTTAACCCCAATACAGGACGGATCAGATGACAAACCTGCCCCTTTTACATCGTATTTGCAAAACGCCTTTCTAAGACAAATGGATCGCGTTATGCACCATAAACGTAACTCGGTAAATGGATATTTAATTTCTGTCTTACATGCAAATCAACATTAAATCCAACTTGACATCGATTACTTGATACTTTGATAAACAACCGACATAGAAAGCTCATATGTTAGGTTCAGACTTGTGGATGCGCATTCATGCATTTACCCATTTTCTCAACTTTTGCATTTAACCAACCAAGATCGATCAGTAGAGGCCGCTACCACGAGCGGGATTGGGTGTCCAATTAAAGGGATTCCCAATACGTACCTTCACCTCTTACTCATAAGCTTTGGATAGTGGACGACCTTATCCAGAGCGTACGAGAGTCATTCTAGAGATACGATGCTAAAGAGGGATAACTCCTTATCTTTAGTACTGATAAGTGAAATTTATATAGTCTATTTGGCCTCTTATTGCACGCATTTCTATATCGTTTTCATAGTTTTGTATTCCAAAACGCCCTGAATAGGCTACTTTGGTTTGTTTCATCTCATTTGTAGGAACGGACCTGAAAGTAGAAGAATCGTGCCTTATTCAGTCCTCCTAGCATGCATTTATGGAGATGGAGGATTTAGAGTGGAAGTGTTGTGCCTCGGGAAGCGTGAAGGGGTCCTTGGAAGCTAACCAAACGGAGTGTCGAGCTGTTTCAGTAGCTGAGCACTCGATCGAGGACTTTGCCTAGTCTATCTATTCGATCGAGTGGGTTTTGGTGGTTCAAGATGGTCGATCGAGTCCCTGATGAACTCGATCGAAGTGTGCTAATTTGGAGGTCTTCGATCAAACGCGCTTATTGTTCGATCGAGAAGATTGGTTGAAGACCTTCTCGATCGAGAGGAATGAAATGCCTCGATCGAGAGGTCTGCTAATTTATAAGGGATTGTATTCTGTTTTTATCTTAGTTAGTATTTTAGTTTAGTTAATAAATATCTTCCTATATAAGGGATCGGAAGACGTAATTAGGTTTTAAACACATTCTACATTACGCTTAATTACTCTGGTTTACTCTTAATTACTGCTGAAACTTTATCTCCTTTTGGGTTACATTGCTTTTGCTCTTAATTCCGGATCTCAAGATTGTAATCTCTCTTTACTCTTGCTCTTAATTTAATTTCCCTTTGCACTTCTCTTAATCCTTATTCTTAATTTCTGTTTTATCGTTATTGTTTTTATTAGTTCATGATTCATCTTTATTGTTCTTTTATCATGTCTCTTGCTTATTCATATATTGTTGTTGTTTATTGCATCAATAGCATGAGTAGCTAAATCTCTCTATGCTAGGATTAGGGGACCATGGTAGTGAGTTGATGACGTTGTGAATAGGTTAGATGATTGAATTGTGAGAACCGTTTTATTACAATATATTTTGTAGTCGTTTAGTTGAGTGAACGCTTCTAAAATAGTTAAATTGGTTAAATTCATACCTAGATCGAAAGATTGGAATGAACAGACCTGTTATGAACAGTAGACTACACTAATGAGGATGAAGGTTAAGTTAGTTGTATTCTAGGGCGGATAGCAGACCGAAAGGACCTTTACCCTTCTCACATTAGATCGTCTGAACTATTTATGACTGAGTTGATTAATTGCCATGGTGAAACGACTTCTTAACATACTTCTCGTTATTTGATTACACCGTTTATTTCTCTTTATTCTTACTGCTATTTTTTCTTGCCTTAATCCATTTAGTAGTTAGAAGTCAATTCAAAACCCCCATTTATTACATGATAGACTTAGTTAGCAGATAAATATAATAGCCTCCCTATGGAGATCGACCCTACTTCCACTAGCTTCTGTTAGTTGTTTTAGGTATTTATTTTTGGTACTAAACGATAGGTATCAAATTTTGGCGCCGTTGCCGGGGAGGCTATTAGCCTATTTATCTGTTTATTTTCGTTTGTCGTCGTCTCAGGGAATTTTTAATTCCTTGAGACAGTTCTTATTTATTTTCTCTAGTGTTGTTTATGCCCAGGTCTAACAGGTCAAAATTAGTGCCAGCTGATCCTGAACTGGAGCGGACTTTTCGCTATAGACAAAGATTGATGAGAAAGGATCAAAAGGAAGCCTTGAGTACTTTTGAACCCGAACTTGAACACTTTTTATTTGGAGAAGACCAGTCTTTTGAAGAAGACATTTCTATTTCTGCAGCCAATTTTGGGAAGATGCCTAATATCGCGAGTCATTCTGAGCCTACAGCTGCCTCTATCCCTAAAGGTTTCAACCTAGCAACAGAGGATGGCAGTACATTTGACATTCGACCGTCTTATATTAACTTGGTTGAGAGAAATATGTACCGTGGTGATGTGACTCTTAATTGCGCACATTTAGTCCCCTAATTGAACCTATTTTGCATACTAATATAGCATTTCATGGCCATTTTATCCGTCAATTCCTTCCTATTTTGCTTTCCTAGTGCATTTTATATGTCTTATAGGAAAGGAGATAATGAAGCTGAATTCCTGTCTCCCGTGTATATTTTGAAGCTTGTTGACAATCTTGGATGGACTAGTATGAAGAGGAGGCAAGAATAATGACCAAGGATGTAGGAATAAAGAGAATATAGAAGGATCAGAGGCTTAAAAGCAAGGATGACAAGAAGGAAGCCATTACAAGAATAAATTGCTTGGAACCAAACCAAGAGTTGCTTGTTTGGCTCTGAAAGTATTCTATATGAAACGGCGTTGAAAAATCAAGTTGTCTAGGCTTTTGAATTACTCCAATAGTAGTCCAGATGAGGAAATGACGTCCGTTTTACAATCCGAGCTCAAATAGACAAGCTGTCCCAGGATCTGCGCGTCGCAGACTCAACCCGCGCGTCCCCAGCTGCTTTGCCATTTCAGAAAATCCTGTAAGAGGATCCGCGCATCCCGAGCTCAGGATGAGCATCCCAGACCTAGGATCCGCGCATTTCCCTCAAGACTTGCAAAGCTCTACTCAACACTTAGCATTGTTATTTACTAATCTACCCCTGCTTAACCTAATGACTTACCACTATATATACTCCATTGTATTGACTAGCTAATTAACAAGCCCTCTTAGTAGAGGCAAAACTTTCATTAGGAGTAGATTAGAATAGATTAATGTCAATCATTCCACAAAATTACACATTAATTTTTCCTTAATTATTGTTCAAGTTTATTATTGGGTAATTGAAGATTATTAGGTTATTATTATAGAATTGACAACTCAAGCCTTGTTAGACCTTGCATAGAGTTGAATAGGGAAAACCGAAGTCAACTTGTAGGTGTTGTAAAGTCATAACCGACTTGGCTCCGAGATGTAAGTTTCCCTAGGAATTGGTTTATCATACATGTAGTCTAATAGGAAGAATTAAGACGACTTATAGGTGTTGTAAAGTCACAAATGACTCGGCTCCGGGACCCAAATCTTCTTATGAACTATATGACATGAACTAACTTAAATCCAACAATAATAAATTGCTTGCTTCTATATAACTCATTTATGCTATCTTACCATGATTCCCCTATCATCCCATGATATCCTAGTATCCTTTATTACTTGTTTATATCTTTATTTGCTTTATTGCTTGTTTTATTCCATTGCCTTCTTTAGTTTAGAATCATCAGCCCAAACCAATTGTGATAACCCTTAGCACAACGACGATTACATTGAACAATTTGAATACCCCCGTCCCGTGGATCGACTTCGACTTGCTTGCTATGCTAATAGTTTTGTATGAATGTGTTTGAGGGCGTACAACGACACGTCCATCAAAATGGCGCCGTTCCCGGGGACAGTGTTGTGTATTTGAATTGTTCTTTTGTCTAGTTTTAGTTGTGCTTATTCTTGAGGAATGTTGGTTCCTTCAGGATTTTAATTCTTGTACTTGCATCATTTCATATGCTCAACATATCTAAATTCACTTTTTGGCAATATGAAAATGAGTCATTTGATAAATATTTTGCAAGATTTGAAGATTATATGACTCATGCTTGGCATCATGGTTTTGCTCTTTCAAATTATGAAGCATGTTGTGTTGTTTATAATGGCATGAACCTTGAAATCCGCAACTTGGAATTTCACTTGAGTGGTGGTAGGATATGTAACATGAGTTGTGAGGAATTTTAAGTTTTTTTTTTTTGGTAAAATGTTAGTATATATATTATAAATAAAAAATATAGTTACATATGGATATCAAGCATCAATAAGCATCTATTACATATAAATTCTTATGCTTTAACCAATCTAAATCCGTCTTAATTATGACTTTGTAGTCCCTTCCTCGTAGCCTAGCTTTCACCACTTCAATGACTTGGTCTGCCACTCTCTCAGGCCTTTGCAAAACCCCTTCCATGTTGCTTTTATTCCTCTGCTGCCAGATATTATACACCACTCCCCATATCAATGCAGCCTGTATCCCTTGCTGTAATTTCGTGCCTGTTCTCTGAGTACACCAGCCAATCATATCAGTGACAGGAAAGCTGATCTGCATCTTCTGACTGATGGCCTGTATGACTCTCCTACTGTATATACATTCACACAGTAGATGATCTATGCATTCAGTATCCTGCTCACAAAGAAGGCACCTATCATTAACATCCAGACCATATATAATCAACTTATCCTTAGTTCTCAAAGCTCCATGTGCATATAGCCAGCCTATGAATTGATGCTTTGGTATCACATGCTCATTCCAAAGCCATTTATACCAGGCAACAGTAGGTTTTCTCCCCTTTAGCCATTCATAACATGCAGTAGGAGAATAAGTAGACTGTGCAGTCCAGGTGCCAGTAGTATAACCAGGGAGCATTTCCTCCTTGACCTTGCATATCCTTCTCCAGACCCAACTAGAGTTAGCAGTAGGCTTATACTCCACCCAATCCATCCCCTTTAGGTAATTCTTTTTCACCAATTGCACCCAGATTGAATCTTTCTCCTTCATAATCCAATGAACCAGTCTGCCAATCATTGCCTTGTTCATGGTTTCCTGATCTTTGAGACCTAGTCCTCCCTCTTCTTTTGGACTGCATAACTTATCCCAAGCTACCACTGGCACTATCCTGTAATCTACACTATTATCCCAAAGGAAATTTCTGCAAGTATCTTCAATCCTGCTAATGATCCCTTTTGGGAGAATGAACATTGAGGCTCAATATGAGTGTAGAGAAGAAAGCACAGCCTTAACTAGCAACAACCTCCCAGCATAAGAGAATTTCTTTGCCCCATAATTATGAATTATACAGCATATCTTCTCAACCACACACTCACAGTCTATTTTCTTCAGTCTAGTGGTTTGTATAGGCATTCCTAGGTATTTTAAAGGCAGCAGTCCCTCCACAAACCCTGATACTCTCAATATATCTTGTTTAATGTGCTCAGGTACCCCCTGAAAATATGCATTAGACTTGGCAGGACTTACCTTTAACCCAGATGCCTTGGAAAAGGTAGTAAAGGACTTTAACAAGAGAATCATAGATTGAGTATCACCTCTACTGAAGAGAAGTACATCATCTGCAAACATTAGGTTTGCCAGTTTTAATTCTTTACATAGAGGGTGATATTTAAAATCAAATTTGCCAGCTTCATACTTCAAAGTCCTTGTCAGGTATTCCATGCATAAGGTAAAGTTAAGAGGGGAGAGTGGGTCTCCTTATCTAAGGCCCCTCTTACCTTGAAAGTACCCAAACATGTCCCCATTGAGTGAAAGAGAGAAGCCTGCAGTGGCGATACACTGCAGAACCATATCTTTGAACTCAGTAGGAAACATGAATGCATCTAACAATTGTTCAACAAAGGACCATTCCACTGTGTCATAATCTTTTTGCAAGTCAATCTTGAACATACATCTAGGAGTAGCATTTGGCCTTTCATAAAGTCTGATCAAGTCTTGGCAAATAAGAATGTTCTCCTGAATGCTCCTATTTTGAATGAAATCCCCTTGATTTTGAGCAATTATACTAGGCAACACCTCAGCTAGTCTAGCACATAACAGCTTTGAAATGATTTTGTAGATGACATTGCAGCAAGCTATAGGACGAAACTGTATTACACTTTGAGGTATCTCACATTTGGGTACAAGAGTTAGGGTTGTAGCATTGATTTGCCTAAACAGCATTGATCACATCCCCACCTATCACACCCCAAGCATCTTTGAAAAACTTACTCGTGTATCCATCAGGTCCAGGGGACTGGATGTCAGGGATGCTGAACAATGTGTCTCTAACCTCCTTGCCAGTGACTGGTCTGGTCAGCTGCACATAATGGTCTGCATTGCACCTGGGCCCTTGGTTAATTATTTTCCTGTGAATCTGATTTGTCTCCTGACTAGTACCAAGTAAATGTTGGTAATACTCCAGGAATGCATTCTGTACCTGTTCTGGTGTATCACATAGTTTACCAGTCATGTCCTCAATCATAATGACTCTATTCCCATTTATTCTTTTTTTGAGCAATCCATGAAAATAAGCACTGTTAGAGTCCCCCTTCTGCAGCCATTGCATCTTAGCTTTTTGAGCTAGGAAGCTATCCATTGCTACACTCAATTCCTTTAAAGTTTTAGAAGCCTCAAACTCCTCTGAAATTAGGGGCAAATTAGAAGGATCTTTTTCAATCATTTCCTCCAACTCAGACACCCTTCTCTGCATAATGGATGTGGAATTCTCAATGTCACTATAATTCTCCTAGTACAAAGCTTTCAATGCAGGCTTCAGGAGCTTCAAATTCTTTGCTAGTGTGAATAGAGGAGTACCATGGTTGCTGTTAGTGCGACATCGTTTGATGAAAGGCAAAAAATCTTTGGATGCTCCCCACATATTATAATACTTGAAGCTTCTTGTATTCTGGACCTGGGTTAAACTGCTGATCAAACAAGGAGTGTGATGAAGCATGACCTCAGGTAGAAAATTGGCATAATGATTAGGAAAATGATCACTCCAAGCTTTATTGGTCATAAATCTATCAATCCTGATATAAATTCGATCTTCAGGCTTTTGGTTATTATTCCATGTAAATATTGAACCAATAGCAGGTATGTCCACTACTCCACAGTCAATAACACAATTCCTGAAAGGTCCATCTCAGCATTGGGGGTGTTGCCACCCACTCTCTCAGTGGTAGAAAGTACACAGTTAAAATCACCTGCTATAGTCCAGGGGCCTTCTACTTGACCAGAGAACCTCCTTAGATGATCCCACAGGGGGGTCTTATCTTGAATGCCATTGAATGCATAGATCATAGTAAAATAAAACACACTTCTACTCACCAATGCCTCAATCGTCATATGGATGAATTGAGCATTGTACTCAAGAAATTGAATCCTGAAAAGCTTAGGGTCCCATAGAATCCAAATTCTCCCATTGTTATGGTACCCATTATTTTCTGAAATGCACCAATTATTAAACTTATTTACAGCCCTAGCAAAAGACTTGCTTTTTATTTTTGTTTCTAACAAACCAAATAAACCTAAACTCTTATTTTGCAAGAAAATTTTTCTGAACTTCTACTTATTTACCCTATTCATTCCTCTCACATTCCAAAATCCTATTTTATCCATTAGAAATAGGAGGAGAGTTACCATTACCATTATCAGCACCATTCCGTTTTGAGGGAGAAGCCAATATCTCTTTATAGGATTGAGCTCCAAAAGTTTCAGTACTATATCCACTCCTGTCTCCCTCCTGCCTATGCATTCTAACTAATCTTTTGCGTGGTGTCACAGTCCCATTCACCAGCTGAGCTTTTTGAGTTGGATTAGTCAGAATCACAGTACCCTCCTATGGTTTGGCAACTGCATTTTGCTTCACCACTGGTCTCCATACCTGCTTAACTGGTTTTTTAACTGCATTCTCCTGAGTTCCTTTCCTGTAGTGCTCCATCTCTTGCCCCATGCCCAGGCATTTCTTGCATTTTATAGGCCTCCATTCATACTCTACATCAACCCTTATGACTGAGCCATTTTCATCTTTGAATGCAATCTGTGATGGCAGGTCTTGATCATAAACTAATTCAACCATGACATGTGCATATCCCAATCTAGTCCTCTCCTCTGTGGCGACATCACTCTTAATGAACTTTCCAAGCAAGCTAGCTATTTTAGGTAATCCTTTACCCCAAAATTTCAGAGGAAGCTTATGGATTTGAACCCAAGCAGGGACTGATTTCACATCCTCCTTTGTCATTTCTAAGTCCCTAGTCCATGGCTTAACTATCATAGGCTTGTTATCGAATAAATAGTGCTCTGAACTCAGAACTTTTTCTTTCATTTCCATGGTTTTAAACCGCACAAAAAAGATCCCATTTGGCATAAATGAGATTTTGTCTATATTATACTTCGTCCAAATACGTCTTATGAAACCTTCAACCACCTCCCATGGCGGATTTGCCCCTAAAATGAAGCATACTACCGCCTGGTTCCAAAACTCAATATCCTCTTCAACATCCTCCAATTGTATTTGTAATATGTCATCAGTCTCTGTTTTTGGTTCATCTTCAATATTAGGGTTCCCCTGTTCTGCTGTCTCCTGTACTACTTCCTCATCCTCCTCATTAACAATATCATCATCATCATCATATTCCTCTTCTTCCTCATCAGTTTCTACTATTAGTTCAGGTATTCCATTGATTTCATGAATGTTCTTAGTCTTACTTTCCTCTTCAACATCCGGTCATGCCCTTGTTTCATTAGGGTTTGAAGTTGCCAGAGTTTCCTAATTGGGCTCATCATCTACTGAAGACTTTGTGCCTGGTACATTCCTTCCTCACAACATCATCTCCCTCTGTCTTTGCAAATTAGATTTCCTAGCCATAGGCTCGAAAATCTATGGCGGCTTTCTCTCTCTAGTTTTTCATCGCTTTCTCTGTCTAGGGTTTTTTTTAATAATTGAGATTAGTTTATGACCATCCATTGTCTTAAGAAAATTGTACATGACATCTTTGAAAGTGCCAAGGAAGGTATGGAAGCGATAAAAACCACATTTCAAAAATTCATTGAGAAAAACTATGATGAAAATGAGATTTGTGAGAATGAGACACCTTCCTATAAACTTGACCCTACCTACTATGCTCACAAATTTGCCCCTCCTTGGGAAGATGGAGTGCTAGATGAAGAGAGTGATGATGAGGATGAGTACATTCTTGATTGTGAAACCAATGCATGGATGCCGTTATCCTACTCTTCTTGTGTAACAATGAACCCAACTTCCATGGAATTTGATGTTAATGGGCAAAGTGAGAGTGAGATGGATGTGAGCTTGAGTGAAAACTCACCCTTTGAGGATGACATTTTAGAGGAAGACAATTGTGTTGAACTTGGTGAGCCTTGTTACGACAACCCCTTTGATAATGGACCTTGTTGGGATGAAGAATTTGAGGACATTTGGGAACCCCAAATAGACACCCTTGAAATCACCTTAGATGATAATGAGAGTAATTGCATTGAATTTGGTGATTTTGACTATTTGGAGGAAGAGTAAAGTGAATTGCCAACCAACTACCCATTTCATGTTCCTACCATCCATCACATCTCTTACGATTTTTGTCATAGTATTATTGACATGCTTGTTCGGTCTTTTACTTGGGCATTTTTCAATTGCATAATCTTGTGTTGCAATGCATGCCTATTCATGTCCCGCTCCCAAGAATTTGACTGACTTCTACGTGTTTGAGTACTAGTGATATTTTGGCATGAATTTATTAATTAAAAATTTTGGTTTGTTGGAGTTCCTCAATAACCATTACCTTGTATATATGCATTTAGTGTAATTTTGCAATCATTCATTTAATAAATTGCATGAGAGATGAAAGGAAGAGATCTCATATTTTTAATTGAGCTTTTTGAAGGAATTAAATTGATGAAAATGAGAAGGTAAAAAATGTAAAGAAACGAAGAGAATGGAGATTTTGGGCTTGTGCACATCTTTTCTATCATCAAAAAGGTGTTGCGTCAAAATCACTTGAAATTCGTGCGTCCCGAGCCCAACCCGTGTGTATTAAAGGCCAAATAAAGAAAGACATTTCCCTACCCAAGGATCTGCGTGATTTTCTGAGAAAATGAGCATTCCATACTTCAACCCACGCGGGTCCAATTTAACTCGAGCAGGACAATAGCCAACCCGAGCGAGTCAGATACAACCCGACCGGGTTCAGCTTAAAATTGCAGAAATTGTCCAGAAAACGGGCAGACCATCACCAACCCGCCTGTGTTGCGCTGTACACCCATTTATTCCTTCATTTTAGTCCGTGAATGTTACTCTACACTCCAATCTCACCTACCATCTTCATCTCCTATCATGATTGTAAGAACCCTTCCTTTCCCTATCCCTCTTCTATGGTTGCATTTATGTAATTACCTCATGATTAAACCCATTTCTTCCTACATTAGAAATAGTATTTAAAATCGGTTTGGGGAGGTTAAACCATGAAGTAACATACATTATAGTCAATCATATAGTATAGCTTGCATTGTAATATATCTCGTATGATAAGATTAGTTTCCATTGTAATATAGCTCACACGATTCATATAGTTAGTTACATATAGACTTGAGTTCATGCATAGTCACTAATGACCAAACCTAGTTCTTTCTACACTAGAAATAGTGCCTAAATCGGTTTAGGGAGGTTTAATCATAGGTGACCATAGTTTAATAGAGAACATGCATCATTTAGTGTAGTTTAGATTGCATTCATTTGTTATATATGACATATAGAATTGCATTTAGTTAGAGCATGCATTCATTCATATCACATCATTGCATTTGTACTTCAATTTCCATAAAACTTTAAAAATTCAAAAACATGTATTTCTTTTTCATTCCTACTCCTACATGTACATTGAGGACAATGTCCAAAATAAAGTGGGGGATGGGAATTTATATTCCAAAAATGCATAAAAATTGAAAAATTTCGAAAAATCCCAAACATATGTTCCTTAATAAAAGCAAAATCCATAAAAAATTGAAAATTTCAAAACCCAAAAACATGTTCTTTAATTTAGTAGTGTAGAATTGTATATACTTGTATTTTTGTTATCTTCTCACATAGATACAACACTACATTTGAGGCATTGTGAAGGGAATGTGAAGACCGATTGGTATGATCGCTCTAATCTCTATTTCCCTTCCATTTACTTTCATTATTCATATGAGGAGGATGGGATTACATGTCAAGGAGAATGTGGTGTATTTTGGTGTTGCGGTTTTTGTATCTATGTGTTGTTAGGAGTTGCATTTAGATTACATGGCATACTAGTTGATAGAAGCATTTGCATTAGAGTTGTATATATGTTAGTTGCATCATGGCATGTAGTTTGCATGGTAGAAAATTTTGTGAAAATGTCTAGTTGGAAAGATTGACAAGTGTATATAAGGCCCTTGTAGATAATATTTCTCCTTGAGACTTTGTTTGCTAAAATACCCTCAAGACACCCTAGGATGTGTCATACTAGTATCTTTTGACCCATGGACTAAGGCCTAGTCAAGAGTACCATGTGGTGTGATAACTCATTGGCTACCGTTTATTCCAAGGTGACCTTTGAAGCCATGCAACCGTTCTTCCACTTCTATCATCAATTTTTGTCAACAAAAAGGGCATGGGCACAAAAATCACCAAATTAAGTTCAAGTTATCAATGTCAAAAGTTTGCAAATTGCATCAATGAAAAGAGGAGCAAAAATACACTCATATGCTTCAATAAAAGTACTCTTGCTACAAAATGGGGTTACTTTGAAAATGTTAAAAAAAAATGCAAATATTGAAAATTTTGCCAAGTATCAAAAAATGCCAAACATCAAAGAAATGCTCTCAAAAGTCAAATACCAGAAGAAATTGGGGGGGAATAACAAAACAAAAGCAAACTATAAAAGTGAAACTCATAGACTTTGAATCCCTTTTTAACCATTGATCTTATTTGTTGCATGGTGGAGAAGGGACGACCCTTCTTCTTGTCTAGGCAAAAAGGGGAATTCCGCGATCCTACAGTGTTTCTAACACCATAAGGAGACTAGTCTTGACAAAAAGCATTTAGCGATTGAGGATAAAAGTACCCTAGTTTGACACAACATGGAGGTGATTTGTTGGTATCCTTTTAGACTTAGTAGCTTGGAGAAACAATATATATGATGGAGTGTGTACCCTTAAAGTGCCTCCCCTTTAGATGATTTCCGCCACTTAGATGAGGAAAGTGGATATTCTTTTGTAGATACATCCATTACTTGTTTTCTGTGCTTAATGCTTAGATTTATCACCATTTTGGCAAGCCCCACCTTGCCTTGCAAGGAGGCATCTTACCTTATAAATGTCTTGTTGTGAGTTGAAGGGGAGGAGTGAGACCCGCTAATTGTCTCACATCGGTTATATTATTAGGAAAGTTTAAATAAAGGTCTAGTTCAAGTCACCTCTTTACTTAGGACGAGTAAAGGTTCGGTTTGGGGATGTTTGATGTGACTCTTAATTTTGCACATTTAGTGTGACACCCCCATACTCCAAGTGCCTTACCTGGACCACTCAGGTATAAAGCTGTCATCATCTCGGTTTCCCGAGGCAATTATAATCAACAGACAATAAAGAAACAACATTTAAATAGTATAAAGTTTAAGTGAGTAAATACAATCCAAAGCCAACTGCCAAAATACGGTTTACATGATCTCAAAACAACTGTCTAAAAACTATTAAAACTACAACGGAAGACTCTATCATCTGGTGGCGACACATCCCAGCTATCCCATGTATCTTGACTCATACCAGCTCAACAACTGCTCACCATCCCCGAATGTATCACCACAGTTTTTAAAACAATTAAACGGGGTCAGTACTAATCACACAATTTATATAACTCAACAAAACAAAACAACACATAACACAACACAATCGTCACATATATACTCCGAACTCCATCACCAACTCCACAATATTGACTACACACTAAAGTGTGTAGCCCTGCTAGAGTAGCCATCGCAACAGGTTACTCATCGCCGCCAGTGGGGGACTGCACCCTTTCCCACCTAAGCACCGCTCATCTTCATCGAGCGATAAACCCAAATTTATTAATGTGGACATCCCTCATGTGGCGGGTTCCACAGAAGGCGAATCATGGGCGCGAAGCCACTCCCGCAAGTGACTGCACTCAACCAGGGACGCACCCCGAAGAACATAGATAGATACAATCAATCACAACTACTAATCAGCAATCAAACCCAACAACTGTCACAATACTCGTACGATAAAACTCAACAATCACAAAGCACAACCAACGCATCATGTGACTAATACTGAGTAGGGAGACCCTACCTGGAATGCAAACACAAGCAGACGATCTTATCAGCTGTCTCAAAACCTTACCTCTACGAATCCTCCTCCTATCACATAATCACATAATTACTAACAATACAACTAATCACAAAAACCCCCAATCCCATAAACTAGGGTATAAACAAAGACAACCAATTGCTATAAAATTGGTATGTAGATCTTACCCTTGACGCAAGGATCACTATGACCCAGAGAATAAAGAATCCGACCTCTCAAGCTCCGAGACTTGCCAAGAACGCGGATGAAGAGAACAACGTAGTTTTAAATCTCCCTTGAGTGAATTAGGTTTATGAAAAGTGCTTAGGGAAGAAGACGATATAAAATATATACTAATCCACGTCATTAACAAAACCCGTCAAAATATTACTCGTTAATCGACTTACTCGATCGAGTAACTAACGTACTCGATCGAGTGCCACTTACTCGATCGAGTACCAAGGCTACTCGATCGAGTACCCTACAGACAGAATACTGTTTCGTAACTCAAAACACCCTTACTCGACAGAGTAAGGCCCACTCGATAGAGTACCCAGAGACTTTAAAACCGTAGTATTACAGTCTTCCCTCCTTAACAAGAACTTCGTCCCCGAAGTTCAACCCATACTCAAAACAAACATACTAACTCGACCAAGACGCAACAACGCAACTAAGGACTTAAAACAAAACCCAATCTAAAAAATATGAACTCCCCAACACCAACTCCACCAACTATTCCTACCTCCACAACATGGCTCACGATATCGTATCAACTCCATTATATCTCTCTCGACACTAACTCCATACACTACTAACTACCGTCCACAAACGCTGCTAGCTCCGTCATATATCATCCACTAGCAAATCCAATATCAAGACACTCATAGACATCAAACGGAATGTTACATTCTACCACCCTTAAAAGAAACTTCGTCCTCGAAGTTTACTCACACTCATAACATCATCTTCCAACTGTCAAAACTATCGAACTCATAATCATCATCATTTAACTGTCAACACTATTGAAATATTCTCGCACTCCTAGACATCACACTACTACAAGCACGGTCATGACCTTTAACGAAATCAACCACAACAGAAAACCATCCTTTATTCTCCATCAAGACTCAAACTTCCAAATATACTACAACATCTACACCCATCAAACTCTCTTTGCCGCATCCTTCTGCTCTTAAGATAAATGTTACGTCCTCGTAACTCACTAATCCTAAATCCTAGCTATATCTTCTCATTATCCTCATCACCACCGCATGTCAATGATAACCACCTATAATCTAACACTCATCATGCATATATCTAAGGCTCTTTTACTTAAACAATTCTCATACTTCAATTCACTCGTCACACACCTAACCAATACCTCAAAATCTTTAGCTTAACCCAAAACTTCAATTGTTCCCTATTACTGCCAAAACGACATAATCCTCTATACCTGCACCTATCTCCATACTCATAACTCACGATCCACAATTATTACATACACTCACACTAGATCCTCAAGTTCTTTTCTTTCATTACCGCAAAACTAACACATAACTTAACATGACACTAATTCCCAACACCCTACTCTCACTGTCCCAAAATCTGATTATGAACCACCTGCAGCGTCCATATCAGTACAACACATGTTCCACAAACTACTTGGTATAACTATGACTACCGATTCCTCATCTTAAAATAAGATCAAAATTACTATAAAAACTTCTCACAACTGTGTCCCATCAACAGAATATCACTATACCATGACAACACGAAAATATATACAACTCTCTTTCATATCATACTCTACCCTCATTCCCAAACTGAAACTGGTAAGAAACATCAACAAACAAAACAACAGTCTACATGTTCAACCAACTCTCACAAGGAACAGCAGCAAACAAAATAACAATCTATGTATAACTGGTATATACTTTCGAAAACTCGTATCATAATCATCTCGCCTACTCCACCACAACCGGTGACGGCATGCAACACCGCCACCAACAGCCACACCGCAGTGCGAAAATACCCGCATCACAACACTAAGTACCGTGCCCGGATCACCAGCCGAGGTACAACAACCACATCGATAGACATCACAACTACACAATCCCATAAACACTGACTCAATATAACTTCTCGGATAAGAAAAACTTACTTAAATCAACTTTACTAAATCACAACGCAACATTTTATATGAAATAAACGGATAATAACCTCATGAATATCATCCTCTTACCATATCACGGAATAACATATATCATGAATACATACAAGTATAACCAGTCATGTCAAATCACTCAATTTATTACCTTTTTAAACATCATTCCACTAGGTTACCGTATCCAACATATATTACAGAGCATTCAGATAACAACTTTATGTCTATCACACCATACCACTTATTGTGATGTCAGAACTTCACACAAACGTTTATACACATCATAGACCCATAGTCACATCCAACTAGTCAATCCTGATCACGTAGGTTACCACTCAACAAAGGTTACCTGTCGCCCGAGCTTAACTCATATGCCCCTCATAACATATTTCCCCATTCGCATAACCATCACCTCCTGCCAAGTATAACCATACCATTACTATTCAACTACCAGCACCCGCCTCATCAAACCACATCTTATACTTCCTTACAACCACACATTTCAATCCGGCCTCTACAAAATCAACCTCATTAGAATTGCTATCTTTCTTATCGATCATCACCCTTAACCACTAGTGACAACGCCTCAACACTACCGTCGTTCGGACATCAAGCCTCTTACACTCATCTCTAAACATCACAGTTTCTTTCCTATCTTCGGTTAATTTCCCAAATAACGAACATTAACCTATCAACAAAAATTTACCTCAACATTCTTCCCAATACTATCCTTAACTGTATCGTCATCTAACTCTCCACCAAAATCTCATACTGTGAAAGATACTCTATCAACCTCTTACTCCCTTAATTCCTCAAAACTCATGACTAATCATGTTGTCCTGAAACTCCTACATAACCATTAACTGACATCCTCATGATTGGTATCACACTTCTCGATGACTCCTTACCTCTATATCACATAACTCCGGTCAACATTTTCCTAGTTTTACTCCCCTCATTCTTTTCTTTTACATTCGACAAATTAATTAACCATAAAACTCCTTATTACTTCTTCCTAACTCTTTAGTACTCCGGTTACCTTCTCATTGCTCCAAAACTCAAATCCCATTATTTCTTATCGATATTATCTCACACTTTCTTACCATGGATCTTCTCTTATCATGCTATCACTCACACTTATCACCAATCAATCTACATGGTCAGTCAAACTCATTTCATACTGTTAATTACCGAAGAAAATCACACATTAGTTCCACCTCTTGATAAACCAAATTCCCAAACTCACTCGCTATCTGCAAACCCACATCGCTGCATAACTCAATCTAAGCTCTTTAAATACCATTTCTTTCCATTTACCTAAATCAACCTTTCCATTACATATATTCTTAACCAACCGAGTAATAACTACCTCCCTTCATAATCCTTAAACATCCAAAGTTACCACCATATGCATCTCTCATTTCAATCTTTCATTCTCACTTTCCATAAACTTACATCACCCTTTGCCCACATTTACTTACTTTTACATTACTCAACACACAATCATATCACTCATCTCGTCTCACAAAACATGCTCTATGCCTCAATTAAGACTTGTCAATCTTCCTTTTCTTTTTCCTCTATCTATCACAACCACATACAACGCATGTCCTCCTCACCGAACTCTTACTCACAACAAGTGCCATTCCTTTCATCACAGTATTAGGTAACTTACGCATTAGGACCAACACCTACGTAAAAAAATGCATAAAGAAGCAAAACAACACCTTTGAATTAAACATAATATGCAACGAAGTCAAAGGATAAGCATATGACCCAAAACAGGGGTCACTAGATCGAGTACAGGCCACTCTATCAAGTAAGTGACTTACTCGATCAAGTAGGTGAAGGTCAGAAGTACGTAAAACAATTTACCGGGGCTACTCGATCGAGTAAGTTTTACTCAATCGAGTACCAAGAGGTGCTCGATCGAGTGAAGGCCACTCGATCGAGTACCCTACGGATTTCTCAGCATTGTCCAGTTTTCGTAGACCAGTCATAACTCACTCGTTTATTGGTCGTTTTAGTCGTGTGACCTATCGTTAGAATCGTAAAAGAACAATCTATCACCTCCAATTGGAATCACATTAAAATCGTTTATGCATTTCAAGTTATAACATTTTAAAGACAACTTTGTTGTAATCAGACGACATAACTATTTGATTTTTTTTCTTTCAAACAACTTAAACATCAACAAGGTGAAACAAAGAGACTCGATACTTGTTAAACCACTACCCCCAACCACATGTTAATACCTACCAAAAGCCAAACATTGACATCTATCATGCTCATATAACATTTAACTTATCATTCATGTACTACCACATACTTTAACTTTATAACTTTTCGTCAAATAAAACATACTCATACATTACAAATCATATTTACATGTTACTATATATTACAAATCCACTTTGTCACCTAAACCTATATTCATAATCACGAAATTCATATTCTCATGCAATTGCTACTTCAACTTTTTCAATCAATTCATCCAACATGTGCATATGAAACAGCAGAAAACAATTATATAACTTCATTATATGACTTTACGCAACCACAATATACGTATACGACACAACATTCCTAATCACATGTTCCTTATTATGCCAGATCATAAATCATCCATCATGCCATTCATATATTCAACCAACAACATATATAATCATATCATCATTATCCTTCACTACACATCTCACATCCTCCACATGCATGCATCCATCGATTCATACAACACCTTACTATATAGATACACAACACACACGGTAAACACATAGCGATCCCGACTCATATCCTATGTGACCGGTTCAAAATTGTAGGGCGAGTTCGCGACTTTAGGACGTCTTCCAAGCCTTTGCATTAGCTCCTAAAACCTTTACCCCGGGTTCATTTTAATTGACTCCCTATGTTCATTAGATTCATTAGTTACAGGTTTCACGATCGTCCCTCTGATACAACTTTGTGACACCCCCATACTCCAAGTGCCTTACCGAGACCACTCAGGTATAAAGCTGTCACCATCTCGGTTTCCCGAGGCAATGATAATCAAAAGACAATAAAGAAACAACATTTAAATAGTATAATGTTTAAGTGAGTAAATACAATCCAAAGCCAACTGCCAAAATACGGTTTACATGATCTCAAAACAACTGTCTAAAAACTATTAAAACTACAGCGGAAGACTCTATCATCTGGTGGTGACACATCCCAGCTATCCCATGTATCTTGACTCATACCTGCTCAACAACTGCTCACCATCCCCGAATGGATCACCACAGTTTTTAAAACAATTAAATGGGGTCAGTACTAATCACACAATTTATATAACTCAACAAAACAACACACAACATAGCACAATCGTCACATATATACTCCGAACCCCATCACCAACTCCACAATACTGACTACACACTAAAGTGTGTAGCCCTGCCAGAGTACCCATCGCAACAGGTTACTCCTCGCCGCCAGTGGAGGACTGCAGCCTTTCCCACCTAAGCCCCGCTCATCTCCATCGAGCGATAAACCCAAATCCATTAATGTGCACATCCCTTCTGTGGAGGGTTCCACAGAAGGCGAATCATGGGCGTGAAGCCACTCCACTCAGCCATGGACGCACCCCGAAGAACACAGACAGATACAATCAATCACAACTACTAATCAACAATCAAACCCAACAACTGTCACAATACTCGTACGATAAAACTCAACAATCACAAAGCACAACCAACACATCATATGACTAATACTGAGTAGGGAAACCCTACCTGGAGTGCAAACACAAGCAGACGATCTTATCAGCTGAGTCAAAACCTTCCCTCTACGAATCCTCCTCCTATCACATAATCACATAATTACTAACAATACAACTAATCACAAAAACCCCTAATCCCATAAATTAGGGTTTAAACAAAGACAACCAAATGCTATAAAATTGGTATGTAGATCTTACCCTTGACGCAAGGATCACTATGACGCAGAGAATAAAGAAATCCGACCTCCCAAGCTCCGAGATTTGCCAATAACTCGGATTAAGAGAACAACGTAGTTTTAAATCTCCCTTGAGTGAATTAGGTTTATGAAAATTGTTTAGGGAAGAAGACGATATAAAATATATACTAATCCGCGTTATTAACAAAACCCGTAAAAATATTACCCATTAACCGACTTACTCGATTGAGTAACTAACGTACTCGATCGAGTGCCACTTACTCGATCGAGTACCAAGGCTACTCGATCGAGTACCCTACAGACAGAATACTGTTTCGTAACTCGAAACACCCTTACTCGACAGAGTAAGGCCCACTCGATAGAGTACCCAGAGACTCATAAACCCGTAGTATTATATTTAATCCCCTAATTGAACCTATTTTGCATACTAATATAGCATTTCATGGCCATTTTATCCGTCAATTGTTTCCTATTTTGCTTTCCTAGTGCATTTTATATGTCTTATAGGAAAGGAGATAATGAAGCGGAATTCCCGTCTCCCGTGCATATTTGGAATATTTTTGACGATCTTGGATGGACTAGAAGAGGAGGCAAGAATGATGACCAAGGATGTAGGAATAAAGAGTATATAGAAGGATCATAGGCTTAAAAGCAAGGACGACGAGAAGGAAACCATTACAAGAAGAAATTGCTCTAAACTAAACCAATACTTGCTTTTTTGGCTCTGAAAGTATGCTAGATGAAACGGTGTCGAAAAATCAAGTGGTCTAGGCTTTTGAATCACTCCAATAGGTGTCCAGATGAGGAAATAACGTCTGTTTTACAATCCGAGCTCAAATAGACAAGCTGTCCCAGGATCCGCGCGTCACGAGCTGCTTTGCCATTTCAGAAAATCCTGTAAGAGGATCCGTGCATCCCGAGCTCAGGATGAGCATCCCAGACCTAGGATCCGCGCATTTCCCTTAGCACTTGCAAAGTTCTACTCAACACATAGCATTGTTATTTACTAATCTACCCTTACTTAACCTAATGATGTACCACTATATATACTCCATTGTATTGCCTAGCTAATCACCAAGCCCTCTTAGTAGAGGCAAAACTTTCATTAGGAGTAGATTAGAATATATTAATCTCAATCATTCCACAAAATTACACAATAATCTCAGTATGAGCATCCCAGACCTAGGATCCGCGCATTTCCCTTAGGACTTGCAAAGATCTACTGAACACTTAACATTGTTATTTAATAATCTACTCTTGCTTAACCTAATGATGTACCACTATATATACTCCATTGTATTGCCTAGCTAATCACCAAGCCCTCTTAGTAGAGGCAAAGCTTTCATTAGGAGTAGATTAGAATTGATTAATCTCAATCATTCCACAAAATTACACATTAATCTTTCCTTAATTATTGTTTAAGTTTATTATTGGGTAATTGAAGATTATTGGGTTATTATTAGAGAATAGACAACTCTTCATCAATCAATCAAGTTTTCTTCTATTATTCTTTCCTTTCCAATTGTTTATCTTAAGTTTGGTATAATCTCTTTACTCTTTACTTTTTATTGTTTATTTCCTCACTCTTTAATCATGTTTATACTTGTTGTAATGATTGACACTATTGATAACATGTCTTCCATGATAATAAGTTAGTAGTTACTTAACTAGGATTAGTGGGGGATTAGGGGAGTTAATCATGGGATAGATTTATGCTTAATGAGTTCATATGAATGCTTGCTTATTGTTCTTCAACTTATGAACATATCATGTTTGATGAAATGCTAGACTATGAACCTTGCATTTTTTGCCCATCTCTTATCTATTCAACAAGGCTTCTAAGATATAAAGCAACTTAAACCTTGTTAGACCTTGCATAGAGTCGAATAGGGAAAACCCAAGTCTACTTGTAGGTGTTGTAAAGTCTTAACCGAATCGGCTCCGAGACGTAAGTTTTCCTAGGAATTGGTTTATCATGCATGTAGTCTAATAGGGAGAATTAAGTCGACTTGTAGGTGTTATAAAGTCAAAAATGACTCAGCTCCTGGACCCAAATCTTCTTATGAACTATATGACATGAGCTAACTTAAATCCGACAATAATAAATTGCTTGCTTCTATATAACTCATTTATGCTATCTTATCATGATTCCCCTATGATCCCATGATATCCTCGTATCATTTATTACTTGTTTACATCATTATTTGCTTTATTGGTTGTTTTATTCCATTGCCTTCTTTAGTTTATAATCATCAACCCAAACCAATAGTGACAACCCTTAGCACAACTACGATTACATTGAACAATTTGAATACCCCGTCCCGTGGATCGACCCCAACTTCCTTGCTATGCTAATAGTTGGGTATAAATGTGTTTTAGGGCATACAACAACACGTCCATCACGTGGGGTAGCTGGTGAGGATCCGCGAAAGCACATGGAGGTTTTCACATAATACTGTTTTACCATTCTCGCTACTAAGGGAGTGACACAGGACAAGATTAAGGAAGTTTTATTTCTTTCTCTCTGACTGATGGAGCCCGAGAGTGTCTCACTGATCTTGATAGAGCTGCAGCCGGGATTACTAACTGGAGACCCTCGCCCTAGCCTTCTATAAATGGTACTTTCCTTCACAACGAACTAATCAGCTGAGAGGAAAGATTACAAGTTTCAAGCAAACACCAGATGTGAACTTGTACGAGGCGTGGGGTCGGTTTAAGAAACTTATGCGGTCTATTCCTCATCACGGTTTCGATCAGTAGTTCTTGTGCAATAAATTTTATAATGGGTTGTATGACGATCACCGTGCTATTTTGGATGTTGCATCAAATGGTCGGTCCAAAAGAATATCGATGATGACAAGGGGTGGGGAATCAAGAGGAGATGGCTACCCATTGTGCTGAATATGGGAACCCAAGAGGAGGAATTATAACAGTTTCTCCTGTTGATAGTGGAGTTGTGGCTCGGTTGGAAGCCATGAATGCCAGGTTTGACAAGTTGGAGTTGCAGAATGCGGGAGATCAACAGATGGTTCACTTGTTGACTAGACAAGAAATTGTATCATGTGAGAGGTGCGGTAGTAATGATGGTCACACTGCTGTAGATTGTCTAGATGAGAAGGAGCAGGTTTTTGCCTTTGAACAATATAGGCAAGGGGGCTCCTATTACAACAATCAGAGTGGAGTCCATATTAACTTGCGATGGACAAGTTAAAATGTATTGAATCCTACACCTCCACCGCAGCAGCAACAAACATACATTCCACCTTACAAAGCTCAACAAGGCTTTCAAAATCCACCATCTTTCCCACCGCCGCAACAAGGTGCTTCTTCCAGTGGTATAAGTGATGTGGCTGAGTTGAAGTCGATGATTCAGTCATTGACAATACAACTGCAGAAAAGTGACCAACATAAAGATGCCTCTATCAAGTCACTTGAGTCGCAAATAGCTCAACTTGCCACTAACCAAGCTTCGAGGCAGCCGGGTCATTTACCGTCCCAACCTGATAAGAAACATCATGAGACGGTGAACTTAATTAATCTGAGGAGTGGTATTTCTTATGAGGGACCTAAAATGCCATCTGAAGATGATAAATCATACCCGGAAATTGATGTTCCTGAATATGAACAGTCGTCCCTTGGCAAAAATATGCTGAATCCGAGAAAAGTACTGGATCGACTAATAACTGGAAGTCGATCGAGAGAAAAAGCTGAGGAAAATACTCGATCGAATGGTTCTGATGTTCGATCCAGTACTATTAAAGTAGAAGCTTTCGATCGAGTAAGTGAAAGTACTCGATCAAATAGAATCGATGAAGATACTACTCGATCGAAGGGAAAGTATGATCGATCGAGTAGAAATGATGATAATCGTGATGATTCTTTGGCAAAAAGAAATGAAGGTTTAGAAATTCCCATCATGGTCCCTTTCCCGAGGTGATTGCAGAACAGGAAGGTTGAACAACACTTCGGTAAATTTGTTGATATTTTAAAGAGCCTTCACGTCAACGCTCCCTTCGCTGAATTGCTAACTCAGGTACCCTATTATATAAAATTTATGAAATAAATTCTAACACGTAAGAGGCATATGAATGATCATGAAACGGTAGCTTTGACTAAAGTGGGCACTGCTCTAATTCAAAATAATACACCACCCAAACTGTCTGACCCGGGTAGCTTTTCTATTCCATGCCATATAGGGACCCATTTTATTGATAATGCGTTATGTGACATGGGAGCTAGCGTGAGTGTCCTACCATTGTCTCTCGCTAAGAGTCTTGGTTTGACCAAATTTCAGTGTACCAACATGACTGTGCAGATGGCCGACCGTACTTTATCACGGCCCCTGGGTGTCTTAGAGGACATACCTATAAAGATCGGGAAATCCTTTATTCCCGTCGACTTTGTAGTCTTAGAAATCTTCGAAGATTAATACACTCTTATCATTTTAGGACGACCATTCTTATTTACTTCTCGCGCAGTGATAGATGTCGGGGGAAAGACCCTTACTTTTCAGGTTGGTGATGAGGAGCTGATTTTCTATCAGTCCAATGTTCGTAGATCCCCTATGCAGGTTCCACCTTACAACGCTCTACCCTCTATAGACCCTCACACAGATTCTCCAGTTGATAATATTGAGTCATGCGCTGCTATATTGACACCTCCGCCTCAGACTGAGAGCAATATGGAGGACCATTCTGTTGTTTCTATTGTTACAGGTATAAACACATTGGATATTGGAGATTCTGTCAATAAAAGTACAATGAACGCCAAGATCATTGAAGGGAATGATGCCAAGGAAGATGCCAAGGAAAAAGATCATGAACATGAAAAGAAAGACAAAGGAAAGGAGAAAGTGAAGGCGTATGTGGACGCGAACTATTCTTCTTCAACCGGTTCAAATTCATGGAGATAAAAAAGGACGGTCCGCGATGCTGAAGGGACCTCCTCCAGTCAGAAGCCCTCTCTTGGGCTGTTGAAGTGTTTTAGACGATAAACGGGAAATGTCCCGTTGTAAAACTTTGTAATTTTGATTTTTGTTAGACATTTAATTTGCTTTTTAGACAATAGCGTTGTTAGTTTTTAGCGTAAGACCGAATATAGACTGTGTATTGTTGATTTGGTATTTTTGGCGAATATTTTTCTGTGCTTTTATGCAGGTTTGGGGAAGATATGCTACATTGGGATGCGTGCCAAAGAAAAAGATATCGATCGAGTACATTCTGTACTCGATCGAGCAGAATGCCCAGGTAATATTTTTGATCGAGTGGTTTACTGTGTTCGATCGAATTGACCAGTTTCAGGGGTTCTTGATCGAGTTGTCCTGTACTCGATCGAGTGGAATTGAAGGGTCAAAGTCCTCAATCGGACAAACAACTGTTCTCGATCGAGGAGAATGCAAGGAGAAGGAAAGAATTCTCGATCGAGCCTTTTCAAAGACCTCAATCGAAGCAAATGATAGAGAAAGCATTTGATCGAGTTGAATTAAATCACTCTATTGAGTGAAAATGCTGATAATACGCAAGGGAGTTTCTAATTCCCTTATTCAATTTCATTTCTTCTTCCTTCTTCCTATTTTTCGCGATAAACCCCCAATAATCTCCCCAAATCCCCATTTTTATTCCCTTTTCTACCAAACCAATTTCCCAATGTCAATCCTTGCAATAATTTCGACTAAAGCCCGTTGTTTCCCCCCTTAAATTTCGTATTTTTAGTGGGATTTTTGCGAATTAGGGTTTGCGACAATTGGGATTTACTCTGATTATTTTGCTCTTCTTTGTCGATTTTAATTGCAATTTCTCTTGGGTTGTTCATCAAGTAAGTTCCTTCTCTCAATCCTTAATGTTTTATTGCATTTTTAGGAGTTAATTATGCAAATTAGGGTTTCAAATTCTCGTCCTTTAAGGGAAAATTCGTGTTTAATTGCTTACTTTTAATTAAGAACTTGCTTGTGATTATTAGGATGAGTGGTAGTACCGTTCCCTCCTCTAGTTCTACTACTGCCCCCTCTGTTACTGAGACAGTGGTCCCTGCTGCCACCACCGTCACTACCCCCGTTGTCACTGTTACAGTTGCTGCTCCTGTCACTGCTACTATTACTACTACCACTATCCCTGTCACAGTGTCGAGCCCTGTTGTGTCGACACCATATGTCACAGTCAAGTTCGCCCTTGTACCTCGACCGGTTTCTGGCCGCGCCCCTGGTCTAGCTGCTTTCGCTCTTGCTGCTGCCGCTACCTCGGGTTCACAAGTACGGGGAAGGGGAGCATGTTCTACTGCTGCTGCATGAGCCGCTGCCAAGTTCGCAGCTGATGACTCTTTGGATCCTATACCGGAGTATCCCGAGGTAAGTTTCATTAACCTGCTTCACCGTATTCGTTTCACTCATTTGATGGACTGTAACATTATCTCTACACGTTTTTTGTGTCGTTCTTCATTGGACAAGTTGGGGATTTTAGAACCCGTGGCTGAATTATTAAACGGGACTGGGATTACGGGTTTGACCACGATGAGAGCGCTCACATATAAGCAAGTAACCCTCGAGTTTTTTAGTTCTTTTACTTTCTCATCTGCTGCCTACGACAAAGACCCGAGGAGTTCATACATTTCTTTTAGACTGTTTAACCAGACCTTCACTTGGACCTTAGCCGAGTTTGGGAGGAGGTTAGGTTTGACTTGTTACGGCCCTCAGGATGCTCCTAGGAAGCTCCTGGCACTACTTTGGGGCACTATTCCACATATTCCCTTTGACCAGAGGAAGGTGGCTTACATCTATCTTCCCCCAGCCCGTTACTTTCTTCGTCTCCTCGGGGAGCGATCTTTGGCCGCAACGAGCCTAACAACGTTAATAACGTTGAGTTGTCTATTTTAGCGGGCTATTTGAACATTGATAGTGCTGGCCCCTTCGTTCTTAACATTGCTTATCTGACAGCTCAACATTTTAACGTTGTCGGGTAGAAAAGATAGGGCACGATTTCCTATGGTTGGTTGGCATCCCACATCGCCCGTAGCCTCTTCACTGACTTCCTCCGTGGCCTGACACATGTAGATAAGAACGTGTACATTGACGCCATGCTGGTGATGTTTTGGTTACCTAAGGACCAGCGGACTGGGAAGATTAGTGGCTCCGAGTCCGTGACCTTACCTTTTCCTGACCTACACCTTCTTTTACCTTTGACCGCTGTGTCGGGTAGGTTACCTCCACCTCTACCTTCTTACCACCTTTCACTTGCTTCTTCCGCTTCTAAGAAGCGAAAAAGACCTGAGACCAGGGAAGGGTCCACACCGACCCAGGCTGGGCAGACGTCCACGTCCACGCCTACGCCTACACCGACCCCTATCCCTACTCCTTCTGTTACCCAGTCGGATTTACCGGCTAATTTTGTTCCTCCTACTCCATTTGTGGCGCCTGAGGTCATAGACCAAGGGCGCCGTGACTATTTGCTCCTTGAGATGTGTAGTTGAGTGGCTCGTATATAGCGGGATAAGGCATTTGCCTTGTTCCCTCTATACGAGTACCACATGAGGAGAGGACGTCCCGTTCCAGACGGATGACCACACCCTTCTTTCAACCGGTACCCGGTGAAGGGGTACCCACAGCCGGAGAGCGAGGCGGACACAGCTGAGCAGGAGGAGAGAGCGAGAGCTGAAGAGAGGAGGAGACGAGAGAAGGAGCGTGACCCCGACTACACGGTGGTTGGTGAGGAGGAGGAGGCCAACGAGTAGTTGCTGGTCTACTCACTTCCCTATTTTTCTGGCTGGTTTGGGGAAGTTCGCTCATTTTGTAAGTATTTCTGCTTTTATTTATTTTTCATCTCCATTTATTTATTTATTTTATTTCATTCATTTATTGGCTGTATTTATCTCGTTCCCCATATATTCTACTGGTGTATGCTGGAGGACAACGAGGGCGTTGTTCATTTTGGTATGGGGAGGGTAATGCATCCTTTGAGTCTGCATTTGCATTTGTTTTGCATTCACGTTTATTTTCTGCTTGCATTGTTGTTTAAATTTCAATTTTAATTTCAAAATATTATGAAAAATAAAAAAAATAGAAAATTTCAAAAAATCAAAAATATTTCCGTGATAATTTTGCACCGTGATTTGTCATTTCACTTAAACCTTGCAATAGATTGGCATTTTATTTGCTTTGTAATGCATATATCTACGAGTTAATGTCAAAAATACAGCTGAACATATAGACTTGACCTAAAAAAATTGGCAAACTACTTAAAATTTCTATGTTTTTAGAGCCGTATAACTGGTGTCATTTATGACCAGTTCATGTAGGAATTGAGAGTAGTATACTCCTAGCATATCATGTTCACTAATTTTCACTTTTATGAAATTTGATTGCTTTTCGCTTGCAAACATTCGAATTTGTGGTCGGTGTCACATGCAGGGAGGCGCTTGCAATTTTTCTCTCTCTTTCATTTTCACCCATTTAGCTCCACATTAGCCAAACTTAGCCTTTTTGACCCATTAACTACACCCAAATTAAGCATGCCTGTCAAGCTAGTTTAGTGTATTTTGCGTTATATTTTTTCCATTGATGCTAGTTGGTTTGTTTTATATTGTTTGGAGTTGGTAGAAAAGAGAAGGAAGGAGGTCAGATGAAAAGGAATTGAGAAAAAAAAAGAGTTGAAAAATGAAAAAAGAGAGAAAATTCGTGGGCAGGAAAATGAGAAAAGAAAGGAAATGTGAAAGAAAAGAAAAAAAGAAAATATACCGTGTGAAAAGGAAAAAAAAAGAAAAAGTTTGGTTGTGACGGTCTTACTCCTATGCTTCACCTATATCTATTGAGGAGTTGTTGTGTTTGGTGACAATTGAAGGGCACATGTGCTTAATTTTTTAATTGGTTAGGAATTGGATGTTGCTATATGGTATTGTTTAGGTGCCAAATTGACGCTTTACCTCCACATTTTCCATAACTGTTTTTGCCTATTCTTACCCATAACCTAACTTTCCCATAATTTTTGTAAGCCCTCGGCTGTGACAGACATTTTTTGGTTGGAATGTATGTATGGTGATCAGAATTGTCTATCATTTTTGTTGCAAGCATGTTTATGTGGGTCGTAGTTTAGGTGAGTGACTATTTTTTTCTTCTTCTCTTACACTTATATACTTACCCTTTGCTTCATGAGAGAAGAGTGGCCCGTGAGAGACCAAATTTTAAAGGTCTTGCAAGGTCGACAGTTCAGCTTATTTATAGACATCATTCAACTCATTTGAGCTTGACTGTTGTAGCTATAAATGTCAGTTTTGTTTGAATTAAACGGTTTAAGTGGACAAGTTATAGCTAGCTCTGAGTTTTTATTTCCTTTCCATTAGTTTGCATTTAGTTTACTCGAGGACGAGTAAAGGTTCTGTTTGGGGAGATTTGATACGTGCAATTTATAGAGTCTTTTTGGCCTCTTATTGCATGCATTTCTATACCGTTTTCATAGTTTTGTATTGCAAATTGCCCCGAATAGGCTACTTTGGTTTGTTTCATCTCATTTGCAGGAATGGACCTGAAAGTAATACAATCATGCCTTATTCAGTCCTCCTAGCATGCATGTATGGAGATGGAGGAATTAGAGCGGAAGTGTTGTGCCTCTGGAATCGTGAAGGGGTCCTTGGAAGCTAACCAAATGGAGTGTCGAGCTGTTTCAGTAGCTGAGCACTCGATCGAGGACTTTGCCTAGTCTATCTATTCGATCGAGTGGGTTTTGCTGGTTCAAGATAGTCGATCGAGTCCCTGCTGAACTCGATCAAAGTGCGCT
This sequence comes from Silene latifolia, assembly GCF_048544455.1. Classification (NCBI taxonomy): domain Eukaryota; kingdom Viridiplantae; phylum Streptophyta; class Magnoliopsida; order Caryophyllales; family Caryophyllaceae; genus Silene; species Silene latifolia. The sequence goes on along the minus strand of NC_133538.1, from coordinate 80,582,961 downwards.
AATTTGGAGGTCTTCGATCGAACGCGCTTCTTGTTCGATCGAGAGGATTGGTTGAAGACCTCCTCGATCGAGAGGAATGAAATGCCTCGATCGAGAGGTATGCTGATTTATACGGGATTATATTCCGTGTTTATCTTAGTTAGTATTTTAGTTTAGTTAATAAATATCTTCCCTATATAAGGGGAGACGTAATTAGGTTTTAAACACATTCTACATTACGCTTAATTACTCTGGTTTACTCTTAATTACTGCTGAAAATTTCTCTTCTTTTGGGTTACATTCCTTTTGCTCTTAGTTCCGGATCTCAAGCTTGTAATCTCTGTTTACTCTTGCTCTTAATTTAATTTCCCTTTTCTCTTCTCTTAATCCTTATTCTTAATTTCTGTCTTACCGTTATTGTTTTTATTGGTTCATGATTCATCTTTATTGCTCTTTTATCATGTCTCTTGCTTATCCATATATTGTTGTTGTTTATTGCACTAATAGCATGTGTAGCTAAATCTCTCTATGTTAGGATTAGGGGAGCCATGGTAGTGAGTTGACGACGTTGTGAATAGGTTAGATGATTGAATTATGAGAGCTGTTTTATTACAATGTAATTGTAATCGTTTAGTTGAGTGCACGCTTCTAAACTAGTTAAATTGGTTAAATTTAGACCTAGATCGAAAGATTGGAATGAACAGACCTGTTATGAACATTAGACTACACTAATGAGGATGAAAGTTAAGTTAGTTGTATTATAGGGCGGATAGCGGACCAAAAGGACCTTTCCCTTACCCTTCTTACATTAGATCGTCTGAACTATTTATGACTGAGTTGATTAATTGCCATGGTGAACCGACTTCTTAACATACTTCTCTTTATTTGATTACACCATTTATTTTTCTTTATTCTTACAGCTCTTTTCTCTTGCCTTAATCCTTTTAGTAGTTAGAAATCAATTCAAAACCCCTATTTAATATGTGACAGACTTAGTTAGTAAATAAATATAATAGCCTCCCTGTGGTGATCGACCCTACTTCCACTAGCTTATGTTAGTTATTTATGATATTTATTTTTGGTACTAAATGACAGGTATCAAGTACCTTTGTCAAACACCGCTTTTTGCCCTAGTTGACCTAGGTATAAAGTAGATTCGAATGGGTTCCAAGCATCCCACAAATTCTTGGTGGTGACTCCGATCATCTCTTTCATCGTTTCGAGACCCCTGCCGAGACGAAACTGACCAATCTAAAATGATCCGGTCAAAAGCAATTTTACGCCACCGAGCGTGACTTTCAAGAGACCGCTGCACGTCTACAGATCGGCTGGGCGTCGAAGGTGGGCCCATGTCCACAGATTGGCGACTCCGCTGGGGAAAATTAGGACACTTGTGTCTTTGTGATCCTTAGATGGTGAGACTCGAACGAGGTCTTGGTTGAAATGCATTAATTGATATTACGGTCATAAGTCAGGTTCCTTTTCTAGGCCCTTAACCTAGCCTTTTTGGACCAATTGGCTCGTCCCGTCGGTGTGAGTTTTCTCATCCCCGCGTTTCGAATCCCGATTGCGTCAAGCACACAGTTGACGTTACACATTTCTATTTCGTCAGAGAGCTTTCATTTCCTTCGTGCACGAGGCTAGGGCAACCTCCTTACACATTTTGTTTGGATTGGTATCCCTCTCGAGAATCAGGGATTGATCGCTTGGTGTGTAACCCACCCTTTTAAGCCAAAACCCGTGTCAGCATTATGCATAATATAATGAAACTGCGAGTGCTTATGTGCTATGTGATCATAAGTTTTTCCGCGTCATTTCAAACTTTCAAAAACCCCTTTTGTGCCGTTATAATGGCCATTTCAAACCTCGGTCTTTCTGGTCGGAGTCTATACTTTTCGGTTACTTGTCGTTAGGAGCACCTAGACCAAAACACAATTTATAACTTCACAAACAACTCTACAATTAGTAAAGAGGCAAGTAAATGTCGGATCCCAAGGGACGGGAATTGAGATGAGATTTCTATTGCAACTACTGGTGTCTTAGGGGTGTCACAATTGGGTTTGATGTAGAAGATCACTAAACTAAATAGCAATGAAAGTAAACAAGCAAGATGAATTAAAAGGGATGTAAACAATTGATAAAAGGCACTAGAGTGTCATGGGGTCATAGGGGATTCAATGAGAATTGATCATACAAAGATATTCTCAAGTTATAAGAAAGAAATTATTGTTGTGATGAATTGAGTTGGTTTATATCTTACAATCCTAGGAAAGTTTGGGTCCCGGAGCCGAATCGATTAGATTGTACAACACCTACAAGTCGACTTAGTCTTCCCTACTCAACAACATGCATGGTCTAATGAGACTCGAGTTGGTTTATGTCTTACAAGTCTCATTGAAAAGATAGGTGCTGGGTAAAAAAATGCAAGGATTCATAGGCTCACATTTCATCAAACATAACATGTGCATGAGTTGAGATCACAACAAGCAAGCAAATAAACTATGAAAGCATATTAATTTAAGCATGAATCATTCCCCATGTTGGTTTCCCCTAATTACCCATTAACCCTAGCTAAGGTAACTACTCACTCATTATCATGTTGAACATGCTAGCAAGGTTGTCAATCATACCAACAAAGTGAAACATGATGAATAAATGAAAGTGATTAACAATAATTAAAGAGGGATTAAGAGAATTATACCTACTAATGATTCCAATAATAAAGCAAAGAATAAAAGAAGTACTTGATGCTTAATTTAGAGGTTGTCAATCTCCCAATAATAATCCAAATAATCTTCAATTACCTAAAACAAAGGATGAACAAGAGAGAGATTAAGGAAATAAAACTTGTATTAAAACTTGATTAATTGTTGATTACAAGATTAAAGAGAGATTTGATTGATATTAACTACACTAAAGATTGCTAAGAGGAACATGCTCTTCTAATTAGATTAATAGGGTATTTATAGTGGGGATTAGGTGGATGAATTAGGGTTAACTAAGGGCTTAAATGACGATTAAGTCCCTACTTAAGGAAACGCCGGTCTTTTTGGAAGGACTCCGGTCTCTAGAAAAAGATGTGCATCCTTCCTTGAAGCTTGAAGAAGACGAAATGTGTCTGCCTGGGAATCCGGGCGTCTTTAGCACGGGACGGGCGGATTTGGTGGTTTCTGCCCGGGCGTCTTGGAGTGAAGACGGGCGTCTTCTGGAGTCTTTGCCCGGGTGTCTTGGGTAGAAGACGCACGGATTGTGGTGGTGGAGACGGGCGTCCTCTAGGGAAGACGCACGGATTGCTGGGCAGTCTCGTTTCTTCATCTTTTCTTCCTTTTTCTTCATAAAATCCTTGGGGATTTCCTCGGGGATGCAAGGATCTTTTCTCATCATAGCCTATCTACTATAGTATGTACAAAGGCCTTAGAATCTTGTCTCTCCTTGATGCTTGGTCATTGAATTAAATCAATTTAGCCTCATTTTGCCATGAAAATGCAAGGTTTGCACTCCTTTCCTACCAAGGGATCAAAACCTCAAAGAATATGCAAAACAAAGAACTAAAGACAATAAATGACCCAAATATGCACTAAAAAGCATGGGAACAAGGCTAATTCGGAGACTAAATGTGCTCTAATTATGGTCACATCAAATATCCCCAAACCAAACCTTTGCTCATCCCGAGTAAAGAGGTGACAAAGACTAGGACCATTATTTTAAACTAACCTAATAACATAGCCGATATGAGACAATTAGCGGGTCTCACTCCGCCCCTTCAACTCACAACAAGACAACCATGAGGTAGGATGCCTTCTTGCAAGGCAAGGTGGGTCTTGCCAAAATGGCGACACATCTAATCATTAAAGCACACAAAATCAAATAATGGATGCATCAACAGAATAATAGCCACTTTCCTCATCTAAGTGGTGGAAATTATCTATAAGGGAAGTAATTAAAGGGTACACACTCCTTCATAGATGCAATTTCTTCAAACTACTAAGCCTAGAAGGATACCAATAAATCACCTCCAAATTGTGTCAAGCTAGGGTACCTTTGTCCTCAATCGTTAAATGCTTTTGTCAAGAATAGACTCCCTATGGTGTTAGAAACACTGGAGGATCGCAGAATTCCCCCTCTTACCTAGAAAAGAAGAAGGGTCGTCCCCTCTCTACCATGCATAAAAATGGATACGATGGATAAAGGGATCAATATATATTTGAGTTTCACTTTGGGAGTTTGCTTTTGTTTTTGTTTTTCCCCCCAATTTCTTGTGGTATTTGACATTTGAGAACACTTCCTCGCCATTTCTTTTTGATTTTTGGCATTTCAATACTTGACAACTTTCAACTTTTCTTTGCATTTCTCTTTGAACATTTTCAAAGTCACCCCATATGTAGTGAGGGTGGCTTATATTTGAAGCTTTAAGAGTTCTATTTTTGCTCCTCTTTTTATTTGATGCATTTTTTTGCAAACTTTCTTTCACTTTTCATTTCATTGAACTCAAATTTAATTCTTTTTATGCCCATTCCCTTAGATGACAAAAATGTGGTAGAACATGGATGATGGATGGATGCATGGTTTCAAGGGTCACCTTGGAATAAACGGTAGCCAAGGAGTTATCACACCACAAGGTACTCTTGACTAGGCCTTAATCCATGGGTCAAAGGATACTAGCATGACACCTCCTAGGGTGTTTCACAAGTATTCTAACAAGCAAAGTCTTAAGAAGAAAAAGCATCTACTAGGGCCTATATATACTTGTCAAGCTTCCCAAGTAGATGGTTTCGCAAAATTTTTCTAACATGCAAACTACATGCCATGATGCAACTAGCATATAAACATCCTCATGCAAATGATTCTACCAACTAATATGACATTTAAACTAAATGCAAGTCCTAAGTTCACATTGTTATACCGCATCAATAAAAATAAAGCCACATAGTCATTAACATAAAGAGGAAACAAGAGATTGGAAAGATCATACCATGCGGTCTTCAATATCCTCATGTCTCGGATGTGGCGTAGTCGATCAATGTGAACAAGGATAAAACAAACACAATATATACATGAATACACTACAAAGGAAAAGAAATTTTTTTTGGTTTTTCAAATTTTTTGGATTTTTGAATAAAAGTTAAGTTAGAATTCCCCATCCCCACACTAATATGGGCATTGTCCTCAATGGCCAAAATGATGGGAAATCATGCAAGCATGATGCATGAATTCTACTCTAAATGTAAGCTAGACTAATCTACACTACATGATGCATGGTTTTTTTGTTTATGACAGAGAGCGTAATTTAGATTACCTCCCGTTGCGTATACATGTACTTCCCCAAACCGAGTTAGACATTATTTCTAATGTCCTAAAGTTGGGGGTAGTTCATGCACACAAGATGCAATGCATGAAACTAAATTTGTCATTTTGGATTTTCAAAAGTGGGAACAATGAAATAAGAACACCTCAATGGGGCCGAGGTGTTAGTCCTCAATGTTGCTAGGACTACTCCAACCATGATCAAGATAAAGTAAATAAAACAAAGAAAGAAGTAAGCAAACCTCAAGAGGGTAGGAGCCTCCAAAGCTTGCTAGTCTTCCACCATATCATCATTATCATCATCTTCCTCAACAGAAGTGGACTCATCACCACTTCCCTCTTCACTTTCTTCTTCCTTCCTTCATCATCCAATTCTTCTTCTTTACTAGCCTCTTCATCAATGCTATCAACAACCTCATCACCGACAACCTCATCGTCACCCGGAATCTCACCCCTAGATGCATTCGGAAAGAAGACTTCCCTATCCGCCCAACTAGGAAAAGGACATGAAGGATCAAGTAGTCCTTGCCTAGCTAAATGGAGGGGTGGATATTGGGCTAAGTAAGCATCTTCCCGATCCTTAAAAGCTTGCTTGTGCATCTCTTGCATAAGTAGAGTCATATAATCTTTGCTTGCTTCAACACCTTCGGGTTTGAACTCTTGATACTTGAAAGGATAGGGTGGTGTGACAATGGAAGAGGAGGGCATTTCAACTTCATCCCTTTGTTGTCGGATGAAGTATTCGGCTTCTTTTGAGAGGGGAAGGAGGTAGTTGGTCCGATGGACACTCAAACGACAAATCTTAGAAGGCAAAGTAAAAGATCTAGCCTCATTGGTGAGCCACCCGTACTTGGTGTCAAGAGGGTTATGATTGACCCACTTGTACTTGTTAATTATAGCATCCATATCAATGAGATGACCCCCTTTTTCGCTACATACTTGCTATCCTTGTTGAAATTCGGATCAAAGTACTTAGCCAAAAGAGTGACTAGACCTCCATTTACAATAACGGTGGTACCTTGCTTCCCACAATCAACATTTAGCCATCTTTCCACCAAAAGCCTTAGAGAATTGAAAGGCTTGGTGAATTCCCTTCTGATATTTAAGGCCGATTCAAGAAGAACACAATCGAGCTTGGTAAAGTGGTTGGTGTCTTTTCTTGCAATGATGGTATTTCCGATGACCTTATGCCACACTCTAATGCCCGGATGGTGGACTAATAGAGCGCGACTAGCATGATAGTTCTCAAATGTCCTTCCTGAAAGAGGAGCTGGGTCATACTTTACGGGATTCTTGAAATAACTAGGTGAATCACTAAGACCCAATGGTTTACCTAATTCATCAAAGGTGATGCGCCTACTCACATTAGCTAGGCGGAACTCGATGTTTTCTCTTGTCTCTACCTTAGTAACTTTCAAAGAACTCAAGAATTATAAGGTAAGGGAGGGGTATGTCAATTCTTTTGTAGCAAACAATTTTCCCAACCCCATGGCTTCAAATAAGGCTTTAGTTTGCTTAAGGACACCTAACTTATTCAAGGCATCTTCACACATAAACTTGGTGGATAGAAAGGATTTTCTAGCATACTTGGCAAATGTTTCCCTATGGGAGTTAGAGATGAAAATTACCTCCGGATAGTTCGAAAGTTGAGCAATTTCCGGAGTTATTGATGTTGTTGCTTCCAAGGGAGGTTGTTGTTGTTGCACTTCCAAGTTTGAGCTAGCTACCACCATAGCCAATGAGGCTTTCTTTGCTTGAAGACTCTTTTGTCTTATTCATAGTGCCTTTGCCTTAGGTGCCTTTGTTGCTCCTTTTGTCCTTGCCATTGATGATTGAACCAAGAAAAGAGTGAAAATATTCAATTTCCAAGTATACCCAAATCGATTTTAAGGTGAAAGGCTTTGCCTTTATAATTTCAAAAATCGACTCAAAGGTTGAAGATTTTGGTGCTTGGTTTGATTTTTGTTGAAAGAGGAGTGATTTATTTTTGTTAGAAGGAAGTTTTAATTTGATTTTGATTGAATGTGTTTGAGGAAATCTTGTTTTGGTGATGGAGAGGATTAGGGTTTTGAGTTTTGGGGTTTATGGGTAGTGTTTTGAGTGAAGAAATGAAGAAATGAATGTGGGAGGGGGTTTATAAAAGACCCAAAAAATTTTGAATTGCAGGGGAAGACGGGCGTCTTTCCTTCGGGACGCTCGGATTCTGCCTGTTTTGGCTTCAGAGTTCTCGCCTAAAGACGGGTCTTTCAGCAAAGATGCTCGGATTTGTCAATTGCGGGACGGGCGTCTTCTGCTAAAGACGGGCGGATTCTCTTCCAGTGAGTTTTCTTGTTTTTCCCAGTAAAAAAGACGAGCGTCTTTGCTTTCAGGACGGGCGTCTTTATGAAGACGGACGGTTTATCTTGCAGGACGCTCGGATTTCCAACAGTCCCAAAATTTTAAATTCTCAGCTCAGATGGATGGGCGGATTCTGACAAAAATGCCCGGGTTGCCTGAAGACGGGCGGATTCCCATAAAGACGCTCCAATTCTCCCTGTTTTACCCGGATTCAGTTCCATCCGTGTACTTGCATATCCCGTGTCATTTGCCATTCTTCAAATCTCGTGTTCTTCATTGTGGGGGCATTACTAAGGCATAAATAGCCTAGGAAATTGTTATCCCCACACTAAGCTAAAGCACTACACATCAATTGAATCATTATTCCCTCCCTCACTTCTCTCAAAAATGATAATTATCTTGATCAAAGTATAAAAATCCAAAAATGACAAAAATGCAATGTAAGAATTAAAATGCGAGTTAGGGAGTTATAAATATTTACAAATGGTGGTTTAGGGAGGACTCCACCAAACTGTCATCTTAGTGAGATGTCATGGGGGCATGTCAAAGGTGTTGTTGATGTTGCTCAACACCTTGAAGAAGTAATCAAAAGCTTGTTCATTATCATGATAAAGATCTTCAATAGACCTTTGCCCTTGTTGTCGGTCTTGATCGATAGCATTGCCAATATAGGGATTGAAAATCCCTTCAAACTCATCGTCCCAAAGACAACAAACTTTATCTACTTGATCACTAAAGATCTCTTGAGTTGACGGAGACAACTCTCCCATTTTCTTGTCTTGGCCAATGAGGCCATCCTCTTCATTGCTTGACTTTGGTGAGCTTTTCGAGCTCTCTTTGCTACAATTCACTTGCTCTTTGAATGGAGCATCTTCAATTTTCTTTTTCCATTGGAATTCCGACTTCTTCCTATCATCCTTCCCGCTATAATGATCAACCATAAAACATGGTTCATGCAAACATGGAGCTCTCATGGTCTTGTCAAGATTGAAAGTTATGCTCTCATCTCCCACTTCTAGAGTGAGCTCTCCATGCTTCACATCAATCACCGCAGCCGCGGTGTGTAAGAAAGGTCTTCCTAGAATGATTGGAATGTTAGAGTCTTCTTCCATGTCAACAATGACAAACTCTACCGGGATGAAAAATTTCCCAATTCTTACGGGAACATCTTCCCATATCCCTAATGGTGTCTTCGTCGATCTATCGGCCATTTGGAGTGTGATATTGGTACATTTAAGCTCTCCCATCCCCAAGCTTTTACTCACCGAGTACGGCATAACACTCACACTAGCCCCTAGATCACATAAGGCTTTGTTAATCGTGGTGTCGCCAATGGTACACGGTATTGAGAAGCTTTCCGGATCTTTGAGTTTTGGAGGTGAACTCCCCTGAAGTATTGCACTACTCACCTTAGTGAAGGCGATAGTCTCAAGCTTCCGGATTGACTTCTTCTTTGTGAGGATGTCTTTCATGTATTTTGCATAGGCCGGCACGTGATTGATTAATTCCGTGAAAGGAATTGAGACTTCCAAATTCTTCACAATTTCCATAAATTTTCCAAGTTGGTCATCAAATTTGGGCTTGGCTTGACGACTTGGAAAAGGAAGTCTAATCACAATGGGCTCCTTCTCCTTGACCTTGTCTTCATATTTCTTTGAAATTTCTTCTTTTGATGGTTCTCCATCCTTGGAGTTTTGCACAATTTCTTCTTTGTCACTAGATTCCACAACTTCATCCTCAACTTGCTTCTTCGGTGCTTCATACCTTGTACCACTCCTCAAGTGAATGGCGCTAACCGTTTCATGTCTTGAGGGATTACTTTGAGGTGGTAATTGCCCCTTTTGTCTTTGTGAGCTTGAAGATGCTAGTTGAGTCAATTGGGGTTCCAAAATTTTGGTGTGAGCTAGGATATTGTTGATGGTGGTTTCCTTTGCTTGACTATCCTTTTGCATTTGAGTCAAAAACTCTTGTTGATTCTTTTGCATTTGGAGGACCGCTTTTTGAACATCAAAACCTTGGTCATTTTGTTAATTGTATGGAGTTTGATTTTGGTAACCTTGGTTTTGGTTATAAAAGGGTCTTTGATTTTGGTTTCTCATGAGAGGTGGGGTGTATGTTGTTTGAGGGTTTTGAACATTTTGGCTTTTGTATGAGAGATTTGGATGGAATTTGGTGTTTTCATTGTAATAGTTTGAATAAGGGGTACCACTCTTGTATGCTTGGAAAGCATTCACTTGTTCATTTTTTCCCCTACATTCACTTTGGTCATGTCCCAAAGTTCCACAATTCTCACATATCCCACTTGGGATTGATGAAGATGCCGTCAGGGCATTAACATGATGCTTTGGTGGTTTTGAGGCTTCTTCAAGTCTAGCCATAGCTTTTTCAAACTTCAAATTGGTGGTATCGATGTGAGCACTAAGTTGAGCACCCAATTGAGTAATGGAGTCCACTTCATGCTTTCCTCCTCTAGTAGCCTTGCGAGGTCTACTATATTGTGAGTTATGGACCGCCATTTCCTCAATTTTGTTCCAAGTTTGATTGTCATCAACTTCGGTCAACATTCCATTTGATCCCATGTTGAGAATGTTCCTTGAATCTTCATAAAGACAGTTCCAAAATTGTTGTACCAAGAACCACTCGCTAAGTCCATGGTGAGAACATGAGCGACAAATTCCCTTAAACTGCTCCCAAGCTTCATACAAAGATTCCTCATTCCTTTGCTTAAAGCCCGTGATTTGAGCTCTTAGCATGTTAGTATTTTCCGGTGGATAGAACTTTTTGTAGAAAGCTAGGGCCAACTTTTTCCAAGAATCAATTCCGAGAGCAGCCTTATCAAGGCCTTTCAACCATTGTTTCGCAGTGCCAATTAGAGAAAAAGGAAATAAGACCCATCGAATTTGGTCTTGAGTTACACCGGTTTGAGAAATCGCATCACAATAGTCACAAAAAGTCTCCATATGAAAATGAGGGTCTTCACTAGGCATCCCCCCAAATTAGCTTCTTTCGACTAATTGGATAAATGCGGATTTGGCAATAAAATTTCTGGTTAGATGTTGTGGTGTGGGAGTACCATTGGGTAGGTTCTCCTCTGTGGGTACGGAATGTGATGAAAACTTAGGCATTGTGGGTTGATTTTGTGTTGGATTTTGTGTTGGGTTCTCCTCACCTTCTCTTGCAAAAGGGTTGGTGAACTCAATAATATTCGATTGAATATCTACAACCTCACCAATACCTCTCAAAGTTCTCCTAGCAAGTCTTCTATTGGTTGTCAAAGTTCTCTCAATTTCGCAATCAAAGGATAACAAGTCACCTTGTGACCTTCTAGACATAAAAAATATCAAACAACTCGAAAACAATTAGAACAAACCTTGAGGAGTTTTATTTCCTCAAGGCAAAGAAAGACACAACTAATAACAATATAAGAAAATATAAATCAAGTTAACACCGTCCCCGGCAACGGCGCCATTTTTGGTCGGAGTCTATACTTTTTGGTTACTTGTCGTTAGGAGCACCTAGACCAAAACACAATTTATAACTTCACAAACAACTCTAAAATTAGTAAAGAGGCAAGTAAAGGTCGGATCCCAAGGGACGGGAATTGAGACGAGATTTCTATTGCAACTAGTGGTGTCTTAGGGGTGTCACAATTGGGGTTTGATGTAGAAGATCACTAAACTAAATAGCAATGAAAGTAAACAAGCAAGATGAATTAAAAGGGATATAAACAATTGATAAAAAGGCACTAGGGTGTCATGGGGTCATAAGGGATTCATGGGAATTGATCATACAAACATATTCTCAAGTTATAAGCAAGCAATTATTGTTGTGATGGATTGAGTTGGTTTATATCTTACAATCCTAGGAAAGTTTGGGTCCTGGAGCCGAATCGATTAGATTGTACTACACCTACAAGTCGACTTAGTCTTCCCTACTCAACAACAGGCGTGGACTAATGAGACTCGAGTTGGTTTATGTCTTACAAGTCTCATTGAAAAGATAGGTGATGGGTAAAAAATGCAAGGATTCATAGGCTCACATTTCATCAAACATAACATGTGCATGAGTTGAGATCACAACAAGCAAGCAAATAAACTATGAAAGCATATTAATTTAAGCATGAATCATTCCCCATGTTGGTTTCCCCTAATTACCCATTAACCCTAGCTAAGGTAACTACTCACTCATTATCATGTTGAACATGCTAGCAAGGTTGTCAATCATACCAACAAAGTGAAACATGATAATAAATGAAAGTGATTAACAATAATTAAAGAGGGATTAAGAGAATTATACCTACTAATGATTCCAATAATAAAGCAAAGAATAAAAGAAGTACTTGATGCTTGATTGAGAGGTTGTCAATCTCCCAATAATAACCCAAATAATCTTCAATTACCTAAAACAAAGGATGAACAAGAGAGAGATTAAGGAAATAAAACTTGTATTAAAACTTGATTAATTGTTGATTACAAGATTAAAGAGAGATTTGATTGATATTAACTACACTAAAGATTGCTAAGAAGAACATGCTCTTCTAATTAGGCTAATGGGGTATTTATAGTGGGGATTAGGTGGATGAATTAGGGTTAACTAAGGGCTTAAATGACGATTAAGTCCCTACTTAAGGAAACGCCGGTCTTTTTGGAAAGACTCCGGTCTCTAGGGAGACTCCGGTCTCTAGAAAAAGATGTGCATCCTTCCTTAAAGCTTGAAGAAGACGAAATGGGTCTGCCTGGGAATCCGGGCGTCTTTAGCACGGGACGGGCGGATTTGGTGGTTTCTTCCCGGGCGTCTAGGAGTGAAGACGGGCGTCTTCTAGAGTCTTTACCCGGGTGTCTTGGGGAGAAGACACACGGATTGTGGTGGTGGAGACGGGAGTCTTCTAGGGAAGACGCACGGATTGCTGGGCAGTCTCGTTTCTTCTTCTTTTCTTCCTTTTTCTTCATAAAATCCTTGGGGATTTCCTCGGGTATGCAAGGATCTTTTCTCATCATTGCCCATCTACTATAGTATGTACAAAGGCCTTCTAATCTTGTCTCTCCTTGATGCTTGGTCATTGAATTAAATCAATTTAGCCTCATTTTGCCATGAAAATGCAAGGTTTGCACTCCTTTCCGACCAAGGGATCAAAACCTCAAAGAATATGCAAAACAAAGAACTAAAGACAATAAATGACCCAAATATGCACTAAAAAGCATGGGAACAAGGCTAATTCGGGGACTAAATGTGCTCTAATTATGGTCACATCACTTTCGGCGACCGTTGCATTTCAAAAAACCACGCCATTTTAGGCCGCCGTAATGACGATTTGCTAACCCGGTTTTCTATAACCACTTCAAAAAAACACACCTTTTTAAGATGTCGTAATGACGATTTTTAAACCCGTTTTTCTATAACCACTTCAAAAAGCACGCCTTTTTAGGCCGTCGTAATGACAATTTTCGAACCCAGTTTTCTATAACCACTTCAAAAAGCACGCCTTTTTAGGCCGTCGTAATGACGATTTTCAAAACCCGGTTTTCCATAACCTTTTCAAAAAGCAGGCCTTTTTAGGCCGTCGTAATGAGGAGTTTCAAAACCCGGTTTTCTATAACCACTTCAAAAAGCACGCCAATTTAGGCCGTCGTAATGACGATTTTCAAACCCGGTTTTCTACAACCATTTCAAAAGTACGCCTTCTTAGGCCGTCGTAATAACGATTTCAAACCTGGTTTCCACAACCATTTCAAAAACACCTTTTTACGCCGTTATAATTGCCGCGTCAAGACACGGATTTTAACCCGTCTCCCGCCGACTGGATGGCTCTTTGAAAACCCGAAAATGACACACACCCTTTTTCGAGGCTTTTCAAATCCCGAGAACCATGCACCGTCCTCGGGACCATAACCTTTTAAAACCTTTCAAAACTCGATTTTCAAAACATTCGATTTTGGATTTTAAAAACTGTCTTCGGAAACAGCATATTTTTTTCAGAGCCGCCGCAACTCAAACTCAAACCATCTTTTGAAAGGAAACTTAGGACAAATTTTCAACTGGTCGACCTTTTGAAGATCCCTACTCTTCGGAAGCCGTCCATAAAACGGCAAATGAATCTTTTTGAAAATTTCTATTTTTGAAAATTTCAGTCCACCATTCCAATTCCGCCTCGTGTCTATCGAGTCGAAGCAAGTGTACTTATGGGTCTTTACTTATGATTTGTCTAACCTCGAGACTCGTTTAACGGCGTCACGGTATTACGTTGAACACGGGTCAAAGTTTGGTCAACACCATCACATCATAAATCGAGTTAGCACCGAGGCACCACACCTGGTTGTCCACGTCTTGTTGAGTCTGAAGTGTCTTTCCGTCTTTTGTCTTGTCAGCGCTTAGTTGTTAAACCGTGTCGGATTAGGTTGTTACGGGAGCCATTTTCTGCCTAAGAAGCCATAGTCCCGTCTTCAGTATCATCCAACAACAAACAATAGAGATCTCACGACTGCTCAGCTAGCTTGCCTACTCACCGCTCTTAAGGTCACCCTAGAGTGTCCAAGCCAAAACCACCGGTAGAGGCTATCATGGATCTACAACAACTGGATCTCGCCCCTATGGTTAAATAAATAAAATCGACGAGGTCAACCTCGTCGAGCCAACCACAAAGAAAACTGAGTGTCCTCATAGGGTGTTCACAAACTTGGGAACAACCTACGCCATTGCCCTAAAAATACTCATGGACCAAGGGAAACTACAGCCAATTGGGCCCACTCCAAACCCATCCGAGACCAAGAAAACCCGTTTTAGAATCCCAATGCCTACTGCTAATACCACCAGGGTAAAGGTTATGACACAGAGGCCTGCTTTAAACTAAAGCACGTCATTCAAGATATGATTTAGAAAAGGGAATTACCTTTACCTCCACCCACAAACCAAACAACAAAACGAACCCCTTGGGTATCCATGCGATCTCTGATGACGAGCCTACTCTGGATTGCTCACACCTTATCCTACGTATTGATGACGAGATGAACGCCTTGGAAAACGATACCCCCGATAGGATGTTCGTGTTCAGCGCTGCAACCATGGTCACCATGTTCCAATAGGTTGAAGAAGCCATAGCCAGTCTCTCACAAAGGATTACCCGACTTGAAGACGCATACCACCGGTTGACTTTCAACCCACCAACACCAACACCAACACCACGTCCAAGGGAGGGTCCTACAAGCACCAAAAACTCCCCTTACAAGAAAGGATTGCTCCCGCGGCCCTTCTAACATGCGCCCCAAAATAATCAACCCCACAATAATCAACAACGCAAAAACTACGCCCCACAAGAACTTCCCCTACAAAAAATACTCGTCGAGGAATACCCCTCTTAGGTACCCTCATGATCCCGAAATCAACGATATCTGGAGAGAAAACATAGAGGATGTCTACATTGTTCCGGGAAAGGGCAAACAAGCAAAACAGATCGGTCATCTTACCCGGTCCGGACGCCCCTACCAAAATCCGAACAATTCAACAACCATTCCAAAAACGAATGACAAAGTCATCTTGGACGTGGACACTCAACCCAAGGTTACCGAAAACTCGATCCTTAAACAACTGCAAAAAGTGAAGGCCGAAATTTCAATTTGGCAACTGATTGCTACATCCTTCGAACATCGGCAGGCTTTGCTACAAGCCTTGGGAAAGTTGACAGTTCTCTCTACCTCCTCTCCTGAGGAAGTTTTAGCACACATGACAAGGGATGTCCCCGACCTGAGCAAGCCGGTCATCTTCTCTCACGATGATATCCCTCCATTTGGAGCCAACCATAACCTGGCCCTGTACATCACCGTACAATGCCTCAAGAAGAATGCGCTTATGGTTCTAGTGGATGACGGATCTGCGATCAATGTCATTCCCCTTAAGACGGTTACAAACTGGGAATCAAGGAAGCTGACTTGGTCCCGACTAATCAAGGGGTGTGCGCCTATGACGACACCCGTCGTAAGGTTGCGGGGCTCATCACCTTGACCATCACAACTGGACCCTTGGAAAGACAAGCTAGTTTTCAGGTGTTCGACATTGACGCCTCTTTCAACATGCTTCTGGGACGCCCCTGGATTCACGCCGCCAAGGCCGTCACATCAACCCTTGATCAGAAAATCAGGGTCCTTTTCGACGGGAAAATAATCACTATTCCGGCATCCCTGATCAAGGCTATCATGAAGAAGAGAATAGCCTCTCAGGTCATTGAAGAGGACGACAGCGAAATGTGGGGATTCCAAGCTGTGAATGCCCTAACCGATGAATCAGCATCCTTCGATTTTGAGCCATTCTCCAACCTCACAGTCAACCGCATTCTAATGCGCTAAGGTTATTTCTCAGGCCTACCTCTCAATCCACTAAAGAGCACCTTGCCTCCCATGAAGCAGGTCAAGGTCCATAACATCCCCTTCGGGCTAGGCTATGAGCCTACTGATGAAGACATCCATGAAATGAATCTCCTAATATGGAAGCGCAAAAAGCACGCAGTCATCCTCCGTCCCTACCAGCTGACTCTCAATGGATACTTCGTCCTCGAGGGAGAGTCCGAGCTCTACAACGGCTTTCCTGAGCCAATTTATGACTCCGTAGCTAAGGTCAAACACCCGGGCGTAGAAGTCTTTCAAGACTGCTACTTCATCCCCGACAGCACCAAAGCTGCGTCAACCAAATCTGAGTCGACCCCATACCTTGACGGGCAAGCCGTCAGTCTCCTCTTCGGAGAAGACAACATTAAACACCTCGGCTATGAAGACATCATCAAGATTACTTTAAAAGATAACCATTTTGATCCCACCGCCTTAATCTCTAATACTGACTCAGAGAAAGCTACACAAGGCTGGAGTGAAACTGTCACGTGGACCGAAGGCCAAGGCCGCATTCTAAGGATCACGATAGGAGAAGGCCCTATGTTCAAAGAGCGAAGTGAAGAAGAGTCTCAGTTAGAGTCAGAGTCAGAATCTGTCTTGGCTCCTAGCGCTGCTGATGTCCCGGTCAAAGTCCCCTTTCCACTGTTTTATCACAAACTTGTGTCTGCTTCAGAGGCTGAGTCAACTAGGGTCATCCCCACTCCCACGGAAGGTAGAAACCTGGAGCCTGTTCTATGGGCCACCTCCTCTGCTATGTCGCCCCTGACTGCCCATGAGATGTCTGTCCTATCCGAGCTTTTCGCTCAAGTCGACTTAATGAACGCTAAATTTGCTTATGACTCGTCTCAATTTAACTACAATGCCATTCTGAACGAATATAAGGAATTTCACTTGAGTGATTACCCACCTCACCTAGCTAAAGAACTTGACAAACGAGAAGATATGACCCCCATCATTGAGGAGACCGAACTTATTAACGTAGGGACCGATAAGACACGTCAAGAACTTAGGATAGGGACCACCCTTGACTCCTCGGAAAGACAACAGTTCATCGACCTCCTACACGAATACAAGGACGTATTCGCATGGTCCGACAAAGACATGCCTGGGATCGACAGGGAGATTGAAGAGCACAGGATACCCATTAAACCCCGAGCTAAGCCTGTGAAACAAAAGTTGCGCCGTATGCACTCCGAATGGGCCCTGAAAATCAAGGAAGTCGTATACAAACAGTTCAAAGCCGGATTCATCAAAGTTTCATAATAATCTTACTGGGTGGCCAACATAGTTCCTGTACCCAAGAAAGAAGGGAGAATTCAAGTTTGCGTCGACTTCAGGGACCTGAACAAAGCATGTCCAAAAGACGACTTCCCTCTGCTACATGTTGACATCCTGGTGGATAACACACCGCCGATCATGCGCTATTATCATTCATGGATGGGTATATTGGGTACAACCAGATAAAAATAGCTGAGGAAGACATGCACAAGACTGCATTCACTACACAGTGAGGTACATATTACTACACTGTCATGTCTTTCGGTCTAATCAACGCCGGAGCAACTTATCAAAGAACCGCCACCACTCTCCTACATGACATGATGCACAAGGAAGTGGAGGTATATGTCGATGACATGATTGTCAAATCAAAAGAGCGGGACGGCCACATCAGCGCCCTTCGAAAATTCTGCGGTCGCCTTTGGAAATACAACATGAGACTAAATTTTAAGAAGTGTGCATTCGGGGTCACCTCCGGAAAACTCATGGGACACGTCGTCAGTAAAAGAGGCATTGAAATTGATCCTACCAAAATTAAGGCTCTTCAACAAATGCCTCCGCCTAAAAACGAGCAGGAGATTTGAGGGTTTCCCGGTCAGGTCCAATACATCAACCGCTTCATAGCCAAGCTCACTATGATTTGTAAACCAATCTTTAAGAAGCTTCGCGCCTTTGATCACACTGATTGGGTGACTGTCAAAAGGCTTTCGACAGGATGAAGGAAATCCTATCCAAACCTCCTGTCCTCATGCCACCTCAACGAGGAATTCCCTTATCCTTATACCTAACTGTCACCAGAACACCCATGGGAGCAATGTTAGCACAAACAGTCGATGGCAAAGAACGAGCCCTCTACTATATCAGCAAAAAGTTAATCGAATATGAAACAAAATACACCCAACTGGAATAGAAATGCCTTTCCCTGGTCTGGTCAACAAAGAAGCTGCGACCTTAGATGCTCAGCTACACGGTTCACATCTACTCCAAGATGGACCCGGTCAAATACATCTTCGAAAAACCCATACTAAACGGAAGGCTGCCTAGATGGACCCTCATGCTATCCGAATTTGACCTCAAATTCGTACCCCTCAAGGTTATCAAACGAAGGGAAGTCACCGATTTCCTGGCAGAAAACCCCGTCAACGACGATACAACGATCGATACATGGTCACTTCCTGACGAAGATATCCTTTGTGCCAACACCGACGCATGGGACCTATACTTCGATGGTGCATCAAACCTGAGAGGCTTGGGGGTAGGAATCCTTCTAATATCACTGGAAGGGGAACATGTTCCGATCTCAGTCAATCTAGACTTCGGCTTCACCAACAATGCCGCCGAATATAAAGCATGCCTCATCCGCCTACAAGCAGCCATAACACTAGGCATCAAGAAATTGAGGGTCCACGGCGATTCCTCACTCATAATAAATGAGGTGTCCGGATCATGGACAAACCGAAGCGATAGCTTAGCACCCTACGGAGCAAAAATAAATCAAGAAGCCGAATTCTTTGACCAAGTCGACTACTTCCACTTGCCACGAGAGGAAAATCAATTTGCTGATACCTTAGCAAAACTTGCGGCGCTCGTCAACATACCTGATGACGTGACATCGATGCCCCTATGTGTTGAGAGAAGGAGCGTGCCAGCTCACATCTGCTGCGTCAACAACGATGAGGAGAACCATGTCGAACCTTGGTACAAAACCATCCTCAAATACAAAACCAAAAATGAATTCCCTCCCAACTCTGATACAAGAGAACAAAGAGCCATCCTTTTACTTGCATCACAATTCATGATAAACCAAGAAAAACTAAAAAAAAGAACACCTCAGGGAATTCTTCTCCTTTGCATTGATCACCACAAAGCCGAAAAAGTCATGAGAGAGGTCCACGACGGAGAATGCGGCCCTCACATAAGCGCAACGATGCTAGCCCGAAAAATCATGCGGTTAGGCTACTACTGGACAACCATGGAAGCCGATTGTAGAAACTACGTCAAACATTGCCACAATTGCCAAATCTTTGCCAACATACAACACACACCACCATCCCTCTTATACATCATGACATCACCCTGGTGTTTCTCGACCTGGGGCATGGACGTCATCAGGAAAGTCAACCCGATAGGCACCAAGGGGCATTGCTTCGTCCTCTTCGCCATCGACTACTTCACCAAATGGGTGGAAGCGCAGTTCTATGCAGTCTTGACCACCAAACAAGTGGCCAAGTTCATCCAGGACAACATCCATCTGCAGATATGGGGTACCCCATGAAATCATCAGCGACCAAGGCTCCCACTTCCGATCGGAAACATAAGCCTTGCTAGACAAATCCAAAATTACGCGGCATCAATCATTGGTTGGTTTGCTTTGAGCTTAGATTTCGGTTACTTGTCGTTAGGAGCACCTAGACCAAAACAATATTTATAACTTCACAAACAACTCTACTACTAGTAAAGAGGCAAGTAAATGTCGGATCCCAAGGGACGGGTATTGATGTAGGATTTTCAATTGCAAGTAGTGGTGTCTAGGGGTGTCACAATTTGGGTTGAGATAAGGAGATCACTAAACTAAATAACAATTAAAGTATACAAGCAAGATGACTAAAATGAGATGTAAACAATTGTTAAAAGCACTAGGGTGTCATGGGTTCATAGGGGATTCATAGGAATTAATCATACAAACATATTCTGAAATTATAAGCAAGCAATTATTGTTGTGATAGGATCGAGTTGGTTTATATCTTACAATCCTAGGAAGGTTTGGGTCCCGGAGCAGAATCAATTAGATTGTATAACACCTACAAGTCGACTTAATCCTCCCTACTCAACTATACGCATGGTTTAATGAGACTCGAGTTGGTTTATGTCTTACAAGTCTCATTGAAAAGGTAAGTGATGGGTAAAAAATGCAAGGATTCATAGGCTCGCATTTCATCAAACATAACATGTGCATAAGTTGAGATCACAACAAGCAAGCAAATAAATTATGAAAAAATATTAAATTAAGCATGAATCATCCCCCATATTGGTTTCCCCTAATTACCCATTAACCCTAGTTAAGGAAACTACTCACTCATTATCAAGTTTAACATGTTAACAAGGTTGTCAATCATATTAACAAAGCAAAACATGATGAATAAATGAAGATGATTAACAATAATTAAAAAGGGATTAAAAGAGTTATACCTAATGATAATTCCAAAATAATAATGCAAAGAATAATAGAAGTACTTGATGATTGATTGAAGGTTATAAATCTCCCAATAAACCCAAATAATCTTCAATTACACAAGATAAAAGATGAACAAACGAGAAATTAAGGAAATGAGATTTGTATTAATATTTGATTAGAAGTTGATTACAAGATTAAAGAGAGATTAGAATAGTATAAACTACACTAAAGATTGATAAGAAGAACATGATAATCGAATTAGACTAATGGGGTATTTATAGTGGGGATTAGGTGCACAAATTAGGGTTACTAAGGGCTTAAATGACGATTAAGTCCTTGAGGAATCGCTCCTCTCAAGAAAAGATGTGGGTCTCCTTTTAGCTAGTCTTCCAAAAATATGCGCATCTCAAATGAAGAAAGAAGAGGATGTGCCCCTCTGGAGTACAATCCGAGCGTCCAAGGGTCGGGACAGGCGGATTGGGGAGCTGTTGGACGAGCGGCTTGGTGGCTTGGATGAGCGTCCTGGGGAGCTGTTGGACGGGCGTCCCGATGGTTGGGACGAGTGGATTATGTACAAAAGCCTTCTAGTCTTATCTTCTCTTTGATGCTTGGTCATTAGATTCGATCAATTTAGATTTATTTTGCCATGAAAATGCAAGGTTTGCACTCCTCTCCTACCATGGAAACAAAACCTCAAAGAATATGCAAAACAAAGGACTAAAGATAGTAAATGACCCAAATATGCACTAAAAAGCATCGGAACAAGGCTAATTCGGGGACTAAATATGCTCAAATATTGATCACATCAAATATCCCCAAACCGAACCTTTGCTCGTCCTGAGTAAAGAGATGACAAAACTAGGACCCTTACCTAAACTATCCTACTAATATAGCCGATATGAGACAATTAGCGGGTCTCACTCCGCCCCTTCAACTCACAACAAGACAACCATAAGGTAGGATGCCTTCTTGCAAAGCAAGGTGGGTCTTGCCAAAATGGCGACACATCCAATCATTAAAGCACACAAAATCAAGTAATGGATGCATCTACAAAAAGAATAGCCACTTTCCTCATCTAAGTGGCAGAAATTATCTAAAGGGGAAGCAATTCCAGAGTACACACTCCTTCATAGATATGCTTTCTTCAAACTACTAAGCCTAGAAGGATACCAATAAATCACCTCCAAGTTGTGACAAGCTAGGGTACCTTTGTCCTCAATCGTTAAATGCTTTTGTCAAGAATAGACTCCTTATGGTGTTAGGAACACTGGAGGATCGCGGAATTCCCCTTCTTGCCTAGACAAGAAGAAGGGTCGTCCCCTCTCTATCATGCACAAAAATGGATACGATGGGTAAAGGGATCAATAGTATTTGAGTTTCATTTGGGAGTTTGCTTTTGTTGTTGTTTTTTGTTTTTTTTTTCCCAATTTCTTGTGGCATTTGACATTTGAGAACACTTTATTTTTCCCATTTCTTTTGATTTTTGACATTTCAATACTTGACAACTTTTCAACTTTTTGTATTTTCTTTTGAACATTTTTAAAGTCACCCCAATTAGTAACGAGGGTGCCTTATATTTGAAGCATAGGGGTTTTTATTTTTGTTACTCCTCTTTTCTTTTGATGCATTTGCAAACTTTTTGTCTTTTCATTTCATTTCTTGAACTCAATTTGAATAATTTTCGTGCCCATTCCCTTTGATGACAAAATGTATGGTAGAACATGGATGAATGATGGTTGCATGGTTTCAAGTGTCACCTTGGAATAAACGGTAGCCAAGGAGTTATCACACCACAAGGTACTCTTGGCTAGGTCTTAATCTATGGGTCAAAGGATACTAACATGACACATCCTAGGTTGTTTTACAAGTATTCTACAAGCAAAGTCTTCAGAAGAAAAAGCATCTACTAGGGCCTATATACACTTGTCAAGCTTCCCAAATAGATGGTTTCCCAAAAAATTTCCTAAATGCAACTAACATATATACATCCTAGTGCATATGCTTCTACCAACTAGTATGCCAAATAATCTAAATGCAATCCTAAATTTACATTGTTTATACCGCATCAATCAAAATAAAGCCACATAGTCATTAACATAAATAGGAACAAGGAGATCGGAAAGATCATACCATGCGGTCTTCTATATCCTCATGTCTCGGATGTGGCGTAGTCAATGAATGTGAACAAGGATGAACAAACACAATATATACAAAATAATATATACAAAACTATACTACAAAGGAAATGAACTTGTTTTTAGATTTTCAATATTTCAATTTTTTTGGATTTTTCGAAATTTTTTGATTTTTTGGGATTTTGAATAAAAGTCAAGTTAGAATTTCCCATCCCCACATTAGTATGGACATTGTCCTCAATGGCCAATACGATAGGAAATTATGCAATGAGTATGCATGATTTCTAAACTAAATGCAAACTATGCTAAGCTACACTACCCATGATGCATGCGTTTTTGTTATGGCGGAGAGCATAATTTTAATTAGCTCCCAATGCATATGCATGGACTTCCCCAAACCAAAATAGACATTATTTCTAACGTCATGAATTTCGGGGGAGTTTATGCACATTGAATGCAATGCATGAAACTATAGATTGTCATTTTTGATTTTACAAGTTGGGAACAAAGATAAAGAACACCTTAATCAAGATGTGGAATCATGTCCACTCTCACTTTCACTTGCTTGTTCTTCCTCAATGTCCTCTTTTTGAGCTTCTTCTTCTTGAACCTCTTCTTCTTGAACCTCCAACCTTGCCTCATGGACTACCAAAGCCTTTGACAATTGTTTTGCTTGAAGAGCTAGTTGCCTGTTTGAAAGTGTCTTCTTTGGGGGTGCCTTGTTACCTCCTTTAGTTCTTGCCATTATCCTTTGCTTGATTACACCAATGAAAGATTGAAATCTTCAATTTTTAGTTATACCCAAATCGATTTAAGATGAATGAATGTTGCTTTGTATCCTAAAAATCGACTCAAAGGTTGAAGATTTTCTTGTTTGAATCACTTAATGTTGCAAAAAGAGTGATTAATTTTTGTTTTGGATTTGATTTGGTTGAGGAAATTTGATTTTGTTGATGGAGAGGGTGATGGTTTTTGGGTAGTGTTTGTATGTTGAAGAAATGAGAATGAATGGGAGAAAAAGAGTTTAAATCAATCGTTATATTTGAAAGTGCAGCAGAGGACGAGCGGACCAGGCATCGGGACGGGCGGATTCTTCAATGTTTAGCCCAGGAAAAGACGCCACATGACGAGCGTCTTGCTTCTAAGACGAGCGGATTCCTTGGGTAGGGACGAGCGTCTTTCTGGGTGGACGCTCAGATTCCTTTACAGAGAAAATCCCTGATTTTTGCTAATAAAAAGACGAGCGTCTTTTGTGAAGGACGGCCGTCCAGAATAAGACGAGCGGATTCTCAGCTGAGACTCTCGGATTCTTTTACAGACCAGTTTTTTTGTATTCTGCAGCTCTACCAGATGAGCGTCTGGTGATTTTGGACGCTCGGGTTCTTCAGGACGAGCGGATTGTCCATTTGGACGCTCGGATTACTCCTTGACCACACGGATTCAAGTCCATCCGTGGGTACATCATAACCCGTGCCATTTTCATTCTTAAATTCTCGTGTTCTTCATTGTAGGGGCACTACAAAGTCATGAATAGCCTAGGCAATTGCTATCCCCACACTAAGGTAAAGCACTACACATCAATAAAATCATAAGTCCCTCCCTCACTTCTCTCAAAATGATGAATATCTTGATCAAGGCACAAAAATATAAACCCAAAAATGACAAAAATGCAATGTAATAATTAAAATGCAAGTTAGAGAGTTAGAATATTTACAAATAGTGGTTTAGGGAGGACTCCACCAAACTCTCATCCAATGTGAGATGTCAAGTGGGCATGTTCAACGTGTTGTTGATGTTGCTCAACACCTTGAAGAAGTAGTCGAAAGCTTGATCATTATCATGATAAAGGTCCTCAATAGATTTTTGCACTTGTTGTTCTCCATGATGGTTTTGGTTCATAGCATTACCAATATAGGGATTGAATATCCCTTCGAACTCATCATACCAAAGACCGCAAACTTCATCTACTTGATCATTAAAAATTTCTTGAGTTGATAGAGACAACTCTCCTTCTTTCTTGTCTTGGCTAATGAAGCCATCTTCTTCACTTGTCATGAGTGAGCTTTTCAAGCTCTCATTGTTTCTATTTCCTTGCTCTTTTGATGGAGCATCATCCAATTTCTTTTTCCATTGAAATTCCAACTTCTTCCTATCATCCTTCCGACTATAGTGATCAACCATAAAGCATGGTTCATGCAAATGGGGAGCTCTCATGGTCTTGTCAAGATTGAAAGTTATGGTTTCATCTCCCACTTCAAGGGTGAGTTCTCCATGCTTCACATTGATCACTGCTTCCGCAGTGTGGAAGAAAGGTCTTCCTAAGATAATAGGAATGTTAGAGTCTTCTTCCATGTCAACAATAACAAAATCCACCGGGATGAAGAATTTTCCAATTCTCACGGGAACATCTTCCCATACCCCTAAAGGTGTCTTTGTTGATCTATCCGCCATTTGAAGCGTGATGTTGGTACATTTGAGTTCTCCCATTCCTAGCCTCTTGCTAACCGAATATGGTATGACACTAACACTTGCCCGAAGGTCACATAAAGCTTTGTTGATTGTAGTGTCACCAATAGTGCATGGAATGGAGAAGCTTCCCGGATCCTTGAGTTTTGGAGGTGAACTCCCTTGAAGGATGGCACTAATCACCTTAGTGAAGGCAATAGTCTCAAGCTTCCGGATTGATTTCTTCTTCGTAAGGATGTCCTTCATGTACTTTGCATAGGCCGGAAAGTGATTGATCATTTCCATGAAAGGAATCGAGATTTCTAAATTCTTCACAATTTCCATGAATTTTTCAAGTTGGTCATCAAACTTAGGCTTAGCTTGACGACTCGGGAATGGAAGTCTAATCACAATGGGCTCCTTCTCTTTGGCCTTTTCTTCACTTTTCTTTGAAACTTCTTGATTGGTGGGTTCTTCTTCCCTAGTGTTTTGCACAACTCTTTCCTTGTCACTAGCTTCCACAACTTCATCCTCAACTTGCTTCTTTGGTCCTTCATATCTCGTACCACCCCTCAAGTGGATGGCACTAATCGTTTCATGTCTTGGGGGATTACTTTGAGGTGGTAATTGCCCCTTTTGTCTTTGAGAGTTCGAAGATGGTAGTTGGGTCAATTGAATTTACAACATTTTTGTGTGGGCAAGGATGTTGTTGATGGTAATGTCTTTTGCTTGGCTATCTTTTTGCATTTGAGTGAAAAATTCTTGTTGATTCTTTTGCATTTGGAGGACCGCTTTTTGAACATCAAAACCTTGGTCATTTTGTTGATTGTATGGAGTTTGATTTTGATCACCTTGGTTTTGGTTGAAAAAGGGTCTTTGATTTTTGTTTCTTATGGGAGGTGGGGTGTATGTTGGTTGAGGGTTTTGAACCTTTTGGCTTTTGTATGAGAGATTTGGGTGGAATTTGGTGTTTTCATTGTAAAAGTTGGAATAAGAGGTACCACTTTTGTATGCTTGAAAAGCATTCACTTGCTCATTCGTTCCCCTACATTCACTTTGGTCATGTCCCAAAGCTCCACAATTCTCACATATCCGACTTGGGATTGATGAAGATGCCACCATGGCATTAACATGATGCTTTGGTGATTTTGAGGCTTCTTCAAGCTTAGCCATATCCTCCTCAAACTTCAAGTTGATAGTATCAATATAAGCACTAAGTTGAGCACCCAATTGAGTAATGGATGCATCTACAAAAAGAATAGCCACTTTCCTCATCTAAGTGGCAGAAATTATCTAAAGGGGAAGCAATTCCAGAGTACACACTCCTTCATAGATATGCTTTCTTCAAACTACTAAGCCTAGAAGGATACCAATAAATCACCTCCAAGTTGTGTCAAGCTAGGGTACCTTTGTCCTCAATCGTTAAATGCTTTTGTCAAGAATAGACTCCTTATGGTGTTAGAAACACTGGAGGATCGCGGAATTCCCCTTCTTGCCTAGACAAGAAGAAGGGTCGTCCCCTCTCTATCATGCACAAAAATGGATACGATGGGTAAAGGGATCAATAGTATTTGAGTTTCATTTGGGAGTTTGCTTTTGTTGTTGTTTTTTGTTTTTTTTTTTCCGAATTTCTTGTGGCATTTGACATTTGAGAACACTTTGTTTTTCCCATTTCTTTTGATTTTTGACATTTCAATACTTGACAACTTTTCAACTTTTTGTATTTTCTTTTGAACATTTTTAAAGTCACCCCAATTAGTAACGAGGGTGCCTTAAATTTGAAGCATAGGGGTTTTTATTTTTGTTACTCCTCTTTTCTTTTGATGCATTTGCAAACTTTTTGACTTTTCATTTCATTTCTTGAACTCAATTTGAATAATTTTCGTGCCCATTCCCTTTGATGACAAAATGTATGGTAGAACATGGATGAATGATGGTTGCATGGTTTCAAGTGTCACCTTGGAATAAACGGTAGCCAAGGAGTTATCACACCACAAGGTACTCTTGGCTAGGTCTTAATCTATGGGTCAAAGGATACTAACATGACACATCCTAGGTTGTTTTACAAGTATTCTACAAGCAAAGTCTTCAGAAGAAAAAGCATCTACTAGGGCCTATATACACTTGTCAAGCTTCCCAAATAGATGGTTTCCCAAAAAATTTCCTAAATGCAACTAACATATATACATCCTAGTGCATATGCTTCTACCAACTAGTATGCCAAATAATCTAAATGCAATCCTAAATTTACATTGTTTATACCGCATCAATCAAAATAAAGCCACATAGTCATTAACATAAAGAGGAACAAGGAGATCGGAAAGATCATACCATGCGGTCTTCTATATCCTCATGTCTCGGATGTGGCGTAGTCAATGAATGTGAACAAGGATGAACAAACACAATATATACAAAACAATATATACAAAACTATACTACAAAGGAAATGAACTTGTTTTTGGATTTTCAATTTTTCAATTTTTTTGGATTTTTCGAAATTTTTTGATTTTTTTGGATTTTGAATAAAAGTCAAGTTAGAATTTCCCATCCCCACATTAGTATGGACATTGTCCTCAATGGCCAATACGATAGGAAATTATACAATGAGTATGCATGATTTCTAAACTAAATGCAAACTATGCTAAGCTACACTACCCATGATGCATGCGTTTTTGTTATGGCGGAGAGCATAATTTTAATTAGCTCCCAATGCATATGCATGGACTTCCCCAAACCAAAATAGATATTATTTCTAACGTCATGAATTTCGGGGGAGTTTATGCACATTGAATGCAATGCATGAAACTATAGATTGTCATTTTTGATTTTACAAGTTGGGAACAAAGATAAAGAACACCTTAATCAAGATGTGAAATCATGTCCACTCTCACTTTCACTTGCTTGTTCTTCCTCAATTTCCTCTTCTTGAGCTTCTTCTTATTGAACCTCTTCTTCTTGAACCTCCAACCTTGCCTCATGGACTACCAAAGCCTTTGACAATTGTTTTGCTTAAAGAGCTAGTTGCCTGTTTGAAAGTGTCTTCTTTGGGGGTGCCTTGTTACCTCCTTTAGTTCTTGCCATTATCCTTTGCTTGATTACACCAATGAAAGATTGAAATCTTCAATTTTTAGTTATACCCAAATCGATTTAAGATGAATGAATGTTGCTTTGTATCCTAAAAATCGACTCAAAGGTTGAAGATTTTCTTGTTTGAATCACTTAATGTTGCAAAAGGAGTGATTAATTTTTGTTTTTGATTTGATTTGGTTGAATTTGGTTGAGGAAATTTTATTTTGTTGATGGAGAGGATGAGGGTTTTTGGGTAGTGTTTGTATCTTGAAGAAATGAGAAAGAATGGGAGAAAAAGAGTTTAAATCAATCGTTATATTTGAAAGTGCAGCAGAGGACGAGCGGACCAGGCATCGGGACGGGCGGATTCTTCAATGTTTAGCCCAGGAAAAGACGCCACATGACGAGCGTCTTGCTTCTAAGACGAGCGGATTCCTTGGGTAGGGACGAGCGTCTTTCTGGGTGGACGCTCGGATTCCTTTACAGAGAAAATCCCTGATTTTTGCTATTAAAAAGACGAGCGTCTTTTGTGAAGGCCGGCCGTCCAGAATAAGACGAGCGGATTCTCAGCTGAGACTCTCGGATTCTTTTACAGACCAGTTTTTTTGTATTCTGCAGCTCTACCAGATGAGCGTCTGGTGATTTTGGACGCTCGGGTTCTTCAGGACGAGCGGATTGTCCATTTGGACGCTCGGATTCCTCCTTGACCACACGGATTCAGGTCCATCCGTGGGTACATCAGAACCCGTGCCATTTTCATTCTTAAATTCTCGTGTTCTTCATTGTAGGGGCACTACAAAGTCATGAATAGCCTAGGCAATTGCTATCCCCACACTAAGGTAAAGCACTACACATCAATAAAATCATAAGTCCCTCCCTCACTTCTCTCAAAATGATGAATATCTTGATCAAGGCACAAAATTATAAACCCAAAAATGACAAAAATGCAATGTAATAATTAAAATGCAAGTTAGAGAGTTAGAATATTTACAAATGGTGGTTTAGGGAGGACTCCACCAAACTCTCATCCAATGTGAGATGTCAAGTGGGCATGTTCAACGTGTTGTTGATGTTGCTCAACACCTTGAAGAAGTAGTCGAAAGCTTGCTCATTATCATGATAAAGGTCCTCAATAGATTTTTGCACTTGTTGTTCTCCATGATGGTTTTGGTTCATAGCATTACCAATATAGGGATTGAATATCCCTTCGAACTCATCATACCAAAGACCGCAAACTTCATCTACTTGATCATTAAAAATTTCTTGAGTTGATAGAGACAACTCTCCTTCTTTCTTGTCTTGGCTAATGAAGCCATCTTCTTCACTTGTCATGAGTGAGCTTTTCAAGCTCTCATTGTTTCTATTTCCTTGCTCTTTTGATGGAGCATCATCCAATTTCTTTTTCCATTGAAATTCCAACTTCTTCCTATCATCCTTCCGACTATAGTGATCAACCATAAATCATGGTTCATGCAAACGGGGAGCTCTCATGGTCTTGTCAAGATTGAAAGTTATGGTTTCATCTCCCACTTCAAGGGTGAGTTCTCCATGCTTCACATTGATCACTGCTTCCGCAGTGTGGAAGAAAGGTCTTCCTAAGATAATAGGAATGTTGGAGTCTTCTTCCATGTCAACAATAACAAAATCCACCGGGATGAAGAATTTTCCAATTCTCACGGGAACATCTTCCCATACCCCTAAAGGTGTCTTTGTTGATCTATCCGCCATTTGAAGCGTGATGTTGGTACATTTGAGTTCTCCCATTCCTAGCCTCTTGCTAACCGAATATGGTATGACACTAACACTTGCCCCAAGGTCACATAAAGCTTTGTTGATTGTAGTGTCACCAATAGTGCATGGAATGGAGAAGCTTCCCGGATCCTTGAGTTTTGGAGGTGAACTCCCTTGAAGGATGGCACTAATCACCTTAGTGAAGGCAATAGTCTCAAGCTTCCGGATTGATTTATTCTTCGTAAGGATGTCCTTCATGTACTTTGCATAGGCCGGAACGTGATTGATCAATTCCATGAAAGGAATCGAGATTTCTAAATTCTTCACAATTTCCATGAATTTTCCAAGTTGGTCATCAAACTTAGGCTTAGCTTGACGACTCGGGAATGGAAGTCTAATCACAATG
Source organism: Silene latifolia (assembly GCF_048544455.1). Taxonomy (NCBI): domain Eukaryota; kingdom Viridiplantae; phylum Streptophyta; class Magnoliopsida; order Caryophyllales; family Caryophyllaceae; genus Silene; species Silene latifolia. The sequence continues at coordinate 80,552,727 of NC_133538.1, read as the reverse complement.
GGCTCCTTCTCTTTGGCCTTTTCTTCACTTTTCTTTGAAACTTCTTGATTGGTGGGTTCTTCTTCCCTAGTGTTTTGCACAACTCTTTCCTTGTCACTAGCTTCCACAACTTCATTCTCAACTTGCTTCTTTGGTCCTTCATATCTCGTACCACCCCTCAAGTGGATGGCACTAATCGTTTCATGTCTTGGGGGATTACTTTGAGGTGGTCATTGCCCCTTTTGTCTTTGAGAGTTCGAAGATGGTAGTTGGGTCAATTGAATTTACAACATTTTTGTGTGGGCAAGGATGTTGTTGATGGTAATGTCTTTTGCTTGGCTATCTTTTTGCATTTGAGTGAAAAATTCTTGTTGATTCTTTTGCATTTGGAGGACCGCTTTTTGAACATCAAAACCTTGGTCATTTTGTTGATTGTATGGAGTTTGATTTTGATAACCTTGGTTTTGGTTGAAAAAGGGTCTTTGATTTTTATTTCTTATGGGAGGTGGGGTGTATGTTGGTTGAGGGTTTTGAACCTTTTGGCTTTTGTATGAGAGATTTGGGTGGAATTTGGTGTTTTCATCGTAAAAGTTGGAATAAGAGGTACCACTTTTGTATGCTTGAAAAGCATTCACTTGCTCATTTGTTCCCCTACATTCACTTTGGTCATGTCCCAAAGCTCCACAATTCTCACATATCCCACTTGGGATTGATGAAGATGCCACCATGGCATTAACATGATGCTTTGGTGATTTTGAGGCTTCTTCAAGCTTAGCCATATCCTTCTCAAACTTCAAGTTGATAGTATCAATATGAGCACTAAGTTGAGCACCCAATTGAGTAATAAAGTCCACTTCATGCTTTCCTCTTCTAGTAGCCTTGCGAGGTCTACTATATTGTGAATTATGGACCGCCATTTCCTCAATCTTGTTCCAAGTTTGATTATCATCAACTTAGATGAACATACTTTTTGATCCCATGTTGAGAATGTTTCTTGAGTCTTCATAAAGACCATTCCAAAATTGTTGTAACAAGAACCACTCGCTAAGTCCATGAGCGACAAATTCCTTTAAATCGCTCCCAAGCTTCATACAAAGATTCTTCATCCCTTTGCTTAAAACCCATGATTTGAGCTCTCAGCATGTTAGTCTTTTCCGGAGGGTAGAATTTTTTGTAGAAAGCTAGAGCCAACTTCTTCCAAGAGTCAATTCCAAGAGTAGCCTTATCAAGGCTCTTCAACCATTATTTTGCGGTGCCAATTAGAGAAAAGGAAAATAAGACCCATAGAATTTGGTCTTGAGTCACTCCGGTTTGTGAAATTGCATCACAATAGTCACAAAAAGTTTCCATGTGGGAATGAGGGTCTTCACTAGGCATCCCCCCAAATTGGCTTCTTTCGACTAATTGGATAAATGCGGATTATGCAATAAAATTTCCAGTTAAGTGTTGTGGTGTGGGAGTTCCATTGGGTAGGTTCTCCTCGGTTGGTACGGAATGTGATGAAAACTTAGGCATTGTGGGTTGATTTTGTGATTGATTTTGTGTTCGGTTCTCCTCACCTTCTCTTGCAAAAGGGTTGATGAACTCAATAGTGTTTGGTTGAATATCTACAACCTCACCAATACCTCTCAAAGTATTTCTAGCAAGTCTTCTATTGGCTGTCAAAGTCCTTTCAATTTCGTGATCATTGGGTAACAAGTTACCTTGTGATCTTCTAGACATGCAAAATATCAAACAACTTGAAACCAATTAGAACAAACCTTGAAGAGTTTTACTTCCCCAAGGCAAAGAAAGACACAACTAATAACAATCAAAGAAAATCAAATCAAGTTAATACCGTCCCCGGCAACGGCGCCATTTTTGGTCGGTCCGCTTTGAGCTTAGATTTCGGTTACTTGTCGTTACGAGCACCTAGACCAAAACAATATTAATAACTTCACAAACAACTTTACTACTAGTAAAGAGGAAAGTAAAGGTCGGATCCCAAGGGACGGGTATTGATGTAGGATTTTCGCTTGCAAGTAGTGGTGTCTAGAGGTGTCACAATTTGGGTTGAGATACGAAGATCACTAAACTAAATAACAATTAAAGTAAAGAAGCAAGATGGCTAAAATGAGATGTAAACAATTGATTAAAAGCATTAGGGTGTCATGGGTTCATAGGGGATTCATGGGAATTAATCATACAAACGTATTCTCAAATTATAAGGAAGCAATTATTATTGTGACATGATCGAGTTGGTTTATATCTTAAAATCCTAGGAAGGTTTGGGTTCCGGAGCCGAATCAATTATATTGTACAACACCTACAAGTCGACTTAATCCTCCCTACTCAACTATATGCATGGTCTAATGAGACTCGAGTTGGTTTATGTCTTACAAGTCCCATTGAAAAGGTAAGTGATGGGTAAAAAATGCAAGGATTCATAGGCTCGCATTTCATCAAACATAACATGTGCATAAGTTGAGATCACAACAAGCAAGCAAATAAATTATGAAAACATATTAAATTAAGCATGAATCATCCCTCATGTTGGTTTCCCCTAATTACCCATTAACTCTAGTTAAGGAAACAACTCACTCATTATCAAGTTTAACATGTTAACAAGGTTGTCAATCATATTAACAAAGCAAAACATGATGAATAAATGAAGATGATTAACAATAATTAAAAAGGTATTAAGAGAGTTATAACTAATGATGATTCCAAAATAATAATGCAAAGAATAATAGAAGTACTTGATGATTGATAGAAGGTTGTCAATCTCCCAATAAACCCATATAATCTTCAATTACCCAAAATAAAAGATGAACAAAAGAGAAATTAAGGAAATAAGATTTGTATTAATATTTGATTAGAAGTTGATTACAAGATTAAAGAGAGATTAGAATAGTATAAACTACACTAAAGATTGATAAGAAGAACATGATAATCTAATTAGACTAATGGGGTATTTATAGTGGGGATTAGGTGCACAAATTAAGGTTACTAAGGGCTTAAATGACGATTAAATCCTTGAGGAATCGCTCCTCTCAAGAAAAGATGCGGGTCTCCTTTTAGCTAGTCTTCCAAAAATATGCGCATCTCAAATGAAGAAAGAAGAGGACGTGCCCCTCTGGAGTACAATCCGAGCGTCCAAGGGTCGGGACAGGCGGATTGGGGATCTGCTGGACGAGCGGCTTGGTGGCTTGGACGAGCGTCCTGGGGAGCTGTTGGATGGGCGTCCCGATGGTTGGGACGAGCGGATTTTGCCTCAGCTTCCTTTTCTTCTTTTCTTCTTTTCTTCTTTTCTTCTTCCAACAATCCTCCGAGATTTTATCGGGATGCAAGGATCTTCTTCGTCATTGCCCATCTACTACATTATGTACAAAGGCCTTCTAGTCTTATCTTCTCTTTGATGCTTGGTCATTAGATTCGATCAATGTAGCTCTATTTTGCCATGAAAATGCAAGGTTTGCACTCCTCTTCTACCAAGGAAACAAAACCTCAAAGAATATGCAAAACAAAGGACTAAAGATTGTAAATGGCCCAAATATGCACTAAAAAGCATAGGAACGAGGCTAATTCGGGGACTTAATATGCTCAAATATTGATCACATCAATCATCCCTCTATCGTCCCCAAACCAATGGAGCGGTAGAGGCAGCGAACAACACTATTATCACCATCATCAAGAAGATGCAAGATAATTACCGCGATTGGCCGAGCAAACTCCCATTCGCACTCTGGGGATACCGAACCTCCATTCGAACAACAACAGGAGCCACACCCTTCTACCTAGCATACGGTATGGAGGCAGTTTAGCCAGTAGAGTTGAAGGTCCCATCTCTACGCATCCTAGTCGAAAGTCATGTTCCTGAGGCGGAATGGACCCGTCGAAGGTTCGAACAACTCACTATTCTAGACGAACAGCGACCCAACGCCTTGCGCAACGTCCAGCTATACAAACTACGTATACAACGGGCATTCAAAAGAAAAATTCAAACACAGAAACATCAAAGAAGGCGACTTGGTCCTCAACTCGGTTCGAGCACCACTACCCGTCGATCCGAGAGGGAAATTCAAACCCAATTGGGCTGGGCCATACCTGGTCATGAAAATACTTTCGGGGGGAGCAGTGAGACCGAGCGACCTAGACGGGGAGGATTTCACAAACCCGACCAACCTAGACCAACTCAAGATATACTACCCTTGAACCGTAGTAACCACAAACACTTCCCTAGTTAAACAACTAGTGACCACAATATCCCTTTCAAGTCAATTCCTTGAAAGCGTTCTGATTTGAAATTGCATGTTTTATCGAGCCTAAGTTACGACACTTTGCCATGTTTCAAACAACCTTTGATCTGTTAAAGGCAACATCCATTTGCACTCAAACCAACAACACCTGAACTACGAGCATGGTTTTATTTCACCTCTTTAGGTGGATACGTAGGCAGTCCTTTCTTACACAAGAAGGGTACAACCACAACACCCAAACAAAAAAAACAAAACACCTGAACTACGACCATGGTTTGATTTCACCACTTCAGGTGGAGACGTAGGCAGTCCTTTCTTACACAAGAAGGATACAGCCACAACACCCAAGCAAAACAAAAAAAACACCTGAACTACGAGCATGGTTTGATTTGACCTCTTCAGGTGGATACGTAGGCAGTCCTTTCTTACACTAGAAAGATACAACCACAACACCCAACAAAATTAAGAAAACATTCGAACTACGATTATGGTTTGCTTTCCCCTCTTCAAGTGGATACGTAGGCAGTCCTTTCTTACACAAGAAGGATAAAACCATCCCCCCACACAAAAAAAAATCACCCATATCAACTTCAAAACAAAAGGAAAGGAAAAACTTCCCATTTCTACAAAAATACAAAAAAGAAGCCTTTCTCCCTTTCCACAAAAACTCCCTTTCACAGGTGCAATGTTTAGGATAATTCAAACCGAATTGTCTTTACAAAATAGATGGAAGAAACAAGCGTTCACAACTTCTTTTAATACAAGCAATCCTCTTATTTAATTAATAATGAGAAGAATTACAAACTTGACAACAAATAAAGCTAAGCAAGTCTACAACTTGTCAAAGCTAGAATGTCGACTAAGATATCCCACATAGTAAAACTAGCACAAAATACACAATAGATAGCTAATACAACATAATAAAAACTCACAACACTATTACAACATAATAGTAAAACGGGTAATGGAGGTCTTCATTCTTCCATTCTACCCTTGCCTTTTCCTTCGGGGTACATCTTCTGCTTGCTTTTCTTGTCGGCTCCCCTAGCATGAACTTCCTCTTCGAAATGGATCCTCAATGGATCTACAATGACGACGACCCCCGGTCTCTTGCATGATCCAATACTCGGTCCTAGCCGAGCCCTACACGGCCCGCCATCTCTTTGGGACCCGAGCTTCTCCTCTTCAGTGGCCTCATGACATCCGGGCTAACATCATCGGCAAAATCGTCAAAGAAGGCAAGGTTAGCTTTGCCAACTTCCCTATACTTCAAGTCGATAACCTCGTCCTTGTGGGATTTGGACATTTCTTCCAAGATTTGAGCTCTAGACCACTTGACATAAGCGGGAGTCACCTATATCACGGCAACGGGGTTTGGTACCTCCCAAGTCGGCCGAGCGGCCCACCACTTCTCGAAAATCTCCACAAGCTCGGAGTTTTGAAAAACACGCTCTTGGACGAGGGTATCTTGAGCGGGCACCTTTTGTTGACGCCCCATTTGCCTCATAAGCCTTTCGGGATGAATGAAGTAAGCAACCTTCAAGCCCACCACCATCAAAGAACAAGAACTAGCGGCCGAAGCGGGCAACCCCGTGAAGGACCTCAAGTGCCACCACGGCACCACCCAACGGATATGAGGACCACCCTCCTCCACGGATCTCGAGGTCCAATAGGCCTCGGTGGACGCAAAACTATCCGAGTACAAATTCTTCCTCATAGTAAGGTGACGGAAGGAGTAAGAAGAAGAATCGGCCGGAGGCTCTACATACCTTAGCCTCTCTAAGAGCCACACTTGGAGGATCCTTGGAGATCCAAACAAGGGAACTTCTCCATAAGAGCCCTTCTTGTCCAAGGCTTGGATGATCTCGCCAAGCACCAACCATGATGGATCCCAACCGTGCTCCATTTGCTCAACTATATGCACAAGGGTCATACTACCATACCAATTTGACCCCTCCTTCTTCAGGGCATCGACAAGGAGGTATGCATGCACTAGGCAAAAGGCATAAGCCCTTCTCCTAGCCACCTCCGAGACATTAACATCCAACCGGTTTGAGAAGAAGTTGATGAGAGCCAACATATCAACACCATGGGGAGCAAGGAGAAAGTTCACTTGGCTCGTTGATAAGCCCAGCATTGAACAAAACTTCTCTTTGTAACATAACCGACTCGGAGGGAGCACCGAAGCACAACCCAACCACCCTCCAATGGTGCCCACTACTTTGGCAAGAGGGCAAATTTCACCTTTCGGGAAAACGAAAACATGATGTTTCGAATCCCAAAACCGAGAGCATGTTTCAAGAAACGAGGATTACACCTTGACTTGACGAAGCACCAACAATTGACCAACTCCCATTACAACGAGCTGATACTTCTCGGGAGGGGATAAATCCCGGCACCAATGTCGCAATCTATTTTCGAAAGTATCCATGAATTATTTTGTGGAATAAGAAGAAAGGTTTTTTCGTAGAGATATTTTTCGTGTGTCGGATGATGAAACAATGAAGCACAAATATCCCTACTTATACAAAACAATCAGTGCTTTTTTCCGAAAAAGGGGGAAGCTCATTTGCATCGCCCAGAGGCTCGCGCCTCTTTGGGCTGCTCCTCAAGATCCGCACCTTGCTTTGTCCTTATCAAGTTGTGTTTCTTCCTGACACCTAGAATTTCTCACCTTAAGGCTCGCGCCTCTTCGGGCCTTTTCGGAATTTTTTGTGTTTTCCCATACTCACATTTCCTTATTTTCGCGTTTTACGAAATCCGACACGATTTCCATGACGCAGCTTTAAACATATGGGTTTTTCTCTTATTTTTTTTAAAGGGGAAGGGCTAGTCGCCCCGGTCCGCAACGGATAGTTTCCATGTCAGATAAAAATTCCGAAAAATTTTCGCTTTTTCGCATTTTGCACAAAAAACCGAAAAATTGATAACACGATGTCAATTTTCTTCGAAAATTCAAACTCTTGCAAATCCGAGTCCTGATCTCACAAATAACAAATCAAACACACTCGCAAAAGTCCCTTTTGAAATTCATCCATGACGGTTTGAGTTTTAATTTTCGAGTCGCAAATCAATTTTCAGCAAATTTCGGTGCAATTTAATTCAACCACAAATTAATTTCTCGAAATTTCAAATCAATTTCTTTTGAAAAATACAAACGTGACGACCAGTCGCGAAATTTTGATAATTTCTTTTCAACTTTAACTTCAAGGCATCGTGATTATTTTTGTTTTCATCAAATGCTTCTGCGTGTTTACTTGTATGCGTACGTGCTACCTGTTTTCTGTTTTCTACACTAATGAAGCAGGTACAAATGCAAAGCAAAGGAGAATAAGCCGCTGACCGTGCTTCTCCGAAACATAACACAAAAAAGCCAAACAAAAACAAACTACAAACCAAAACCACATATATACAAACCACCTCACGCAAAATTTATGCACATACAAGACAAAGTCCAAAAACACGGATAAATAACTACAACTACTCAACACCTCCCGGCGGGCCAGTGTCAGTCGCACGAGGGGTCGCGGGAAAACCAGACACCACCTCCTGCTCTGGCCCCGTATGCGGAGAACTCTCCAACGTCTCGTGCTACATCATGACGCGAAGCTCCTTCGCCTCGGCCAATTGAGCCCTAAGAGAGGAAATCTCCGCATCTCGGCTCCGCAACCCGTCCTCACGACGCTTCAGCTCCTGGTCCCGACTGGTGATCCCCAGCTCCTCTGCCTGGATCGTCGACCTCGCTGCATCCAACTCAGCACGGACCCAAGCAATCTCCGCCGGATTTATAGTACTCTGCAAAACACAATACAGATTGTTAAGATCTAAACGTGAAATGCAACACGAAAACACACAAAACAACCAACAAAAGGCACTTGCGCAAGCTGAGACTCCCTTGCAGGCAGGTCACCGGCAAGTGCTCTCCATCGGTTAGCCATCTGCCATAGAGCCTGATGGCTGACGGTCGATACCTACAAAAAGAAAAGCATTTTAACAAAACAAAAATGCAAGGTACGACACAAACAAGATGGAGAGTTCGAACCAGAAACTCACCCTCAAAACTGTCAACCTCCACTCCATGCCAACCTCGTGCACCTCGGGAACTACAGGCTCTAGCAGATGCAGCTTTAAATCCTCACCACTCGGCCCCTGAAAAGTGGTCTATGCTGTGAAAACTGGGGGCTGGGTCCTAATGAGCTCGTCAACACCCTACAATGGGAAATCGTGTCAAAGGTAACAAACCCTTCCACAAAAAAGCAAAAGGAGGCAATAAAACAATGAGCAGATGAAAATGTACCTCAATTGGGTACCAAGCAAGCCTTAACAGATGAAAAGTGTCGTAGTCGACCTCCGGTAACAGCAACTCCTCACCTCCACGTCCGTGAAGGTGCTCCTCAACCTCGTCAAGTGTCGACTCCTGGAACAACATCCTAGGCGGATCGACCGGCACCACGAAGGTCTCACTGAAATACTGACGAGCTAAACGCTCGCCAAGGTACCAAACCGGCTCGATCGCCGTCTCGAGGTATAAGCGCTGGCAACTACGAGGTCGCAGACGCTCCCTGACAGCGGCCGACACACCCGTGTAATGCTCCTGAGGCCACCCGACAAACTGCACTCATAGCAAAGCTAATCAACTAACTAGGGGCTTTCTAAGCTACCTAGTCATCCTATCTCTATCCTTTTCTACAAAACAAAAGAGATGAGAAATAGTGACCTACATCACCAATGCGGAGGGCATTCACTCAACGCCTGCAGTCCTTGTAAGTTGACTTGGTGGACTTCTTCCGAGCCACCGTCCAACCCCTCACAACCGGGTAAGCCAAAGGCACGTCACCCGTCGTCTTCGGGCACAAGGGGACTAAGTAAGCAAACAACCAAGTCTGTAACAAAACACAGCAACCACAAATCAGCCAATTTTTCAAAAAATTGCCAAAACTCGAAAATCAATCAAAAATCAAAATCAAAATCAAAACAAAAAAACCACAAAGCGCTCGTACCTCCAAGATGAGGCCGGGACCAACCAAAGCGGGAGAACTCCCATCCCCCATCACCTCCGAACGAACTGCCGCGTGCAAGTAACGGGTAAAACGCGCCAAGGCCGGCGTCACCCAGTCGTACTGACCTAAGGCGTCTAGGTCAGCAAGCAGAGGAAGTACCTTGGTCGACAAGCGCTGACCCTTGTCACCAAAGTACGTGGTACCCAAGCAGTACCACAACAACAGTCGTGCCTCCTACACGTCAGCCTCAGCCTCAGCCTCAGCCTCCGAACTTGCCAACGCCGCCGGTACGAAGCCAGTCACTCTCCCCCTGAAGTGATTCCTCACATAAGAGTTCGCTATTAAGAAAGGAGTGATGTTTGTCGGCGGAGGCAAAAAATTGCCGATCAAAGCCGTGACCAAGGCAGAAGACACTCTCTGTAGTGTCTTTAGGAACTAAACATGCGTCTCTCCACAAAGAAGGCCCGATATCATGGCAAAGTCCTCCAAGGTGATACCGACATCCCCAAACTCCATGTGAAATGACGATGTCATGTGCCAGTAATTGTCCAACATGGCGCGAATCAAACACAGTTTCGACCTAATCGAAACCCCGTGAATCTCGCGCCAGGTAGCCACCAACGGCCCAATAGCCGACATCTCTATCAACGCCCTTGAAAAGGCCCGGAGAACGTCATAAAAACCCATGTAAGTCGAGAAGCCTGAGAAAGTCCTCATGGTAGCAATATCCTGAAATTGGGAAACAAACAACATCGACTGGATACCGTCAAAGCCCTCGGCCCAAGCAGGCGCCGCCCTGATTCGGTCCAAACTTTGTCGTCTAAGCTAGCCAATCAAAACAATATTTATAATCTAAACAAACTACTCTTAGTACAGTGGTAAGTAAAAGTCGGATCCCAAGGGATGGGTATTAGATTAAATTATCGATTGCAAGTAGTTATGTCTTAGGGTGCCACAATTTATGTTGGGTTGAGATGGTTGTCTAAGCTACTAAGCAAATGGAACAAAGTGAGCAAAGTAATTGAGAATGTAAACAATTGATGAAAGGTACTAGGGTGTCATGGGTTCATAGGGGATTCATGGTGGTGATCATACAAACATGTTTACATAGTTGCAAGCAAATTATTGTTGTAGTGGAATCGAGTTAGTTTATGTCTTACAATTCCTAGGAAAATTTGGGCCTCAGAGCCGAGTCGTTCAAGACTGTACAACACCTACAAGTCGACTTAGTTTCTCCCTAATCACTTTTATGCATGGTCTTACAAGACTCGAGTTAGTTTATATCTTGCAAGGCTTGTTGAATAGATAAGAGATGTATGCATGCAAGGTTTTCAATCAAGCAATTTATCAAGCATAACATGTGCATAAGTTGAGACTACAATAAGCAAGCAATCTTATGAAAGCATATTAGATTAAGTATGGATCTACCCCCATGTTATAGTTCCCCTAATCCCCCATTAACCCTACCTAGAAGACTACTCACTCATGATCATGGTAAACAAGTTAATAGGGTTGTCAATCATACTAACTAGTCCAAACATGATGAATGATTATGAAAACAAACAATAATTAAACAAAGGGTAAAGAAATTGTATCAAACTTGTGATGAACAAATGGAAAGAAAGAATAATAGAAGAAAACTTGATTGATGAATGAAGAGTTTTCAATTCTTCAATAAACCCCCAAATAATTTTCCAATTCCTCAACTAGATCTAAGAGTTCTTTAATAATAATTAAGGAAGGATTAATATGTACTTTAGCTAATTGATTTCTAATGTACTCTAATGACTTTATAAACATCTCCTAATACAATGGAGTATTTATACTAAGTAAAGAATTAGGGTAACTAAGGACTTAAATGACGATTAAGTCCCTAAGAAGAAGATTAGTGTCTTGCAAGGCTCATGAGGAGTCCGACGACCTGCTGCGGTTAGACGCTCGTGCTACTTGAGGATCCGCCCATCTCAGGCTTGAGACACCCGAATTTAGCCTCGGGTCGCACGACTTGAGGTCGGGACGCTCGGATTGTTACACAGCTTGGCTTATCTTCTTCTTGACTGCCCCAAGATCCGTGGGGATCACTGAGGAGCCGTAGGGGTCTTCATCATTGCCCATTTTACTTGGTTTTTTGACTTAGGCCTTTAGTATTAGCATCCTCTTTGTTGCTTGGTCGTTAGATGCGATCAATTTAGCTCCGCTTTTGTTTCCATATGCGCAAGGCTTAGCATCCTCCCCTACAAAAGGACACTAAAACTTCATAGAATGTGCAAACTAACGAACATAAGATATAAACGACCCTAATAAGTACTAGAAAGCGTAGGAACGAGGCTAGTTCGGGGACTAAATGTGCACAAATATGAGTCACATCAAATATCTCCATACCAAACTTTTGCTCGTCCCGAGTAAAGAGGCGACTAAAACTATGACACTTATTAATACTACTAGCAGATGTGAGACAATTAGCGGGTCTCACTCCGCCTCTTCAACTCACAACAAGACATCCATGAGGCAAGATGTCTTTTTGCAAGGCAAGGTGGGGCTTGCCAAAATGGCGATACATCCAAGCATTAAGCACACGAGATAGATAATGGATGCATCTAAAAAAGAATAGCCAATTTTCTCATCTAAGTGGCAGAAATCATCTAAAGAGGAATCAATCTAAGGGTACATACTCCATTGTAGATATTATTTCTCCAAGCTACTAAGTCTAAAAGGATAACAACAAATCACCTCCAAGTTGTGTCAAACTAGGGTATTTTCGTCCACAATCGCTAAATGCTTTTGTCAAGAGTAGGCTCCTTATGGCAATAGAAATAGTGTAGGATCGTGGAATTCCCCCTCTTGCCTAAACAAGAAGAAGGGTCGCCCCCTCTCTACCATGCAGCAAAGAAAGGATCATCAATGGATTGAAAGGGATCAAGATGCATGAGTTTTGCAATGGTAGTTTGCTTATGATTTGTTTTTCCCCCCAATTTCTTGTGGTATTTATCTTTTGAGAACATTTCTTTTCCATTTTTGATGTTTGGCAATTTTATACTTGGCAATTCTTTGCATTTTTTGAACATTTTCAAAGTAACCCCATTTTATTGCAAGGGTACTTTTATTGAAGCACAGGAGTCTATTTTTGCTCCTCTTTTCATTGATGCAATTTTTGCAAACTTTTTGGCTTTCACTTTGGTACTTTGAACTCAAATTGGAGACTTTTTGTGCCCATTCCTTTTTTGTTGTCAAAATATGATGATAGAAATGAAAGAAAGGTTGCATGGCATCAAGGGTCACCTTGGAATAAACGGTAGTAAAGCAGTCATCACAGCACAAGGTACTCTTGACTAGGTTTTAGTCCATGGGTAAAAAGATACTAGTATGACACATCCTAGGGTGTCTTGAGGGTATTCTAGCAAACAAAGTCTCAAGGAGAAACTTTATCTACAAGGGCCTATATACACTTGTCAAGCTTCCCAACTAGACATTTTCACAAACTTTTTCCTAAAATGCAACTACATGCCATGATGCAACTAACATATATACAACCTAATACAAATGCTGCTATCACTAGTTTGCCATATAATCTAAATGCATCTCCCAAGATCACATTGGTTTATACCGTATCAAACAAAAAAAAGCCACATTGTCATTAACATATAAGAGGAAAAAGGAGATTTGGAAAGATCATACCATGCGGTCTTCATATTCCTCATGCCTCGAATGTGGCGTAGTCGGTCCCCAGTCATAGGAGTGGACAACAAACAACAAATATATACAATATATACACACTTCTACACTACAAAGGGAAGAACATTTTTTTGGATTTTTAAATTTTTTATCATTTTTGAATTTTCGAGTTAGATAGTGTTAGAATTTCCCATCTCCACACTTAGAATGGACACTGTCTCCAATGGACAAAACAATAGGGAATTGTGCAAATGCAACGAATGAATGATGCATGATTCTATACTTGATTCAAACTATATGTGACATATTTACATGTGATATATACAAGTGATGCAAACTAAATTATACTACATGATGCATGCTTTATATTGTTCGGAGAGCTAATTTGAATTAACTCGGGTTGCTTGTGACTAAACTTCCCCAAACCAATTAAATTAGTTGGTGAAGTTTGGCCATAAGGCCATGCATTCAATGCTATGTAAAAATGCAAATTGTCATTTTGGATTTTCAAGTGGGAACAAAATTTATCATCACCTTGGTGTTGCTAAGGTGGAAATAGTCCTTAAATTTTATAAGGATGCTAGCAAAGGTTGAAACAACAATGATTATTTAAATTAAGTTAGAACGCAATACCAAAATTTGACATAAAAATGAGAGAGTGAAAAGCTCACACAAGCCATGGTGGGTGCCTCTTGCCCGCTCCACCAAGCTAATGAACTTCTTCACTTATCGCCATCCTCTCCTCCAAGCTCATCATCCCAATGTGCTCTAGACTCATCACTTTCATAGAAATCCATGAACTCGTCCCCTTCACTATTAACCTCCATGGTGTCACCATTACTTGATCCCTCTCCTTCTCCATTGCCAATACCATTTGCTCCACCATTTCCATGAACCGAATTGGGAAAGAGTATATCAATTTGAGCCCATGAGGGAAGTGCCCCCTCTTCATCAATTTGCCCTTAGCGAGCCATCTGGTGGAAGCTAGGGTAGAGAGCATAGTAGGTGTCTACCTTTTCATCATATTGTTGGTGATGAAAAGCTTGAAGAAGTCCCGTGGCAAAATCATCCCTTGGTAGGATGAATGGATTGGGATGATTGTAGGGTTGGTATGGGAAAGGGTAAGGAGGGATAGTGACCCTTTCTTGCTCATTCCTTTGAGGTTCATTTACTTGTTATTGTCTTTGGGTAGGAGGTGGGGCTTTATTAGCTTGTCTTGTGCTTCCGGGTACGAGATAAGATGGTACTCGGGAAAGAGAACCCCTTCTTGGTGCAATTATCGTCAAACACTCAATTGGAAGGATTAGGGGGTTATTTCCCTTAGTCAAACATTTGCTTTTCCGCTCATAGCCCTCATAGGCTACCCAATGGTGATGTTAAAAAAAAGGAGAATTTAATTGATCCTTGTATTACCCGGAAGATGCATATAAGAGTTGTTGTTGTTGAAGTTTAGGTTAAAGAACTTTGCAAGTCTTGTCACTAGGCCTCCATTGACGATATGTTTCATCCCACTATCATTCCCATTTCTAAACCGCGCCCATCTTTCAAGTAGCACTAATGGGGCATTGAACTTATAACCACTCTTTCCTTGGATATCTAAGTAGGACTCCATAAAAGTGAGATCTGTTGGAGTATGTGTCCTCAACAATAGTATGATCACATGTTTAAATCTCAAATTAAGAATACGTAAAGGATGATTCATTTATATAGTCAACTGATCAACATTAATCAGTAATGATCGGCTAACTAGAGTTTGACATTACTGTCGTTTGACGGTGGTGATAAGTTAATCCCTTAAGGTCACACCTAAAGGATGAGACCCAAATAAACAGTTAATTAATTGTATTCGATACGGATTAAGTAATCCCTTATTTATATGAGTTGGATTTTGTATGTTATTCTAATGTGATTAAATAAGATTCGATTTAGTGGACTAATATATTAATTTACTAAATTATGTTGAGGTTTTATAAATATTTCGAGGTAGAGGTTGTAAAACCCCCTCATACCAAGGTACCTTACTAGGACTACCCCAGCATGAAAGGTTGTTACCATCTCGGTTGCCCGAGGTTAGTATATATCAAAAGCAACAGTCCAAACACATTTATTAATGTACAATAGTTATAAAAGTTACATAGTCTCCAAAATCTAATAAACGAATTATCCAAAGGGCAACAACTACCAAAACAATAACTAAGGCTCGTGATGGTGTCATCTAATCCAGCGTGGTGACTCTCCCATGACTGCCCCAAGCTCAATAAATGTATCACCTGTCACAATCTGCTCACCATCCCCGAATGGATCACCGCAGGTTTTACAAAACAACAACACGGGGTCAATACTACTCAATCAATATAAGACAACAAACATTACCACCAGCTGATCATCTATCTCACACACAATAACCGACCACACACCGAATTGTGTAGCCCTGCCAGATTACCCATCGCAACAGGTAATCCTCGCCGCCAGTGGGTGACCGCAGCCCATCCCCACCTAGTCCAGCTCATCAACGAGCGACTAACAATCCCTGTCCCTTAATGTGCACATCCCCTCCCGTGACGGGTTCCACGGAGGGTGAACTAGGGTGTGAAGCCACTCCCGCAAGTGACTCCACCACAACCACACACACACAGCATCACAGCTGTCACAACACCACAACCGTCACAACACCACCACACCAACAACGTCTCCACAACACCCAACCTCCGATGATCGTGAGATAACAATAATTATACACAAGACAATCACAACATCTCCAATTAATTAAAAGAACCGAGTAGGGAAACCCTACCTTAGCAATCAACAAAGAAGACGGAAACCGAACAATCGAAAGGCTCCTCTATAAAGTCTTCTCCTATACAATAACCATATAACACAATCACACATTGCACAATTCCCCCTATTCCCCAAATTCCATATATACAGTAACACTAAAAGAACATAAATGACATGGGGAATGAAACTTACCAACAGTAGGATGAGAGATTATGCGCAAGGATTACGACAATTACACACACAAAGAGATTAGAGAATGATTAGGGAGTGATTAGAGAGATCGTAAAATGATTAGGGTTGAAATGACGTTTTAGAAACTGCCTTTGAATATAAAACAACCCCAAACACTCCCGCATCAAACCGCTGAAATATTACTCGCGGATCGGATACTCGGTCGAGTATAGGGCATACTCGGCCGAGTATCCTCTACTCGGTCGAGTATTCATCATACTCGGCCGAGTATTCCTCGGCAGAACCCAAACAAACGACACCCTTGACACTACTCGGTCGAATAGGCTTTACTCGGTCGAGTATTTAGCTTATGAAAATCCATAGTGTTACAATCTTCCCCCCCTTAAAAAGAACTTCGTCCCCGAAGTTCCAACCCAACCTATAAAACATGGACACCTAACACCAGCTCTACTAACCATGCTTACTAGATAACATATCCTCTAGATATTGACTCCATAACATTATCGAATAACCACAAAATAATGTTTCCAATCTTGTCTCACTTCCATAACACTCAATAGCACTCAATACCAAGACAATCCACAAAAAAAGATCAACCATCAAAACGGAATGTTACATTCTACCACTCTTAAAAGGAACTTCGTCCTCAAAGTTTACTCACACTCATCAACATCATCATCCAGCTGCCAAAACTCTCGAACTCATAAATATCATCATCCACTTTTATCAACACTATCGAAAAATTCTCACACTCCTAAACATCGAACTACTACAAGCACAGCCATGGCCTTTTAACACTATCAACCACTATATGTACCCATCCATTCCTTATGCTACACCAACACTCTACGTCCAATAATATTACGACATGCACAACCCTTAAAAGTTCTTTGCCACATCCTACTCCTCTTAAGACATATGTTACGTCCTCGTAACTCACTAATACTAGATCCTTAGCTATACCTCTCATTATCTTCATCACCACCACATGTGAAAGATACCCGCCTATAATCTAAACACTTATTATTCCTATATCCAAGGCTCTCTTACTTAAACAGTTCTCATACCTCAACTCATTCTGCACTCCATCTAACCAATACCACACAATCCTGATCATAACAAACACTCTAACTCTTCCACATTACCGCAACACGACATACCTCTCTATATAAACTATATAAAACTGTTATCGCCAAAAGCATAATTCACGATCCACACTTGTTACGTACACTCACACTAGATCCTCAAGTTCCTTTCTTTCATTACCGCAAGACTCATACATAACTTAACACGACACTAAATACCCAACATCCTACACTCACTGTCTCAACAAAGAATTATGAACCATCTGCATATATCAGATCATTACCACACATGTTCTACGAATCACTTGCATATATCAGATCATTATCATGTCTACCAAAGCCTCATCTAGAATAAGATCAAAATTATCAGAATAACCTATCACAATCGTGTCCCATCAACAGAATATCACTATACCATGATAACAACCAAAACATATACAACTCTCTTTCATATCATACTCTACCCTCATTCCCAAACCGAAACTGGTAAGAAACATCAACAAACAAAACAACAGTCTACATGTCTAATCGAAACTCACAAGAAACAACAAAGAACAAAACAACAATCAGACATAATCTGGTCTCAGACTTTCGAAACTCAAATCGTAACCACCCCGTATACTCCACCACAACCGGTGACGGCATCGCAACACCGCCACCAATGTGACCGCAGACCGCACCGCGAAAAATGCCCGCATTACAATACGAAGTACCATGCCCGGATCACCACCCGAGGCACAACAACCACATCGATAAACATCACGCCCACATATAATTCCCACAAACACCGACTCAAGTATAACTCTCCGGACAAGAGAACTTACTCAAAATCGCTTTACTCGAACATAACACAACATTTTATACGGAATAAACATACAAGAATCTCATGCATATCATCCATACCTTTTCACGGAATATACATGTATCATCAATACACCTACGATTTTAACTATCCATGCCAGATCAATCAAATTATTACTTTTTTAACCTCATTCCATTAGATTGGCGTACCCAACATATATCACAAACATTCATATAACAACTTTATGACTATCACACCATACCGCTTCTCGTAAGGTCAGAACCTCACACAAACATTTATACACATCATAGACCCATAATCACATCCAACTAGTTAATCCTGATCACGTAAGTTACCACTTGACAATGAATATCTCTTATCCGGACTTAACTCAGGTGCCCTTCCTAACATATCTTCTCTTACACACAATTATCACCCCTCCGACAAATGTAGCCATAACATCAGTACCTAACTTCCAGCGTATATCCACATCTTATACTTCCTCACAACTAAACATACTAACCACCTCCACAAAATCAACCCCATTAGAACAACTAACTCCCCCAAAGTAACATCATCCTCAGCCACTAGTGACACTACTATGACACCAACATCCTTCATGTGACTACTCTCTTACTATCACTTCTTAATATAACAATCCGTTTTCTCTCTTTGGTTATCATCCCAAATAACGAACATCCAATCCATCAACAAGATTTACCTCAACACTATTCCCAATTCTATCCTAACTCTCCACCAAAATCTCAGATCGTGCAAACACTCTACAAGCTCCTTATTCCCTTAATACCTCGAAACTCACGGCTAACATGTCGTCCTACTCTCTTATATAATCATTAACTCACACCCTCTAGTGAGACTATCGTACATTTCCATAATTTCTTACCTTCATGCTCCTTAACTCCGGTCAACATTCTCTCAACTTACTTCCATCCTTATTTCCCCCTTTTTACTCAATAATACCAATTAATAATTCATCTCCTTTCTCTTCCTACCTAACTCTTTACTAATTTGTTTATTTTTCCATAGCTCCACAACTCTAATTCCCTTAATTCATATCAATATCTTATCATTCTTCTTATCATTTATCCTCTCTTATCTTTTTTCTCACTTCCCTTGTCACCATCAAGTCCACACACTAACAGTTACTCTTCAATTAGTCGTATCTCCCTTTCGTATCTCTAGAAGACCAAAAATTTACCTCATACCGTTAATTTCCCAAGGAATTACACACTAGGCTCACCCCTTGATATTCCAAATTCCCAAATCAACCACTATCTACTCATAGCGGCATAACTTGACCTCACTATACACTATTCGTTTCCATCTCTCTATAGCGACCTTTTTATCACATATAACCTTAAGCAACTCAATCCAAACCGTCTCCCTCCATAAATCCTTACACCTCCCAATACACCACTATTCGTATCCCTCATCTCAATCTTTCATTCTCACGTTTCTTTACACTTACATCACCCTTGACCATATGCACTTACTTTTATATTACTCAACCCACGACTATATCACTCATCATATCCCACAAAAAATGCTCCTTGTCTTGATTAGCTAATCAATCTACTCTTTTCTTGTTCCACTATCCTTCACAACCACATTAACACATGTCTTCCTTACCCAACACATGTCCCTCATAAGCCATCATTCTCCATGTCATAACTTCCGGTAACTTACGTATCAAGACCGTCTCACATATAAAAGAATACGTTAAGACTCAAAACATACATGTGTATATACCCTACGACTCAAAACAATGTAAAAACATAGCCACCGTCTCAAAAAAAAAGTAAGAACATAGCCACTGACTCAAAACAAAAGTAAGAACATAGCCACCGACTCAAAGTGGCCGCCCAATGAGGTACTCGGTCGAGTACATAACATACTAGGTCGAGTACAAGGTACTCGGTCGAGTAACTATATTACTCGGTCGAGTTTTCGACTCCAGAAGCAAACTCAATTGTCGCAGAAGGATTACTCGGTCGAGTATTGGGAATACTCGGCCGAGTAGACCATACTCGGTCGAGTATAAGACTACTCAGCCGAGTTCACGACTCCAGACGCTAAAAAGTATTATCACAGAGAGATTACTCGGCCGAATATGGAATACTCGGTCGAGTATAAAAGATACTCGGCCGAGTAGGGACTACTCGGTCGAGTATCGGCGCAGTTCTCAGCAACGTCCAGGTTTCGTAAAACAGTCATATCTCACTCGTTACTTGGTCATTCTGGGCGTGTGACCTATCGTTAGAATCATAAGAGGACTAGCTATCACCTAAACTTGGAATCACAACAATATCTTTTATAGAACTCGACTTATGACAGTTTTAAGACAACCCTTCCGTAATCGATCTTCATACCAATCAAATTTCCTAAACCAAAACAATTTGAACATGCATAAAGCAACAACAACAACTCAAAACTCCAAGAAACCAGTACACAAGTGAACTCTTATCATACTCACATGAAAATTAAACACGACATTCACATATATAGACGCATGACCTTAATCACATGCTTCTACCAACAATCAAGCATTAAAATCATCATGTTCATATGCACATGTACCACTACCATACTTCACGTTCAACATTGTATTAAACAGGTAACATGATCACATTCTTCATGCTCAATATCAACCAGATACAATTTCACAATTCACTTTTCATATTTTACCATGTTCCAACACTTAACATGCCAACATATTCATGCTCAAAGTTTAACGTCAACAATCCTCGATGCATCTTTCAACAACCATCACATTCCACTTCTTTCATCATTTCATCCAACCATGCAGAAGATTCAAACTATAAATATCAAACTCACATGACTCAAACATACAACAGTTTCCCCCCATGTGACCAGCTTGAGATAGTAAGGGCCTTAATACGACTTTGGGACGTCTCCCAAGTCTTTGCGGAAGCTCCAAACAACTCTCCCCGAGTTCATTTTATTTAGACTCCCTAAGTTCATTGGGTTCATTTGTTTTAGGTGCCGAAATCGTCGGCTCTGATACCACTTTGTAACACCCCCTCATACCAAGGTACCTTACTAGGACTACCCCAGCATGAAAGGTTGTTACCATCTCGGTTGCCCGAGGTTAGTATATATCAAAAGCAATAGTCCAAACACATTTATTAATGTACGGTAGTTATAAAAGTTACATAGTCTCCAAAATCTAATAAACGAATTATCCAAAGGGCAACAACTACCAAAACAATAACTAAGGCTCGTGATGGTGTCATCTAATCCAGCGTAGTGACTCTCCCATGATCGCCCCAAGCTCAATAAATGTATCTGTCACAATCGCTCACCATCCCGAATGGATCACCGCAGGTTTTACAAAACAACAACACGGGGTCAGTACTACTCAATCAATATAAGACAACAAACATTACCACCAGTTGATCATCGATCTCACACACAAGAACCGACCACACACCGAAGTGTGTAGCCCCGCGCAGATTACCCATCGCAAGGTAATCCTCGCCGCCAAGTGGGTGACCACACCCATCCCCACCTAGTCCGGCTCATCAACGAGCGACTAACAATCCCCGTCCCTTAATGTGCATATCCCCTCCCGTGACGGGTTCCACGGAGGGTGAACTAGGGTGTGAAGCCACTCCCGCAAGTGACTCCACCACAACCACACACACACAAAGATCACATTTGTCACAACACCACAACCGTCACAACACCACCACACCAACAACGTCTCCACAACACCCAACCTCCGATGATCAGCAGATAACAATAATTATACACAGTACAATCACAACATCTCCAATTAATTAAAGAATCGAGTAGGGAAACCCTACCTTAGCAATCAACAGCGAGACGGAAACCGAACAATCGAAAGGCTCCTCTATGAAGTCTTCTCCTATACAATAACCATATAACACAATCACACATTGCACAATTCCCCCTATTCCCCAAATTCCATATATACAGTAACACTAAAAGAACATAAATGACATGGGGAATGAAACTTACCAGCAGTAGGATGAGAGATTATGCGCAAGGATTACGACAATTACACATACAAAGAGATTAGAGAATGATTAGGGAGTGAT
The DNA here is from genome assembly GCF_048544455.1 of Silene latifolia. NCBI lineage: Eukaryota > Viridiplantae > Streptophyta > Magnoliopsida > Caryophyllales > Caryophyllaceae > Silene > Silene latifolia. Next base: position 80,530,878 of record NC_133538.1, on the reverse strand, counting down.
TAGAGAGATCGTAAAATGATTAGGGTTGAAATGACGTTTTAGAAACTGCCTTTGAATAAAAAACAACCCCAAACACTCCCGCATCAAACCGCTGAAATATTACTCGCCAGACCGGATACTCGGTCGAGTATAGGGCATACTCGGCCGAGTATCCTCTACTCGGTCGAGTATCCATCATACTCGGCAGAGTATTCCTCGGCATAACCCAAACAAACTACACCCTTGACACTACTCGGTCGAGTAGGCTCTACTCGGTCGAGTATTTAGCTTATGAAAATCCGTAGTGTTACAGAGGTAATTAGTTATTTGCAATTACAAGAGGTTGTAAATTTAACTAACAAGCTATTATAGGACCCATTATATGTTGATATAATGGTAGAATATTACTCAATAAGTTGAGTGAATATATATATATATATATATATATATATATATATATATATATATATATATATATATATATATATATATATATATATATGTTTATTAATTTGTCATATAATTGTTGTATGATCAAATTAATATTTAATTATGTAAGATAATTAAACATAAGACTTATAAGCATTTGTGGGACAAATATTATAAGACAAAAATGGACCAAAATAGAGCACGGCCACCGGTTTTTAGAGTAGATAGGGCACTTGTCCTAAGTCTTCTATTTTGCCTAAAAATCTTATGACACAAGCACCACTTGTGATGTTGCCTCTACATAATATGACAATACCAATAAAGCATTTGCATGTGATTTTTGAGAAGACAAAAATGCTCTATAAAAAGCACTTTGGCAGGAACATTCAAGATGAGAGAAGAACATTTGTTGTTCTCAATATTTCTCGTTTTATTCTCTCTAAATCCTCATCTCTTCCTTACATGCAAAAACCTCAAAAACCACTCAAATACTAATATTTGTTATATATTACTATTGTAGTAATATTAGTAAATATTAAGGGTGCATTACTACATAATAACTAGTTAACATTAGTAGTAATTTTGGGTTAAATCTTGGGTGAAATCAAAAGGAGGGCTCCTAATATAGAGTCTTGGAGGATCATGCTAATACTTATCATAGCTCAAGAAAAACTAAATGTAGGAGACCTTACTTGTTCCCATTTCGTACCATACAACAATGTAAGAGCCATTGTTTTCTTATTTTATCTCTATTTTAGTTATGCATGCACTAGATCTACTATGACAAATTTAATATGTTGATTAAATCACTATTAGAAATGTCTAATAATAAATATATGAACCTAACAAGATCAAGTTCATTCACAATGGCGGGGTCACGGCCAGCAAGTACGGTGCTCGCTATGAATCGAGAAGTGAACCGAATGATAGGGTATTGAATATATGAAGCCGAGCAATCCTTGATTCTTGACCAATCTCATCCCGTTAAGGCTCGCCAAAGGGGATCTACACTATAATTTCGAGGCTTTGAAGATCAAGTAGGTGACACATCTAGTCCTAGCACATCCGCGAACTCCACTAGGGTCATCATCTTAGTCACATTTTCAAGTCGGAACTCTATGCAAATTGTTTTGTTGAAGGTGGAGATTTTCAAAAAGCTTAGAAATTCAAGCATTAAGGGTCTATATGTGAGTTCATGCATGTGGAACATTGTTGAGAGACCAAATAATTCAAATAGTGCTTCGGTTTGATGGTAGATTCCTAGCTTTCTCAATGTTTTATGACAAACAAACTTAGTGGGGAGAATGTTCTTTCCCAAAAGTTGGTGGAAGACAATCCGTTGAGCATCGTTGATGAACTCAATGTTGGAGAATTCATCTACGCTTGAAAGATCAAGTATCTCCTCATTTTCCCTTCTTAAAGTGTTGAGGTGGGAGGTTGATGAACTCCCAATGACTCTTGTTCTTCTTTCTTCTCTTGTCATGAATCTCCTTGGGGTTTTTATTTTGTTTGAGTGAAAACAATCATTCTAAATTAGATCTATTTGTATGTCTCAAACCCTAGGTCTTTGGGTGAGCTAAAGTTTTAGAGAGGTTTGTTTATTTAGAGATAAGATTGGGTGATTTCAAGTATTTGAGAGGGAGGTTTATGTCTTGATTTTGGAGGGAGAGGTGATGTGTCTTGATATGTGTAGTCGAAAGAGGGGTTTAAAGTTGAAAACAAAAGAGTAACGCGGGAGGGAGACGCGCGGCCTGGAGCAGAAGTCGGGGGATTCTTGCTTTTTACAAAATTCATGAGAGCAGACTGGGACGCACGGCTCGGAGTCGGGTCACCCAACCTGGTAAATGAGTCGCCCGTCCTGGGCATAAGACGCCCAGATTTTAAAACAGTGAAAAATTGTCTTTTTATAAGCCGGAAGGGAGGTGGGTCCTCAGAATGATCCGCACAGATTTTAGCCCTGTGAAAATTCTCTTGAAATGCATAAGGAGACGCTCGAATTGTAGTTGGTCTGCCCGTCTTGAGGCGTGACTCGCCTGACCTGTGCTTGGGACACCCAGATTTTCGTCTAGTGCAAAATTTGAAAATTAAGAGCTCCTCCAAGACCCACGGTTTGAACTGAAGTCGGTCCAAACTTTGTATTCTAAGCTAACCAATCAAAACAATATTTATAATATAAACAAACTACTCTAAGTAGAGTGGTAAGTAAAGGTCGGATCCCAAGGGACGTGTATTGGATTAAATTATCGATTGCACGTAGTTATGTCTTAGGGTGTCACAATTTATGTTGGGTTGAGATGGTTGTCTAAGCTACTAAGCAAATGGAATAAAGTGAGCAAAGTATATGAGAATGTAAACAATTGATGAAAGGTACTAGGGTGTCATGGGTTCATAGGGGATTCATGGTGGTGATCATACAAACATGTTTAGATAGTTGCAATCAAATTATTATTGTAGTGGAATCGAGTTAGTTTATGTCTTACAATTCCTAGGAATATTTGGATCCCGGAGCCGAGTCGGTCAAGACTTTACAGCACCTACAAGTCGACTTAGTTTCTCCCTAGTCAATTTTATGCATGGTCTAACCAGACTCGAATTAGTTTATATCTTACAAGTCTTGTTGAATAGTTCAGAGATGTATGCATGCAAGGTTTTCAATCAAGAAATTTATCAAGCATAACATGTGCATAAGTTGACACTACAACAAGCAAGCAATCTTGTGAAAGCATATTAGATTAAGTATGAATCTATCCCCATGTTATAGTTCCCCTAATCTCCCATTAACACTAGCTAGAAGACTACTCACTCATGATTATGGTAAATGATGCGTGCGTTTTATATAATGTTTTTATCCTATATTTACACGCATTTCTATGTTATTTATGTAGCATCTAGCTATATATTCCCCCGAATAGTCTACTTTGTTTTGTTTGGCGTTACTTGCATGGTTGGACCTGAGGTGAGCTAAATCAAGCCTGAACATGTCCTGTTTGCATGCATTTAGGAGATAGAAGAATCGGAGCCTGGGAATCTGTCACTTAGGGATGCTTGAAGTGGCTTCAGAAGATGTTTTGAGTTCATTCGTGCTAACACAGTGGTAGCTAACTCGATCGACTAAGTTGACTGCTAAAACTGGTCGATTAAGTACCCTTTTGTGCTGAGAATTCTCGATTGAGAGGATGTTTACGCTCGATCGAGAGGGGTGTATAATGAGTTCTTCGATCGAGTACCTGCTTTGCTCGATAGAGGGGTTTGACCTTTTTTATGATCGATCGAGTAGTTTGCTTGTAATCGATCGAGAGGTTTTGACGCTAGAAATTTTTTTACGCAAACTTTAAGATTTAACTATTGGGTATTTTAATTTTATCTGAGAAGAAATTAAAGAGGCGGTAGGCAGAACTCTTTTTCCTGGCTTTTTACTCCTTAGACCTAAAACTCTAGTTTTTCCAATTCATTGTATTGGGTATTTTTTTCCATCCTTAATTTGAATTATTAGTTATTGCAATTGTTCTTGTTTGCCATCTGTTTCCTCTATTACTCTAGTTCTTGTTTTCTTTATTAATTAATTTCTAGTATCAGGGTTCATAATCTATCTCTTTATTAACATGTTCAAGTTAATTATTTTGTTTGTTATTATTAATTTCTCAATTTTCATTATGCATAGCTAATCTCCTAATACTAGGACTTAGGGGAACCACGGTAATTAGGAAGGTTAAGACTAGGTGATAAGGCTTGGCTAGAATTAGGTTTGTGTTTTTAATCACCGCAATTAATAGCAATTATCTGCTTTAGTCGACGCATTTAGCTAGTTGATTTACACCTTGACCCAGATCCTTAAGACTGGGAGGGGTAAGACCTGCAGTGAACATTAGTACATTCTAATGAGGGCGAAAGCTAAGTTAGTAATGTTTTAGGGCGAAAAACGGACCGGAAGGACCTTTTCATTACCCTGCAGACCGAGTTTATGCTGACCTTTGACCCTAGATTGGATCTCTAGAAAAACCCATGGTGAACCGACTGTCCTAGCTGTTTCTCTCTTTCTGGTAATTTTAATAGAACTTATTGCTTGCTTCTTTAGTGTTCCTTTTCGCTAGATCTCCGTCGTTTAGAATCAAACAATCAACCCCCAAGAAACGGTTACCTAGACAGACTTAGTTTAGCAAACAAAATTCCCATCTCCCTGTGGATACGATACCCGACTGCCTCTACTACATTTTATAGAGACCGGTTGGTTTTATTTTTGATAGGGTTGCGACGGCCGTGTCAAATTTTGGCGCCGTTGCCGGGGAGACGGTGTTAATTTATTTGCTTCGTATTAAGTTTTTCTCTAGTCTCAAGGAATTTATTCCTTGAGACAGTTCTCATATTTTTCTCTAGTGCTATAGTTGTTTGACGGTGATCTATCCTAGAAGAGGGCACTGAAAGATCTGCTATTCTTACAATTTCATTTACTAAAATGCCTAACATCGCTAGTCACTCGGAACCTACTGTAGATTCCTTACCCAAGGGTTTCCTATTTCCTACTACAGATGCTAGTACCTTTGGAATCTATCCATCTTACATTCAGTTGCTTGAGAAGAATATTTTCAGGGGAGTAGCTGGTGAGGATCCGGGCAAAAATATGGAGTTGTTAACTGATTACTGCTTCGCCATTCCTTTAGTTGCTGGGGTGACACAAGATAGGGTCAAAGAAATCGTAAGCCTTTTACAGAAGGTACTCCTGTGACAGACTGGAATTTTCTGCCATTAGCCTTTTACAGAAGGTACTTTCCACGATAGCGCACCAACGCATTAAGAGGCAAAATCACTAATTTCACACAATTGGCCACTGAAGATTTGAGTGAAGCTTGGACTAGGTTCAAGAAGCTAGTTCACTCTGTACCTCATCATGGCTTCCAACAATGGTTCCTTTGCAACCAATTTTACAATGAGTTGTATGACAATCAAAGAGCCGTATTGGATGTTGCAGCTAAAGGAAGATTTCAGAAAAATATTGAAGACAATATGGGATGGCATCTTATTAAAGATATGGCCATTCATGAAGCTGAGTATGGGAATCCCATAGGAGGTAGGCGAGTGAGCGAAAGAGATGGTGAATCCCTTGTAGCTGAATTAGAAGTTCTTAATGCTAGGTCTGACAAGTCAAAGAGTCGGACAATTTTGGGAGATCAACAGCAGGTCCATGCTATGATTGAGCAAGAGGTGTTTTATGGTAGATGTGGCGCGGAAGGACATGATCCTATTACTTATATGGCAGAAGTAGAGCGAGTCCATGCTTACCAACAATATAAGGAAGGAGTTCCGTTCTCCAAATTTTATGAAGATGTAGCCATATCAAGTATTTCTAGTCCTATTAATCCAATGCCGCAACAAGATAATTCTTCTTCTACAAAAGCAGAGATAGCGGAGTTGAAATCCTTGGTGCTATCTTTGGCATATCAATTCCAAAAAAATGTGCAAGACAATGAGAATTCTATAAAGATGTTGAAAGATCAATTCACACAATTTGCATGCGAGCAAATGAATCAAGCAAATCGATCACCTTCTTGTGACCCGATTAATGCAATCAATCTCTGAAGCGGTCTTACTTATGACGGACCAATAATGCCGGAAAATGCCGTTTTACCTGTTGATGGAGTGGACATGGGCCACGTCTCTGTCTGTGGATTTGCGCCACCTACCGGTCCGTAGTCACGGACCACCTGCACACCAGGGCAATCTGTGGACATGCAGCGGTCTATTGAAAGGCACGCTCGGTGGCGTAAAAATGCTTTCGACCAGATCATTTTAGATCGGTCGGTTTCGTCTCGGTAAGGGTCTCGAAATGATTAGAGATGTTCGGAGTCGCCACCAAGCATTTGTGGGATGCTTGGAACCCTTTCGAATTCCACATTATACCTCGGTGAAATCGAAGAACAAAGCAGCGTTTGACATAGGTACTAAAGATAAGGAAATCGTCCCTCTTTAGCATCTTATCTCTAGAATGACTCTCGTACGCCCTGGATAAGGTCGTCCACTATCCAAAGTTTCTGAGAAATAGGTGAAGTTACGTATTGGGAAGCCCTTTAATCAGACACCCAATCTCGCCCGCGGTAGAGGCCTCTACTGATCGATCTTGGTTGGTTGAATGCAAAAGTTGATAGAACGGTTTAAATGCATGAACGCACATCAAATAAATTAAACCTAACACGTGAGAGCTTTCTAAGTCGGTTGATTTAATCCAAGTATCAAGTATAAGATGTCGAGTTGGATTAATGATTAATTTGCATGCAAGACGGAAATTAAACATCAATTTACCGTATTAGGTTTAGGGTGCATAACGTGATCCATTTGTCTTAGTAAGGCGTTTCGCAAGTGTGATTTTGAATAAAAATTAGTCATATGATCCGTCTTATATCCGGGAAAACCGGAGTCGGGATCGTCCTAGACTAATGCTGGAAAAGGAACAGGTCCTGTACCAGACGGCTACATGAGGCGCGAGCCAGCCGGCGATACAAGGGGCCTCCCCCTGGTTTTGAAAATGAGAAAGAAAAGGCTTGCTTGAGGCGCGGGTCAGCCTACGGTTATATGCCGTATTCTGACCATTTAGAAAACGTTATAAAACGTGTTGAGAAATGGGTATTTGAACCCGGCTTGGTTTGAAGGGGGTCGTTTAGACCACATTTGTTTATTTGAAGAACTACACTCGAATAATCATCATTATTTTAATAATATTCAGTGTCGGGTTTGACTTGACAAGCTTGACATTAATAGTTTTTATGAACTAATTGTTTTAAGTTCATTTGACTATAATTAGCCAATACGCATCATCATACCCGAGTTAAAATCCGGCATGGTATGTAGAACCAAGGATGACTTTGTGTTGGTGACTAATATGTTTATTTTGAAAATGTAAAGAAATGATAAAAGGCTTTAAAATACCTCCCAAAAATAAACTAAAAGGCTTTAAAATACCTTTTAAATGTTATTAACCAAATATTATCACCGAAACACGGATTTAACCGTCATGGTATGAGGAACCAAGGGTGAAAAATGTTTTATGGTTAAAACAAATATAATGAAATAAAAAGGGTTTGGAAATATTTGAAATGGTAAAAACCGATTATAAATATGAAAATGAATTAAAGGGGAAAGACGAGAACAAACATGGTTGATCTCTGACCTGGACACCCCATTTAGGCGCGGGCAAGCCGGCTAACCAAGGGGCTTCTGTCTAAGGCCAAAAATCAGTTTTTGCTCGTTTATCCTATGTTTTGGTTCATGTTATGCACGTTTTAGCATGTTATAGTCATGAAACAAATGAAAACATGATAAAAAGAGGATTTTTACACCCTCATACTTACATGTTTGTTTATGGCGAGTGGCCGACGTAAGTGTAACAACTCTTTTGGTCGGAAAAAACTCGGTTTAAAACCGTTTTGGTAAGTAAAAAGACTGTTTTAAGATTAGTGACAGTGTAGTGGTCGAAGTGGTCGGTCAAGTGATTTAATGCACGATGACGGTACCAAACAATGTGTAAGGCTTGTATTTACGATCAGTAGGTCGTAAATACGCGTCAGATTGTGACTTAAGAAGTCGAGTCGAGAATTTAAAGGTAGAAAAGAGGGGGCGGAAACTCGCGTAAGTCTCAAATGGGGGGCATTTGAGGGGTATTTATAGGAAAATTAGTGGTTGTGTGAGTTTTGAGCGACATGGCCACTTGGGCTGCTAAAAGAGGCGCGAGCCACGTCGCGGATCTTCGAGGTGTGTTGTCGCTTTCACACAAATGCAATCATGATTTGTTCTATCCTAGTTTTTGTAGTCATATGTTTGGTACTTGACCAAACATAAATCCGAGAAAACTTAAGGTAGAAGGTTTGAAATGTTTTGTTTTTGGTGGTTGACTCGGTTTGACTCGTTGTTGGAGTCGGGATTTGAATTTTTGAGTCGGTTTTTGGTCCGGTGTCGGTTTTGACTCTAGTTAGTGTCATTGTGACCCCATCGTCGTGCATTAAACACTCTAGGTACTTTTGAAAAGTTTTGAAATTTTTAATTTTCGAAATCGTTTTAAGTTTTCCAACGTAAAGTTGTACACAAACAGTCGATCAAATGCCGCGATTCCAAAACATGTTATTGTCTGATAATCATCGGGTGTTTGTTGGAGTCTGAGCAGATACTGGGTATTTACAGAGCCCCTACTTTGACTGAGGCTTGGACAGGGCAAAAGTCAAAGTAGAGCCCCCAGGTCAATCGAAGATTACAACCTGGAGACCCAAGCGACGTCGAGGCGGCTCGAAAGGATTCGGGCCAAGGACCTGCCGTCGGGAAAGGCGACGCCAAGGGGACTCGAGGGTACGAGCCAAGTACCTCTCATCGGGAACAGTTTAGAGTCTTTCGACTTTCCGTGCGGGTCGTTTAAAGTCCGTTAAACTACGTATAAAGCCTCGCCAACCATAAGAATGAGTCATACCTGAGGCCTCTTCGGATATGTCCTTACGTGTTTGCGGACAAAGGCTCGCCAGCTGTGACAAGGAGTTGTACCCGAGGCATCTTCGAGATATGTCCTTGGGTGTATGCGGACAAAGGCTCGCCAGCCATGGTGCGTAGTAAGGCTCGCCAGCCATGGCGCGTAGTAAGGTTTGCCAGCCATGGCACGTATTAAGGCTCGCTAGCCATGGCGCGTAGTAAGGCTCGCCAGCCATGGTGCGTAATAAGGCTCGCCAGCCATGAGGAGTAATAAGGCTCGCCAACCATGGTGCGTAGTGTTTTGTGTGTATTTTGTACAAGGCGAAATCAGGTTAGGGTAGAGTTATGCAAGGTTAACTAGCTCTAAATGGTCTATTGGTCAGGTCGTCAGGCTTAAATGTAAAGCTATAAATACAATAACAATAACAATAATGAGACAAAGAATTTTGTACGTGGAAAACCCTTGAATGGGAAAAAACCACGGGCACCAAGCCATGAGAGGATTCATTATGTAATTTGGGAGAATAATTGTATGACAATAACAATGCTTATATTTCTCTATGTATTGCGTATGTAAGTGTATGCTTCTTCTTGTGTAAGAACGAGATGAGTCCAATATCTTCAAAGTGTACCTTATATAAACTCCAATCTTGAACGACTGGCTGATATGGTATTGAATGCGGATTATTCTCTATTATTGCCTGTAATAATGACTAAATATTCCTCCCTTAATTACTGCATTTCCTACGAGATCTTCTCATTCAATGCTGCGTATATAAACCTTTTATAATACGCGTTTATGGTCCAATATCGTACTGATATTTTGACCGTTGTCCTCTCCATGGCCTGGCGCCTATCTTCGTGTGTCCTGATAGCCTGACACCTTGACGGCCTGACAGTCAGGTTTAGATGATATACTGATTAGGAAGGTCTACGGATTTCCAGGCCTAACAATGCCCCTTATCTCCTTATTTGCAGTGTGCCAGGACGAAAAAATGAGGAGATAACTTTATTTTTAGGAAGATTACCCAACGGTTAAGTTATGCTTAGTCAGTTTCCTGTAACTGCTATTTTACTGCTATTTATGACGTGTGTAAGATTTACTGCAACTTCCTTAATGATTATTCACTTTCTTTGCGGTTGAAACCCTAATCATCTCCACTATAAATACCTGTGTGCTTCATTAAGTTGAACTCACCAAAGCAATTCTTCTTATTTCTCTCTTAATAATCCTTCTCTTCAGTTCTCTTAATTCCCAACTTCTTCAATCTTCGATCAATTCTTCATAATCTTTCAAATAATGGCTGCAAAAAAGAAATCTACCAGGGCAGCGGTTCCTGCAACCCCTCCTCCTCAGAATCCTGAGGAAATTTCTTCTGAAAATCCGCCTACTTCTTCTGTTGCTCCACCTTCCACGATCAGTAAGCCGAGTGATTCTCCATTGGAGATGATCTCAATATTCCATGGTGATTTTCAATTCAAGCCTACGAAGTCTTTAAATGAGGATCAGTCTATTGCAAATCGTTTCAAGCCTGAGTTTGAGAAGATTTTGAAGGATAAGGGGATCATCCCTACTGATGCTGAAATCTGGATCCCTGAGAATTCTCCTATCAGGGCCGACTGGGCTTGTCCTGGTTGGTTTTGTATCCATGACTAGGCTTTCAGGGCAGGTTGTAAGCTTCCTTTTTCTCCTCTTATGGTTGAGGTTATTAAGAAGATCGGTGTTCCATCTTCTCAGTTGATGCCTACGGTGTGGAAGGTTGTGTGTTCCATTGAAAATCTGTGTAAAAACACAATATTTCTTTTTCTCTTGACGATTTGAAGGCTTCTTATGCCGTTAAAACAAATAGTCCTGGCCATATAAGTTTTAAGGTCAGCGCTTCTACAACTCCGCTTTTGAGCAACCTGGACAACAGCCATGATAAAGGCTGGGCTACTGGGTACATGTTTGTTAGGACCAATTCTGTGGGTCCAGACTTGGCGTATTTAAATCATGAGGCTTGCGTTGCAGGTGAGTCTTTTAGTTTTTCTCTTTGCCCTGCATGTTTTACTTGTTAGTGAAAAATAAAATGAAATTTATAATGTCATACCTCTTATGTGTGCAGTTGATGATTGGGTTACTTAAACTGAGTATCCCACTCCCAATATTCTGCTTTCCTTGTTATTCCTCCTTTGGAGAGGTCTTAGCCTCTCTGTTGTGGGGTTAGTCACCTTCCTCGCTGCTTGAAGGCTGACGGTTATGCCAGGCCGGCTAAACCTTGTGGGGCTGTTAGTACCGCTACCTCAGCCAGTAAGTCTATCTTAGTCTTTCTCTTCTTTTTGCTTTGACTTCCTGATAATGTTTGGTTTATATTGCTAATATAGTGTTTCATGTTGTAGCCACCAGGTTATCTACTCGCCTTGCTAGGTTTGGTATGGCTGACCTTTCAGCCAGGCTGGCTAAGATTAAGGAAGGTTCCCAGGGAAGCGGGGACGCTGAGCCTGTTATTGATTTGACTGAACAGTCTGATGCTGCCAAGGTCACTGCTATACCTGATGCGCCTGCTGAAACAAGTTCAGCAGCCCAAAAATGGAAAATTGAAGATGTTGACATTTCTGCCCCAGTCAGGGAAGTGAGAGCCAGGGTGGACATGATGGAGGCTGCTAGGGTGAAGATTAGGGATTACACTGCTTCTAAATCAGATGTCATGCTTACTTTTGACCCTTTTGAGACTACTACTCAGGCAGTTGCTTCGGTGGATCATTCAGTCAGCCTCTTGGCAGATGCCTTGGCTGCTGTAAGGGAGGTAGGTTGGAACAATATTTATGTGTGTTTTGTTTGAGGAGTTTTTATTATTGGGGTATATTACTCATACTTTTCTCTCTGTTTTTGGTCAGGGTGTTGCGACTTGTCTCCATAATGCCTATCAGGCTACTTCTTTGGTAGCCAGGATTGATCTGATGAGACCAGATTATGATAGGCTGAAGTCTGAGTTGGGTTTTGAACGAGCTTACTGTGGGAAATATCGGTATACTTCCTCTATAAATTTTCGGATTATAACGGAATTATGATTATGGAAAACTAGTCATAAACGAATTTACATAAACAAAAAGAATTGAGATTAAGAATTAACCTTTGGTCCTAGCAATATGGTCTAAGAACAATATCGAAATCGATATTCTCATAATCGTTGCACCCAAAATACTATGAAAAATGCCCTTGTTCTTGCTAGAATAGATCCCCAAAATTTTTAATTAATTTTTAGGGTTTTGTGTGAATGATGAGAGAATTAGGTCAAAAGAATGAGGAGAAAATGATCTCCTCCTTCTCTACTTAAAACCGTCCAAATGGAGTAATTAGGGAAGATATTATTCTTCCCTTTTTTTCTCTTTATTCGGTTTTTCCACCAACCACCAAAAATAAGGAGAAAAATATCTTCCTATTTTAGGTTGGTTTTCAAAATGTATAAATGTGTATTTTATTTCAATTGTCATATTTATGTCGACATGTATTAATAAGTCTACACACAACAGTTTGTAGTCGATTTATTAATACCGGTCTGTCAACATTTTTTTATGACAATTCCGCATAATATATACATTAACTATAAATATAACATATTTATAATTCGCTAATTAAATATAGCTGGTTACGTTAAATTACGAATTAACATCTTAATTCGTTTAAGCTAACATTATATACATTAATTAAATATAACAGTTTATATTCAATTTACGAATTTAACAATTAATTCGTCTCAGCTAGTATTATTTAATTGTATTAAATAATCGTCTTATCATCACATTGACTAACTGTTTAGTCAAATACATGGACTAACCTTTTAGTCAGGCATCAATGTGATTATATTTTCATACAATCATATCTCTCAAACACATTCTTTAGGTGTGACTTTTAGGGACCAGTTGATCACCGCCATCAGTATGCTAATAACGTCAAACTTCTAGCAAGCCAACCGTTATTAATTAAACGTTAATCAACTGATAAAATACTAAGTATACCCTTGTGAACCTATAAGAGATTTATAAATGTTATCACACTAACTGTGGAGGACACAAGCTCCAACAAACTCCCACTTGTCCTCACAAGTGTATGTGCGATAACCGATTCTCATATCCTAAAATTTCTCCCACTCAATGTAAAACAATTTGCAAAATCCGTATTCACAAAGGACGTATTTTACAAGTGATCAATATGAAGAGTGGTTTTCCCGACTATAGAGTAACATAACTGATAAACGAATCATCATTCGAGCATGGCCATGCATTTCAGTTACAACTCCTCGAGTGGCCCTGAGAAATAACTAAACCTGATAAAGGTTGAATATTTTCTTCAACTCGAATCCTGCAGATATAAGCACAGTATGAAATGACCCAGTGAAAATATGCTTAGCCTCCTCTTACGGTCGACCATGAGAAAGAAACCAAAGTCACCCAAAAACTGCCTTAATCTCAAGAGACAGTCGATAGCCGGAGTTATCAGCTTATGTAGGCGATTACGGACCAAAACAAATATAATGTAATTCAGTTCACTTTGTGGCGTTCAATGTTGTCGAACAATCCACATGAAAAACAAAATATGAAATATAACGATGAAGTTATAAATAGCATACGAAAAAGATAATGTATCGAATCCATAATCAACTAGTACAACTCAGGAACACGTTTAATTCCCATGGAAATAACGTGCCCTTCATGCTTATCATATGACAATGGTTTAGTGAGAGGATCCGCGATGTTGTCATCCGAAGCTATCTTGTCAATCACTATCTTCTCTTGCTCCACGTAATCAACGGATCAGGTGAGCCTTCCGATGTACATGTCTAGACTTGTTGCTAGACTTAGGCTCCTTAGCCTGGAAAATGGCACCTCTATTGTCACAATAGATGGTGATTGGGTCATTCAAACTAGGAACTATGGTTAGTCCTTGTAAGAATTGACGCATCCATATAGCTTCCTTTGCTGCTTCTGAAGCGGCATAGTACTCAGATTTAGTAGTAGAATATGCTACAACATTTTGTTTGGAACTCATCCAGCTGACCGCAGCACCATTAAGAGTAAAGACGAATCCAGACTGAGATTTTGAATCATCTCGGTCTGTTTTGAAGCTAGCATCTGCGTAACCGATTGCACATAACTTAGTATCTCCTCCATAAGTCAATACCCAATCCTTAGTCCTCCGTAGGTACTTAAGGATCTTTTTAACAGCTATCCAGTGTGTTTCACCTGGATTTTCTTGGTACCGACTCGTCATACTTAATGAATATGCCACGTCTGGACGTGTGCATATCATGGCATACATGATTGATCCTATTGCAGATCCATAAGGAGCACGACTCATGCGTTCAACCCCTTCAGGAGTCGTGGGTGACTGAGACTTGCTCAAATGCATCCCAGACGTCATTGGAAGGTTCCTCTTCTTGGAGTTGGTCATGTTGAACCCCTCAAGAATCTTATCTAAATAAGACTCCTGACTCAATGATAACATCCGTCGTGATCTATCTCGATAGATACGGATTGGGATTCCCAATATGCATTATGCCTCACCCAGATCTTTCATCTGGAAATGGTTCTTTATCATCCTTTTGCCGAAGATAAGAGAGGATTGTCAATCCCAATCAAGAGTATGTCATCGACATACAATATCAAGAAAGCAATCTTACTCCCACTCGACTTGACATATAAGCATGGTTCCTCGACCAATCGAGTGAAACCATACTTTTTTATCACCTGGTCGAAACGATGATTCCAACTCCGAGAAGCTTGCTTAAGTCCATAAATGGAACGCTTTAGCTTGCACACTTTCTTAGGATTTTCAGGATCTATGAAACCTTCGGGTTGTACGATGTACAATTCTTCCTCCAAATAACCGTTTAAGAAGGCGGTTTTCACATCCATCTGCCAAATTTCATAGTCATGAAAAGCGGCAATCGCTAAGATTATCCAAATGGAACGCATTATAACTACGGGTGCAAAAATTTCATCATAATGCAATCCGTGCACTTGAGTGAAACCTTTTGCCACTAGTCGTGCCTTATAGATATCTGGTTGCCCCTCTACAGAATGCTTTATTTTGTAAAGCCATTTGCACTGAAGAGGTCGTACCATGTTAGGTATATCAACAAGATCCCATACGTCATACTCATACACGGAGTCCATCTCGGATTGCATGGCTTCAAGCCATAGCTTAGAGTCGGAACAGGCCATAGCACCTTTATAGGTAGAGGGTTCATTACTCTCTAGGAGCAAAACGTCATTTTCCTCGACCATACCAATGTATATGTCTGGAGGATTAGAGACTCTACCCGACCTCCTAGGTTCCTGGGGAATGTTAACCGTATCATTAGTTGAAGGAACAACTTCCTCCTTTTGTTCCTCGGTTGTTGGTTCTTGAACCTCCGACAGCTCGAAGGTTCTATTACTTGACTAATTCTCGAGAAATTCTTTCTCTAAGAACTTTTCACTAGCCGCAACAAAAACTCGATGTTCGTTAGGCGAATAGAAGTAATGACCAAACATTCCTTTTGGATAACCAATAAAGTATGTCTTAACCGATCGCGGGCCGAGCTTATCCTCGTGTCTCCACTTGACATAAGCCTCGCAGCCCCAAACACGAATAAAGGACAAGTTAGGGACCGTTCCCTTCCACATTTCATATGGAGTCTTGTCGACAGCTTTAGACGGACTTCGGTTAAGTATAAGAGCAGCTGACAAAAGTGCAAAACCCCATAATGAATCAGGTACTACCGTGTGACTCATCATGGATCGAACCATATCAAGTAGTGTTCGATTTCTCCATTCGGAGACACCATTTTATTGAGGTGTTCCAGGTGGAGTTAACTGTAAAACTATTCCACAGTCTTTAAGGTGTTGATCAAACTCATTTCAAAGATATTCGCCACCCCGATCTGAACGGAGTGCTTTAACCTTTCTACCCAGTTGGTTTTCAATCTTATTCTGGTATTCTTTGAATTTTTCAAAAGACTCACTTTTATGCTTCATTAAGTAGACATATCCGTATCTACTCAAATCGTCCGTGAAAGTGATAAAATATCTATAGCCATCTCTAGCGGTTATTGACATAGGTCCACATACATCAGTATGTATGAGTCCTAATAGGTCACTAGCGCGCATTCCAACACCTTTGAAGGAAATTCGAGTCATTTTGCCGATAAGACATGATTCACACGTGCCAAATGTAGAAAAATCGAACGCGGGAATAGTCCCATTCTCAATGAGTTTCTTTACACGTTTTTCATTTATGTGTCCCATTCGACAATGCCAAAGATAAGTTTGATCTTTGTCACCAACCTTTAATTTCTTATTATTCACATGTAATATATCTGTGGTTTGATCTAAGATATAAATTCCATTCATGGAAACTGCTTTGCCATAAACCATTTCATTGAAAGAGAAAATACAGCTATTATCCTTTATTGAAAATGAAAAGCCGTCTTTATCAAGTACGGAAACAAAAATAATGTTCTTAGATAAACTGGGTACATAGTAACAGTTATATAACTATAACTCAAAACCACTTGGGAGTTGGATTACTTATGTTCCCTTTGAGACTGCAGCAACTCTAGCTCCATTCCCGACTCGCAGGTCCACATCACCCTTTGCGAGAGGTGTGATGTTTTTTAGGGCCTGCAAATGATTACACAGATGAGAACCACAACCAGTATCAAGTACCCAAGTTCCGAAACTTTCATGGTAATCTCAATCATATGAATATAAGATGACATACCAACAGGAGTGACGCGGCCTGCTTTTATGTCCTCACGGTACACAGGACAGTTCCTCCTCCAATGTCCAGTCTTGTGACAATGGTGGCACTCAATGTAACCGTTCTTGCTCTTTGCCTTGCCTAGTAAGCGACTAGTCTCACCAGGCCCACTCTTACCGTTTCCTGACTTTTTAAACTTCGGCTTTCCTACAGTTAGGTCGCCGTGAGCCTTGCCCTTACCCTTATTCTTGTTGGAAATCATGAGAACATCTTGCTTCATGCTCCCACTCAATTTCATATCCTTCTCGGTCTGTACGAGAAGTAAGTGTAGCTCATGAGGACTTTTCTTCATGTCATTCATGTAGTAATTTTCCCTAAAGAGGGCAAAACCATCATGAAGTGAATGAAGCATACGGTCAATGACTATGCTTTCACTGATTTTGCAATCAAGTGCCTCCAATTTCTCGACATTCTCAATCATGTTAAGAATGTGTGGGATAACCGGTTGGCCCTTCTGGAGTTTCGTATCAAAGAAGCGACAGGTATGTTCATAAGTAACGATTCTCGGTGCTTTTAAGAACTCATTAGTGAGCGTGGCGAAAATCTTGTTTGCACCTTGGGCAATGAAGCGTCTTTGCAAATTGGTTTCCATTGCAAAAATGAGTACGTTCTTTATCGCACCCGCTTCCATAACGAAGTCACTATAAGCAATTGACTCTTTAGCTCTTGCGTTTGGGCGTGGGTTTGGCGGTATTGGCTCAGTTAAGTACATGAGCTTACCGTCAGCAATGGCAGCATTCCGTAATGATGCCTCCCAGTCCGCAAAGTTGGACCCGTCATTCTTCAGTCGTGTGAACTGATTCATGTGGTCCATGAAAGCTTTTAGCCAGGACTCGCGTCCAAGTGTGGCACTTGGCATAGGGATTTCGTTATTTCCAGCCATTTGTTGTAACAGTATTATCAAAATAAAAAGTATTCTACACTGCGAAAAGAAGAAAAATGTAATAAGCATACTCATCGTTATGATTTAAGTCTAATGCAATACTGTTATAACGCGAAGACTCAAGCATTTATACAATTGACCTCCCTCAAGAATTATATAAATGATCCCAAGACTCAATTATCTATAAATTGATAAGCTAACCTTTTGGCTAATTCTACTTTTAGAATTCTTGGTCGATAAATTTCTGTAAATTCTATCTATAGTCCATCATAATCTCGAGAAACTCTTCGGATTATAATGTTGAGGTAAACTAAGTCAACACAAACTACTTACCCAACGTAGAAGGGGTCATATGGAGAGTAAGGTCCTATATGCCTACCAACGAAGAAGGGATTCATAGCTGTTTGGCCTATAAAGACTAGTCTCAATTTCAATTTTAGAGGAAGATCACATCAACTTTATTTTAATTCATTTTAAGTGAACTAATATCTAGCATGCGAGAATGAATAAACTAAGGTGATGGCTTAAAATTGTGTGACATCTGTATGTCTATGAAAACTAACATCCAAACTATATGAGTCCATTTTCATGCATTTTACTAGGTGGTTTGGTTTAGGCGGAATATGATGCACTAATAATCATGCGAATGAAAAGCAATAAGAATGGAAAAACGTAAAACAAAATAAAGTCCTAGTGTGGCCTATCTACCAAAATGAACATAAATACAACTTTCGAATCCCTCCTTAGACCCGAGAAGCTTGTCTTGATGTTCCATCTTGGTTGATGTAGCGGGAGTTAGCAATCCAATCTCCATCTTTAGTCTTCTTTAAAATTACAATTAAAATTACAAAATAAACTTATTTACATTCTAATTTCAAAAACATAACACTTAAAGAAAATTAAAGGAGATTCGAGATCTCAAAATTACATAAAAATTATGTTTCCATCATTACAAAAACATAATTAACGAAGGCCACACTAGGTATTACAAATTACAACCGATTGCAAAAATACGTAAATTAAACCATTCAACAAAACATTCAACTAAATAAAAATGCATCAACTATAAATTAAACATTCAAGACATAATTCCTTAATTATGTAGAGTAATTTATCCAAAGCACTTATTTAAATAAACAAATTATGTGACAATTCCTCAATTACTCACAATAATTTCAATCTTAATTCACATTAACCTATAATATGAATTAATCTAACATTATTTTAAACTGCTTTAAAATAATTTGGGTATCTTAAAATTTGTGATCCTTTTCACAAAAAACAATCATACATTATAAAACTAATGTATAATTATAATTGGCCAAAATTAAACAAATTTTTTTTTTTATTAATGGTCAGAGCAAAAAAAAAAAAAAGATTTTTTTTTTCTTTTTCAATGCCCACGGCATTGTGCAAAAGCGAAAAAAAACATATTTCTTTTTCTTTTCTCTCGGCAATTCCAAAAACAAAAAAAAAAAAACAGATTTTTTTATTAAAATTGCCCTCGGCATTTTGACCTAAATCAAAAAAAGTTTTTTTTTTTATATCTTTCTTTTTCGAGAAAAATAACCCCATATATATGAACAATTTGTTTAAAGTTGCTACTAGAACAAGATTGACATAATGATCAACATTTGAATCAATGAATCATGATTCCTAAACAACAATTTAATCTCATGTATGCCAAAACTGAATAGCAAAAATAAATGAACATCATATATCAAAACAATTTCCATTTACATTTTAATTTAATTCTAATTAAATCAAAACATCTACAAATTTATCATATTATCATCTTAACAAATTAAAACAACAATATGAATAAATCAAATGGAACAAAAACATCAAAACAAGAACAAAAACAACTCGTCCAAAAAAAAAAAAAATTATCATTCAGCAAAAAAACCGAATTTTTTTTCTCTTCAATTTTTTTTTGTTTAAATCCAATTATGAAAATCATATAAAATAATTTCGTGGCCTATGCTCTGATACCACTTGTGGGAAATATCGGTATACTTCCTCTATAAATTTTCGGATTATAACGAAATTATGATTATGAAAAACTAGTCATGAACGGATTTACATAAACTAAAAGAATTGAGATTAAGAATTAACCTTTGGTCCTAGCAATATGGCCTAAGAACAATATCAAAATCGATATGGTCGAGGTTATTAAGAAGGTCGGTGTTCCATCTTATCAGTTGATGCCTATGGTGTGGAAGGTTGTGTGTTCCATTGAGAATCTGTGTAAAAACACAATATTTCTTTTTCTCTTGACGATTTGAAGGCTTGTTATGCCGTTAAAACAAATAGTCCTGGCCATATAAGTTTTAAGGTCAGGGCTTCTACTACTCCGTTTTTGAGCAACCTGGACAGCGGCCATGATAAAGGCTGGGCTGCTGGGTACATGTTTGTCAGGACCAATTCTGTGGGTCCAGACTTGGCGTATTTAAATCATAAGGCTTGCATTGCTGGTGAGTCTTTTAGTTTTTCTCTTTGCCCTGCATGTTTTACTTGTTAGTGAAAAATAAAATGAAATTTATAATAAGTCATACCTCTTATGTGTGCAGTTGATGATTGGGTTACTGAAACTGAGTATCCCACTCCCAATATTCTGCTTTCCTTGCTATTCCTCCTTTGGAGAGGTCTTGGCCTCTCTGTTGTGGGGTTGGTCACCTTCCTCGCTGCTTGAAGGCTGACGGTTCTGCCAAGCCGGCTAAACCTTGTGGGGCTATTAGTGCCGCTACCTCAGGCAGTAAGTCTATCTTAGTCTTTCTCTTCTTTTTGCTTTGGCTTCCTGATAATGTTTGGTTTATATTGCTAATATAGTATTTCATGTTATAGCCACCAGGTCATCTACTCGCCTTGCCAGGTTTGGTATGGCTGACCTTTCAGCCAGGCTGGCTAAGATCAGGGAGGAAGGTTCCCAGGGAAGCGGGGATACTGAGCCTGTTATTGATTTGACTAAATGATCCGATCTTTGCCAAGGTCACTGACTGCACGATGCTTTCTTTGAAATAAGTTCAGCAGCCCAAAAAAGGCAAATTGAAGATGTTGACATTTCTGCCCCGATCAGGGAAGTGAGAGCCAGGGTGGACAATATGGAGGCTGCTAGGGTGAAGATTAGGGATTACACTGCTTCTATATCAGATGTCATGCTCACTCTTGACCCTGTTGAGACTACTACTCAGGCAGTTGCTTCGGTGGATCATTCAGTCAGCCTCTTGGCAGGTGCCTTGGCTGCTGTAAGGGAGGTAGGTTGGAACAATATTTATGTGTGTTTTGTTTGAGGAGTTTTTATTATTGGGGTATATTACTCATACTTTTCTCTCTGTTTTTGGTCAGGGTGTTGCGACCTGTCTCCATAATGCCTATCAGGCTACTTCTTTGGTAGCCAGGATTGATCTGATGAGATCATATTATGATAGGCTGAAGTCTGAGCAGGATTTTGCACGAGCTGACTGTGGGAAATATCGATATACTTCCTCTATAAATTTTCGGATTATATCGACATTATGATTATGAAAAACTAGTCATAAACGAATTTACATAAACAAAAAGAATTGAGATTAAGAATTAACCTTTGGTCCTAGCAATATGGTCTAAGAACAATATCGAAATCGATATTCTCCTAATCGTTGCACCCAAAATACTATAAGAAATGCCCTTGTTCTTGCTAGAATAGATCCCCAAAATTGTTAATTAACTTTTAGGGTTTTGTGTGAATGATGAGAGAATTAGGTCAAAAGAATGAGGAGAAAATGATCTCCTCCTTCTCTACTTAAAACCGTCCAAATGGAGTAATTAGGGAAGATATTATTCTTCCCTTTTTTTTTCTCTTATTTCGGTTTTTCCACCAACCACCAAAAATAAGTAGAAAAATATCTTCTTATTTTAGGTTGGTTTTCAAAATGTATAAATGTGTATTTTATTTCAATTGTCATATTTATGTCGACATGTATTAATAAGTCTACACACAACAGTTTGTAGACGATTTATTAATACCGGTCTGTCAACATTTTTTTATGACAATTCCGCATAATATATACATTAACTATATATATATATATAACATATTTATAATTCGCTAATTAAATATAGCTGGTTACGTTAAATTACGAATTAACATCTTAATTCGTTTAAGCTAACATTATATACATTAATTAAATATAACAGTTTATATTCAATTTACGAATTTAACAATTAATTCGTCTCAGCTTGTATTATTTAATTGTATTAAATAATCGTCTTATCATCACATTGACTAACTGTTTAGTCAAATACATGGACTAACCTTTTAGTCAGGCATCAATGTGATTATATTTTCATACAATCATATCTCTCAAACACATTCTTTAGGTGTGACTTTTAGGGACCAGTTGATCACCGCCATCAGTATGCTAATAACGTCAAACTTCTAGCAAGCCAACCGTTATTAATTAAACGTTAATCAACTGATAAAATACTAAGTATACCCTTGTGAACCTATAAGAGATTTATAAATGTTATCACACTAACTGTGGAGGACACAAGCTCCAACAAACTCCCACTTGTCCTCACAAGTGTATGTGCGATAACCGATTCTCTTATCCTAAAATTTCTCCCACTCAATGTAAAACAATTTGCAAAATACGTATTCACAAAGGACGTATTTTACAAGTGATCAATATGAAGAGTGGTTTTCCCGACTATAGAGTAACATAACTGATAAACGAATCATCATTCGAGCATGGCCATGCATTTAAGTTACAACTCCTCGAGTGGCCCTGAGAAATAACTAAACCTGATAAAGGTTGGATATTTTCTTCAACTCGAATCCTGCAGATATAAGCACAGTATGAAATGACCCAGTGAAAATCTGCTTAGCCTCCTGTTACGGTCGACCATGAGAAAGAAACCAAAGTCACCCAAAAACTGCCTTAATCTCAAGAGACAGTTGATAGTCAAAAGAATCAACTCTAGGAACACAATGGACGTCCAATCCACGACCTCGCACCGAATGTTATTAAACATTTAGGACTCCATTACGTTGTCACAAAAATTATCCTGCGAGGTATCGTTATAACTTGCATCTGCGATCGATTAGCCAACCGTTTGACTTATGACTCGTTGAACCCACCATCAATTGACTGCACAATATAATAGCCAGAGTTATCAGCTCATGTAGGCGATTACGGACCAAAACAAATATAATGTAATTCAGTTCACTTTGTGGCGTTCAATATTGTCGTACAATCCACATGAAAAACAAAATATGAAATAAAACGATGAAGTTATAAATAGCATATGAAAAAGATAATGTATCGAATCCATAATCAACTAGTACAACTCAGGAACACGTTTAATTCCCATGGAAATAACGTGCCCTTCATGCTTATCATATGACAATGGTTTAGTGAGAGGATCCGCGATGTTGTCATCCGAAGCTATCTTGTCAATCACTATCTCCTCTTGCTC
Organism: Silene latifolia; assembly: GCF_048544455.1. NCBI lineage: Eukaryota > Viridiplantae > Streptophyta > Magnoliopsida > Caryophyllales > Caryophyllaceae > Silene > Silene latifolia. Next base: position 80,507,905 of record NC_133538.1, on the reverse strand, counting down.
CACGTAATCAACGGATCAGGTGAGTCTTCCGATGTACATGTCTAGACTTGTTGCTAGACTTAGGCTCCTTAACCTGGAAGATGGCACCTCTATTGTCACAATAGATGGTGATTGGGTCATTCAAACTAGGAACTATGGTTAGTCCTTGTAAGAATTGACGCATCCATATAGCTTCCTTTGCTGCTTCTGAAGCGGCATAGTACTCAGATTCAGTAGTAGAATATGCTACAACATTTTGTTTGGAACTCTTCCAGGTGACCGCATCACCATTAAGAGTAAAGACGGATCCAGACTGAGATTTTGAATCATCTCGGTCTGTTTGGAAGCTAGCATCTGCGTAACCGATTGCACATAGCTTAGTATCTCCTCCATAAGTCAATACCCAATCCTTAGTCCTCCGTAGGTACTTAAGGATGTTTTTAACAACTATCCAGTGTGTTTCACCTGGATTGCCTTGGTACCGACTCGTCATACTCAATGCATATGCCACGTCTGGACGTGTGCATATCATGGCATACATGATTGATCCTATTGCAGATGCATAAGGAACACGACTCATGCGTTCAACCCCTTCAGGTGTCGTGGGTGACTGAAACTTGCTCAAATGCATCCCAGACGTCATTGGAAGGTTCCTCTTCTTGGAGTTGGTCATGTTGAACCTCTCAAGAATCTTATCTAAATAAGACTCCTGACTCAATGATAACATCCGTCGTGATCTATCTCGATAGATACGGATTGGGATTCCCAATATGCATTATGCCTCACCCAGATCTTTCATCTGGAAATGGTTCTTTAACCATCCTTTTACCGAAGATAAGAGAGGATTGTCATTCCCAATCAAGAGTATGTCATCGACATACAATATCAAGAAAGAAATCTTACTCCCACTCGACTTGACATATAAGCATGGTTCCTCGACCAATCGAGTGAAACCATACTCTTTTATCACCTGGTCGAAACGATGATTTCAACTCCGAGAAGCTTGCTTAAGTCCATAAATGGAACGCTTAAGCTTGCACACTTTCTTAGGATTTTCAGGATCTATGAAACCTTCGGGTTGTACCATGTACAATTCTTCCTCCAAATAACCGTTTAAGAAGAGGATTTTCACATCCATCTGCCAAATTTCATAGTCATGAAAAGCGGCAATCGCTAAGATTATCCAAATGGAACGCATCATAACTACGGGTGCAAAAATTTCATCATAATACAATCCGTGCACTTGATTGAAACCTTTTGCCACTAGTTGTGCCTTATAGGTATCTGGTTGCACCTCTACAGAATGCTTTATTTTGTAAAGCCATTTGCACTGAAGAGGTCGTACCATGTTAAGTAAATCAACAAGATCCCATACGTCATACTCATACATGGAGTCCATCTCGGATTGCATGGCTTTAAGCCATAGCTTAGAGTCGGAACAGGCCATGGCACCTTTATAGGTAGCGGGTTCATTACTCTCTAGGAGCAAAACGTCATTTTCCTCGACCATACCAATGTATCTGTCAGGAGGATTAGAGACTCTTTCTGACCTCCTAGGTTCCTGGGGAATGTTAACTGTATCATCAGTTGAAGGAACAACTTCCTCTATCTGTTCCTCGGTTGTTGGTTCTTGAACCTCCGACAGCTCGAAGGTTCTATTACTTGACTTATTCTCGAGAAATTCTTTCTCTAAGAACTTTGCACTAGCCGCAACAAAAAACTCGATGTTCGTTAGGCGAATAGAAGTAATGACCAAACATTCCTTTTGGATAACCAATAAAGTATGTCTTGACCGATCGCGGGCCGAGCTTATCCTCGTGTCTCCACTTGACATAAGCCTCGCAGCCCCAAACCCGAATAAAGGATAAGTTAGGGACCGTTCCCTTCCACATTTCATATAGAGTCTTGTCGACAGCTTTAGACGGACTTCGGTTAAGTATAAGAGCAGCTGACAAAAGTGCAAAACCCCATAATGAATCAGCTACTACCGTGTGACTCATCATGGATCGAACAATATCAAGTAGTGTTCGATTTCTCCTTTCGGACACACCATTTTATTGAGGTGTTCCAGGTGGAGTTAACTGTAAAACTATTCCACAGTCTTTAAGGTGTTGATCAAACTCATTTGAAAGATATTCGCCACCACGATCTGAACGGAGTGCTTTAACCTTTCTACCCAGTTGGTTCTCAACCTTATTCTGGTATTCTTTGAATTTTTCAAAACACTCACTTTTATACTTCATTAAGTAGACATATCCGTATCTACTCAAATCGTCCGTGAAAGTTATAAAATATCTATAGCCATCTCTAGCGGTTATTAACATAGGTCCACATACATCAGTATGTATGAGTCCTAATAGGTCACTAGCGTGTATTCCAACACCTTTGAAGGAAATTCGAGTCATTTTGCGGATAAGACATGATTCACATGTCCCAAATGTATAAAAATCGAACGCGGGAATAGTCCCATTCTCGATGAGTTTCTTTACACGTTTTTCATTTATGTGTCCTATTCGACAATGCCATAGATAAGTTTGATCTTTGTCACCAACCTTTAATTTCTTATTATTCACATGTAATATATCTGTGGTTTGATCTAAGATATAAATTTCATTCATGGAAACTGCTTTGCCATAAACCATTTCATTAAAAGAGAAAATACAGCTATTATCCTTTATTGAAAATGAAAAGCCGTCTTTATCAAGTACGGAAACAAAAATAATGTTCTTAGATAAACTGGGTACATAGTAATGTGATTATATAAATATAACTCAAAACCACTTGGGAGTTGGATTACGTATGTTCCCTTTGAGACTGCAACAACTCTAGCTCCATTCCCGACTCGCAGGTCCACATCACCCTTTGCGAGAGGTGTGATGTTTTTTAGGCCCTGCAAATGATTACACGGATGAGAACCACAACCAGTATCAAGTACCCAAGTTCCGAAGCTTGCCTGGTAATCTCAATCATATGAATATAAGATGACATACCAACAGGAGTGACGCGGCCTACTTTTATGTCCTCACGGTACACGGGACAGTTCCTCCTCCAATGTCCAGTCTTGTGACAATGGTGGCACTCAATGTAACCGTTCTTGCTCTTTGCCTTGCCTAGTGAGCCACTAGTCTCACCAGGCCCACTCTTACCGTTTCCTGACTTTTTAAACTTCGGCTTTCCTACAGTTAGGTCGCCGTGAGCCTTGCCCTTACCCTTATTCTTGTTGGAAATCATGAGAACATCTTGCTTCATGCTCCCACTCAATTTCATATCCTTCTCGGTCTGTACGAGAAGTAAGTGTAGCTCATGAGGACTTTTCTTCATGTCATTCATGTAGTAATTTTCCCTAAAGAGGGCAAAACCATCATGAAGTGAATGAAGCATACGGTCAATGACTATGCTTTCACTGATTTTGCAATCAAGTGCCTCCAATTTCTCGAAATTCTCAATCATGTTAAGAATGTGTGGGATAACCGGTTGGCCCTTCTGGAGTTTCGTATCAAAGAAGCGACAGGTATGCTCATAAGTAACGATTCTCGGTGCTTTTGAGAACTCATTAGTGAGCGTGGTGAAAATCTTGTTTGCACCTTGGGCAATGAAGCGTCTTTGCAAATTGGTTTCCATTGCAAAAATGAGTACGTTCTTTATCGCACCCGCTTCCATAACGAAGTCACTATATGCAATTGACTCGTTAGCTCTTGCATTTGGGCGTGGGTTTGGCGGTATTGGCTCAGTTAAGTACATGAGCTTACCGTCAGCAATGGCAGCATTCCGTAATGATGCCTCCCAGTCCGCAAAGTTGGACCCGTCATTCTTCAGTCGTGTGAACTGATTCATGCGGTCCATGAAAGCTTTTAGCCAGGACTCGCGTCCAAGTGTGGCACTTGGCATATGGATTTCGTTATTTCCAGCCATTTGTTGTAACAGTGTTATCAAAATAAAACGTATTCTACACTGCGAAAAGAAGAAAAATATAATAAGCATACTCATCGTTATGATTTAAGTTTAATGCAATACTGTTATAACGCGAAGACTCAAGCATTTATACAATTGACCTCCCTCAAGAATTACATAAATGATCCCAAGACTCAATTATCTGTAAATTGATAAGTCAACCTTTTGGCTAATTCTACTTTTAGAATTCTTGGTCGATAAATTTCTGTAAATTCTATCTATAGTCCATCATAATCTCGAGAAACTCTTCGGATTATAATGTTGAGGTAAACTAAGTCAACACAAACTACTTACCAAACGTAGAAGGGGTCATATGGAGAGTAAGGTCCTATATGCCTACCAACGAAGAAGGGATTCATAGCTGTTTGGCCTATAAAGACTAGTCTCAATTTTAGTTTTAGAGGAAGATCCCATCAACTTTATTTTAATTCATTTTAAGTGAACTAATATCTATCATGCGAGAATGGATAAACTAAGGTGATGGCTAAAAATTGTGTGACATCTGTATGTCTATGAAAACTAACATCCAAACTATATGAGTCCATTTTCATGCATTTTATTAGGTGGTTTGGTTTAGGCGGAATATGATGCACTAATAATCATGCGAATGAAAAGCAATAAGAATGGAAAAACGTAAAACAAAGTAAAGTCCTAGTGTGGCCTATCTACCAAAATGAACATAAATACAACTTTTGAATCCCTCCTTGGACCCGAGAAGCTTGTCTTGATGTTCCATCTTGGTCGATGTAGCGGGAGTTAGCAATCCAATCTCCATCTTTAGTCTTCTTTAAAATTACAATTAAAATTACAAAATAAACTTATTTACATTCTAATTTCAAAAACATAATACTTAAAGAAAATTAAAGGAGATTCGAGATCTCAAAATTACATAAAAATTATGTTTCCATCATTACGAAAACATAATTAACTAAGGCCACACTAGGTATTACAAATTACAACCGATTGCAAAAATACGTAAATTAAAACATTCAACAAAACATTCAACTAAATAAAAATGCATCAACTATAAATTAAACATTCAAGACATAATTCCTTATTATGTGGAGTAATTTATCCAAACCACCTATTTAAATAAACAAATTATGTGACAATTCCTCAATTACTCACAATAATTTCAATCTTAATTCACATTAACCTATAATATGAATTAATCTAATATTATTTTAAACTGCTTTAAAATAATTTGGGTATCTTAAAATTTGTGCTCCTTTTCACAAAAAACAATCATATATTATAAAAGTAATGTATAATTATAATTGGCAAAAATTAAACAAAATTTTTTTTTTTTATTAATGGTCTGAGCAAATAAAAAAAAAGATTTTTTTTTTCCTTTTCAATGACCACGGCATTGTGCAAAAGCGAAAAAAAACAGATTTCTTTTTCTTTTCTCTCGGCAATTCCAAAAACAAAAAAAAAACAGATTTTTTTATTAAAATTGCCCTCAGCATTTTGACCTAAAACAAAAAAAGTTTTTTTTTATATCTTTCTTTTTCGAGAAAAATAACCCCATATATATGAACAATTTGTTTAAAGTTGCTACTAGAACAAGATTGACATAATGATCAACATTTGAATTAATGAATCATGATTCTTAAACAACAATTTAATCTCATGTATGCCAAAACTAAATAGCAAAAATAAATGAACATCATATATCAAAACAATTTCCATTTACATTTTAATTTAATTCTAATTAAATCAAAACATCTACAAATTTATCATATTATCATCTTAACAAATTAAAACAACAATATGAATAAATCAAATGGAACAAAAACATCAAAACAAGAACAAAAACAACTCGTCCAAAAAAAAAAAATTATCACTCGGCAAAAAAATTTCTCACGGCCGGAATTTTTTTTTTTCTCTTCAATTTTCTTTTTGTTTAAATCCAATTATGAAAATCATATAAAATAATTTCGTGGCCTATGCTCTGATACCACTTGTGGGAAATATCGGTATGCTTCCTCTATAAATTTTCGGATTATAAAGAAATTATGATTATGAAAAACTAGTCATAAACGGATTTACATAAAGAAAAAGAATTGAGATTAAGAATTAACCTTTGGTCCTAGAAATATGGCCTAAGAACAATATCAAAATCGATATTCTCCTAATCGTTGCACCCAAAATGCTATGAGAAATGCCCTTGTTCTGGCTAGAATAGATCCCCTAAATTGTTAATTAATTTTGAGGATTTTGTGTGAATGATGAGAGAATTAGGTCAACAGAATGAAGAGAAAATGATCTCCTCTTTCTCTACTTAAAACCGTCCAAATTGAGTAATTAGGGAAGATATTATTCTTCCCTTTTTTTCTCTTATTTCGGTTTTTCCACCAACAACCAAAAATAAGGAGAAAAATATCTTCTTATTTTAGGTTGGTTTTCAAAATATATAAATGTGTATTTTATTTCAATTGTCATATTTATGTCGACATGTATTAATAAGTCTACACACAACAGTTGGTAGTCGATTTATTAATACCGGTCTGTCAGCATTTTATTATGACAATTCCGCATAATATATACATTAACTATAAATATAACATATTTATAATTCGCTAATTAAATATAACTGGTTACGTTTAATTACGGATTAACATCTTAATTCGTTTAAGCTAACATTATATACATTAATTAAATATAACAGTTTATATTCAATTTACGAATTAAACAATTAATTCGTCTCAGCTGGTATTATTTAATTGTATTAAATAATCGTTTCATCATCACATTGACTAACTGTTTAGTCAAATACATGGACTAACCTTTTAGTCAGGCATCAATGTGATTATATTTTCATACAATCACATCTCTCAAACACATTCTTTAGGTGTGACTTTTAGGGACCAGTTGATCACCGCCATCAGTATGATAATATCGTCAAACTTCTAGCAAGCCATGGCGCGTAGTAAGGCTCGCCAGCTATGAGGCGTAATAAGGCTCGCCAACCATGGGGCGTAGTGTTTTGTGTGGATTTTGCACAAAGCGAAATCAGATCAGGGTTGAGTTATGCAAGGTTAACTAGCTCTAAATGTTCTATTGGTCAGGTAGTCAGGCTTAAATGTAAAGCTGTAAATACAATAACAATAACAATAATGAGACAAAGAATTTTGTACGTGGAAAACCCTTGAATGGGAAAAAAACCACGGGCACCAAGCCAGGAGAGGATTCACTATGTAATTTAGGAGAATAATTGTATGACAATAACAATGCTTATATTTCTCTATGTATTGCGTATGTTTTGTTTTTGGTGGTTGACTCGGTTTGACTCGTTGTTGGAGTCGGGATTTGAATTTTTGAGTCGGTTTTTGGTCCAGTGTCTGTTTTGACTCTAGTTAGTGTCATTGCGACCCCGTCGTCGTGCATTAAACACTCTAGGTACTTTTGAAAAGTTTTGAAATTTTTAATTTTCGAAATCGTTTTAAGTTTTCCAACGTAAAGTTGTACACAAACAGTCGATCAAACGCCGCGATTCCAAAACATGTTATTGTCTGATAATCATCGGGTGTTTGTTGGAGTCTGAGCAGATAATGGGTATTTACAGAGCCCCTACTTTGACTGAGGCTTGGACAGGGCAAAAGTCAAAGTATAGCCCCCAGGTCAATCGAAGATTACAACCTGGAGACCCAAGCGACTTCGAGGCGGCTCGAAAGGATTCGGGCCAAGGACCTGCCGTCGGGAAAAGCGACGCCAAGGGGACTCGAGGGTACGAGCCAAGGACCTGTCATCAGGAACAGTTTAGAGTCTTTTGACTTTCCGTGCGGGTCGTTTAAAGTCCGTTAAACTACGTATAAAGCCTCGTCAGCCATAAGAATGAGTCATACCTGAGGCATCTTCGGATATGTCCTTGCGTGTTTGCGGACAAAGGCTCGCTAGCTGTGACAAGGAGTTGTACCCGAGGCATCTTCGGGATATGTCCTTGGGTGTATGCGGACAAAGGCTCGCCAGCCACGGTGTGTAGTAAGGCTCGCCAGCCATGGCGCATAGTAAGGCTCGCCAGCCATGGCACGTATTAAGGCTCGCTAGCCATGGCACGTAGTAAGGCTCGCCAGCCATGGTGCGTAATAAGGCTCGCCAGCCATGAGGAGTAATAAGGCTCGCCAACCATGGTGCGTAGTGTTTTGTGTGGATTTTGTACAAGGCGAAATAAGGTTAGGGTAGAGTTATGCAAGGTTAACTAGCTCTAAATGGTCTATTGGTCAGGTCGTCAGGCTTAAATGTAAAGCTATAAATACAATAACAATAACAATAATGAGACAAAGAATTTTGTACGTGGAAAACCCTTGAATGGGAAAAAACCACGGGCACCAAGCCATGAGAGGATTCATTATGTAATTTGGGAGAATAATTGTATGACAATAACAATGCTTATATTTCTCTATGTATTGCGTATGTAAGTGTATGCTTCTTCTTGTGTAAGAACGAGATGAGTCCAATATCTTCAAAGTGTTCCTTATTTAAGCTCCAATCTTGAACGACTGGCTGATATGGTATTGAATGCGGATTATTCTCTATTATTGCCTGTAATAATGACTAAATATTCCTCCCTTAATTACTGCATTTACTACGAGATCTTCTCATTCAATGCTGCGTATATAATCCTTTTATAATATGCGTTTATGGTCCAATATCGTCCTGATATTTTGACCGTTGTCCTCTCCATGGCCTGGCGCCTATCTTCGTGTGTCCTGATAGCCTGACACCCTGACGGCCTGACAGTCACGTTTAGATGACATACTGATCAGGAAGGTCTGCGGATTTCCAGGCCTAATAATTGCCCCTTATCTCCTTATTTGCAGTGTGCCAGGACAAAAAAATGAGGAGATAACTTTATTTTTAGGAAGATTACCCAACGGTTAAGTTATGCTTAGTCATTTTCCTGTAACGGCTATTTTAGTGCAGTTTATGACGTGTGTAAGATTTACTGCAACTTCCTTAATGATTATCCACTTTGTTTGCGGTTGAAACCCTAATCTTCTCCACTATAAATACATGCGTGCTTCATTAAGTTGAACTCACCAAAGCAATTCTTCTTATTTCTCTCTTAATAATCATTCTCTTCAGTTCTCTTAATTCCCGACTTCTTCAATCTTCGATCAATTCTTCATAAGCTTTCAAATAATGGCTGCAAAAAAGAAATCTACCAGGGCAGCGGTTCCTGCAACCCCTCCTCCTCAGAATCCTGAGGAAATTTCTTCTGAAAATCTGCCTGCTTCTTCTGCTGCTCCACCTTCCACGATCAGTAAGCCGAGTGATTCTCTATTGGAGATGATCTCAATATTCCATGGTGATTTTTAATTCAAGCCTACGAAGGCTTTAAATGAGGATTAGTCTGTTGCAAATCGTTTGAAGCCTGAGTTTGAGAAGATTTTGAAGGATAAGGGGATCATCCCTGCTGATGCTGAAGTCTGGATCCCTGAGAATTCTCCTATCAGGGCCATTTGGTCTTGTCCTGGTTGGTTTTGTATCCATGACTGGGCTTTCAGGGCAGGTTGTAAGCTTCCTTTTTCTCCTCTTATGGTTGAGGTTATTAAGAAGATCGGTGTTCCATCTTATTAGTTGATGCCTATGGTGTGGAAGGTTGTGTGTTCCATTGAGAATCTGTGTAAAAAAACACAATATTTCTTTTTCTCTTGACGATTTGAAGGCTTGTTATGCCGTTAAAGCAAATAGTCCTGGTCATATTAGTTTTAAGGTCAGGGCTTCTACTACTCCGCTTTTAAGCAACCTGGACAGCGGCCATGATAAAGGCTGGGCTGCTGGGTACATGTTTGTGAGGAACAATTATGTGGGTCCTGACTTGGCGTATTTCAATCATGAGGCTTGTGTTGCTGGTGAGTCTTTTAGTTTTTCTCTTTGCCCTGCATGTTTTACTTGTTAGTGAAAAATAAAATGAAATTTATAATAAGTCATACCTCTTATGTGTGCAGTTGATGATTGGGTTACTGAAACCGAGTATCCCACTCCCAATATTCTGCTTTCCTTGCTATTCCTCCTTTGGAGAGGTCTTGGCCTCTCTGTTGTGGCGTTGATCTCCTTCCTCGCTGCTTCAAGGCTGACGGTTCTGCCAGGCCGGCTAAACCTTCTGGGGCTGTTAGTGCCGCTACCTCAGGCAGTAAGTCTATCTTAGTCTTTCTCTTCTTTTTGCTTTAGCTTCCTGATAATGGTTGGTTTATATTGCTAATATTGTATTTCATGTTGTAGCCACCAGGTCATCTACTCGCCTTGCCTGGTTTGGTATGGCTGACCTTTCAGCCAGGCTGGCTAAGATCAAGGAGGAAGGTTCCCAGGGAAGCGAGGATGCTGAGCCTGTTATTGATTTGACTGAACAGTCTGATGCTGCCAAGGTCACTGCTGTACCTATTACGTCTGTTGAAACAAGTTCAGCAACCCAAAAAAAGGAAAATTGAAGATGTTGACATTTCTGCCCCGGTCAGGGAAGTGAGAGCCATGGTGGACAATATAGAGGCTGCTAGGGTGAAGATTAGGGATTACGCTACTTCTAAATCAGATGTCATGCTCACTCTTGACCCTATTGAGACTGCTACACAGGCAGTTGCTTCGGTGTATCATTCAGTCAGCCTCTTGGCAGGGGCCTTGGCTGCTGTAAGGGAGGTAGGTTAGAACAATATTTATGTGTGTTTTGTTTGAGAAGTTTTTATTATTGGGGTATATTACTCATAATTTTCTCTCTGTGTTTGGTCAGGGTGCTGTGACCTGTCTCCATAATGCCTATCAGGCTACTTCTTTGGTAGACAGGATTGATCTGATGAGATCGTTACGATAGTCAAGTCCGAGCCGGATTTTGCACGAGCCGACCGGGCCGCTAAAGCCGCCGACTTAGTGAGGGTGCGCCGAGAGAGATCGCTAAGATCGAGGCGCGGTTTCGTGCAAGCGGCTGTTACAGGAGGCCTTGGATAGAAATGAGGAGCTCACCCAAGAGAGGGATGACTTGGAGTTCAAGCTAGATGATGCTTCCCTCTACTTCTATATCAAGGGAAGGGCTGCTGCTATGTCAGAGCCTGTTGAGGCCGGGCAAAGTGGAACCGTGAAGCTGAGATGGCTTTTGCTGCTTCAAAGTATCCTGACCTGCATAATATGGAAAAAGAACAGGAGGTCGACTCTCCAGGGGAGCAGGATGTTGATGCTGATCTGGCTAAGTGTAGGGAGCTGGATGTTGATGCTGGTACTGTTTCTAAGCGAAGCAGTAATTTATTTTTTCAGTTGGTATTTTGGCCCATCCAGGGGGGATGTCCCTGGACAATTAATATTTTTCTTTTCATGTCTTGGGTCAGGGAGACCATCCCTGGCCTTTATGAATATTTTGGCGCCTTTTCCCTAGGGGGTAAGGGTTTTTATTAATATAGGCATGGTGGCCTTCTTTTGGCTTATTTTGCTTTTGACTTTGCTTGGTCTGTGAGTTTCATCCTGTTGGGCCTGTCAAACATTTTGTTTAAATAACCTACACATCATTTTCATTTTATTTTGTTATTCATGAGTAATTAAACCAAGTATAGTATTTTGCTATAATGGTTGAAGGGGTGGGAAAACACCCTTACACCTGTCTTACTGCGTCCAGCCGGTTGTAATCCGTGGCAGTAAACCTAGTCAGGTCAGGCAATTATTTCATGCCTGATTGGTCCTGACATTTTACTGTATCTCGTGGCGGTTACCAACTCGTCAGGCACAGTCAAGTGCAGAATTTTTGTTTCAGAAATATATAGTAGAGTAGCCCTCAATCCTGAATATTTATGCATATAATCTTTTATCATTTATAATTGTTCAGGATTCAAGAAGTAAATAAATAGGTTAGTTGAACAGATATAAAATACAGACAAGGCATGTAAAACATGTAGTTCATCACGTAGCACGTCAGGTTGAGTAGTGATTGAATTTATACCTGATTGTAGCCTGATCTGATCTTTGCATATGGAATAATTTTAAATGAGTTACATTCCAGGATCTCGGGATCATTTCCCCTTCTAGCGTTTGGAGCCTGTATGCTCCTTGTCCAACAATTCAATCAATTAAGTAAGGGCCTTCCCATGTGGGAGCCAGTTTGCATGCTGATTTTTCTTTTTTATTTGGAAATACCTTGCATAGGACAAGGTCTCCTTCTTTAAAGACTCTGATCCTGACGTTTTTATTGTAAGTCCTGGCGACTGCTTGTTGATATGATGCCATCCTGATCTTGGCAGCATCTCTTAATTCTTCTGTTAGGACCAGGTTATCTTGCATTAGGTCTTTGTTAGCTTCAACATTGTTCAGGTTGTATCTTGATGTTGGCACCGTGATTGCAGGAATGATGACTTCACAACCATACATCAGGGAGTAAGGTGTTTGGCCTGTTGCAGTTTTTGGAGTTGTCCTGTCTGCCCATAGTACTAATGGAAGTTCTTCAGCCCATCTGCCTCGTCTTCTTTTCAGCTTCTTTTTTAGGCAGCTTATGACTACCTTATTGCTTGATTCAGCCTGACCATTAGCTTTTGGATATCCAGAGGTTGATGTTACCAGGTTGATATTCTATTCTTGGCAAAATGCTTGGGTCCTTTTCCCCACAAATTGAGTTCCATTATCACATACTATTTCTGATGGGACTCCGTATCTGAAAATGATGTTTGTCCTGATGAAGGATATTACTTCCTTTTCTGTTACTTGCCTCAAAGAGTCATCCTCAATTCATTTGGAGAAGTAATCAGTCATAGCCAACATGAATACTTTTTGTCCTGGAGCTACGTGCAGTTTTCCCACAATATCCATGCCCCACTTTATGAATGGCCAGGGTGCAGAAATTGAATGGAGGAGTTCAGATGGCTGATGTATGATTTGTGCATGAATTTGGCAGGCTTCGCATTTTGAAGAGTATTCCAGGCAGTCATCCCTCAGTGTAGGCCAGTAGCAGCCTCTCCTGAGAACTTTGCTTGCCAGGTTCCTCCTTTGTGGTTGCCACAGTGTCCATCGTGTATTTCTTGAAGTACTAGTTTGGCTTCGTCAGGCTCCAAGCATCTCAGGTAGGGTCCGGCCTGCGATCTTTTGGACAGAGTGTTAATGATGATACCATAAGTTGAAGCTCTAATTTTAAAAGCCCTTGCCTCATGTCTACCCTGAAGCAGTATTCCTCGGAGAAACCAATCATAATAGGGTTTAGTCCAAGAGTTATTGTCCTGATTGACAGGACTGACTTGTTCAGGTCTGCTGATGGCCGGCTCTAATAAGTGCACAATTGGTATTTTGTCGAAAACATTGGGGGTACAATTTGAACTTAGGTTGGCAGCCAGAGCATCAGCCTGGGTGTTCAGGTCTCTTGATATTTGATCTATGTCAAATAAAGCAAATTTAGCGGTAAGGTTTTTTGCATATTCTAAATACGAAATCATTTTTGCATCCTTAGCCGTATAAATTCCCTTTATTTGATTAGCAATTAGGAGTGAATCGGTTTTTACCTTTAGGTTTTGAACACCGAGGTCTAGACATACCTTTAAGCCTGCTATCAGGGCTTCGTATTCTGCTTCGTTGTTCGTGGCTTTGAACTCACAGCTTACAGCCTGTGCTATCATATGTCCCTGGGGAAATTTAAGTACTAGTGCTACCATGTCCCCCTGGCATTGGATGCCCCATCTATGAATATGGTCCATTCTTGGTCTGGTGTTTTATTTTCTAGTTGGTTGACCTCTTTTATCAGGTGTGGTTCCAGGTTAGGGCTAAAGTCAGCCACAAAGTCTTCTAGGGCCTGCGATTTGATCGCTGCCCTGGGTTCAAAGGAGATGTCGTATGTGCTAATCTGTACTGACCATTTGGCAATCCTGCCTAAAAGTGCAGGCTTACGTAGGACAGATTTTATGGGTAAATTAGTCCTAACTATAATGGGGTGACTTTCAAAATAAGGTCGCAATTTAGTACATGACATAATTAAAGCTAAGACATATTTTTCAAGTAGTCCATACCTCAAATCAGCATCTAGCAGGCTTTTACTTACATAGTAGACTGGATGTTGCTGACCGTCCTGTTCTTTTACTAGAACTGCGCTGACTGCTGTGTCAGTGACAGATAGGTATACTGACAAAGGCTCTCCCTTCTCTGGCTTAGCCAGTAAGGGTGGAGATGATAAGTAGGATTTTAGATCCTGAAAAGTTGTGTCATGTTCATCCGTCCATTGGAACTGTTTGTTCTTCCTGAGGAGGTTATAGAATGTTTTGCATCTCTCAGAGGATCTCGATATGAAACGGTTCAGGGCAGCTACCCGGCCTCTCAATTTCTGGATATCCTTGACAGACTTGGGTGACTGTAGTTCCAGGATAGGCTTTATCTGTTCAGGGCTAGCTTCAATGCCTCTTTTTGTGACCATATATCCAAGGAATTTGCCTGCAGAGACTCCAAAGTGGCATTTTGCAGGGTTTAGCTTCATGTTGTATTTTTCCAATATCCCAAATGCTATTTCTAGATGTTTCACATGATCTTCTACTTTTTTGGATTTCACCACCATGTTGTCTATGTATACTACCATGATGTCACCTATTTGGTATTTAAACATCATGTTGACCAGGCGCTGGTACGTTTCCCCTGCATTCTTCAGGCCGAAAGGCATGGCAGTGTAACAGTATATGCCTCGGTCTGTAATGAATGCAGATACTCTCTGGTCGCCAGGTGCATCTTTATTTGATTGAATCCATTGGAAGCATCCATGAATGTCAGCATCTCGTGGCCTGCTGTGGCGTCTACCATGGCATCAATGTGAGGCAGGGGGAATGGATCTTTAGGACAGGCTTTGTTCAGGTCAGTGTAGTCTACACAGACTCTCCACTTTCCATTCTTTTTCTGCACAACAACTACGTTAGCCAAACACTCAGGATACATTACTTCCCAGATCATCCCCATATCCAAGAGTTTTTCTACTTCTTCGTTAATAATGGTATTTCTTTCAGCTGCAAATTTCCGCCTTTTCTGTTGTACAGGATTAAAAGATGGGTCAACATTGAGCTTATGTGTAATTATATCAGCGCTAATTCCAGTCATATCAAAATTTGACCAAGCAAACCAAGATGATTTATTTTTAAGGAATTTGACCAGTTCAGGCCTGACACTATCTGGTGCGTCAGATCCTATTAAAACATACCTATCAAGGTACTTAGGGTCTAGGATTACCTGATCTGTTTCCATTTTGGGAGGTGCCACATATGTACTCCTGACAGGGTACTGTAATTTCTATGTCAGGGACTTACCTGCTTTGGAAGGCTTCAAGGCTGCTGTTTAGCATTCCTGGGCTATCTTGTGATCCCCTTTGTTTGTGGCTATGCCCCAGTCTGTTGGTATCTTGATACACTGGTGATAGGTTGACGGTACGGCCTTAACATTATGAATCCAGGGCCTACCCAAGATAGCGTTGTAGGATGACAGGCAGTCAAGGACTCCAAATTTCTCATAAGATGAGACTCCTTCCACATAGGTTGGGAGGTGGATTTCTTGTAGAGTGCTCCTGGTTTCGTCACTGAATCCCACTAGGACGCTGGATTTCTTGATGATTTGGTCCTCGTTGATCTTCATGGCTTTCAATACGTCAAGCATGATCAGGTTCACTGAGCTGCCTCCGTCTACCAGGATCCTTCTTACTGTGGCTATTCCAATCTGCATAGAAATTACCAGGCCATCATGATGAACATCAGGGATGCCCACCAGGTCACAATCACTGAAAGTGATTGTTGGGATATGATCCGGCTTGCAGGGTGATACGGTCCTTGGTGTCCTGGCTATCTTCTTTGCCGCCGAACTTGTCAGGCCACAAATTTCTGATCCGCCGGATATGAATTTTACTTCATAGATTGGTGGTGGTGGAGGGAGACCACGATCCTGCTTATGCTCCTGATTCTCTTTATCATGGTTTGCGTTCCTGCCTTTTATCTTGATCAGGTCTTTCAAGTATCCAGATTTTAGCACGTAGGCCACTTCCTTCCTCAGGTTAAAACAATCATCCGTGGTGTGTCCAATATCCATGTGAAATTCGCACCATTTAGAATTGTCTCTTCTGGGATTTGGATTTTCTGACTTCCTAGGCCATCTGACAACTGATCCCATGTTGTCAAGTCTCTGGATTAATCCTGCAATATCAACACTGAAGTTATGTTCGGAAATAGTTGGATGAACTGTAACCTTACCTTGATACTCATGAGCCAGGTTAACTTCTGACTAATCTGGCCTGGAATATGGAGTAGGTCTATAGTTGTTTCCTTTGTTGCTCTTCCTACTGCTCCTTTCATGATCCTTTAGTCTACTGGGTGATCCAAGTTTATAGCTTTTATCTTCTCCTAGCCTGATGAAAGCAAGAGTCTTGGCCTGAACGTCCTCGAAGGTGTGGTAGGGATACTTAGTGAGCTCGCTGTATAAGTCATTATATGGTAGTAACCCCTGTCTGAATGCCTCCACTGCTGTTCCAATGTCACACCTGGGCATGGATACATTTTCCTTGTTGAATCTTGCAAGAAATATCCTGAGAGTTTCATCAGGCTTCTGTGTAACTCAGTAAAGGTCACTGGATCGTTTCTCCAACTCCCTGCTACTTGCGAACTGCTGGTTGAAACTGTTGATCAGGTTGGCAAAGTAATGGATGCTCCCAGTTGGCAGGTTGATGTACCATTACAGAGCAGGGCCAGTTAAGGTCGTTCCAAATCCCTTGCACATGCAAACTTGTCTAAACTCGCTGGGAATAGATGCAACCAGCATTTTCTGCTTGTAAAGAGCCACGTGATTTTGTGGATCTGTGGTTCCACCATAGACCCTCATGGATGGAATTGTGAACTTTTTTGGTAGGTCTACTTTTGCTATTTCGTCTATGAAAGGCGAATCAGCATAGCTGTCAGGGGCAACTTCTTCCATCCTGGCAGGTACTCCGTGTATGTTATTGAATTTTTCGTTGAGTTTCTTGATCTCCTGAACCACTGCCATCATGATGGCTGCTGCGGGTTCATCAGGTTTGTCTTTACCATATTTTGGTTCATCATCACCATCAACATTAATGGATTTAGGAATACTTGGGCTCCCAAAACTGGAAAAATCAATATTTTTAATGATTGATGCAAATGGGGTTCCTGGTTGGAATCTAGAGCCTCCCCCTTGAGTTTTTTCTAATTTTTGCTTTAGAGCTGACTCAGATTCTTTTAATTGCAGGATTTCTGCCTCAGTTTCGGCAACTTTTTCTTTCAGGCTTTCCAACTCAGCGATTTGTTGGAGAGCTTCATTCAATCGTTCTTCAACGGTGGGTTGGGCCATTTTTGTAGGATTTTTGAATTTTTGTAGGATAAGAAAAAAGGATTTAAAGAGCTGGATGCCCCACGGTGGGCGCCAATTGTTTTGTGTGGATTTTGCCCAAGGCGAAATCAGGTCAGGGTAGAGTTATGCAAGCTTAACTAGCTCTAAATGGTCTATTGGTCATGTCGTCAGGCTTAAATGTTAAGCTGTAAATGCAATAACAATAACAATAATGAGACAAAGAATTTTAAACGTGGAAAACCCTTGAATGGGAAAAAACCACGGGCACCAAGCCAGGAGAGGATTCACTATGTAATTTGGGATAATAATTGTATGACAATAACAATGCTTATATTTCTGTATGTATTGCGTATGTAAGTGTATGCTTCTTCTTGTGTAAGAACGAGATGAGTCCAATGTCTTCATAGTGTTCCTTATATAAGCTCCAATCTTGAACAGCTGCTTGATATGGTATTGAATGCGGATTATTCTCCATTATTGCCAGTAATAATGGCTAAATATTCCTCCCTTAATTACTGCATTTACTGCGAGATCTTCTCATTCAATGCTGCGTATATAATCCTTTTATAATACACGTTTATGGTCTAATATCGTCCTGATATTTTGACCGTTGTCCTCTCCATGGCATGGCGCCTATCTTCGTTTGTCCTGATAGCTTGACACCCTGACGGACTGACAGTCAGGTTTAGATGAGATACTGATCAGGAAGGTCTGCGGATTTCCAGGCCTAACACGTAGTAAGGCTCGACAGCCATGAGGGCGGTCGATTAATGGACCGTGAGAATAGCCGCGTCAAATGGGCTTGTTTTGAAAGTAGCGAACTCGTGATGTCGCCGTAAAAATAGTGAATTTTGAATATCACTATCAATGTTGTTGAAATAAGTGGGTTCCGCGAGGAATACCCCTGTTGACAATTGAAGGAATAGTGAATTTGAACTTCCACTACTCGTTTGTTTGAATTTGCAGTGGCGGTTTTGATTGCCGTTTGTTTGAATTTTGAAGGGAATAGCAAATTTTAAATTTTACTATTACGCTTGGAGTGACGATTTATGTGCCGCCATTGACATGTGATGAAATAGTGAATTTGAAATCTTCACTGTTACGTTTGAAGTGACGGTTTATGTGCCGCCATTGACATTTGAAGGAAATAGTGAATTTGGAATCTGCACAATAATCGAAGTGACGGATTATGTGCCGCAATTGACATTTGAAGGAAATAGTGAATTTAGAATCTCCACTATTAATTGAAGTGACGGTTTATGTGCCGCCGTTTGAAATTTGAAGAAATAGTGAATTTGGAATCTTCACTATTGATTGAATTGACGGTTATGTGCCGCCGTTGACATTTGAAGAAATAGCGAATTTTGAATTTTCACTATTGATTGAAGTGACAGTTTATGTGCCGCCGTTGACATTTGATGGAAATAGTGAATTTGGAATCTTCACTATTGATTGAAGTGACGGTTTATGTGCCGCCGTCGACATTTGGAGAAATAGCGAATTTTGAATTTTCACTATTATTTTTGAAAATTGAAGAAAATAGTGAATTTTGAATTTTCACTATTATTTTTGAAATTGGTGGTTTGATCGCCGTTTGTTTGAAATTTTCGAAAATAGCGAATTTAAATTTTCACTATTTGTTTTTGTCTTTGAGAAAATGACGATTTTTAATATCGTCAATGAAAATTTGAAGCTTGTTATGTGGAAATTGGGCCAAAGCCAAAAATTCGCTGAAGGAGTAAGGGACGTCTGATTGAGGTGCGAGCCACCTGGCGAACCAAAGGGGCTTCCCTTTTTTCTGTAAAAAGACGCGAGGTTTGGCTGCATTTCATTCCTCATTCATCTTCAACCTTCGACACAAAAACCCGCAAAGAATCGCCATTGTTGGACTTTTGCTAGCTTCCATTCGTGCCATCAACAATAATGTCATCTCAAGGTATGCATTTCCTCTTGAATTCATTTGAATTTTTTGGTCCTTTTGTTAATTGAATTAGGGCGAATTTTTATACCCTCAAAAACGAACCCTCAAAAATCGAATTGGGCGTTTTTGATTGGGCCAATTTCGAGTGAAATTGATGACTGCATTAGGTTAGAAACCTGTTTAGGAGTATATGGGTGCTTTTAGTTTGCATTTTGGTCCCCGTTCGCGCTCCCTATGCTCGAAAAACGTGAGTGAGGTGAGAAACCGTCTCACCTCGCAATGCCAAGTTGATTTGCTTGGATAATGGGTCCCACTAGGTTGTATTGTAGTCGGGAAAGACCATATTTGCCATTACGGACCTTTGTTGGGTATTGTGGGCAAAATTGGAATTTTTGCCTTTTGTGACGATCTTATGTCTTACAAAATAAGCGTCTGTTTGAGCTTGAATCGAGTAAGTTTGCCTTGAAATGGACCTTATTGTTAGTTTAGGTCACCTTGAGGCGTGATAAAATAACGTTCGCCTTTTTGCGGTCGTTTTCGAATTTGTGATCGGTTTGCGCCCAATTTAGCGTATGAATTGCCTTTTTTAGCCGTAGAAATTTTTTCCATTGTATTAGGAATATATTTTTGTTTCTTGGCGGACCTTGTATGGGTCTTGAAATGCCGTTTTTCGGTGGTAGTTTTGACTCGTCTTTTGCTTGAAAAGAGGGGCGAGCCGTCGTTTTTTTTTTTTGTGCGGTTTTTGTTTTTTTTGTTAATGGTTTTGTTTGCTTGGATTTTCGGCGGGATTGCCCTCGTTTTGCTTTGCAGGTTGTTGTTTGTTTCGGATTTGTCCAATTTACGCCGTCGTAATGCCGAAATTTCGGTTGACGTTTTTGTTCTTTTTTTATTTTTGTAGGGTACCACTTGGGACCTATGGGATCCGTTGTGGAGGCATTGGAGGAGGAGGATGATCCAGGAGGAGCTGCAGTGACCGAGGAAGCTGCCGGATTCGAGGCGGTGGTGGAGGATGCTTCCGTAGAGGGGGAGAGCCGGCTGATGTAGCAAGCTTGTCCTTTTCATTGTGGCTCATAGATAGGATGGCTGATGATTGGGGGTCAGTACCGGGGTGGTGTATCGCATCATGGTTCTTGGCCTCCTTATCATCCGAAGTTCGCCAGATACTGTCTTCATTTTTGTCGTGGAGCAAGAACGAGGTATTACCGTCCTGGTAACCACATTTGCTTCTGCTGTTTCTCCTCTGTTCTTTATGTTTCTCCCTTTCTTTTCTGATCGGAAGGGTAGCGAGTGCTTAGTTCGGTGGTTGGCGGATAGCCCCTAGCTCGTTGTCTTAGGCCAGTGTCTGTATGATAGATAGTTGTTTTAGGCCAGTGTCTGTATGATAGATGTATGTACTGGATCCTGTTTGTACGGTCAGTTGTCTGTATCAAACGTGTGTCGATGTATTTTGCGTGAGGCGGTTTGTATATATGTGTTTTTGGATTGTGGTTCATTTTGTGATTTTTGGCTTTTTTGTGTTGTGTTTCGGAGGAGCGTTGTCGGCTGTCAATTCTCCTTTTGATTTGCTCCTGCATCGTTGATGTGATCATAATTAGCGCATATTTAGCCCCCGAATTAGCCTTGTTCCCATGCTTTTGAGTGCATATTTGGGTCATTTATTGTCTTTAGTTCTTTGTTTTGCATATTCTTTGAGATTTTGATCCCTTGGCAGGAAAGCAGTGCAAATCGTGCATTTCCATGGCAAAACGAGACTAAATTGATTGAATTCAATGACCAAGCATCAAGGAGAGACAAGATTAGAAGGCCTTTGTACATATTATAGTAGATGACCAATGTTGAGGAAGGATCCTTGCATCCCCAAGGAAATCCCCAAGGATTTTATGAAGAAAAGGGAAGAAAAGAAGAAGAAACAATGCTGAGCTACAATCCGAGAGGATTGCCCTGAATCCGCCCGTCCTCCACAGCACAATCCGTGCGTCTTCTGCCACAGACGCCCGGGTAAGAAGCCACCAGAATCCGCCCGGATTCCCTTGAAGACTCCTGTCTTCCCCTGCTACAATCTGCCCGTCCCGACACCAATACGCCCGGATTCCAGCCCAGCGCGAATTCGCCCTAATTTCCACTATAAATACCCCATTAGTCTAATTAGAATAGAAGGTTCTTCTTATCAATTATTAGAGTAGTTAATATCAATCAAATCTCTCTTTAGTATTGTAATCAACAATTAATCAAGTCTTAATACAAGTTTTATTTCCTTAATCTCTCTTTTGTTCATCCTTTATTTTGGGTAATTGAAGATTATTTCGGTTATTATTGGTAGATTGACAACCTCTCAATCAAGCATCAAGTACTTCTTTTATTTTTGCTTTATTATTGGAATTATTAGTAGGTATAATTCTCTTAATCCCTTTTTAATTATTGTTAATTACTTTCATTTGTTCATCATGTTTCCTTTTGTTGGTATGATTGACAACCTTGCTAGCATGATCAACATGATAATGAGTGAGTAGTGACCTAGCTAGGGTTAATGGGTAATTAGGGGAAACAGACATGGGGAATGATTCATGCTTAAATAAATATGCTTTCATGGTTTATTTGCTTGCTTGTTTTGATCTCAACTCATGCACATGTTATGTTTGATGAAATGTGAGCCTATGAATCCTTGCATTTTTTACCCATCACCTATCTTTTCAATGAGACTTGTAAGACATAAACCAACTCGAGTCTCATTAGACCATGCATGTTGTTGAGCAGGAAAGACTAAGTCGACTTGTAGGTGTTGTACAATCTAATGGATTCGGCTACGGGACCCAAACTTTCCTAGGATTGTAAGATATAACCCAACTCCATCCATCACAACAATAATTGCTTGCTTATAATTTGAGAACATGTTTGTACGATCAATTCCCATGATTCCCCTATGACCCCATGATACCCTAGTGCTTTTTATCAATTGTTTACAACCCTTTTGATCAATTGTTTACACCACTAGTTTCAATAGAAATCTCATCTCAATTCCCGTCCCTTGGGATCCGAACTTTACTTGCCTCTTTACTAATTGTAGAGTTGTTTGTGAAGCTATAAATTATGTTTTGATTCGGACGTGACCCAACGACAACATCTATTCAATTGTGAACACGAAACGGACCGATCAAAAATGGCGCCGTTGCCGGGGACGGTGTTATCTTGATTTAGATTTTCATATATTGTTATTAGTTGTGTCTTTCTTTGTCTTGGGGAAGTAAAACTTCTCAAGGTTTGTTCTAATTGTCTTCAAGTTGTTCGATATTTTGCAAGATGGACCTTATAGATTGTTTTGTAGAGGACCACTTTAGTATACCTTTCTTCAAAGATCCCTTGCAAGCATTGGAAGCCTTGGAAGCAAGTGAGGCTAAAAATATGTATTTGGAATTGGAGGTGGATCTTTTTGAGGCCGCTCTAGCTAACAAAGAACTTACTCATGCACAATCCGTATTGGTGCATAACATCCTTGTGGAAGCATGTCAACCCATAGAAGATGAGCAATCCATCCTAGAAGATATTTTACAAGCTCAAGAGCAAGAGGAACCCATCATGGAATTTGAATATGATGAGGTTGATGAGAATGAAGTTGAATATGCTATGAGAATGGAATGTCTAATGGAGATGGAGCAAATTCTCAATGAAACTCCAAAGGAGGAAAGTGAGGTACAAATTCCTACTTTAAAACCCCTTCCCCCAAATTTGAAATATGCTTACCTTGATGAATCAAAGACCAAACCCGTGATTGTTAATGATAGACTTGATGAGAACCAATTGGGAAAATTGCTTGATGTGTTGAAACAACATGAAAAGCTATAGGTTATAGTCTAGATGACCTTAAGGGGATAAGTCCCAACTTTTGCATGCATAGAATTCATCTAGAGGAAGACCATGGACCTACTATTCAACCCCAAAGAAGATTGAACCCCCACATGCAAGAAGTTGTCAATGGAGAAGTTATGAAATTACTTGATGCGGGAATCATATATCCCATATCGGACTCTTTGTGGGTTAGCCCCGCCCAAGTGGTACCTAAGAAAGGAGGTACCACGGTAGTGACAAATGAAAAGAATGAACTAATACCCACAAGAATGATCACCGGTTGGCGTATGTGTATTGACTATCGAAAATTAAACTCCGCAACAAGAAAGGATCATTTCCCCTACCATTCATTAACCAAATGCTTGAGAGGTTAGCCTCCAACAAATTCTTTTGCTACCTTGACGGGTATTCGGGATTCTTCCAAATCCCTATACACCCGGATGACCAACATAAGACCACCTTCACATGCCCTTATGGTACTTTTGCATATAGGAGGATGCCTTTTGGTTTATGTAATGCCCCCGCCACTTTCCAAAGATGCATGATGAGTGTCTTCTCCGATTACTTAGAGACCATAATGGAAGTTTTTATGGATGATTTTAGTGTTTACGGAAAGGACTTTTACTCATGTTTGCATAATCTTCATCTTGTGTTGCAAAAATGTGAAGATGTTAGTCTTGTTTTAAATTGGGAAAAGTTTCACTTCATGGTCAATGAAGGAATTGTTTTGGGTCATTTAATTTCGGAAAAGGGCATCGAGGTCGATAAAGCTAAAGTTGAGGTGATAGAGAAACTCCCACCTCCCCTGAATGTTAGAGGGTTGAGAAGTTTTCTCGGTCACGCGGGTTTCTATCGCCGTTTCATAAAGGATTTTTCAAAAATAGCAAAACCCCTCACTCAACTTTTGCTTAAAGATGCCCAATTCCAATTCACTGATGAGTGTGCTGAAGCCTTTAATAGAATCAAGGAAGCACTAATCTCGGCACCGATCATCCAACCTCCAAATTGGGAATTACCATTCGAGATTATGTGTGATGCTAGCAACTACGCCGTTGGAGCGGTTCTTGGCCAACGGGTAGGGAGAGCTCTTCACGCCATCTATTATATAAGCAAGACTCTTGACTCCTCCCAAGTGAATTATGATACCACCGAGAAGGAGCTTCTTGCCATTGTCTATGCTTTGGACAAATTTCGTTCCTACTTGCTTGGATCCAAAGTGATTGTATTTTCGGATCACCGTGCTCTCCGACACCTCTTAATAAAGAAGGAGGCAAAACCAAGATTGCTGAGATGGATTTTCTTCTTCAAGAATTTGACTTAGAAATAATAGACAAGAAAGGAGCCGAGAATTTAGTGGCGGATCATTTGTCAAGAATCCGGTTTCATGATGAAAATGGAGAAACCCCGATCAATGACTCATTTCCCGACGATATTTTGATGGCCATTCAAACACAACTCGAAAAGGCACATCACCTTATGGTTTGCCGATTATGCTAATTATATTGTTGGAAAAGTACTCCCTCCAAATTTGAATCACAACCAAAGGAATAGATTCCTATTCGAAGTGAAGAGGTACTTTTGGGACGACCCAAACCTCTATAAAGAATGTAGTGATGGGCTCTACCGGAGATGCAACCCTCAATGGGAAGTCCAAGGAATCTTGGAGGGATGTCACTCATCACCCTACGGTGGGCACCATGGAGCAAGGAGGACCGTTGCAAAAATTCTACAATCGGGCTTCTATTGGCCTACAATGTTTCAAGATACAAGAGAATTCATCATTCATTGCGATGCTTGTCAAAGAACGAGGAATATCTCTTGGAGGAACGAAATGCCACAAAGGGGCATTCTAGAGGTGGAGATCTTCGATGTTTGGGGAATCGACTACCAAGGTCCCTTTGTGACATCCAATGGGAATAAGTACATCCTTGTGGCCGTAGACTACGTCTCAAAGTGGGTGGAGGCAATTGCCACTCCAAATGATGATGCAAAAACGGTCATCAAGCTCTTCAAGAAGATAATCTTCCCAAGATTTGGAGTTCCTAGAGCAATCATAAGTGATGGAGGAACGCAATTCCATGAGAAGAAACTTGCATCTCTTTTGACCCAATATGGTGTTCAACATAGAACCGGCTTGGGATATCATCCTCAAACAAGCGGTCAAGTTGAAATTTCAAATAGAGAGATCAAACAAATTCTTGAGAAAGTTGTGAAAAAGACTCGGAAAGATTGGAGCACAAAGCTTGATGATGCTCTTTGGGCTTATAGGACGGCCTATAAGACTCCCATAGGAGCCTCCCTTACAAGCTTGTTTATGGAAAAGCATGTCATTTGCCAATCGAATTGGAGTACAAAGCTTTTTGGGCAATCCGAGCACTTAATCTCGATCTCAAATTAAGTGGTCAAAAGAGGATGATTCAAGTTCAAGAGTTGGAGGAATTCCGACTACAATCCTATCAGAATGCAAAGATTTACAAAGAAAGAACGAAATTACTCCATGACAAGAGAATTAGACAAAAGGCCTTGCACAAAGGGGACAAAGTCCTTCTATTCAATTCCCGCTACCGACTTTTTCCGGGAAAGTTGAACTCTAGATGGATGGGTCCCTGATGCGTGTCTAATATATGATGTTTTACACCCTACTATTTCCCTTGTTTCGTGTATTTCTTCCTTTTCTTGTGATTTTGTAGGAATATGAAGATTTCAGCGGAAAATAAGCCAAATACGTCCCTAAGTACTTAGCATTGTATTTGACAAGGAGTATTGACTCGAGGAATGAGCTTGGTGCGCGTTTCAAGGCCTAAAGATAGCAAAAGCAAGGGTGCGTACGAGTTTAACAAGCAAAGAAGCATTTCACGATATTGCAGCCTCATTCAGATGGCTATATCTCGAATTATAGAGCAGATAATCGAGTGGTTCTAATTGGAGGTGAAATACTATCCTCTTAGCTTTCCAACGCCGCGTAGAACGCCTGATTTGACCAAGTAACGAAGAAATGACAGTTGTTTTAAGATTGGTGCGCGCTGCAGGAATCGTCAGAATGCAATTCAGACAAAGACATCTTTGGTTGATCGATGGCCTCTCATTGGTCGACCACCACCACGCGAGCTGATACGCAAATTAAAAGTCGAGAATAGTTCAAGCCCATATTGTAATTAGGTTTTAGGAAGGAGTTACGTTATTTTCTTATATAACGTAACTTCAGTTTATCAGAGGGATTATCATCTAGTTCCTAACATACAGTAGCTATTTTCGTAGTTTAGAATTCTCAATAAAGTTCACACCTTATTTCCGGATTCATCGCTTGTTCCTTAGCTGTGGTAATTCTAATCCTTTAATTTCAGTATTGTTATTTCGTTTCAGTAGTATTAATTCTTGCTAGATAGAATCCCAAACCCTAGTTATAGTTTTATGCAAATTTATTCATCATTTATTTCAATTATGCAATTCTTTATGCCTATTATCAAATTAGTTCTTGTTATTTGCATAAGTATGAGTAGCTAAACACCCCTTGCTAGGATGTAGGGGATCTATGGCGTAGATGCCATTAGAATAGGTGACCCCGCATTAGGGCTTAGTCGATCGACTGGCTTAACTAGTCGATCGACTGAGCCGGTTAGTCGATCGACTGGGGTAGCTGGTCGATCGACTGACTTCGCGTCTGGTTTTGCTTTGTTTGTTTCGTTAAGTGCTTTATCTTTCAATGAGACTGAGAGGAGACTTGATAGATGCTTAAACTTGACCATCCCGTAGATCGAGAGATAGGAATGGACAATAATTAACGAGTTAAAACGATTAAATTGCTAAGATCGAGAGATAATGTGATTTAGTTTGCTTTAGGAATCATTAATCAAGAATGAGAGTTAGTATTAATGAGACTTAGGGATTAGTAGCATAGGCCGAGAGGTAGCTACTATTTAACATGGACCGAGAGGACTTGTTTTCCCCATCCTTCGCGACTGTATTTCGGACTTACCTAGGATTATGTGCCATCGCAGTTATAGTGAACCGACCGTCTTAGCATTTGTTTTATCATTGTTTACCGTCCTTATTTACTTTTATTTGTTTATTTAGTTTATGTCATTAGATTTAGTTATAATTCTCATCAAAACCCCCTCACTGTTACCCGATAGACTGAAATATAAAGCAACTATTATTTCTCTACCTCCCTACGGATCGACCCTTACTACCGCTTGCTAGTAGTAGTTTGGTTTTATAAATATTATTTTTGATACTCACATCGACATGTATCAAATTTTGGCGCCGTTGCCGGGGAGGCAGCGCTAGTTTTAGTTGTTTTTCATTTTAGTCTGTTTTTCGCCTCAAGGGAAGACTGAGTACCTTGAGGCAGTTCTTATCTTCTTCTTTAGTGTTTTTTATTTGTAGTACTTCAGGAGAGTCCACTCATGTTCCATTCTCAGGAGCAGCAGGTGCTGTTTTGTGGGAGATGCGGCGGAGCGGGACACACATCTGAGGCATGCACGCACCTTAAGGAGAAGATGTTTGCTTTTCATCAACTTCAGCTCGACAATTTGTACAATTGCGCTCCTACTTCACCGCATCAACCATATGTGCCTCCTTATAAGGCCCCACCACCATCCACTCCGTCACAGCAAGAGTTGAAAAACGAAGTTGCAGAGTTGACGAGTCTAGTGCAGGTGCTTATGGTGGAGGTACAGAAAAGCAATGCGGCGAATCAGGCCTTAATCACGTAACTGATATCTCAAATTGCTACATTAGACTAAAATGCAGTTGAGATACCGAGTCAATTCCACTCTCTGAATCAGCGTATTGAGACCGTACATGCAATGACGCTGAGGAGCGGGTCTGATCTCGATGGACCTGAGAAACCTGCTGAAAAAGGGAAGAAGAAAAAGGGCGAGAAAAAGACGATCAGCAGTAATCACGGTCGATCGACCACATCACCCAGTCGATCGACCAGTTCACGCAACACTGCAGCTTCTGGTCCTGAAGAAGCCATTCGATCGACCGACCCTACTGGTCGATCGACTGAGGAAGTAGCTGATGACGAACCATTTTGCCCTCCAATGCCAGATAATTTGAGGGACTACTTATTTCGGGGTATGACGGCTCCGAAATTATCGAGGCAAGATCCAGATGTTGATGGGTCCGTTCTGATTCCAAAGTATGACCCTACGTCGGTCAATGGTTCATTCCTGAGGCGGACGGAAGAAGGTTCAAGCTGTAACAAGGATAAAGTGGTGGATTTTCAGCCTAAGTCCACCGATGCCGGTATGAGAGACCTAGAGGAGAGGGCTAAGTTACTTTTGCAAGCCCCATATCCAGAGAGGCTGGTACCAACGAAAGATGAGGTATACTTAGAAAAATTTTAAAATGTCATTCATGGTCTTAATGTGCAAGTACCTTTTCTTGAGTTGGTAAATCAAGTTCCCGCTTACATGAAATTCATGAAACAGCTTTTAAATAAGAAGCGGAAACTTGATAGGGTTGAGTCTGTTAATTTAACTGAAGAATCTAGCTCTTATTTGACTCACACTGCTCCACACAAGTTAGCTGACCCAGGTAGCTTTTCCGTTCCTTGCAATATTGGTACCTTCTCAATTGAGAAGGCATTATGTGACCTAGGAGCCAGCATTAGCGTTATGCCTTTGAGTCTAGCTAGAAAATTGAAATTGACTAGGTTTGCAGTTACTAGCATGACGGTACAGATGGCGGATTGTTCTGCGGTCCAGCCTATAGGAGTCTTGGAAGACATTCCTCTGTGCAAATACGAAAGTTTTTCTTCCCTGTTGACTTCGTTGTACTGGATATACCCGAGGATGCTCATATTCCTATCATTTTGGGTAGACCCTTTCTGTACACTACTGGTGCAGTTATTGATATTGGCTCAGGGACACTGACCTTTAAGGTGGGGAAGCAGTCCATTAGTTTTGCCCAGACTTATAGGAAGAAAGATGCTATGTGTCATATGACTTGTAATGCAATTTCTACTCATAAGTCTTATGTTGTCATTACTGACACTCCTACTCCCTTGCCTGTACCTATTCCTGTTATGACACCTCCGCCCCAGATTGGGAGTGAATTGGAGGAAGATTCTTCTATTTTGACTGTTGCAGGAACTGGTTTGGGGAAGGAAGAACCGCTCGCTGCTTCAACTGTGAAGGAGCCAATTGTTTAGAGAGGCGGTTTGGGATGTCTGAGCTATGCAACTGACGAGGAGCCAGATGGGGAGCCCAAGAAGAAGGAGCCAGTCAAAATTTCGGAGTCGGATCTTGAGTGTGAGGAGCTAGAAGATGATGGCCTTGCTTGGGAAGATGCTAGAGATGATCCATTGAGCATCCCAGTCGGAGTAGAGTGGAGTTCAGCTTCTGAGATGAGCACTACGGAAGCTACTTCATGTAGATAGAAGCCTTGGTCGGAGATTTTCCGCAGTTTCTGCTGATCTATTCGTTTCTTAGACCTTTTTAAGTCAATTTATTGCTTTTAGACTGTTTATCCTTTTTCATGTGCGCGAGACGTCGCTCTTTAATTAAGTTTGCTTAGGATTTACACTTTAGACTTTACATTTGGGTTTTGCGCAAATTTTGGGCGCGTTATCTTGTGTTTTTGCAGGTATATAGACCATATTAGCTCAAGTTATTGAGCTAATTCGAAATGTCGAAGTTACAATGACTTTTCCGATCGATCGGTCTGTCGTCGATCGATCGTGGCGAGCAGTTCAGGAGCTTGTACATTCGACATCCTGGTCGATCGACCGGGTGATGGAGTCGATCGACCGTTGGCGTTCTTTGTACCTATTTTCGATCATTCCCCTGCTGTGTTTGATCGATTTGCGGAGTCAAGGGAGTATTCCTTTCACTTTATTCTCCGCTTAATTTCTGATTTCTTCCGTTCATCATTTTTGCACATAATTTTACCGTCCCAATTTTGTTTTCTCGTTTTACGCGCGGTATCTTTTGTTTGTCTTTTCAGGAACTTATGGTAACATGCTTTGCTCACAAAACCTCCTAGCTCGCGCTGGTTTGGGGAGGTTTCCTTTTGCTGCGCTTAAAGTCTTGTGAGTTCCCAAGTTCCACTTCATGTCATATTTACTTATTTTCTCGCAAATTCCCGTTTCTAATTTATTTCATTACATGATTTTGCACAATGGGGACATTGTGTGATTTGGTTTGGGGAAGGGTTTTGCGTCGCATTTGCATAAGTTTTATTTTCATTTCTGTTTCATGTTTAATTTTGTTTTGCATTGTTTATTTCATTTCTCTCATATATACAGAAAATATCAAAAAAATTGAAAAATTTCAAACAACTCAAATAAAATGCACGTTTATTTAAGCATATAGGTTGAGTCGGAACGGTAGTATTTCAAGGATGATATTGCATTTGCATCTGTTTTTTTGCCTAAGCCTTGTTAAATTGACATGATTATTAGTAGAATCGTATATGCATATCTACGAGTTTTCGTTAATTATTTTCTGAACTTTAGACTTCACTTTGAAAATTGGCAAACTACATCATATCTCTGAGATTTAGAGCCTATAACTGGTGACATCAATGACCAGTTTATCTAGGATGTGAGTAGTACTCCTTATGAGACATGTCAAATCAATTTGCATAAATATGAACTTGATCTACTTAATACCTGTATGCATTCGGTTTGTGGTTCGTAGACACATGTGGTAGAGGTTTCCCTTTATTCGTTTTACCCATGAGCCCCTCATAGCCAAATTTAGCCCTTTGTCCCTTAACTACATCCTATATTTAGCCTGCCTTTGTCAAGCTAGTAGTATTAGTCTTTGGGAATGTGTTTGTTGCGGTTTGGTTATTATGCTCTTATTAAGATGATGTTGGATGAAAGAATGAAGGAGGAAAAGGATTTGAGAAAGTTGAAAAGAAAGAAAAAAAAATAGAAAAGAAAAGAAGAAGAAAAAAACGGAATAAGAAAAAGAAAAAGAAAAATCGAAAAAATCACATGTTTCAATTATTATGATTTGGTGATTTTCACTCCCATGTCATCATTTATATTCTTTGGGGAGTTGACTTATATCGGAGATTGTGAGATTAGTGCTAATCATTTGCACCGGATTTATTGTTTTATCTTGAGCAAGAAGTTGGATGTTGTCATATGGTTTTGTTTAGGTACTAGCTTGATCACCTATACCTCCACATTCCCATAAATGTTTTGCCTCTTCTTACCCATAGCCTCACAAATCCATATTTACCTCGGCATGTGTCATGGTCATTTGTTTGGTTGGAATGCATATGTACGGTTGTAGAGATCATTTTCATATTAGATTGCAGGCATGTTCTTATAGGTCGTAGTTAGGTGAGAGTCTTCACAAAATTACTTCTTTCTATCTTTACATATACTCACCTGTGCTTATTTGAGTGATTTGAGCGGCCCGTGAGAGTCCAATGTGATAAGTCTCTATAGTTGACGGTTCAGCAGTTTTTTTTAACGACTTCATAACTCGTTTGCATGATTCATATGATAATTGATTGTTAGTTGTGCATTAAATTGGTTTAGGCTTTACTTATTGCATTTTGCTCTGAGATTGAACTCGTTCCATTAGGTTTTAGGATCGAGTCTAGTTCTTGCTTGGGGACAAGCAAGGGTTTGGTTTGGGGAAGTTTGATGCGTGTCTAATATATGATGTTTTACACCCGATTTTACACGCATTTCAGAGCTCAAATGATTAGTTTATGCTACTATTTCCCTTGTTTCGTGTATTTCTTCCTTTTCTTGTGATTTTGTAGGAATATGAAGATTTCAGCGGAAAATAAGCCAAATCCGTCCCTAAGTACTTAGCATTGCATTTGACATGGAGTATTGACTCGAGGAATGAGCTTGGTGCGCGTTTCAAGGCCTAAAGATAGCAAAAGCAAGGGTGCGTACGAGTTTAACAAGCAAAGAAGCATTTCACGATATTACAGCCTCATTCATATGGCTATATCTCGAGTTCTAGAGCAGATAATCGAGTGATTCTAATTGAAGGTGAAAGCTTATCCTCTTAGCTTTCCAACGCCGCGTAGAACGCCTGATTTGACCAAGTAACGAAGAAATGGAAGCTGTTTTAAGATCGGTGCGCGCTGCAGGAATCGTCAGAATGCAATTCTGTACAGCATCTTTGGTCGATCGACTGGCCTCATTGGTCGATCGACCACCACGCGAGCTGATACGCAAATTAAAAGTCGAAAATAGTTCAAGCCCATATTGTAATTAGGTTTTAGGAAGAAGTTACGTTATTTTCTTATATAACCTAACTTCAGTTTATCAGAGGGATTATCATCTAGTTCCTAACATACAGTAGCTATTTTCGTAGTTTAAAATTCTTAATAAAGTTCGCACCTTATTTCCGGATTCATCGCTTGTTCCTTAGCTATGGTAATTCTAATCCTTTAATTTCAGTATTGTTATTTTGTTTCAGTAGTTTTAATTCTTGCTAGATAGAATCCCAAACCCTAGTTATAGTTTTATGCAAATTTATTCATCATTTATTTCAATTATGCAATTCTTTATGCCTATTATCAAATTAGTTCTTGTTATTTGCATAAGTATGAGTAGCTAAACACCCTTTGCTAGGATGTAGGGGATATATGGCGTAGATGGCATTAGAATAGGTGACCCCGCATTAGGGCTTGGTCGATCGACTGGCTTAACTAGTCGATCGACTGAGCCGGTTAGTCGATCGACTGGGGTAGCTGGTCGATCGACTGACTTCGCATCTGGTTTTGCTTTGTTTGTTTCGTTAAGTGCTTTATCTTTCAATGAGACCGAGAGGAGACTTGATAGATGCTTAAACTTGACCATCCCGTAGATCGAGAGATAGGAATGGACAATAATTAACGAGTTAAGACGATTAAATTGCTAAGATCGAGAGATAATGTGATTTAGTTTGCATTAGGAATCATTAATCAAGAACGAGAGTTAGTATTAATGAGACTTAGGGATTAGTAGCATAGGCCGAGAGCTAGCTACTATTTAACATGGACCGAGAGGACTTGTTTTCCCCATCCTTCGCGACTTTATTTCGGACTTACCTAGGATTATGTGCCATCGCAGCTATAGTGAACCGACCGTCTTAGCATTTCTTTTATCATTGTTTACCGTCCTTATTTACTTTTATTTATTTATTTAGTTTATGTCATTAGATTTAGTTATAATTCTCATCAAAACCCCCTCACTGTTACCCGATAGACTGAAATATAAAGCAACTATTATCTCCCTACCTCCCTGCGGATCGACCCTTACTACCGCTTGCTAGTAGTAGTTTGGTTTTATAAATATTATTTTTGATACTCACATCGACAGGTATCAGTCCATATGTGATAACCGAAGTTGGAAGATATGGAGATTTTGAACTCAAGGCGGAAGATGGAAGCAAGTTCAAAGTCAATGGTCAAAGATTGAAGCCATACTATGAAGGAGCGTTCATTGGAGAGGTCGACGTCACCTACCTCGGACCTTCTCATCCTTGAAAGAACCATCAAAGGGAGAGTTTGGTGGAGTCCTCCCTAAACCACCACTTGTAAATACACTAACCCTCTAACTTGTATTTATAATTTTATTGCACTTCTTTTAATAATAAGCATGAGCTCTTTTCATGAGAGTAAGTGAGGGAGGGTCACTAACGAATTTTTATGAAGGAAGGAACCAATTTTTAAGTGTGGGGAAGCATCTAGGAGAGGAAAGAAAGTCAAAGGAAGAATTCACAGCTTGAACACGTGCATGTTCCCCGGAATCCAGGCGTCTTGCCAGAATCCGGGCGGCCTGAGGAGAATCCGTCCGTCCTGTTAAACCGAGAATTTGAAGATTTTAGGACTGAAGGAGAATCCGAGCGTCTTAGAAGGGAAGACACCCGTCCTGAAGAATCCGGCCGGGTTTGCAGAAAGACGCCTGTCTTTCTACCTCTGCATTTCAAGAAAAATCCCTGGAAGAGAATCCGCCCGACTTCAGAAGAATCCGCCCGTCTCGATAAAAAGGAATCCGAGCGTCTCATGCTCGGGACGCCCGTCTTTGTGGCGTTATATTTTTGGAAATTTAGCTGTGAAAGAATCCGGGCGTCTTACCCAGAATCCGCCCGTCACGAGAAGCCTGAATCCGAGCGTCTTTTGCTCGAATCCGCCCGTCTTCCCACGTTGATTTGACCCGTCTTTTCTTAATTAAAATTACACCCTACCTCACATTTAGTGACACATCACCCTTCCTTCCACTTGTATTATAAAACCCACCTCCTTATGACTCCTAAGCATATCCAAATCACTCTTAAACCCACAAAATCAAAAAGCCCCAATTTTCTAGGGTTTCCAAAGGCAACACTCAATCAACAAGGAGCATCTTTATTCCTTCACAAATCAAAAGAATCCAGCTCTATAATCAAGGAATGGCACCAAAGAGATCCTCTTTTCGGAATAGGAGGAGACCAAGGATGAGGGGAAGTTCTTCTACCTACCATGTCAACACATTAAGAAGGGAGCATGAAGAGATTGTATGTAACACCTCCATTTATTCAGGAGCCTTTAGCTAAACATTCCCAAATAAATAGGACTGTTACCATCTCGGTTTCCCGAGGTAGTGAATAACAAAGTACAACAAACCAAAGTACTTTAAATTAAAACTTTAGTGAATACATGTTTATTACAACTTTAACCAAGTAAAACTTAATATAAATTACAATACATCTCGCAGCGGAAATAAATAAAGTGATGTAATTATTCTATGTGATCTAGACTTCAACTACGGTCCACGTCAAGCTCTCATCCCAATGCTCCCAAGTCAGCCTATTCTTTAGTACTGTCAAATCTGCTCTCCATAAAACGGTTCACCGCAGGTGTTCACGAATACACAGTCAACCGCGAGGTTGAGTAGGAATAAATACTAACAACAAAAACATACGATAAATAATCCAATTTCCTTTTTCATTGCACAACCCCTGACAACGTGCTCCTTCCTTTTACTTACTCATTACACTAATCATCCCGCAAATCCCTGGCCGGGGCAGCCTCAACCCGAAGGTGAGTAAACACAAACTACATTACCAAAGGTAATGTCTGCCTCAACATATAGTTGATTAAATATCCACCAGATGGCCTGCAGACCAATCTGGGGCCTGCCTCGAGTAAATACGATAAAATATCGTCTGCCAGAATAAATCTGAAATACGTCACCCGAAGGCTCTTACACGACGTCTGCCAATATAACCTCAATAATAATCTACATCACCACGAAGGGATGTCTGCTAGTATTAAACTGAATAACCAATGCAATAACAGTAACTCCATCATAGCTAATCCAACCAACATATATAATATAATTCTCCCTTCCAACAATTTTAATGATATCAACCAACACAATTCTCATATGATCAATTCACTTTAATATAATTCATCCAACAAACATTATCGAGTAAAAGTTGAGTAGGATTTATCCCTACCTGATAAGCAATTCCAATTAAGCAGCTCAAGCAATCCAATAAATTAAGTAAACAAAGGCTAGCAATGATCCTCCATAATCCCGTCACCTAAATAAGATAGTAATTATAATTACTAATTATTCTAACTATATATGATATAAACAATTGAATTAATTAATTATATTAATTATTACGTAATTTACTAATTAACAACTCGTCTCAGCATTCGGTCAAAACCCTTATCAAGCTATACTAACTAAAACCATGTCCAACCCGTGTTAAATAATTAAACTAATTATAAAATAATTATACGATTAATACGGAGTTATGATATTTAAATCCCGACTTCTCAAAACTCGTGTCAACGCCCAAGTAAACCCGACTAACCATACCAACAATGTAAAAATGATAATGCGTAAATCAATACAAATAAAAACCCGTTCAATCAACCACCAAGTAGCACCAACACCCATGCTTAACCCGCGTTAAACCACGCCTCAAACAACCCACATAATTCACAGACAGCCGCAACAACCACCACCCGCCTCACCTTGGACAGCCACCCATCCCATGATGCCACTAGACCTGACAAGCCACCAATAACACCGTCACATAAGTCTCAAACACGTGCCCTAGCAAACACGATTAAACGACACCAATTAATACCGAAAACCCGACACTATCCTCTCACTCAACCTCACCACCTATGGCCACCACCGCCATCGACCAACGGTGGCCCTGTGGGTGTTCCCACATCCTTCGACCCATCCTCAACACCAAAACAACCACCCTACACCGATAACAGCAACGAGAGCTACCCTTCCCCTGTTTTGCGTTTTTCCGACAATTACCAACACTAACCACCACCAGCCACCCTACCAACACCCCCACCGTGGTCGACCAAACCACCGTGACCCAACCCTACCAAGCCCAGGTCATAAAGAGTCACGGTAATGGGTTCAAACCCGTGTTCAGCGTGTAACCAACCACCCATAACCACCATTCGAAAACCTCAATAACAGCCCTCCTCCCGCCGGTCAACAGTGGTCAAATAAGGTCAATGGTGATCCTTGGTCATCCACGGTCACAACGGTACTTACGGCCTAATCTATGGTGGTCTAGGTAACAAGTTATAGTGTCGCATAGTATATACATAAGACGGTCTGAAATATTACCTTGAGGCGATAATGAATTAATTTCTTTACTTTTCTCTTCCTTAGTTTTATTCTTCATTCTTTTAGAACTCTTCCTTCTTCTTTTAGGAATTATTTTTCAGATTATTATGTATTTATAGTCTAGAATTAAAGAGTATATGAGGCCAATTAGGAAACTATTGCCTTATTCCGATTATTATTAGGAATTACCATATTATTATTATACTTATTATTTTATTATTAAATCCCGCTTTAAATCCCGACCACTACTCATAATAGTCCTAATATAATCAGCCCATAACTATTTCACACGATCCAAGGCTCATCTGACTTTAAGTTTTATTCCCGACTCACTTACTCGCTTTATTATTTAATTAATGTCTTATTTACAATTATTATCAGAAATACCATTAATTAATTATTTAAATTACATAAATTATTCTCATAAATTACTACTAATTTATGGGGTATTACATTGTAGATCTCACAAGGCTTGATGACTTCTCAAATGTGGAATTTGTCAATGATGTGCAAAGATTAGTCTTCCACCGGCTTCTAAGTAAGAATATTCTTCCCACTAAGTTTTTATGTCATGCTACCTTGAGGAAACTTGGGATTTATCACCAAGTGGAAGCTCTCTTTGAAGTATTTGGTCTCTCAACCCTTTTTCGCATGTATGAACAAACTTATCGATCTCTTGTGCTTGAATTTTTGAGCTTTTTGAAGATTACAACCTTGAACAAAACAATTTGTATAGAATTTAGGTTGGAGAATGTTTCTAGGATGATGACCCTTGTAGAATTCGCAAATGTACTCGGTCTCGATGTTTCGCCTACCCGAACATCGACGCCAAAGAAGTATAGTGTTGAACCTTTGTGGAGGGCCATGACCGGCCGGGATTTCATACACACCAAGGAATGTCTCGCTTTTCATATCCAAAATCCGATCTTGAGGCTCACTTATCGATTCCTTTCGGGCACCCTACTTGCCCGCCGAGATCCGGCCATAGTAAACCAATTAGACCTTGTGTTTATGGAATCCTACCTCAATATTCAAGGAAGAAATGTGTAGCACTTCAATGCACCTCTAGTATTACTAGAGAAATGGGCAAAGTTTAGGAATGGTGATGATGATGGAATGAAACACATTGTGAATGGAGGACTCATTACTAGGCTTGCGAAGCATTTTAACCCGAGATTCAATGAGAATAATGAGTATGCTCCTCTTTTGGGAAACACAAGGATAAACGAACATCTTCTTCTTATTCATCACCATTGGATAACCCTTGAGGGGGTCGATAAGCGGATCAAGTGGTTAACGAAAGGAAGCGATCCGATTTATCTTCCAATGGCCGACCTACCACGTATCTCCCCGAGAAGAGGACATTTGTCTCCAATCCCATCCTACCTCATCCCTCCAAACCCAACCCAACCAAGACAAGCACCACCTCCAAATCCCCAACAACAACAACAAGAGCAACAATCCCGAGATGAAAAGATCAAAGTACCTCCCTACCCATTTCCTTATCAACCGTATAACCATCCCAACCCCTTCATCCCTCCCCGTGACGACTTTGTCACGAGAATTCTACAAGATTTGCACTTCCGCCAATACGAAACCAACGTGGACATTTACTATGCACTCTATCCTCAATACCACAATATGGTTCAAAAGGGAAAGGTTAGTGAGGAAGGAGCATTTCCCTCATGGGCTCAAATGGACCTACTCTTCCCCAATTCGTAGAGGGCAAATGAAGGAGCAAACGGGAGACAAGAGGAGGGAAACAACAATTCTTGTGGAGGAGACACGGTGGAGCTTGAAAGTGAAGAAGACGAGTTCATGGACCCGAGTATGAGTGATGCATCAAAGGAGATATGGGATAGCGATCTAGAAGGAGATGATGCCAATCTTTAGAGGATTACTTCATAGCTAGGTGGAGCGGGCGAGAGGCACCCACCTAAGTTTAAGTGAAGTTCCCTCATCTCCTCTCTTTAATTTTAAAGTTTCATGAAAAGAAGTTTGTGTCTTGTTAACTTGTATATTTATTTATTTTTATCATTGTTGGAGTAGTCCTCGGCCCCATTGAGGTGTTCTCATTTTATTGCTCCCACCTTTCAAAATCCAAAATGACAAAATTAGTTTCATGCATTGCGTAGTGTGTGCATGAACTACACCCAACCTTAGGACATTAGCAATAATGTCTAGATCGGTTTGGGGAAGTTAATGCATACACAACGGGACTTAATCTAAATTATCCTCTCCGTCATAAACAAAAACCATGCATCATGTAGTATAGATTAATGTAGCTTGCATTTAGTGTAGAAATCATGTATCATGTTTGCATAATTTCCCATCATTTTGGCCATTGAGGACAATGCCCATATTAGTGTGGGGATGGGGAATTCTAACTTAACTTTTATTCAAAAATCCAAAAAAAATGAAAAATTTCGAAAAACCATAAAATTTGAAAATTGAAAAACCCAAAAACATGTTTATTCCTTTTGTAGTGTAGTTATGTATATATTGTATATTGTATATTGTGTTTGTTCTATCCTTGTTCACATTGATTGACTACACCACATCCAAGACATGAGGATCATGAAGACCGCATGGTATGATCTTTCCAATATCCTTTTTCCTCTTTATGTTAATGACTATGTGGCTTTATTTTGATTGATGCGGTATAACAATGTGAACTTAGGACTTGTATTTAGTTTATATGTCATATTAGTTGATAGAACCACTTGCATTAGGATGTATATAATAGTTGCATCATGGCATGTAGTTGCATTTAGTTAAAATATTTTGAAAAGTGCCTAATTGAGAACTTTGACAAGAGCAACTAAGCCATTACAAATACTTTTTCAACTTAAGACTTTGCCTACTAGAATGGTTGTAAAACACCCTAAGTTGTGTCATACTAGTGTCTTTTGACCCATGACCCAAAGCCTAGTCAAGGGTTTGCATGTGAGTCACCTATCCAACCCCGTGATGCGATGTGGACTTGGTTAACTTGTCTAGGTGACCTTGATTGACCTTGTGGTAAGGCAACCCAAAAATACTTTCTATCAATAAGCTTGAAGTGCTCATTTCGAAAATTTTGTCATGTGGAAGTAATTTATTGCCAAGGAAACCTCAAATGTTATGAAATGTTGAAATGTTGAGAAATTTAGTTGTTTTGAAGGAGGCGTACCACTTCGATGTGCTTTGTAGAGGGATCCATTGAATTGGGCCCCCACACGGTTGTGAATTCAACCGCCCAGAGACAGAGTGACTATGACCCCGAAAAGCTATTGTCTAGAGGTTAACCGGTTGCCTAATAAGCGATTGGCGAAAGCAAAGGACACTAGCCCGGAAGGGACAAACCCCATCTTAAATTTTTGAAATGTGAAAGTTAAATGAGGACAATTTTGAATACTAGTCATATCCACCCTTTGTTTATAAATATTTGAGCATTTCATTCCCAAAAAGCCTTTTTGTCAAGCCACTTTTTCGAGCTTGGGACGATCCATGACCTTCACTTTTGTAGAGAATTCGAGACTTGTCATGTCATATGCTACTAGCATCATAGGGATCATCATTCCACCACCATCCGATCGCTCTTGACGAAAGCATTTGGAAATTGAGGACGAAAGCAGTCTAGTTTAACACCATTTGGAGGTGATTTAGTGCCATCCTCTTAGCCTTAGTAATTTGTTGAACTAGTATTTATGAAGGATTATATGCTCTTAAATTTGTTCTCTCTTAGTTGCCTCCGCCACTTGATGAGGAAGTGGCTATTCCTTTTGTAGATGCATCCATTATTTGATTTTGTGTGCTTAATGTTTGGATGTGTCGCCATTTTGGCAAGACCCACCTTGCCTTGCAAGAAGGCATCCGACCTCATGGTTGTCTTGTTGTGAGTTGACGGGGCGGAGTGAGACCCGCTAATTGTCTCATATCGGCTATGTTATTAGGTTAGTTTAAATAATGGTCCTAGTCTTTGTCACCTCTTTACTCGGGACGAGCAAAGGTTCGGTTTGGGGATATTTGATGTGACCATAATTAGCGCATATTTAGCCCCCGAATTAGCCTTGTTCCCTTGCTTTTGAGTGCATATTTGGGTCATTTATTGTCTTTAGTTCTTTGTTTTGCATATTCTTTGAGATTTTGATCCCTTGGTAGGAAAGGAGTGCAAATCTTTTATTTTCATGGCAAAACGAGACTAAATTGATTGAATTCAATGACCAAGCATCAAGGAGAGACAAGATTAGAAGGCCTTTGTATATATTATAGTAGATGAGCAATGTTGACGAAGGATCCTTGCATCCCCAAGGAAATCCCCAAGGATTTTATGAAGAAAGGGGAAGAAAAGAAGAAGAAACAATGCTGAGCTACAATCCGAGCGGATTGCCCTGAATCCGCCCGTCCTCCACAGCACAATCCGTGCGTCTTCTGCCAAAGACTCCCGGGTAAGCAGCCACCAGAATCCGCCCGGATTCCTTTGAAGACGCCCGTCTTCCCCTGCTACAATCCGCCCGTCCCGACACCAATTCGTCTCTTCAAGCATCAAAGAAAGAAGCTCTTCCTTTGAAAAATACCGGCTTCTCCTTGCTCAATCTAAAAAGTGTAATTACTAGTTTAGCCCTTAGTTAACCCTAATGCATCCACCTAATTTCCACTATAAATACCCCATTAGTCTAATTAGAAGAGAAGGTTCTTCTTATCAATTATTAGAGTAGTTAATATCAATCAAATCTCTCTTTAGTATTGTAATCAACAATTAATCAAGTCTTAATACAAGTTTTATTTCCTTAATCTCTCTTTTGTTCATCCTTTATTTTGGGTAATTGAAGATTATTTGGGTTATTATTGGGAGATTGACAACCTCTCAATCAAGCATCAAGTACTTCTTTTATTCTTTGCTTTATTATTGGAATCATTAGTAGGTATAATTCTCTTAATCCCTTTTTAATTATTGTTAATTACTTTCATTTGTTCATCATGTTTCCTTTTGTTGGTATGATTTACAACCTTGCTAGCATGATCAACATGATAATGAGTGAGTAGTGACCTAGCTAGAGTTAATGGGTAATTAGGGGAAACCACATAGGGAATGATTCATGCTTAAATTAATATGCTTTCATGGTTTATTTTCTTGCTTGTTTTGATTTCAACTCATGCACTTGTTATGTTTGATGAAATGTGAGCCTATGAATCCTTGCATTTTTTACCCATCACCAATCTTTTCAATGAGACTTGTAAGACATAAAGCAACTCGAGTCTCATTAGACCATGCATGTTGTTGAGTAGGAAAGACTAAGTCGACTTGTAGGTGTTGTACAATCTAATGGATTCGGCTCCGGGACCCAAACTTTCCTAGGATTGTAAGATATAACCCAACTCAATCCATCACAACAATAATTGCTTGCTTATAATTTGAGAACATGTTTGTATGATCAATTTCCATGATTCCCCTATGACCCCATGATACCCTAGTGCTTTTTATCAATTGTTTACAACCCTTTTATTTCATCTTGCTTATTTACTTTCACTGCTATTTAGTTAGTGACCTTCTATATCAACCCAAATTGTGACACCCCTAAGACACCACTAGTTTCAATAGAAATCTCATCTCAATTCCCGTCCCTTGGGATACGACCTTTACTTGCCTCTTTACTAATTGTAGAGTTGTTTGTGAAGCTATAAATTGTGTTTTGTTTCGGACGTGACCCAACTACAACATCTATTCAATTGTGAACACGAAACGGACCGATCAATCGTTAGTGTAGAAAACAGGCAACAGGTAGCACATATGCATAAACGTAAACAGGTAAAAGCATTTGATTGAAGAAAAAAAATAACCAGGATGACTCGAAGTTAAAATTGAGTTTTGAAAATTGAAATGAATTTTGGAAAATTCCGCGACAAGTCTGAAGGGTAATATCCGTATAAGACCCTTTAAATTTAGGGATTATAACGTAAATTTAACATGTGAAAAAAGTCATAAACGAAATATAACGAAGAACGATTAAGCAATAGAAATAACCTTCGGTCCTAGTGCAAAATGGCAATGAGAGATCAAAGTAGATCTCCTCCTAATTGTTGCACCCAAGATTGTCCGAGAAATGCCCTTGTGTTAGAATGAATCCTCTAATTGCCTTGCAATATCGAGAGGATTGTTTTGTGAGTTTTGGTTAGATGAGAGATATAGAATTTTGAGAGAGACAATTCCCAAAACCCTAATTTGTTTTAGCAAATGACAATTAGGTTAAGCAAGAGGAGAAGCTCTCCTTTTGTTCTCCTAATCTCGGCCAAACCGAGTGAGAGGAAGAGAAATGGGCTTTTCCATTTCCTCTTCACTTAAACTCGCATGATACGACCGAAATGCGCTAAATGTATATGACACGGTTTAATTATAAATCGTCATCGGTTATCGGTTATTAAAGCATCAACTAATAAGACGGATTAGTTGAATTATTAATACATGTCCGACAAAGACAATATTGTATAATTATATTCAATATACATTAATCAAATATAAATCGTTTATATTCAATTTTACGAATTAATCGTTAAATTCGTCTTAGCCATTTTTATTTAATCCGTATTAAATAGAATATCTCAACGTCACATTTTTGACTAATTAATAGTCAAATAACTCAGACTAACTGGTTAATCAAATTTGGCATCTACATGACTGTATTTTCATACCGTCACATTTCTCAAACGTATCCTATAGGTGTGACTTTTAGGGACCAGTTGAT
The DNA here is from genome assembly GCF_048544455.1 of Silene latifolia. NCBI lineage: Eukaryota > Viridiplantae > Streptophyta > Magnoliopsida > Caryophyllales > Caryophyllaceae > Silene > Silene latifolia. The sequence continues at coordinate 80,464,635 of NC_133538.1, read as the reverse complement.
CACCGCCATCTGTATGACAATAATGTCAAACTTATCTAGCAAGCCAACCGTTATTGATAAACGTGGACCAACTGATTATGATACAAAAGTATACCCTTTGATCCTTTTAGAGATTTATAAGTCCTTGCACTAACTGTTAAGGACACCAGCCCCAACAAGCTCCCACTTGTCCGTACAAGTGTATGTGCAATGACGTTATCCGCACTAACTGGAGGACACCACCTCCAACAAACTCCCAGTTGTCCGTACAAGTGTATGTGCGATAACCGATTCTCATATTCATTTAAAATTTCTCCCACTCAATGTAAAACAATTTGCAGATCTGGATCCACAAAGGTCGTATTTTACAATCGATCTGGATCAAGAGTGGTTTCCCCGACTAGAGAGTAACTTAACTGATAAAACGAATCCGTATCCGAGCATGGCCATGCATTTCGATTCTGACTCCTCGAGTGGCCCCGAGAAATATCGAGTACACGATAAAGGTGAATATTTCCTTCAACTCGAACTCCTTCCGATCTAGGCGCAGCATGAACGACCTAAACAATCTACTTGGCCCCTCGTTACGGATGACCGTGAGAAAGAAACCAAAGTCACCCAAAATCGGCCTTAGTCTCAAGAGACTGTCGATAGTCAAAAGAATCGACTCTTAGGATCACCATGGAAGTCCTATCCACGACCGGGCACCGAATGTTATAAAACATTTAGGACTCCACGTCGATGTCACAATTGTGTCCTACGAAATATCCGTATAAATCGCCTCTCCGTGATTGGTCGGTCAACCGGTTGACTTATGGCTCGTTGAACCCACCATCAACCAACGTCACAAAATAATTGCCGAGTTATCAGCTCATGTGGGCAATTAAGGACTGAAAAATATAATGTTCGTTCAGTTCACTTTGTGGTGTTCAAAATTTGTCGTACAAATCCACATGAAAAACAAAATATATATAAAATATCAAAACGATGATGTCGTATAGAGTACAAAAGGGAATGAATCTAATCCATAAAAGAGTACTACAACTTAGGAACACGTTTAATTCCCATGGAATTAACATGCCCTTCATGCTTATCTTGTCGTAATGCTTTAGTGAGAGGATCTGCTATGTTATCATCTGTAGCAATCTTTTCTATCACTACTTCCTTTTGCTCCACGTAATCTCGGATTAGATGAGCTTTCCGTTGTACATGTCTAGACTTGTTGCTAGACTTTGGCTCCTTAGCTTGGAAGATGGCACCACTATTGTCGCAATAGATGGTGATCGGGTCATTCGAACTAGGCACTACAGATAGCCCATGTAAGAATTGACGCATCCATATCGCTTCCTTTGTAGCTTCAGACGCGGCATAGTACTCGGACTCAGTCGTAGAATCTGCTGTAACAGTTTGTTTCGAACTCTTCCAGTTGACTGCAGCGCCATTAAGAGTAAAAACGAATCCAGACTGAGATTTCGAGTCATCTCGATCCGTTTGGAAGCTAGCATCTGATAACTTAGGTTGCGCATAGCTTTTGAGGGCCTCCATAAGTCAATGCCCAATCTTTAGTCCTCCGGAGGTACTTAAGAATGTTCTTGACAGCTAACCAATGTGATTCACCGGATCTGTTGGAATCGACTTGTCATACTCAATGCATATGCCACGTCCGGACGTGTGCATATCATGGCATACATGATTGATCCTATAGCCGAAGCATAAGGAATCCGTGTCATGCGCTCTTTCTCTTCCGGTGTCTCTGGTGCCTGAGACTTGCTCAAATGCACCCCTGGAGCCATAGGAAGAAACCCCTTTTTGGAGTTAGTCATGCTGAATCTCTCTAGGACTTTGTCTATGTAAGACTCCTGACTGAGAGATAACATCCGACGTGATCTATCTCGATAGATACGGATGCCTAGAATTCTTTGTGCCTCTCCTAGATCTTTCATCTGGAAATGGTTTTTCAACCATACTTTCACCGAAGTTAAGAGAGGTATGTCATTCCCAATCAGGAGTATGTCATCGACATACAATATTAGGAAGACAATCTTGCTCCCACTCGACTTGATATAAAGACATGGTTCCTCGACCGATCGAATAAATCCATTTTCTTTAATCACTTTGTCGAAGCGATGATTCCAACTCCGAGATGCTTGCTTAAGTCCATAAATGGAACGCTTAAGCTTGCACACTTTCTTAGGATGTTGTGGATCGATGAAACCTTCGGGTTGTACCATGTACAACTCTTCCTCCAAAAAGCCGTTTAAGAAGGCGGTTTTCACATCCATTTGCCAAATTTCATAGTCATGAAAAGCGGCGATCGCTAAGATAATCCGAATGGAACGCAGCATGACTACGGGTGCAAAAATTTCATCGTAGTGCAAACCTGGCACTTGGGTGAAACCTTTAGCAACTAGTCGTGCTTTATAGATATCTTGTTGACCTTCCACAGAATGCTTTATCTTGTAAAGCCATTTGCATTGAAGGGGACGAACCTTAGCAGGTAAGTCAACAAGATCCCATACGTTGTTCTCATACATAGAGTCCATCTCGGATTGCATGGCCTCAAGCCATAGCTTTGAGTCGAAACTAGTCATGGCACCTTTATAGGTTGCGGGTTCACTACTCGTTAAGAGTAGAACGTCATCTATGTCATGTTCCTCGACCATACCGATGTATCTGTCCGGAGGAATAGAGACTCTTCCCGACCTCCTAGGTTCCTCGGGAATGTTAACCGTAGCGGGATTGAAGGAATAGGTTCCTCCAATAGTTGCTCGGTACTTGGTTTGGAATCTCCGACGAGTTCGAAGGTTCTATCACTCTTTGCATTCTCGAGAAATTCCTTCTCTAAGAATGTCGCACTAGCCGCAACAAAAACACGTTGTTCGGTTGGCGAATAGAAGTAATGACCAAGTGTTCCTTTAGGATAACCTATAAAGTATGTCTTGACCGATCGCGGGCCGAGCTTATCCTCGTGTCTCCACTTGACATAAGCCTCGCAGCCCCAAACCCGTATAAAGGACAAGTTAGGGACCGTTCCCTTCCATAGTTCATATGGAGTCTTGTCAACACTTTAGACGGACTTCGGTTAAGTATTAGAGCAAAGTGATGGAGAAGAGCATAACCCCACAATGAGTCAAGCAACACGGTGTGACTCATCATGGATCGAACCATATCAAGTAGTGTTCGATTTCTCCGTTCGGATACACCATTCAATTGAGGTGTTCCAGGTGGAGTTAATCTGCAGGGCAATCCCACGATCCTTTAGGTGTTGATCAAACTCGTGAGAAAGATACTCGCCACCACGATCTGAACGTAGTGTTTTAATCTTTCTACCCAATAGGTTCTGTACCCTATTCTGGTATTCTTTGAATTTCTCAAAAGATTCACTTTTATGTTTCATTAAGTAGACATAGCCATATCTACTTAAATCATCCGTGAAAGTGATGAAATACCTATAGCCTTCTCGTGCGGTGATTGACATAGGACCACATACATCCGTGTGTATGAGTCCTAATAGGTCAGCAGCGCGCATTCCAACACCTTTGAAGGAAATCCGAGTCATCTTGCCGATGAGACATGATTCACACGTGCCAAATGATTGAAAATCAAAGGCCGAGATAGCTCCATTTTTAATGAGCTGTTTTACGCGTTTCTCATTAATGTGTCCCATATGGCAGTGCCATAGATACGTTTGATCTTTGTCACCAACCTTTAACTTTTTATTCATTACGTGTAATATTTCGGTGGTCTGATCTAAAACATAAATTCCATTCATGGAGACTGCCTTGCCATAAATCATATCGTATAATGAGAAAATGCAAGTATTATTCTCTATTACAAATGAAAAACCAAGTTTGTCAAGTGCAGAAACAGAAATAATGTTTTTGGAAAGACTGGTACATAATAGCGAGCTTATATAAAAATAACTCAAATCCGCTAGGAAGTCTGGATCACATATGTTCCCCTCGAGACGGCAGCCACTCTTGCTCCATTCCCGACACGCAGATCAACCTCACCCTTTACGAGAGGCTCGAGATTTCGGAGGCCCTGCACATGATTACACAGATGAGAACCACAACCAGTATCAAGTACCCAAGTTCCGTAACTTGCGTGGTTAATCTCAATCATATGAATAAAAGTAGAAGAGAGAGAAGACATACCAACAGGTTTAACACGACCTGCCTTTAAGTCCTCATGATAAACAGGACATGTACGCCTCCAATGCCCAGTCTTGTGGCAATGATGGCATTCCATGTTTTTATTCTTGCTCTTTGTCGCGCCTGATGAGGTGCTCGACTCACCAGGCCCGCTCTTACCTGAACCCGACTTCTTGAACTTCGGTTTACCCTCGCTAGGTTTGCCGAGCTTTGCCCTTACCTTTCCCCTTGTTTGTCACAACGAGAACATCCTGTTTCAAGCTCCCACTGAACTTCATGTCCTTCTCGGTCTGTACGAGAAGGGAGTGCAGTTCATGGGGACTTTTCTTCAAATCATTCATATAGTAATTCGCTCTAAATTGCGAAAAACCATCGTGGAGTGAGTGAAGCATGCGGTCGATCACAATGTTCTCGCTGATCTTACAATCAAAGGTCTCCAGCTTCTCGACATTCTCAATCATGCTGAGAATGTGTGGGCTAAACTGGTTGGCCCTTTTTCGAGTCTCGCATCAAAGAAGCGAGTGGTATGCTCATAGGTCACGATTCTCGGTGCTTTCGAGAATTCCTTGGTGAGTGTGGTGAAAATCTTGTTCGCACCATGGGCTATGAAGCGTTTCTGCAAATTGGGTTCCATTGCAAAAATGAGTACGTTTTTAATCGCACCGCTTCCATACGAGAAATCATTAAACTTGGTGATTTAGCAAGACTCAGCCGTGGGACTGGGTTTGCCGGGATGGGCTCTAATAGATATTTGAGCTTCCGTCGCGCCAGCGGCAGCATTCCGTAATGCCGCCTCCCAGTCCGCGAAGTTTGATCCATCATTCTTGATCGAGTAGACCGATTCATCCGATTCATGAAGATCCGGCCAGGACTCACGGTCCAATGTGGCACTTGGCATTGGGTTATCGAGAGAACGACCATTTGTTATTAGCAGTTTAAAAGTTCGTGATCTACTTTGAAAAAGAAAGAAAAACAAAAACGAAATAAGCAACTCATCGAGGTGATTTAAGTCTATTTAAAAATTCATTTTAACGTGTAGACTCTCGCACTTGCATAATTGATCTCCTCAAGAATGATACAAGTGATCCCAAGACTCAATTTCTGTAAATTGATAAGCCAACTGTTTAGCTAATTCTTCCGTAAGAACTCTTGGTCGATAGATTTCCGTAAATCCTATCTATAGTCCACCATAGTCACAGGATCGTACGAGTGACCATAGTGTTGAGATAAAATAGGTCAATTGATTCCAACTTACCCGACGTAGAAGGGGTCATATTATGCCTACCGACGAAGAAGGGACTCATTGGAGTTTGACCTATAAAGACCGTTCTCAATTTTTGTTTGTACGAGGAAGATCCCATCAACTAAATTATAATTCATATTAAGTGAACGAATAACTAGCGTCTGCGTGAATGAATTAATTTGGGTGATGGCTTAAAAAACGTGTGACATGAGAATGTCAAAGAAAACTAACTCGTGACCTCTATATGTGTCAGTTTTCATGCAATAATTAGGTGGTTTGGTTTTTAGGCGGAATATGATGCATATTATCGTTACGAAAAATAAATAAAAGAATGCAATACGTAAATAAAAATTCCTAGTGTCATAAAAAGAACATAAAACAACTTTGGAATCCACCGTTGGACCCGAGAAGCTTGTCTTGATGTTCCATCTTGATCCATGTAGCGGGAGTGAGCATCCGGTCTCCATCTTTGGTCTTCTCAAAGATTACAATTTAAAATTTACAAATATAAACCTATTTACATTCTAAATAAAAAACTGTAATTAAAAGAAATAAAAATGGAGATACGAGATCTCAAAATACAACCAAGACCGTGTTCCATCATTACGGTAACACGTTCTACTAAGGCCACACTAAGTTACAACCGTTTGCAAAATAAATAAATACGTAATTAAAAGCATTCAAATTAAACTAGAACGATAAATAAAATGCATCAACTAAATTAAATTTATTCGTGACATAATTCCGTAATTATGTTAAATTTATCCAAACCACCAAAGATAATTAAAATTATATGACAAAACCGCTTTAGTCAAGTTAATTTTAATCCGAGATAATCCGTTACTTTAAATCGTTTTAAAGTAATTTGAATGTTCGTGGGTGAACCGTTTCACTATCAAGCGAGAGCATAAATCCGTTTTATGCATAAATGGCCGAAAAAAAAAAACAGAAAAAAAATTTTTTTTTTTTTTTTCCACTGCTGGTCGTGAACAGTAACCGCAAAAAATTTTTTTTTTTTTTTTAAAATTCATTGCTGAAAACGTGAGCAACAAAAACAAAAAAAAACAGCTTCAAATCGAGAGCAACATAGATCAAAACAAAACGATTTGATAAAACCCAATTGCAATTTATTCTAATCCGGATTAAAACAAAATTACAATTGACATGTTCTTCACATATTGTTGTAATTATCGTTTAAAACAACAATTCGCAAAGAACAAATCGAAAACAACACAAAACAAAAATGCAAACCATGTAAACTAGACACGGTTCCCAAAGCAAAAACAGGCCGTGGCACATAAAAAATTGCCGAGACCAACATGCCACACGGTTTATCAAAATTTTATACAAAAATTATCGATTTGATAAAAACCAATTGCGATATCACCTAATCCGTATAGAAATGAAATAGCAATTGATAGATCTCCAACATATTATAATGAATATCGATTACAAAATAATATGCAAAGATAAAATCGACAACAAAAACAAAAACATGGCACGAATTCCAAGAAAAACAGCCGTGTAAACAAAAAGGACACGGTTTTCAAAAAAAAAACAATCGTGCAAAAAAAAAATCTGCCGTGTGGAATTTTGCATCAAAAAAATTAATCGATCCATTTCGTTTGATGAAAAACACATAGAAAATTTACGTGGCCTCGCTCTGATACAACTTGAAGGGTAATATCCGTATAAGACCCTTTAAATTTAGGGATTATAACGTAAATTTAACATGTGAAAAAAGTCATAAACGAAATATAACGAAGAACGATTAATAATAGAAATAACCTTCGGTCCTAGTGCAAAATGGCAATGAGAGATCAAAGTAGATCTCCTCCTAATTGTTGCACCCAAGATTGTCCGAGAAATGCCCTTGTGCTAGAATGAATCCTCTAATTGCCTTGCAATATCGAGAGGATTGTTTTGTGAGTTTTGGTTAGATGAGAGATCTAGAATTTTGAGAGAGACAATTCCCAAAACCCTAATTTGTTTTAGCAAATGACAATTAGGTTAAGCAAGAGGAGAAGCTCTCCTTTTGTTCTCCTAATCTCGGCCAAACCGAGTGAGAGGAAGAGAAATGGGCTTTTCCATTTCCTCTTCACTTAAACTCGCGGTACGACCCGAAATGCGCTAAATGTATATGACACGGTTTAGTTATAAATCGTCATCGGTTATCGGTTATTAAAGCATCAACTAATAAGACGGATTAGTTGAATTATTAATACATGTCCGACAAAGACAATATTGTATAATTATATTCAATATACATTAATCAAATATAAATCGTTTATATTCAATTTTACGAATTAATCGTTAAATTCGTCTTAGCCATTTTTATTTAATCCGTATTAAATAGAATATCTCAACATCACATTTTTGACTAATTAATAGTCAAATAACTCAGACTAACTGGTTAGTCAAATTTGGCATCTACATGACTGTATTTTCATACCGTCACATTTCTCAAACGTATCCTATAGGTGTGACTTTTAGGGACCAGTTGATCACCGCCATCTGTATGACAATAACGTCAAACTTATCTAGCAAGCCAACCGTTATTGATAAACGTGGACCAACTGATTATGATACAAAAGTATACCCTTTGATCCTTTTAGAGATTTATAAGTCCTTGCACTTACTGTTAAGGACACCAGCCCCAACAAAGTCATCACGTTTGGAATTCAAAAGGAATTGATTTGAAAATTTGAGCAATTAACTCGTGTCGTAAATTAAATTGCATCGGAATTATTGAAATTGATTTGTGACTCGAAAAATTCAAACTCAAACCATCATGGATGAATTTCAGAAGAGATTTTCACGAGTGTATTTGATTTTTGAGGTCAAGATTAAAATTTGTGAGTGCTTGAAATTTTAAGGGAAATTGACGTTGTGTTATCAATTTTCGGTTTTTATTTGGATAGGAAACTGGGAAAAAGCGAAAAAATTTCGGAATTTTGACTGACATGGAAACGATCCGTCGCGGATCGGGGCGACTAGCCCTTCCCCCCTTAAAAAAAGAAAGAAAAATCCGTATGTTTAAAGCTGTGTCATGGAAACCGTGTCGGATTTCGTAAAACGAGAAAACAAGGAAATGTGAGTGTGAAGAAACACAAAAACGTCTTGGATCATCCCGAAGAGGCGCGAGCGTCCTGGCGGGAGCTTTGAGGTGTCAGGAGAAAACACAAGTTTAAAGAGACAAGTCAACAGCGGGAATCCTGGGGAAGGCCCAAAGAGGCGCGAGCAGCCTGGCGATGGAAGCCGGCTCTCCCCTTTTTCTGAAAAAAAAAACATGCTGATCATTTTTGTATAAATAGTGATGTTTGCACTTCTATCCGAAACACAAAACATCTCTACAAAACTTCTTCTTCTTCTTCCACAAAAATATTTCATGGATGCTTTTGAGAATGCATTGCGACAATGGTGGCGGGATTTGTCGCCTCCCGAAAAGTATCAACTCATTTGTATGGGACTTGGTCAATTTTTGGTGCTCCGTCAAGTCAAGGTGCAACCTTTATTTCTTGAAGCGTGTTCTTGGTTTTGGGATTCGAAACACCATGTTTTCGTTCTCCCGAAGGGTGAGATTTATCCTCTTGCCGAAGAAGTTGGAGCCATTGGTGGGTGGCCGGGTTGTGTTCCGGTGCTTCTTCCGACTCGGTTGTGCTACAAGGAGAAATTCCGTTCCATGTTGGGTTTGTCGACGAGTCAAGTCAACTTTCTTCTTGCTCCACATGGTGTGGATATGTTGGCTCTTATCAACATCTTTTCTAACCGATTAGATGTCAATGTCTCGGAAGTGACTAGGAGAAGGGCTCTTGCCTTTTGCCTTGTCCATGTGTACCTCTTTGTTGATGTTTTGAAGAAGGAGGGGCCAAAATGATATGGTAGTATGACCCTTATCCACGTGGTCGAGCAAATGGAGCATGGTAGAGATCCATCATGGTTGGTGCTTGGAGAGATCATCCAAGCCTTGGACAAAGAAGGCTCTTGTGGAGAAGCTCCCTCATTTGGGTCCCCAAGGATCCTTCAAGTGTGGCTTTTGGAGAGGCTAAGGTATGTAGAGCCTCCGGTTGATTCTTCTTGTTATTCCTTCCGCCACCTTACCATGAGGAAGAAGTTGTACCCGGATAGTTTTGCTTCTACCGAGGCTTATTGGATCGCAACATTGGCGGAAGATGGTGGTCCTCACATCCGTTGGGTGGTGTCGTTGTGGCATTTGAGGTCCTTCACGGGGTTGCCCGCTTCGGGTGCTATTTCTCGTTCTTTGATGGTGGTGGGTTTGAAGGTTGGTTCCTTCATTTATCCCGAAAGGCTCATGAGGCAAGTGGGGCATCAATAAAAGGTGCCCGCTCAAGATACTCTTGTCCAAGAGAAGGTTTTCCGGAACTCCGAGCTTGTGGAGGTATTCAAAAGATGGTGGGCCACTCGGCCGCTTTGGGAGGTACCAAACCCCGTTGCCACGACATGGGTGACTCCCGCTTATGTCAAGTGGTCACGTGCTCCGTCCTTGGAAGAGAGGTCTAAATTTCGTAAGGATGAGGTTGTCGACTTGAAGTATCGAGAGGTTGGCAAGGCCAACCGTGCCTTCTTTGAGGAGTATGTTGATGGAGCTACCCCCGATGTGATGAGACCGCCGAAGAGGAGGAGTTCCGGCCCCAAGGGTATGGTGGGCCGTGCATTGGCTCTTTTTGGGTCGAACATGGGGTCTTGTGCTCGACCAGAGGCCGTCGCCGTATTAGATCCGTTGAGGATCCGTTCCGAGGAGGAAGTCCATGCTAGGCGGGCCAACAAGAAGAACAAGGGGAAGATGTACCCCGAGGGATAAGGCAAGGGTAGAATGGAAGACTGAAGACCTCCATTACCCGTTTTATTATTATGTTGTACTATTGTTGTGAGTTTTTTTATTATATTGTACTAGCTAGTTATTGTGTGTTTTGTGCTAGTTTTATTATATGAGGTGTTTTAGTTGACACCTTAGCTTCGACAAGTTGTAGACTCGTCGAGCTTTATTTGTTGTTGAAATTGTAATCCCTCTCATTATTAATTAAATAAGAGGATTGCTCGTGTAGAAAATTTTGAACGCTTGTTTCTTCCATCCATTTAGTGAAGGCAATTCGATTTGAATTATGCTAAACATTTTCACTTGGGAAAGTGGGAATTTGTGAAAAGGGAGAAAGGCTTATTGTAGTATTTTGTGGGAAAGGGGAACGCTTTTCCCTCCTCTTTTTTGATGGGAATGTTTTGTATGTGGGTGATATGTTTTTTTTTATGATGGGGATGGTTGTATCCTTCTTGTGTAAGAAAAGACTGCCTACGTTTCCACCTGAAGAGGTGAAATCAAACCATGATCGTAGTTCAAAATGTTTTGTAGAATTTGATTGGGATTTGTGGTTGTATCCCTCATGCATAAGAGGGACTGCCTACGTACCAACCTGAAGAGGTGAAATCAAACCATGCTCGTAGTTCAGGGGTTTTTGTTTTAGTGCAAATGGATGTCGCCTTTGACAGATCAAAGGACATTCGAAATGGGCAAGGTGCCGCAGCTTAGACTCGATAAAACATGCAATTTCAAATCAAAACACGTTGAGGAACATGACTTGAAAAGGGGTTAAGGTGGTCGCTAGTCGTAAGACTAGGCTAGGTCGTTGGTTGCTATGGTTCAAGGGTATTATTTCTTGAGTTGGTCTAGGTTGGTCGGGTTTGCAAAGTCCTATCCATCTAGATCACTTAGTCTCACTGCGCCCCCCGAAAGTATCTTCTTGACCAGGTGTGGCCCGGCTCAGTTGGGTTTGAATTTTCCCCTCGGATCGACGGGTAATGGTGCTCGAACTGAATTGAGGACCAAGTCGCCCTCCCGGATGTTCCTGGGTTTAACTTTCTTGTTGAATTCCCATTGTATACGTCGTTGGTATAGTTGGACGTTGTGCAAGGCGTTGAGTAATCGTTCGTCTAGAAGAGTGAGTTGCTCGTACCTTCGATGGGTCCATTCCGCCTCAGGGACTTGACTCTCCAGTAGAATGCGTAGAGAAGGGACCTCTAACTCTCCCGGTTGAACCGCGTCCATACCATATGCTAGTTAGAAGGGTGTGGCGCCTGTCGGTGTTTGAATGGAGGTTCGGTATCCCCAGAGTACGAATGGGAGTTTGCTCGGCCAATCGCGGTAGTTGTCTTGCATTTTCTTGATAATGGTGACAAGAGTTTTGTTTGTTGCCTCCACCGCTCCATTGGTTTGGGGACGGTAAGGAGATAATCGATGTCGTTTGATCTTGTATTTGTCCAGCAAGGCTTGAGTTTCCGCCCGGAAGTGAGAGCCTTGATCGCTGATGATTTCATGGGGTACCCCATATCGGCAGATGATGTTATTTTGGATGAACTTGGCCACTTGTTTGGCGGTCAAGACTGCATATGACTGCGCTTCCACCCATTTGGTAAAGTAGTCGATGGCGACAAGGACGAAGCAATGCCCCTTAGTGCCTACCGGGTTAACTTTCCCGATGATGTCAATGCCCCGGGTTGAGAAAGGCCAGGGTGAGGTCATGGTGTATAAAGGGGATGGTGGTATGTGTTGTATGTTGGCGAAGATTTGGCAATTGTGACAATGTTTGACGTAGTTACGGCAATCACCTTCCATGGTGGTCCAGTAGTAACCTAGCCGCATGATTTTCCAAGTAAGCATCATTGCACTCATGTGAGGGTCACATTCTCCGTCGTGAACCTCTCCCATGACTTTTTTGGCTTTATGATGGTCAATGCAAAAGAGGAGAATTCCTTGGGGTGTTCTTTTGTATAGTTGATTTTGGTTTATCACGAATTGTGACGCAAGTAAACGGATGGCTCTTTTTCCTCTTTGATCAAAGTTGGGAGGGAATTCATTTTTGGTTTTGTAGTTGAGGATGGCTTGGTACCAAGGTTCATCATGGCTTTCCTCGTCGTCGATGATGGCACAAATGTAGGCTGGCTCGCTCCTTCTCTCGCCACATAGGGGCATCGATGTCCTGTCGTCAGGTATGTTGACGAGCGCGGCAAGTTTTGCCAGGGCATCAGCAAATTGATTTTCCGCAAGCGGCAAGTGGAAATAATCGACTTGGCGGACGAACTCGGCCTCTTGATTGATATTTGCTCGGTAGGGAGCTAAGCTGTCAGATCGGATTTTCCATGATCCGGACACCTGATTGATGATGAGTGAGGAATCGCCGTGGACCCTCAGTCTCTTGATGCCAAGTGTTATGGCTGCTTGTAGGCCGATGAGACATGATTGGTGACGGCAAAGTCTAGCTTGACCGAGATCGGAACATGTTCTCCCTCCGGTGATATTAGAAGGATTCCTACCCCGAAGCCTCTCAGATTAGATGCACCGTCGAAGTATAGATCCCATGCGTCAGAATCGGCACAAAGGATGTCTTTGTCAGGAAGTGACCATGTATTGGTCGTTAGATCCTTGTTGACGGGATTTTCGCCTAGGAAATCGGCAACTACTCTTCCCTTGATAACCTTGATGGGTACAAACTTGTGATGAAACTCAGACAGCATGAGCGTCCACCTAGATAGCCTTCCGTTTAGTACGGGTTTTTCGAAGATATATTTGACCGGGTCCATCTTGGAGTAGTTGTGGACCGTGTAGCTGAGCATGTAATGCCGCGGCTTCTTTGTTGACCATACTAGGGTAAAACATGTCTTCTCCAGTTGGGTATACCTCGTCTCGTACTCAATGAACTTTTTGTTGATGTAGTAGATGGCTCGAGTTTTGCCGCCGACTGTTTGTGCTAACATTGCTCCCATGGCTGTGTTGATAACAGTCAGGTATAAGGATAAAGGAATCCCCGGTTGAGGTGGCATGAGGACAGGAGGTTTGGATAGGATTTCCTTTATCCTGTCGAAGTCCTTTTGACAATCGTCGTCCCAATCGGTGTGATTGGAGGCGTGAAGCTTCTTGAATATCGGTTCACAAATCATAGTGGGCTTAGAAATGAAACGGCTGATGTATTGGACGTGACCGAGAAATCCCCGAATATCCTTCTCGTTCCTAGGCTGAGCCATTTGTTGGAGGGCTTTGATTTTGGTTGGATCAATCTCAATGCCTCTTTTGCTGACGACATGTCCCAAAAGTTTTCAGGAGGTGACCCCAAATGCACACTTCTGAGGATTTAGTATGATGTTATATTTCCGCAGACGAGCGAAGAATTTCCGGAGGGCATTGATGTGGCCATCCCGTTCTTTTGATTTGACAATCATGTCATCAACATACACCTCTACCTCCTTGTGCATCATATCATGTAGGAGAGTGGTAGCGGTTCTTTGATAGGTTGCTCCGGCATTGATGAGACCAAAGGACATGACCGTGTAGCAATATGTACCCCACTGTGTAGTGAATGCTGTCTTGTGTATGTCTTCCTCAGCCATTTTAATCTGGTTGTATCCGGCATACCGCCCGCCCATGAATGATAGGAGAGCATGTACGGCAGTATTGTCCACCAGAATATCAACATGTGGCAAAGGGAAGTCGTCCTTAGGACTAACCTTGTTCAGATCTCTGAAGTCGACGCAAACCCAAATTCTTAAATCTTTCTTTGGTACGGGCACAATGTTGGCCACCCAATCAGATTATTCAGACACTTTGATGAACCCAGCCTTGAACTGTTTGTCCACTTCTTCCTTGATTTTCAGGGCCCATTCAGGACGCATTCGACGTATCTTGTGTTTCACGGGTGTTGAATCATATAGCTTATATGTTTATGTTTTGATGATGTCAAGGTGTTTTATATTTTATATACTTGTTGCGTGTAATCGTTTGTCAAAGTGTTTTAGAATCAACTTATTACAAATGAGCGACAAAGAAGATTGTGACAATTGCATGAAAAGTTCAAGCCTTCATTCAAAGATCAAACGGTTTAAAGATTCATTCAAGCATTATGTGAAGACGAAGTCCGTCTAAAGATTAATCAAGCTTCGATGATGATGTAGCCTATACTCGAAGATCTCTCTGAAGATTAGAATAGTATAGGTGATTATCTCGTAATGATAATCAAGAATGAGTTTCTTAAATTAGTAAAGTTATAGCTTTGCAGCTATAACACTACTAGTAAGAGAGCTCAATGTTATAGCTCTCCTACTATAACATTGAGATGCTGAGTTTTTACACACGACTTATATTGTTTCGAAAATTGTTTTTATAATAGTTTAAAGTTTATTTTAAATGTTTAATGAAAGTAATTATATAATAAAGCTTGGTTTAATGAGGAGTTCGGTTTTGTATTGGACGTTGATTAGTAGTCTTGATGGGTCAACTTATGAGTTGGACTTTGCTACTAATTAGGGTTTCAACAAAACTTCTCTTAAAACCTAAATTCTAACCCATATGTTAAGACTAGGGTTTGCACGAGTCACGAGGCATATGAGCCGTGACATCTCGTGTTACCTAGGGTATATTAGGTAAAGATTTTATTCTATAATAATATCTTTACATATCTTATGTATCCTACTTAATATATTTGTTTATGATAAAAGATATTATAGTTTTAGGAAATGTTATCATAATCTTAGAATTTATAGTAAAGATAATAATTGAATAGATTATGTTCTATCTTTTGGAATATACTTTATTATCTTTTAAGGCTTTTAGGAAAGAGATAAATAAGAAGATATGATTTGTGTAAATATCTTATTATTTTCGGGTATTAGGGCGTTTGAAAAAAACCGTGTGGCCTACTCTTTTCTTTCCTTTAAATACTTTGCTATTTACAATATCTAAAATAGAGACCTTAAGCATAAAAAATGATTTTAATTTTACAAAGCAAACCGTGTGTTTTCAAGCAGAAAAACCGATTTGTTATTTTGAAAGGTCGTGTGTTTTTAAAGCTCGCATATTTGTTCTTATTTAATCGTTATAAGATAATAGTGCTTAGTTGATTTCTTAATTGTTCATTAACGTGAACCTTTGTTAGAATCATTAGTGCTTTCTTATTAGCGTAAGTTAGTCACTCGAGTATTTAACGGTACTCATTGAGTTACAGCTAGAGTTAGTTGTACGAGTTGGGTTAGTAAATTTGTAATCCGTAGAAAGGTACTAAATTTATTAATCGAAGAATAGTGGACGTAGGTTTCGACTTGTGAAACTGAACCACTTCAAAAACCGTGTGTCTCTTCGTTCTTTCGTTTGTTTCGCTTACTTTCATTAGTTGATTAGTTAAAGTTTAACCAATGAACTTTAAATAATCAATTACATTCTCATAATTGAAAAAGCTTTCAAAAGTTTTAAATCCTCAATTCACCCCCCCCCCCCCCTCTTGAGTATTTTGGATCAATAGACTCTTCAATTGGTATCAGAGCCTCGTGCTCTTGATTGCCTAACCGCAAAGTGGCTGATCTATATTGTTTTTCATTTATCTTATCGTTTTATATTCCGCTGCCTATCACGTGATAAATGGATTCCAAATATCTCAAGTGTCCCGTCTTTGATGAGAAGAATTATGGATTGTGGAGAAACATGATGACTCACTATGTGAAAGGTCACGATTGGGAGTGCTGGAGGATCATTCAAAACGGACCGCACAAAATTCTTGTGGCATCCGAGGAAGGGACTACCTATGAAAAGAAAGAAGAGGACTATGTCGAGGCCGACTACAAGAAGGCCAAAAAGAACTCCAAAGCAATAAGTCTCCTGCAAAACCGAATGACTTCTACTTAATTTGATCGGTTCTCTTCATGTTCCACGGTCAAGGAGATATGAGATGGACTTGAATTAGCTTATGAGGTTACTTCCATTGTTAGGAAGCACCGAATAGATTTGCTTATGCAAAAATATGAGCTATTCATTATGGACCCTAATGAGTCCTTAGATAGCATGTCTGCTAGGTTTTCATGCATCATAAACGAACTGAAAAACCTAGGTAGGAAATTCAGTATAGAGGACATTGCTAGAAAGGTTCTTAGGAGCCTTACTAAGAAGTGGCGTGCTAATGTCACTGCAATAGAGGAATCACGAGATCTTGAAACCCTATCCTCTCAAGAACTCATTGGTGCTCTCATGGCCCATGAAATTACTCTTAACAAAGATGACGCTGAACCAAATCGCAATAAGAGTATGGCCTAAAAGAGTGAAGAAGTTGACTCTGAACTAGAGGATGAAACTGTATTGTTTGCACGCCGTTTCAAAAACAAAATATTTCGAAATAAACAAACAAAACTATCCTACAACAACAACAACAACAACAAATCGTACAACAAAAAGGTTGCTGAATTAAAGTCATCTTTCGCTAATAGAGGTTTCTTCAAGTGTGGAGAAACTGGTTATATGATCAAGGATTGTCCAATATGGGAGAAGATAAAGGACAAGGCAAACCGTGAGAAGACAAAGAGAGAATTCAAGCAAGTCATGATGGCTTCGTGTTGGGGAGACATTGACTCAGAAGATGACGAGGAATCTGAGGACGACGAAGTAGCAAACCTTTATCTCAGCAGTGTTAGTCTTGACCTAATCTCCGACAGCGACGATGAAAGCACAAACTCACATTCAAACTATTGCCTTCTCGGAGAATCAGACGAAGATGAAGATGAAGAGGTAGGTTACCTTGAGCTTAAAAAACGCGTTAAGAAATTGTCTAAAAGTGGTTTAATTAAATTCCTTGAACAATCTCTTGATAAGTGTCAGGAACAGGATTTGGAATTGAAAGATCTAAAGGAACAGATTCTCGAAATCGCAGAAGAGAATCATATCCTTAAGGGTAAAGCTAAGAAGTTGAAATCTAAAGTTATAGCTGAGAAAGCAACAACATTAGATTCTACTATGGCTGAAAAGAAGGAATTAGAGTCCAAAGTTATAGCTAATGAAGCTATAACTTCCAACCTAAAGCTTAACATCAAACACCTTCAAGCCAAAGTTATAGCTAATGAATCTATAACCTTAGAACTTAGAAAAGCCAAAGAACTTTTGGAAGCTAAGGTCACATCTTATGAAGCAGTGATCTTAAACCAAAAGAAAGAGATAGATTCCCTTTCAAAGCAATTAAAGCAATGTAAAACCAATATGGTCAATGTTAAGAAACAACACACCGATGTTGTGTTCATTCTTAACAAACGATTCCAAGACTTTTGTGATAACTTTAAAAAGGACAATGATGCAGATCACACGAAATGTCAAGAGGAAATTAAAACCCTAAAAGACCTACTTCTACACGCTAGAAAGGTCCATGATAAGTGGGAAGGTAGCACAAAAGTCCTAAACTTCCTAACCGAACAATATGACAATAATATGAAGATGGGGTTAGGACATGAGTGCTACAGCCGTAGAGATCACTCTAAATGCAAATCAACACCTTCGGATTTTGATTTCAGAAAAAGGAAGTTTGCTGATCTTCCTGAATACCTGATTTGCAATTACTGTGGTCATACGGGTCACACCAAATCAATTGTGTCAAAAAGGCTCATGATATACGAAAAAATGCCAAACATGCTAAAACTATTGGCACAGTTGACGAGGATAAGGAAACCCCCACTAACGAACCTAACGAAGAAAGGAACAATAAATTTCGTTGGTTCTATGACATGACCTTTGACTACACCAAGAAACCTAGCACTTCACAAAACCCTTGTCGACCTCAACCTAGTAAACCTACTTACAAGGAAAATAGTCGTGAAAGACCTAGGGAAATTCCTAGACCTAGAGAAAATCCTAACCCTAGAACTCCTCCCAAGCCAAATAAACCAAGGATTAAAAAAACAATTATTAGACAAATCTGGATTCGAAAAGATCTAGTATATAGAGTAACTAATCATAAGGGACCCAACTTAGCTTGGGTACCTAAAAACTGTATCTAATCCTTTATGCAGGAAGAAGTGAAAGAAAAAAAATCAATGGTATCTTGATAGTGGATGCTCAAGACACATGACCGGAGATAAGAACCTGTTTCTTTCACTCAAGCCCTTCAATGGAGGAAAAGTGACGTTCGGGGACAATGAAAAGGGAAAAGTAATCGGCATTGGCAAAATCGGAATTTCTAAATCTCACGCAATCAGTGATGTCTATCTTGTGAACGGTCTAAAGCATAACTTGCTAAGCATATTTCAACTATGCGACAAAGGTAATAAAGTAGTTTTTCATACTAATAGTTGTCGCATTATTATTGAAGGAACTAGCAATGTCATTCTAGAAGGCCTCCGGAAAAGAAATGTTTATATGGTAGACTTAAATGCTGTGCCTACTAATTCCTTTTCTTGCATGAAAGTCACACTTGATGATCCTTGTTTATGGCATAAACGCTTTGGTCACATTAGCTCACTAACCTTGAACAAACTCAAGAAGTGGGACTTGGTTGAGGGGTTACCTAAGATCAAGTTCGAACAAGAAAAGATGTGTGACACGTGTGCAAGGTGTAAACAAGTAAGATCGTCGTTTAAACCAAAAAGAGTAGTAAGCACAATTCAAGCCTTGGAATTGGTACACATAGATTTATGTGGACCAATGACGGTAAGGAGTAGAGGAAGATCCAGGTACTTCTTTGTTCTTGTAGACGACTACTCAAGGTATGTATGGCCTATCTTCCTTCACTTAAAAGAAGAAACATTTGATGAATTCTGTAACACCCCCATTTATTCAAGAGCCTTTAGCTAGACATTCCCAAATAAATCGGACTGTTACCATCTCGGTTTCCCGAGGTAGTGAATAACAAAGTACAACAATACCATAGTACTTTAAATTAAAACTTTAGTGAATACATGTTTATTACAACTTAATCCAACTTAAAACTTAATATAAAATATTTACAACTCGCAGCGGAAATAAATAAAGTGATATAATTAATCTATGTGATCTAGACTTCAACTATGGTCCATGTCGAGCTCTCATCCCAATGCTCCCAAGTCAGCTAATCTTTAGTACCTGTCAAATCTGCTCCCCATAAAACGGTTCACCGCAGGTGTTCACGAATACACAGTCAACCGCGAGGTTGAGTAGGAATAAATACTAACAACAAAAACATACGATAAATAATTCAATTTCCTTTTTCATTGCACAACCCCCTGACAACGTACTCCTTGTTTTTACTTACTCATTACACTAATCATCCCGCCAATCCCTGGCCGGGGCAGCCTCAACCCGAAGGTGAGTAAACACACACTACATTACCAAAAGGTAATGTCTGCCTCAACATATAGTTGATTAAATATCCACCAGATGGCCTGCAGACCAACTGGGCTCGCTCAGTAAATACGATAAAATATAAATGCCAGGATAAATCAAATACGTCACCCGAAGGCTCTTACATGACGTCCGCCAATATAACCTCCATAATAATTTACATCACCACGAAGGGATGTCGCGAGATTAAATGAATAACCGATGCAATAACAAGAACTCCATCATAACTAATCCAACCAACATCTACAATATAATTCTGCCCTCCAACAATTTCAACGATATCAACCAACACAATTCTCATATGATCAATTCACTTTAATATATATCATCCAACAAACATTATTGAGTAAAAGTTGAGTAGGATTTATCCCTACCTCGAAAGCAAGCACTCCAATTATGCAATCCAAGCAATTAAAGCAATCAATTAGAAATATTATTCTTCAGTAAATCCGTTCCACCAATTCCGTCACCTATACAAAATATTATAATACTTTAATTATTAATTATTCAATTCATTATATTAATTATTCAATTGTAATTTAATTATTATATTAATTATTTCCCGCTTAAATTATTATTACCTAAAAACCCGTCTTAAAGCAAATAAGTCAACCCAAGTAACCAAATACCCAAACACGTGAAACAACCCAAACTACCAATGACAAACCACGTGAAAACAAACCCACATTCACACTTATTATACACGACAAAACCGCGTCCAACACCCATCCTTTAACCGCCTTCTCCCGACACTACCAACCACCAATGACACCACCATCGCCTGCCTCTTATTGCCTGCACTACGACGAACTTCGACATCCTCCTACCACCAGCTAAACCGCTAAACCGCCCCCTGCAACCCTCAATCACACGCCCTAAACAGTTGCCGAAAACCCGACACAAACAACAACTTCACACTTAACCACCCTCACGGCCACCAGTGGTTATCACCTGCCGACCAACCACTCTCCTGACACCGGCGACACATCCCCACACGACCACCAGAGCCCTGCCCTAACAACGCCACCACGACACCATCACAACATCAACACTATCGACACAACAACAACTCCACCCTCTATCACCACCAGCAGCCACCTATGGCCACCACCATCGTCGCCAATGACTCAAGGAGGTTCCATGGGTTATCCCCTCACCCCCTCGACACCACTACACAGGCCACAATATTCAGTTTTAGACGGTTACAAGAGAACAGAAACGAACCCCTGTTTTCGCGTTATTCCGGCCACCACCGCCACAAACAACCACCCCAGATCAGCCTACTACAACCACTAGAACCGCCTAACCCCCACGAACCCAACCAACCCAGACCCGAGTCTGTTCGAGTCACAGCAAAGGGTTTAACGCGTGTTTTATGCGAAATCAACAACCATATAACCACCCACCAAAACCCCTTCGAACACCCCCTTCCCCGCCTGTCTAAGGTGGTCCACGGGAGTCAAATTAGGTCTCTGTTGGGCCACGATCACAACGATGGTCACGGCCTGTCCTACGGTGGTCTAGTTTACAAGTTATAATATCTCAAAGTATATACATAAGACGGTCTTAAAGAATTACCTTGAGGCGATAATAAAATTAATTCCTTTGCTTTTCTCTTCCTTAATTCCTTTAGATTTCTTCTTTCTTATTTTATGAGTTATTTTCAAATTTATTATGGTATTTATAGTGTAAGATTAAAGAGTATGTGAGGTCAATTAGGAAACTTATTATAATTACCTTATTCTAATTATTATAGGAATTACCATTATAAATTATATTATTATTATTATTATCATATAATTATTATTACCTTTATATATTATTATTCTCATATTATATTATTATCAATTCCCGATACCAATCCCGATTATACTCATACCAACTTAATAAGTTTCGGTCCAATAAACAATAGCACACGGCCCATATTATATTAGCTAAACCCAATTCCCGACATGTACACTTAATTTATTATTTAATTAACGTATTACTTGTATTCATTATTAGAAATGTCATTTAATCAATTATTAAATTACATAAATTACTTCCATAAATTATTATCAAAATACGGAGTATTACAGTCTTCCCCTCTTAAAATGAACTTCGTCCCGAAGTTCACAACTTCTACCACAACACTAATAAACATCCTCATGACTAAGCTCCATCCAACACAAACATCCATTTACAATTATCAACCACACCAATCTTATCACAAAGTATCACAACAATAACTCAAAACATTCGTAGTATTACATTCCTTCCCCCTAAAAATAAACTTCGTCCTCGAAGTTCGAGATAACAAACAATAGAAACAACCAAATCATTGTTGTAATGCCACCAAATAAGGAACACACATTGTAACATAAGACAATTATTTTTCAAACACAACTCCAAGTAATGATTAATCGAGTAACCAAATTTTTGATTTTCTTCCAAATAGAAAACCACATCATATAGGATATTCAAACTAAACATTACTTAAACTTAAACTTCTTCTTTGTAGCTATCGAAGAATAAATTGCGGACTAAATAATAATCTCTAACAAAAGATACGCATAAATGTTTAATTAATCTTTTCTTAATAATGATATCTAATTTAAACATGGATGCAATTATTGCTAATAGATATATAGGCTTAGGGAAACACGTTCCGCATATCACTAGACATGTCATTCCACTTCACATAATTGACAACATCATAGTATCAAACTCCAAAAGACAAGAATCAAGACTTATACTTTTCTCAAGGCTAAGAAAACATGTTGTTACTTCTAAAAATCATAAATACATAATAACATAGTTACGTCTTGAGAACTTATACTTTTTAGAAAATATAGAGAGTTAATAAACCATGAGAAAAAGAATCAAGTCAAAAACTCATAAGATCGATTTATAATGCATTTTACAAACTACTTGGTCGAAATAGAAATTTTACAGCAACTTGTCAGAAACTCAGGTCAACTTGTAAAAATCACCATAAATTGTCAAAATATTCCCCTACAACGTGGCTTTCCAATTTAGAAACACACATGAGTCTATTAAACAGCAGAGTTGGAATTATAACAAATTATTATGTAGTTTTTAAATGATAATTTTTATGAAAACATGGCGCGAAAACATCACTGTACAGGAATATTCTAACCACTGTCCACTAAAATATTTATTTCTCCTAACCCGTATATTATTTGAATATAAGACTGGTGGCATATGAAATCTAACTCACAAGGCTATTACTCATAAAATTTACGTACAAGAATTTTAAACAGGCAGTAAATGGTAGCCAGAACAATTAAGGGTATACTTCTTGTGAAATCAACCAAAATCACATTCTTCACAATTCCACACAACAATTAATATTTCACATACTTAACCATATTCACTCCTTCCACATGCATGCCCACATACTTCCTCATATCAACATGCTAACAACGCTTAAAATCATATCACATTATATCACCTTAAAAGTAAGGTTACGTTCCCGTAACCGCAATCATCAACGAAACCAATAGTCAACCAAGGCAACCAAAAATTCCTAAGACAAAATAACAACATTCATTTTAAATTACCCCACACTGTAATATCTCTCAAGGTAACCGGTTCGAAACTGGAAGGGCCAGAAGTTTGGTGTGAGGGGCGCCCTAACTCATCCCAAACCTTAAGGGGGCACCTAACAGTTTCTACCCGGGTTCATTTTATTAGACACGTCTTATGTTCATTATTGTTCATTGGTTAGGCCTGAGGATCGTTTTGCTCTGATACCACTTTGTAACACCCCTATTTATTCAAGAGCCTTTAGCTAGACATTCCCAAATAAATCGGACTGTTACCATCTCGGTTTCCCGAGGTAGTGAATAACAAAGTACAACAATACCATAGTACTTTAAATTAAAACTTTAGTGAATACATGTTTATTACAACTTAATCCAACTTAAAACTTAATATAAAATATTTACAACTCGCAGCGGAAATAAATAAAGTGATATAATTAATCTATGTGATCTAGACTTCAACTATGGTCCATGTCGAGCTCTCATCCCAATGCTCCCAAGTCAGCTAATCTTTAGTACCTGTCAAATCTGCTGCCCATAAAACGGTTCACCGCAGGTGTTCACGAATACACAGTCAACCGCGAGGTTGAGTAGGAATAAATACTAACAACAAAAACATACGATAAATAATTCAATTTCCTTTTTCATTGCACAACCCCCTGACAACGTACTCCTTGTTTTTACTTACTCATTACACTAATCATCCCGCCAATCCCTGGCCGGGGCAGCCTCAACCCGAAGGTGAGTAAACACACACTACATTACCAAAAGGTAATGTCTGCCTCAACATATAGTTGATTAAATATCCACCGGATGGCCTGCAGACCAACTGGGCTCGCTCGAGTAAATACGATAAAATATCGTCCGCCAGGATAAATCGAAATACGTCACCCGAAGGCTCTTACATGACGCGTACGCCAATATAACCTCCATAATAATTTACATCACCACGAAGGGATGTCCGCAAGATTAAACCTGAATAACCGATGCAATAACAAAGAACTCCATCATAACTAATCCAACCAACATCTACAATATAATTCGCCTCCAACAATTTCAACGATATCAACCAACACAATTCTCATATGATCAATTCACTTTAATATATATCATCCAACAAACATTATTGAGTAAAAGTTGAGTAGGATTTATCCCTACCTCGAAAGCAAGCACTCCAATTATGCAATCCAAGCAATTAAAGCAATCAATTAGAAATATTATTCTTCAGTAAATCCGTTCCACCAATTCCGTCACCTATACAAAATATTATAATACTTTAATTATTAATTATTCAATTCATTATATTAATTATTCAATTGTAATTTAATTATTATATTAATTATTTCCCGCTTAAATTATTATTACCTAAAAACCCGTCTTAAAGCAAATAAGTCAACCCAAGTAACCAAATACCCAAACACGTGAAACAACCCAAACTACCAATGACAAACCACGTGAAAACAAACCCACATTCACACTTATTATACACGACAAAACCGCGTCCAACACCCATCCTTTAACCGCCTTCTCCCGACACTACCAACCACCAATGACACCACCATCGCCTGCCTCTTATTGCCTGCACTACGACGAACTTCGACATCCTCCTACCACCAGCTAAACCGCTAAACCGCCCCCTGCAACCCTCAATCACACGCCCTAAACAGTTGCCGAAAACCCGACACAAACAACAACTTCACACTTAACCACCCTCACGGCCACCGGTGGTTATCACTGCCGACCAACCACTCTCCCGACACCGGCGACACATCCCCACACGACCACCGAGCCCCCGCCCTAACAACGCCACCACGACACCATCACAACATCAACACTATCGACACAACAACAACTCCACCCTCTATCACCACCGGCTGACCACCTATGGCCACCACCATCGCCGCCAATGACTCAAGGAGGTTCCATGGGTTATCCCCTCACCCCCTCGACACCACTACACAGGCCACAATATTCAGTTTTAGACGGTTACAAGAGAACAGAAACGAACCCCTGTTTTCGCGTTATTCCGGCCACCACCGCCACAAACAACCACCCCAGATCAGCCTACTACAACCACTAGAACCGCCTAACCCCCACGAACCCAACCAACCCAGACCCGAGTCTGTTCGAGTCACAGCAAAGGGTTTAACGCGTGTTTTATGCGAAATCAACAACCATATAACCACCCACCAAAACCCCTATGAACACCCCCTTCCCCGCCTGTCTAAGGTGGTCCACGGGAGTCAAATTAGGTCTCTGTTGGGCCACGATCACAACGATGGTCACGGCCTGTCCTACGGTGGTCTAGTTTACAAGTTATAATATCTCAAAGTATATACATAAGATGGTCTTAAAGAATTACCTTGAGGCGATAATAAAATTAATTCCTTTGCTTTTCTCTTCCTTAATTCCTTTAGATTTCTTCTTTCTTATTTTATGAGTTATTTTCAAATTTATTATGGTATTTATAGTGTAAGATTAAAGAGTATGTGAGGTCAATTAGGAAACTTATTATAATTACCTTATTCTAATTATTATAGGAATTACCATTATAAATTATATTATTATTATTATTATCATATAATTATTATTACCTTTATATATTATTATTCTCATATTATATTATTATCAATTCCCGATACCAATCCCGATTATACTCATACCAACTTAATAAGTTTCGGTCCAATAAACAATAGCACACGGCCCAAATTATATTAGCTAAACCCAATTTCCGACATGTACACTTAATTTATTATTTAATTAACGTATTACTTGTATTCATTATTAGAAATGTCATTTAATCAATTATTAAATTACATAAATTACTTCCATAAATTATTATCAAAATACGGAGTATTACAGTCTTCTCCCCTTAAAATGAACTTCGTCCCGAAGTTCACAACTTCTACCACAACACTAATAAACATCCTCATGACTAAGCTCCATCCAACACAAACATCCATTTACAATTATCAACCACACCAATCTTATCACAAAGTATCACAACAATAACTCAAAACATTCGTAGTATTACAAATTCGATTGTCTTATGAAACGTGTCAAAATAAATATAAGACTAATCTAGTATCTATTCGTACGGATCATGGCACCGAATTTGACAATCAAAATTTTATAGAATATTGTAGAGTTAATGGTGTAGGGCATAATTTTTCTGCACCAAGAACTCCTCAACAAATAGGTGTTATTGAACGTATGAATAGAACTTTAGAAGATATTGCACATACAATGCTTTTGTGTAGTGGTTTACCTTGTAACTTTTGGGCTGCAGCCATTAGTACTTCTTGCTACATCCATAATCGTGCTATGATCCGACCTATTCTTAAGAAAACCCCCCTATGAACTCCTTAGAGGTCGAAAACCTAATATCTCCCATCTTCGTTGTTTTGGGAGTAAATGTTTTGTACACAATAACGGTAAAAACCGGTTAAGTAAGTTCGACCCTAGGAGTGATGAGGCGATTTTCATAGGATATTCAGATCATAGCAAGGCTTACAAAGTCTTCAATAAAAGAACTCTCTGTATTGAAGAAAGTGTCCACGTTATCTTTGATGAAGATAACGTGTTTGATAAGCCCTTACAGGATGAGGAAGAAGACTTGGATGAACCCGACTTTCGTCTTTCAAGAGACGATCCCCCGGAATTGGAATTGGAGGACAATGAGATTGAGGGAACGAGTGATGAACTTGATCGTTCCTCAAAAGATAAAAAGGAGAAAAACAAAGTTATAGTTGATGATACTATAACATTGACTCAAGACAAGAACTCCCAAACCAATGTTATAGATAATGTTACTATAACATCGAATCCAAATCAAGGTGTAGAGTCCGAGGTTATAATCGGCTCAAATACAGCACCCGGATTGGATTCAGGGGGAACTTCTTCAAATTCCAATCCAGATGGAGTTGGGACAAACTCAAATAACGGTGAAGAACTAAGCACCTCAACAAAATGGAAATATAAGAGCTCACACCCCATGGACAATATTCTAGGGAATATTAAGAAGGGTGTTCAGACAAGACGTTCCTTGAACAACTTCTGCTCTTTCTACTCCTTCCTATCTATGATCGAACCAAAGAATATCAATGAAGCTCTTGCTGAATCTGATTGTATTATAGCTATGCAAGAAGAGGTACAACAGTTCGAAAGAAACAGGGTTTGGCATTTAGTTCCTAGACCAAAAGATCGTTTAGTCATTGGAACAAGGTGGGTCTTTAGGAACAAATTAGATGATACCGGAGTCATTGTCAGAAACAAAGCAAGATTGGTGGTCCAAGGGTATAATCAACAAGAAGGAATAGATTATGACGAGACTTTCGCTCCTGTTACTCGTCTTGAAGCTATTAGACTTCTGATAGCATTCACCGCACACAAGGGAAGAATCTCTTCCAGATGGATGTCAAGACGACATTCTTAAATGGTTATTTACAAGAAGAAGTCTTTGTTGAACAGCCCCCTGGTTTTAAGAATATCAAATTTGAGGATCACGTATTCAAATTAGATAAAGCCCTATACGGATTAAAGCAAGCACCTAGGGCATGGTACGATCGATTATCTAAGTTTTTACTTGACAGTGGATTCAGTAGAGGATCCGTCGACAAAACCCTATTTCTAAAAACTGAGGGTTCTGAACTTTTGGTTGTTTAAATATACGTCGATTATATTATCTTTGGACCGACCAATCGAAGCCTATGCAAATATTTTTTTGAGTTGATGACCTCTGAGTTCGAATGAGCATGATGGGAGAATTGAAATTCTTCCTAGGTCTGCAAATACAACAAACTGATGAAGGCATTAAAATCCATCAACAGAAATATATCAAGGAGTTAATTCGGAAATTTGGAATGGAAAATTCACATGCTATGCCTATTCCAATGGTCGAGAACAAGAAATTGACATTGGATGAAAACGGTAAATCAGTTGATGAAACTACTTACCGTGGGATGACTGGGTTATTGTTATATTTGACCGCAAGTAGACCAGATATTATGTTTAGTGTATGCGTTTGTGCGAGATATCAATCATCTCCCAAAGAATCGCATATGACGGCCGTAAAACGAATTTTACGATACTTGATTGGAACGGCCAACTTATATCTATGGTATCCAATGGAGTGCAATTTTGACCTACTCGGTTATTCCGATGCCGACTACGCAGGATGTTCTCTAGACTAGAAAAAGCACGTCGGGTGTCGCCACTTGTCGGACCGTGTATCATCACGTGGGGTTTGAAGAAACAAAATTCGGTTTCTCTCTCAACTACTGAAGCCGAATATATTGCTGCGGGACTGGTATGTACTCGACTTTTATGGCTTAAGCAACAATTACGTGATTATGGTGTTGACGTAGGGTGTATTCCTATTTTATGTGATAATACTAGTGCAATAATTATTTCTAAAAATCCCGCACAACATTCACGCACCAAACACATTGAAATAAGACACCATTTTATTTGAGACCATGTTGAGAAGGGAAATATAAAACTTGAATTTTGTAGTACTGAAAAACAATGGGCAGACATTTTGACAAAATCATTAGCTAGAGAAGGATTTGAGATTTACGGTTGGAAATCGGTTTAATCGGTGGTACGTAATCTTCTGTATATGTTCAATCTTCTTATGACTGACTAGTTAAGTTAAGATTGTATGGCTGTGTCCGTATATTGCGTTGCATGAATAACTTCGTTTGTAGAAATATTTTTATCATAAATTTCTATTTTTAATTTGTAATTTAATTGTTATACAAACTTATTCCTTATCACAATAAATAAAACACACAAAATCTTTTATCTTTCCGAATCACAAAGAATCCTTCCTATATTGCTATTCATTGTACACGGCTCACACTTCCTACTTACATTCAACTTTCTTATTTTTTATCCTTTACCATATTAAATCTATCACTTAAATTCCTATACCTACCATAATTCCTATTCCTAACTAACATTTACCATAATTGCCTTCCACTTGTTAAACCTAGACCTAGACTACACCTATATCTACCCCTTCCTTGCGTGTAACCCGTCCAAACACCCCCACTTGCATACTTTTTTATCCTCTCAAAATTCTACCATCATCACAAATCTCCTTCTTTACACAAACCATCACCATCACCTCCTTTTTCAACTATCACCATCATCATGAATCCAACCCATGCAAAAAATACCCGATCATCAACCCGTCACCACCAAAACCGCCACTTTCATAACCAAACATCACCACTACCACCACATGATCCTAATTTTCCTTCACCACAACCAAACCCATCTAAGCCCCTGTTCCGTAGTCGGGACGAGTCGATGTCCGAAGGTAAAAGGCGACGCCTTTTTAAGGGGAAGAATAAGGTAGTTTGTAATGAGAGTGATGATGTGGAGGAGCCCGAGGTAATTGTTCGGAATGGTGTTGCTTGTACCTTACACCGAGATGCTTCGAAAGCCGCAACAAAAGATGGGTTAAATCGTGTTCGGCTCACCCATGACGAAAGCATCCTTGTTAATCGTGTCTTGAGGTATTCCATTCATGGTGGAAGGTATTATCTGAAATCTTGGTTGGTTAATGTTCCCACTCTTGCTTTCTTTGTTAATTTTCTTGATTTTCAAGGGTGGAGTCACATTAGTCAATTTTTGGGTCCTATTTATCCGGTGGAAGTCGTTCAATTCTTTGCTAGTGTGTCGGTTAAAAAGGGAGTCTTGCATGTCGTGGTTAATGGGAAAGATGTGACAGTCTCTATTTCGGATTGTTGCTCTGTTTTTTCGGTTCCCGATGACGGGATTGAATTAAATCCGAGTCTTGAATGGTCTAATGTGGTGAGTGAAAAGGAGTTGTTAGTGAAAAAGTATTTTGAGGAGATGAGGGAAGGAGGTAATATTGTGGTTCGTCCTCTCTCGGCAAAAATCAAGTTCCTCTTGAACTTTTTGTGGAACACGGTTGTGCCGAGGAGAGGAGGTCGTGATAAGGTGTCGAGTTATGAAGCTATCATGGTCTATTCTTGGTTGGAGGGACAGAAAGTGAATTTGGGTAGTGTTGTGTTCCACCGTATAATCCAAAGAAGTCTCACGGTAACAAAAGAGAAGTTAAGCACCACAATCGACTTACCATATGGGATGTGGGTGTCTCGGTTGTTGGAGATAAAAACGGGTGCTGGGACAAGATAGTTACGGTGTTAGTGCACGAGATTGCATGTGTGATAGGTTGATCAAGCTTATGGGTCTTGTTGTTGATGGACCCGAGTTGCTTCTCGTTAAGGATGTTGAGAAAACCCCGGGTGATTCGGGTTTGGGAGCTATGGAGGCGAAATTGGAAGGGTTTATGAGTGGTTTAATGGAGAAGTTTGAGGAGCATTCCACGAATTTGGCTACGGTATTGTCTCGGGTTGGACCATCTCGGTCTTTAGACTCGGGTTTGGATGCTTCTCAGGTGTATTCTTGGATGGCGGAAGTGGATAAGCGGTTAGCGGGTTTTGAAAGGGAATTGAAGGAAATTCGTGGGGAAGTGTTCCGACACGGTGATCGTCTTACTTTCCTTACAACTCAAGGTGGAGCGTTGGTCATGCACGGGAAAGCTATGGCAAGTGATCAAGCGCTCACATTGGAGGCCACGAAATCTCTCTCCCTGAAAGTGCTTAACTTTGAAAGAAGTATTCAGACTCTTTCTCAGCTTGGTCGAAGCTCGTTTGACCGTCTTGATGCCTTAGAGCATCGTACTAGGCCCGACTACGTGAACCCGTATAAGACCCGCAACATTTGATTTCCTCTCGCCTTACCATATCTAGCCCTTACCTTATTTAGCTTTCTTTTTATTTTCTGTTGGTGTGTTTAAACATTCTCATTCGGCCCATTTTGGCAATGCACTTGAGGTTATGGCCCAAGTGTTTCATTAGACATGTGCTCATTCGGCCCATTATCGCTTAAACATGTTTAATTCCTAAGTTTTTATGATACTTATGTTTTGGATGCTTATGGTTTTGCGTGATATTTTTATTTCCTATGACGTTTTCTGTCTTGTCTCGTCGTATATTATTCTAGTTATTTTTGATTTGTTCTTAGCTTTTTGATGATGTCAAGAGGGGGAAAGAACGTTTATAGTAAGCATCTACCTAAGCTTGCTCCTTGTCAAGACTAATTGTCTCTTAAAGTCCTTAAAGTTTCGGTTTTTTTGAAAAATCGTTTTGATCTTGCGTTGATCTTTATTATTAAGATGACGGTATTATATTGAGGGGGAACTAAATACATAGTCACAATTTTAGGAGGCTTGCCATCATAAAAAAGGGGGAATTTGTTGAATCATATAGCTTATATGTTTATGTTTTGATGATGTCAAGGTGTTTTATATTTTATATACTTGTTGCGTGTAATCGTTTGTCAAAGTGTTTTAGAATCAACTTATTACAAACGGGCGACAAAGAAGATTGTGACAATTGCATGAAAAGTTCAAGCCTTCATTCAAAGATCAAACGGTTTAAAGATTCATTCAAGAATTATGTGAAGACGAAGTCCGTCTAAAGATTAATCAAGCTTGGATGATGATGTAGCCTACACTCGAAGATCTCTCTGAAGATTAGAATAGTATAAGTGATTATCTCGTAATGATAATCAAGAATGAGTTTCTTAAATTAGTAAAGTTATAGCTTTGCAGCTATAACATTACTAGTAAAAGAGGTCAATGTTATAGCTCTCCTACTATAACATTGAGATGCTGAGTTTTTACACACGACTTATATTGTTTCGAAAATTGTTTTTATAATAGTTTAAAGTTTATTTTAAATGTTTTAATGAAAGTAATTGTATAATAAAGCCCGGTTTAGTGAGGAGTTCGGTTTTGTATTGAACGTTGATTAGTAGTCGTGATGGGTCAACTTATGAGTTGGACTTTGCTACTAATTAGGGTTTCAACAAAACTTCTCTTAAAACCTAAATTCTAACCCATATGTTAAGACTAGGGTTTGCACGAGTCACGAGGCATATGAGCCGTGACATCTCGTGTTACCTAGGGTATATTAGGTAAAGATTTTATTCTATAATAATATCTTTACATATCTTATGTATCCTACTTAATATATTTGTTTATGATAAAAGATATTCTTGTTTTAGGAAATCTTATCATAATCTTAGAATTTATAGTAAAGATAATAATTGAATAGATTATGTTCTATCTATTGGAATATTCTTTAATATCTTTTAAGGCTTTTAGGAAAGTGATAAATAAGAAGATATGATTTGTTTAAATATCTTATTATTTTCGGCTATTAGGGTTTTTGCAAAAAACGTGTGGCCTACTCTTTTCTTTCCTATAAATACTTTGCTATTTACAACATCTAAAATAGAGACCTTAAGCATAAAAATTGATTTTAATTTTACAAAGCAAACCGTGTGTTTTCAAGCAGAAAAACCGATTTGTTATTTTGAAAGGTCTGTGTTTTTAAAGCTCGCATACTTGTTCTTATTTTATCGTTATAAGATAATAGTGCTTAGTTGATTTCTTTCTTGTTCATTAACGTGAACCTTTGTTAGAATCATTAGTGCTTTATTATTAGCGTAAGTTAGTCACTCGAGTATTTAACGGTGCTCATTGAGTTACAGCTAGAGTTAGTTGTACGAGTTGGGTTAGTAAATTTGTAATCCGTAGAAAGGTACTATATTTATTAATCGAGAATAGTGGACGTCGGTTTCGACTTGTGAAACAGAACCATTTCAAAAACCGTGTCTCTTCGTTCTTTCTTTTATTTCGCTTACTTTCATTAGTTGATTAGTTAAAGTTTAATCAATAAACTTTAAATAATCAATTACATTCGCATAATCGAAAAAGCTTTCAAAAGTTTTAAATCCTCAATTCACCCCCCCCCCCTCCTCTTGAGTATTTTGGATCAATAGACTCTTCAACGGGTTTAGCTCCGGGTTTAATGGGTATCCGGTGCTCTGAAATTTCTTTGTCAATCCCAGGCATATCTCTGTAGGACCAGGCGAACACGTCCTTGTATTCGTGGAGGAGGTCAATGAACTGTTGTCTTTCCGAGGGGTCTAGGGTTGTCCCTATCCTAAGTTCTTGAGGTGAGTTGTCGGTTCCTACGTTAATAGGTTCGGTCTTCTCAATGATGGGGGTTCTGGTTTCCCGTTTGTCAAGTTCTTTTGCTAGGTGAGGTGGGTAGTCACTCAAGTAAAATTCCTCATAGTTATTCAGAATTGCATTGCAGTTAAATTGAGACGAGTCATAAGCAAACTTAGCGTTCATTAAGTTGACACGAGCGAAATGCTCGGAAAGGACAGACATCTCGTGTTCAGTCAGAGGCAACACAACAGACGAGGTAGCCCCTGGAACAGACTCCAGGTTGTCACCTTTCATGGGAGTGGGGGTGACCCTAGTAGACTCAGCCTCTGAATCAGCGAGGACTTTGTGATAGAACAGTGGGAAGGGGACCTTAAATGGGATATCAGGAGTGTTAGGAGCTATGACAGACTCTGACTCCGACTCAGACTCAGATTCGGATTCTTCTTCACTTCACTCCTTGAACATAGGGCCTTCTCCAGTTGTGATCTTGAGAATGAGGCCTTGACGATCGGTCCACTTGACGGTCTTCCTCCAGCCTTGTGTAGCTTTCTCCGGGTCAGTGTCGGAGATCAAGGAAGTTAGGTCAAATTGGTTGTCCTTCAAGGCGACGTTGATGATGTCCTCATAGTCGGGGTGCTTGATGTTATCTTCACCAAATAGGAGAGTGACAGCTTGTCCATCGAGGCATGACGACGGCTTAGACTCGGTTGAGGCAGCTTCGGTGTTGTTGGGGATGAAGTAGCAGTCCTGGAAGACTTCCACACCCGGGTACCTAGCCTTGGCCACAGAGTCATAGATTGGCTCCGGAAAGCCATGGTAGAGCTCTGATTCTCCCTCGGGGACAAAGTTTCCATTTAGGGTCACATGATAGGGACGAAGGATAACTCCATGCTTCTTGTGTTTTCGGACTAGGAAGTTCATCTCCTGGATAGCTTCATCGGTAGGTTCATATCCCAGCCCGAAGGGAACGTTGGAGACCCTAGCCTGTTTCAAGGGAGGTAAGGTGCTCTTGAGTGGATTGAGGGGCAAACCCGGGAAGTAACCCTGGTGCATCATGATACGGTTGACTGTGAGGTTGGAAAACGGGTCACAATCAAAGGGTGTTGATTCATCAGTTATGGCATTCACAGCTTGGAATCCCCTCATTTCATTATCATCTTCCTCAATGGTCTGGGAGGCTATTCCCTTTCTCATGACAACTTTGATCGGGGAAGCAGGAATTGTGATTATTTTCCCGTTGAAGGGGACCCTGATTTTCTGGTGGAGAGTTGATGTAACCGCCTTGACGGTGTGAATCCAGGGACGTCCCATGAGCATATTGAACGAGGCGTCGATGTCGACCACCTGAAAACTGGTTTGCCTTTCCAGTGGTCCGGTTGCGACAGTCAGAGTGACGAGCCCCGCGACCTTGGGACGAGTGCCGTCGTAGGCGCGTACTCCTTGGTTCGTTGGGACCAAATCAGCTTTCTTAATACCCAGCTTGTGAGCAGCTTTGAGGGGAATGACATTCACCACAGATCCGTCATCTACAAGGACCATGGGCACATTCTTCTGGAGACATTGTACGGTAATGTACAGGGCAAGGTTATGATTGGCTCCGAAGGGAGGGATATCTTCGTCGGAAAAGACGACTGGGTTGTTCAAATGAGGGGCGTTCCTTGTCATGTGTGCCACTATTTCTTCAGGGGAAGAGGTGGAGGGCACGGTTAATTTTCCCAAGGCCTGTAGGAAAGCCTGTCGATGTTCAAAGGATGTTGCGATCAGTTGCCAGATTGAGATTTCGGCTTTCGCCTTCTGAAGCTGTTTGAGGATTGAATTCTCAGGAGCTCTTGGTTGAGTGTCTACTTCCGGGACAACTTGGTCATTCGTTGTTGGAACGACCATTGGATTGTTCAGGTTCTGATAGAGGCGTTCGGGGTGGTAAGATAGCCAATCTCTTTCGCCCGTTTCTCCTTCTCTGGGACAAGGTAGACATCTTCAACATCATCTCTCCAGATGCCATTTATTTCAGGATCTCGAAGGCACCTTGGAGGAGTATTTTTAGGTGGGTAGTTTTTGTGAGGGATATTTTTGTGAGGGTAATTTTTGTGGGGGTAGTTTTTGTGGGGTTGATTATTGTGAGGTGCATGCCAGAATGGTCGCGGGAGCAATCCGTCCTGGTGAGGGTAATTTTGGGCGATTGGGGGACTCTCCCTCGGGCGTGGTGGCGGAGGATTGAAGATAAGTCGACGGTATGCATCGTCAAGTTGGGTGATCCTCTCGAAGAGACTGGCTATGGGTTCCTCAACCTGTTGGAACATAGTGAGCATAGTGGCAGCACTGAACACAAACACCCCGTCCGAGGGATCTTTCTCCAAGGCGTTCACCTCGTCATCAACTGGCAGGATGAAGTGTGAGCAGTCCAGAGTTGGCTCATCGTCGGAGATGGCGTGAATCCCAGAGGGTTTGTTTTGTTGTTTGGCTTAGTCGGTGGGGGTAAAGGCAAATCTCCTTTCTTAATCATGTCTTGGATGATGTGTTTGAGTTTGAAGCAGGTTTCAGTATCATGCCCCTTCCCTTGATGGTACTGACAGTAGGCATTGGGGTTCCAGAAGCGGGATTTCTTAGCATCGGCCGGATCCGGGGTAGGTATGATTGGTTGTAACATTCCCTGGTCCATGAGCCTCTTCAGAGCACTTGCGTAAGTTGACCCTATATTAGTGAACACTCTCTGGGGGCGCTCAGCTCTCTTAGCAAATGGTTCAACGAGGTTAACCTCATCAATCTTGTTCGTCTGGCTGTAAGGGCGGGATCCGGTCGAGGTGGATCCTTGGTAGCCTCTGCCAGTAGTCTTGGCCAGGACACCCTTCCGGAGGTCATCTTCAATGCATGTCCCCAGAATTTGCAGATCCTGGAAGGTCTTAATATTTTGATACCTCAGTAAGTTGGCATACACTAGGCGGAGATTGTTGACGAACTTTTCCACCAAAGTTGATTCACTCGGTTTACTGACCAATTGAGTACTCACCCTCCTCCAACGGGTTAAGAACTCGGTGAACCCTTCCTTATCGTTCTGGGTTAGAACCTCAAGAGTACGGGTATTGGCTTGGATTTCAACATTGTCAGCGTATTGTTTGGCGAATTCAACCACGACCTCATCCCAAGTAGTAAGGTTTTTCGGATCAAGGTAGTAGTACCACTGGCGAGGGATCGGTTCCAAGGAGGACGGAAAGATCCGGGTGAAAATTTCTTGTTTGACCCCTTTAATGGCCATGTAATCTTTGAAGGCATGGATATGATTGAGTGGGTCCTCCACTCCTTTGAACTTAGGTACATCGGTTAGGGTAAAGTTGTCGGCCCAACAGGTTCAAACCTTTAGTTGTGCTCAAGATGGATATTGTTACCCCGGGCTAGGAGCTGTTCTTCCAAGAGCTTTAGTCTCTTCTGAGTTTCAGTAAGAGGTGGAGTATTGTGTTCTCCAATTTCCTTGTTCTCCAGGGCGTCGATACGGGTCTCGTCGCGATCCAGGGTGACCTTAAGAGCGGTAAGCAGACTGGCTAGCTGATCAGTCGTGACATCTCTGTTGTTATCATTGTTGCTGTGGTTGACAGAAGAAGTTGAAGACGGGGCCATGGCTCTGAGGCAGAAAAACGGCTCCCATTACAACTCAATCCGATACGGTTCAAAGACTGAACGCAGACAACACAAGGGACGAGAAAAAGATCAGACTCAACAGGACGAGGAAGACCGTGGGTGGTACCTCGGTGCTGACTCGATTTATGACGTGACGGTGTTGACCGAACTTTTGACATGCGTCCAATGTAACGGCGTGACGCCATTGGACGGGTCTCATGGTGAGATGACTCATTAGTAAAGCCCCATAAGTACGTTTGCTTTGACTCGATAGACACGAGGCGGAATTGGAATGGTGGACTAAAATTTTCAAAAATATTCATTTGTCGCTTTATGGACGGCTTCCGTAAATAGAGATCTCCGCAAGTCGATCAGTTGAAAGGGGTCGTCTTAATTTTATTTGCAAAAGACGATTTTGAGTTTGAATCGGCTCGGAAAACGGTGTATTGTCTCCCAAGAGGGTTTTTGAAATTCAAAATTGTATGTTTTCAAAATCGAGTTTGAAATTTTTGAAGAGGTCTCGGGGACGGTGCATGGTCCTCGGGATCTCGAAAGTTTCTCGAGAAAAGGGTGTGTGCTTTTCTCGGGTTTTGAAAGAGCTATTGTCGACGCAAAACGGGTTAAAATCCGTGTCCAGACGCGGCGATTATAACGGCGTAAAAAGGTGATTTGAAATGGTTGTAGAAAACCGGGTTTGAAAATCCTCATTATGACGGCCTAGAAAGGCGTGTTGAAATGGTTATAAAAACCGGGTTTAAAAATCGTCATTACGACGGCCTTGAAAGGCGTGTTGAAATGGTTATAAAAACCGGGTTTGAAAATCATCATTACGACGGCCTAGAAACGCGTGCAACGGTCGGCGGAAGACCGAAGTTTGAAACGGCCATTATAACGGTGCAAAAGGGTGTTTTTGAAAGTTTGAAAATGATACGGAAGGACTTATGATCAAGTAGCACATAAGCACTCACAGTTCATTATATTATGGATTATGCTGACAGAGGTTTTGGCTTAAGTGGGTGGGTTACACACTAAGCAATCAAACCCTGATTTGCGAGAGGGATACCAATCCAAACGAAATATGTAAGGAGGGTGCCCTAGCCTCGTGCTCGAAAGTGATGAAAGCTCTTTGACGAAACAAAAATGTGTAACGTCAATGGTATGCTTGACTCAATCGGGATTTGAAACGCGGGGATGAGAAAACTCACGCCGACGAGATGATCCAACTGGTCGAAAAGGGTTAGGTTGTGGGCCCGGACAAGGAACCCGACCGTGACCGCAATATCAATTAATGCATTCCAACCAGGACCTCGTTCGAGTCTCACCATCTAGGGATCACAAAGACGTAAGTGTCCTAGTTTTCCCCAGCGGAGTCGCCAAATTGTGGAGATTGGCCACGTTTCGGTCTGTGGATTTGGGCCACCTACCGGTTCGTAGTCATGGGCCACCTGCACGCCAGGCCAATTTGTGGACATGCAACGGTCTATTGAAAGCCACGCTCGGCGGCGTAAAAATTATTTCGACCGGATCATTTTAGATCGGTCGGTTTCGTCTCGGTAAGGGTCTCGAAACGATTAGAGATGTTCGGAGTCGCCACCAAGAATTTGTGGGATGTTTGGAACCCTCTCAAATTCCACTTTATACCTCGGTCAAATCAAAGAACAAAGCAGCGTTTATTATAGGTACTAAAGATAAGGAAATCGTCCCTATTTAGCATCCTATCTCTAGAATGACTCTCGTACGCCCTGGATAAGGTCGTCCACTATCCAAAGTTTCTGAGTAAAAGGTGAAGGTACGTATTGGGAAGCCCTTTAATCAGACACCCAATCTCGCCCGCGATAGAGGCCTCTACTGATCGATCTTGGTTGGTTGAATGCAAAAGTTGATAAAACGGTTTAAATGCATGAATGCACATCCAATAATTTAAACCTAACATGTGAGAGCTTTCTAAGTCGGTTGATTTAATCCAAGTATCAAGTATAAGATGTCGAGTTGGATTAATGATTGATTTGCATGCAAGACGGAAATTCAACATCCATTTACCGTATTAGGTCTAGGGTGCATAACGTGATCCATTTGTCTTAGTAAGGCGTTTTCCAAGTGTGATTTTGAATAAACATTAGTCATCTGATCCGTCTTATATCCGGGCTAACCATATTCGGGATCGTCCTAGACAAATGCTGGAAAGGGAACAGGTCCTGTACCAGACGGCTACATGAGGCGCGAGCCAGCCGGCGATACAAGGGGCCTCCCCCGGGTTTTGAAAATGAGAAAGAAAAGGCCTGCTTAAGGCGCGGGTCAGCCTACGGTTATATGCCGTATTCTGACCATTTAGAAAAAGTTATAAAACGTGTTGAGAAATGGGTATTTGAACCCGGCTTGGTTTAAAGGGGGTCGTTTAGACCGCATTTGTTGATTTGAAGAACTAGACTCGAATAATCATCATTATTTTGATAATATTCGGTGTCGGGTTCGACTTGATAAGCTTGACATGAATAGTTTTGAAAATAACTATGAACTAATTGTTTTAAGTTCATTTGACTATAATTAGCCGATACTCATCATCGTACCCGGGTTAAAATCCGGCATGGTATGTAGAACCAATGATGACTTTGTGTTGGTGACTAATATGTTTATTTTGAAAATGTAAAGAAATGATGAAAGGCTTTAAAATACCTCCCAAAAATAAACTAAAAGGCTTTAAAATACCTTTTAAATGTTATTAACCAAATATTATCACCGAAACACGGATTTAACCGTCATGGTATGAGGAACCAAGGGTGAAAAATGTTTTATGGTTAAAACAAATTTAATGAAATAAAAAGGGTTTGGAAATATTTGAAATGGTAAAAACCGATTACAAATATGAAAATGAATTAAAGGGGAAAGACGAGAACAAACACGGTTGATCTCTGACCTGGACACCCCATTTAGGCGCTGGCAAGCCGACGAACCAAGGGGCTTCGGTCTCAGGCCAAAAATCAGTTTTGGCTCTTTTATCCCATGTTTTGGTTCATGTTATGCACGTTTTAGCATGTTATAGTCTTGAAACAAATGAAAACATGACAAAAAGAGGATTTTTACACCCTCATACTTACATGTTTGGTTATGGCGAGTGACCGACGTAAGTGTAACAACTCGTTTGGTCGGAAAAAACTCGGTTTAAAACCGTTTTGGTAAGTAAAAAGAGTGTTTTAAGATTAGTGACGGTGTAGTGGTCGAAGTGGTCGGTCAAGTGATTTAATGCACGATGACGGTACCAAATAATGTGTAAGGCTTGTATTTACGATCGGTAGGTGATACATGCATTTTATATAGTCTTTTTGGCCTTTATATGCACGTATTTCTATGCTATGATCGTAGTTTTATGCTATGAAATGCCCCGAATATGCTACTTTGGTTTATTTTATTCTATTTGCAGGAATGGACCAGAAAATAGTGAAATCGAGCCTTTTGCCATCCGTTTAGAATGCATTTGGAGGAAGAGTGAATTTGGACCGGGAATGTAGCTATTTTGAGATGCGCAAAGAAGTAAGATAGCTAGGCGAGCAAAGGAGGAACTTTAAATTGCTAGTCCCTACTTTGAAGAGTCATATATCGGGTTCTACAATTTATTTTCAGGTGGTTCTAATTGGAGATGAAATTTTGTCGTCTTATCTTTCCAACGCCACCGGAATCGCCCTGTTTGCCCAAGTAACGAAGAAATGGCAGCAGTTTGAAGTTCAGTGCGCGAAGTAGGAATTGTGCGCTGGAAAATACTCGATCGAGTACAATTGTGTTCGATCGACTCCTTTTTCTACACGATCAAGTAGTGCCTATTTAATATGTGCTCGATCGAGTCCCTAAAGTACTAGATTGAGAGGTTTTAGCTTGGTTTTGTTTGATCGAGTGATATAAAGTTACACGATCGAGTGATTAGGTTATATACTCGGGATTTTTATCGCGTGTTAGGTTTTTTTTATGTTAATAATGACTTCCCTATATAAAGGAAGTCGGGATTAGGTCATAAACACCTTTTTTACTGACGCCATTCTTTACGCTTCTCTTTTCCCTAAACTTTTCCACTGTAAATTTTGCTTTTCGGGTTTTATCGCTTGGATCTAGTCGCTCTTTACGCCGGAATTCTCGTGATTGTAATCTCTCTCTTTTAATCTTAATCTCATACTTTGTTTGCTTTAATTCCTTTGTTCTTCCTTAATTAATTTCTGCCCTAATTAGTTTATGCATTTTTATTACAATTTCATTATGTCATTTATTAGTTATTTCATTATTGTTATTATTGACAACATTAGCAATATGAGTAGCTAAATTCATTTATGTTAAGATTAAGGGATCTATGGTAGAATAAAGACGATGTAGCGAATAGACTAGACGGCTTAGTTGTGAGAATCTGTACCCATGGCAATTTAATTATAATACCGACTTAGTTGAGTGCACGCTTCTAAGTTACCCTTTAATTTGGTTAATTTTGTTCCTGGATCGAAAGATTGGAATGAACAGACCTGCTATGAACAGTAGACTACCCTAATGAGGACGAAATTTAAGTTAGTGGAATTCTAGGATAAAAAGTGGATCGGAAGGACCTTTCCGTTATCCTTCTCACAGTAGATTGTCTAGGCTATTTGCAACTGAATCGATTGATTAACATGGTGAACCGAAATCCTGACATATTCTCACTTATCTGTTATCTTTATCACATTTTTTGCCTTTATTTCTCTTTCCCTTAATCTTCAAGAGTTTAGAAATCAATTAAACCCCCCCCCCCCCATCTTGTGACCGTAGACAGACCGAATAGACAAGTAGATTGCCTCATTTGACTCATGCTTCGTATTTTAATGTTATACCCCTTCCTAGTCGGACGATTAATTTAATAGCTTTTCACCGTACTTATCGTCAGAAATTTGTCAACCTGAATCAGCACCCTATATTATTGATAATTGCTCCCGCGCTCCTTTATTTTATTGACAAATTTAGGACCTCTCGTAGGAAATTCGTTGGACTGAAACGTTCATGCATGTTATTTTCCTATGTTGCTATTATATTTTGGTGCTACTTATGCTGTTGTGTAACACATGAGCAATTATATGATCTAATGTTAAGAGCTTTGAGTTGCTTTGATTCGATCGATTGGAGCAATTTGTTGAAGAAAAGAAGGTCGAGTGGGACTGTAAACTAGCGTTACCCGGGAGGCAACCCGGAGATTTTATCTTTAGTTGTTTTTCAAACATTGCTTTTCATTTCAGTTTTGCGTTGTAATAATTGGTTTTCATACCATATACTATTTCAGTTATGCTTGCTTTGTTAGTTTTACGGGCTGTTTTTGTTGCTTCTTTGCAGGTTTCTATGAAGGATGACTCGATCGAGTACTTTTTTGTACTCGATCGAGAACTTTTGCTGCTGATTTTACTCGATCGAGCATATACCCTTCTCAATCGATCACCTGCTAAAAGATGACCACTCGATCGAGTGCCCATTTCCTCAATCGATCTGTTTAGGATGCCCAGTTCACTTGATCGACCATTATTCTCTCTTGATCGCGTGTTTTTGACTTGGATTAGCTTCCTGTGACGACGCTATGAAGCTGTTTGTGATCTCCCACTTTGCTGGCTGGTTTGGGGAGGTCCCTTATTCGCGCAATCTTGTGAGCTTTTCGTATTTACTCTCTTTCTCTTTTAGTTTGCATTTCCTTTCCATGTTTTGGTACAATGGGGGCATTGTACGGTTTGGTTTGGGGAGGTTATGCATCCATATCTGTGTCTGCATGCTGTTTTTATTGCACTTCTGTTGTCACGTTTCATTTCCGTATGCATTGTTGTTTATTTTTAGTAAAAATTCAAAAATCTCATAAAAAAAATTCCAAAAATCAGAAAATTTCACGTTTATTTTAGCATATAGGTTGAGTCGGAACGGTAGATTTCAATGATGAAATTGCTCTGCGATTGTCTTTTTGCTTAAGCCTTGCATAAATTAATATCTTTAGCTTTGTCTTTTGCATATCTACGAGTTAATGTTAAAATTTAGCTGAACAAATAGACTTGACCTGAAAATTTTGGCAAACTGCTTATAATTTCTAAGGAATTAGAGCCGTATAAACTGGTATCATTTGTGACCAGTTTCATGTAGGATTGTGAGTAGTTACTTCTTGCATAACATGTTCATTAATTTGCACGTATATGAAATTCAATTGCTTATTGTATACATACATTCGGGTTAGTGGTTGGTGTCACATACAGGGAGGTGCTTACATTCCCTTTTCTTTCATTTTTACCCATTTAACTCCACATTAGCCAAATCTGCCTGTTGACCCTTAGCTACATCCAAATTTAGCCTGCCTTGTCAAGCTAGTTTAGATTATTTTGCGGTATATAATTTATTGTGCCAAGTTTGGCTTGCATTATTTGTTTTGGAGTTGGTAGAAAAGAAAGAAGGAGGATGAAATGAAAAAAAAAAAAGAACAAAAAAAACGTGAAAAAAAAAAAGAACAAAAAAAATTGAAAAAAATTGAAAAGAAAAAAACCGTAAGAAAATAGAAAAAAAATGAAGAAAAAGATGTTGATTGATGAGACGGTTTCGCTCCTATGCTTTATTT
This sequence comes from Silene latifolia, assembly GCF_048544455.1. Lineage (NCBI taxonomy): Eukaryota > Viridiplantae > Streptophyta > Magnoliopsida > Caryophyllales > Caryophyllaceae > Silene > Silene latifolia. The sequence continues at coordinate 80,421,328 of NC_133538.1, read as the reverse complement.
ACATTTATTGAGGAGTATTTTCAATTCGGTTTGGTGAGTTTTGTGCCAAATGAAGGGCATATGCGCTTAATTCTATAATTGAGTGAGAAATGGATGTTGTTATATGGTTTTGTTTAGGTACTAGCTTGGCCGCCTATACCTCCACATTCCCATAACATGTTCTGCCTTTCTTTACCCATTGCCTCAGTTTACCATATTTTTGTAAGCCCTCGGCTGTGACAGGACCTTGTTTGGTTGGAATGTATGTACGGTAGCTAGAATTGTCTATCATATTAGTTGCATGCATGTTTATGTGGGTCGTAGTCTAGGTGAGCGACTATTTTTCTTTCTCTCTTACATATATATGTTCACCCTTTGATTCATGAGAGAAGAGTGACCCGTGAGAGTCCATTATTAAAGGTCTTACAAGGTCGACGGTTCAGCTTTATTATAAATATCGTACAACTCGTTTGCATTTTACTGTTCGCTATAAGTGCTAGTTTGCTTGCATTAAATTGGTCTAAGTGGGCATTTGTAGCTAGCTCTGAGTTATCTTTTCCGTTCCATTAGTTTGCATTTATTTTACTCGAGGACGAGTAAAGGTTTGGTTTGGGGAGATTTGATATGTGCATTTTATATAGTCTTTTTGGCCTTTTTATGCACGTATTTCTATGCTATTATCGTAGTTTTATGCTACGAAATGCCCCGAATATGCTACTTTGGTTTGTTTTATTCTATTTGCAGGAATGGACCAGAAAATAGTGAAATCGAGCCTTTTACCGTCCTTTTAGCATGCATTTGGAAGAAGAGTGAATTTGGAGCGGGAATGTAGCTATTTTGATATGCGCAAAAAACTAAGATAGCTAGGCGAGCAAAGGAGGAACTTTAAATTGCTAGTGCCTACTTTGAAGAGTCATATATCGAGTTCTACAATAGATTTTCAGGTAATTCTAATTGGAGATGAAATTTTATCCTCTTAGCTTCCCAACGCCACCGGAATCGCCCTGTTTGCCCAAGTAACGAAGAAATGGCAGCCGTTTGAAGTTCGGTCTTGAAGCACGACTGGTGTGTATTTGGAAAGTACTCGATCGAGTACAATTGTGTTCGATCGACTCCTTTTTCTACTCGATCAAGTAGTGCCTATTTAATATGTGCTCGATCAAGTACTTTCTCGATCGAGAGGTTTTAGCTTGGTTTTGTTCGATCGAGTGATATAAAGTTACTCGATCGAGTGATTAGCTTATATACTCGGGATTTTTATCCCATGTTAGGTTTATTTTATGTTGATAATGACTTCCCTATATAAAGGAAGTCGGGATTAGGTCATAAACACCTTTTTTACTGACGCCACTCTTTACTCTTCTCTTTTCCCTAAACTTTTCCACTGTAACTTTTGCTTTTCGGGTTTTATCGCTTGGATCTTGTCGCTCTTTACGCCGGAATTCTCGTGATTGTAATCTTTCTCTCTTTTAATCTTAATCTCATACTTTATTTGCTTTAATTCCTTTGTTCTTCCTTAGTTAAATTATGCCCTAATTAGTTTATGCATTTTTGTTACAATTTCATTATGTCATTTATTAGTTATTTCATTATTGTTATTATTGACAACATTAGCAATATGAGTAGCTAAATTCATTCATGTTGTGATTAGGGGATCTATGGTAGAATAAAGACGATGTAGCGAATAGACTAGACGACTTAGTTGTGAAAATCTGTACCCATGGCAATTTAATTATAATACCGACTTAGTTGAGTGCACGCTTCTAAGTTACCCTTTAATTTGGTTAATTTCGTTCCTGGATCGGAAGATTGGAATGAACAGACCTGCTATGAACAGTAGACTACCCTAATGAGGACGGAAGTTAAGTTAGTAGAATTCTAGGACAGAAAGTGGACCGGAAGGACCTTTCTGTTAGCCTTCTCACAGTAGATTGTCTTGGCTATTTGCAACTGAATCGATTGACTACCATGGTGAACCGAAATCCTGACATATTCTCTCTTATCTGTTATCTTTATCACATTTTATGACTTTATTTCTCTTTCCCTTAATCTTGAGTAGTTTAGAAATCAATTAAACCCCCCATCTTGTGACCGTAGACAGACCGAATTGACAAGTAGATAGTGACCGCCTCCCTGTGAAGATCGACCCTACTTACCGCTGACTTCCGTTAGTAGTAGCTAGGTATTTATTTTTGGTACTGAAACGACCGTATCAAATTTTGGCGCCGTTGCCGGGGAGGCAACTATTTTATTTGCTTGTTTATTTTTGTCTGTCTTTAGCCTCAAGGGATTAATTCCTTGAGGCAGTTCTTATCTTTTTCTTTAGTGTTTTTTTGATAGGTCCTACAGATCCTACCTAAACAATTCTAGGTAAAAGATCGTCAAAGGGAAGGCTTGAGTACCTTTGATCTTGGCCATGGAGAGCAATGCAACGTCACTTGGGTTCTTTCTAGATGACGATTTTGCTGAAGATAGTGGTTACGGTGAATCTCCCCTTTTCAAGGCCGAGCTGGATGCGCTTGAGGCTGCGTTTTACGGGACGGATTCCACTAAGGAGGGTGATGAGAAGACAGTTGAGTCGGTGATTGCTCCTAGCACGGAAGAGGTATTATCTTCCTTTGTTAATGATTCCATCATTGAGAGCGACCACAACGAGTTAGTTGACGATAATTATATTATTGTTTGTTTAAATAGTACATTTCCTCATTTGACTCATGCTTCGTATTTTAATGCTATACCCCTTCCTAGCTGGACGATTAATTTAATAATTTTTTCACCGTACTTGTCGTTAGAAATTTGTCAACCTGAATCAGCACCCTAGATTATTGATAACTCCTCCCGCGCTTCTTTATTTTGTTGACAAATTTAGGAGCTCTCATAGGAAATTCGTTAGACTTAAACGTTCATGCATGTTATTTTCCTATGTTGCTATTATACTTTGGTGCTACTTATGCTCTTGTGTAGCACATTCGCAGTTATATGATCTACTGTTAAGAGCTATGAGTTGCTTTGATTCTGACTTACTGGAGCAGCTGTTGAAGAAAAGAAGGTCGAGCTGGGACCTCACTGAAACTAGCGCTACCCGGGAGGCAACCCGGAGATTTTATCTTTAGTTGTTTTTCAAACATTGCTTTTCATTTCAGTTTTGCGTTGTAATAAATGGTTTTCATACCATATACTATTTCAGATATGCTTTCTTTGTTAGTTTTGCGGGCTGTTTTTGTTGCGTCTTTGCAGGTTTCTACGAAGGATGACTCGATCGAGTACTTTTTTGTACTCGATCGAGAACTTTTACTGCTGATTTTACTCGATCAAGCATCTACCCTTCTCGATTGAGTGCCCATTTCCTCGATCGAGCTATTTAGGATGCCCAGTTCACTCGATCGACCATTATTCTCTCTTGATCGCGTGTTTTTTACTTGGATTAGCTTCCTGTGACGACGCTATGAAGCTGTTTGTGATCTCCCACGTTGCTGGCTGGTTTGGGGAGGTCCCTTATTCGCGCAATCTTGTGAGCTTTCCGTATTTACTCTCTTTCTCTTTTAGTTTACATTTCCTTTCCATGTTTTGGTACAATGGGGGCATTGTACGGTTTGGTTTGGGGAGGTTATGCATCCATATCTATGTCTGCATGCTGTTTTTGTTAGAAATCTATATCTCTATACGCAACATATTCATAATGTTATAATTTTAATTTAGTCATAAAATTAAAAGATGATCTTATGCATGAAAACTATAAGTAAAATAAGGAAGAAATCTTCATTCTTACATTGATATTTCGGATCAAAGGGCACAAGACAGTTCTCCTACTCTCTTGTTCTTGAACTCTTTTAAATTGGATGAACAAGGATTCAATCAGAGAATTCCTCCCAAGGTTTTATACCCAAGATAACAACTTAATAAATTTAATATTATTATTACTAGAACAATATTAATTTTGTGTAAAAATTTGACCCAAATTCTTATTTGATCTCTCTATTATTTCGGTTAAGAGAGAGGAGGAGAAGGAAGATTTTATCTTTCTAAAATTCTTATTTTTAGATGAATGAATAAATAATACACTAAAAAGTTTTAGGTAGTGTATAGTAGGTAAAAATGAGGAGAAAAACCCATGGTTTTCTCCTCTCAAAAACCGGGTGGAATGGGGAAGGAAAGAGGGCCAATGCATGCACAAGGTGGTCTTTACAAGAGCAAGTAGGGTTGCATGGCTAGGTCTAGAAGGAAATGATTATGTTTACCACTAACATAATCAACACAATATGTTCCTAATACTCCCCTTAATTTCGGTTTACATGGATAAAATGGACTCCATTTTATCTTTGTCAAATCGTCAATTTGTCATATGTCACATGTCACATGTCAGATAAAATTGTTATGTATTTTTAACTTATTAAAAATCAACGCATTAATAAAAATACGTCATATACAAAAATCGACTTAGTAATTCATAATTACTTGTACCAAAATATTTTACCAATTATAAATCGCAACATCTTGTATTTATAATTAATTTATTCATTCAAATGCAATTGTTTCCTTAAACAATAATTTCATCTAAGTAATTAAAACAATTCGATTACTTAGACTGTATCTCATTTAATCACATTTCAATGATACACGTAAATATTACTTCCAAAATCGTCCGTCAATTTTAAGTAATTTAATTAACCCGTATCGTCATACGATCAATTAAATGATCAATTAAGAGTGTTACCCTTTAGGTATGACCTAAGGGGATCAACTGATCACCACCGTCGCACGACGGTAATGTCAAACTCTAGTCAGCCAATCATTACCGATATGTGTGGACCAGTTGACAGTAAAATATTACTTCCCAATTGTATTCTTTAAAATGAGACTTAAACATGTGATCATCATGATCAACAGTTGTGATCGCATTATTGTCGGAGGACACATATTCCAATAATCTCCCACTTGTCCTCGACAAGTGTGCGTCACCAATTCTCTTGTCCTATTACTATCTCCCACTCAATGCAAGGTGTCTTTCAGGTCGTACTTGCAAGTGATCATATCGAGAGTGGTTTCCTCGATCAGGAGAATAACTGATTGACCGTATTTATCTACCATAGATATCTTCCGAGCATGGCCACGCATTTCCAGTTCATTACTCCTCGAGTGGCCCTGAGATATTATTATAACCCTGACTAGGGGTGGACAATTCCTATCGCACTCATTCCCTTCGACTAGCCACAGCCATCATAACCCAAAATATGCCCATTTGGCCCCATTTACGAAGGTCGTAGTAACACAAATCAAAGTTAATCTGAATCTATGCCATCTTAGGTGAACAGTCTTTAGTCAAAAGAATTGACTCATTAGAATACTATAGTAGCTCTCGCCACGACCAGGCTATATAAATTTGCCAGAACTCTATAAGCGGTCATAAGGCCCGACAAAGTGTTCCTAACAGTCTGCCTATGTGATCGACTAGTCATTCTCATATGACTCTATGGCACTCGAACTTGCCATCAATCGCATCACATTCTAGTCACTTCGAGACGTCACCTCATGTAAGTAACTATGGGCGAATACAATGCTAATCCGTGTTCACTTTAACGGTGTTCAACTGTCTCTACAACCCGTTTGGATATAACAAAGTATAAGGTGAGTTAATAATAACTCAAATGACAAATGTCAACATCACATTCAGGTGGTCAATACGTATTACAACCTTGTGATGCATATCGTAAGTGTATTAACACTAGTTGATTACAATAGAAGTTTAACATACCATGTGTCCATGTGTTCAAAACTTCTTAATCGCATTTTCCTTTACATTTATGTTATCTCTCATAGCATGAACCTTACCAAGTACACACATAGGTTCCCAACCTGGGTTTGGGTTCTTTATCTTGAAAGAACTTTCTGGTTGTTTATCACATAACCAACGAATTTGTGGTGAATGATATAACTTGTACAGATCAAGTACTCCACCCACACACAATGTACTAGGTATATGTTTTGTAGAGTCTTGCAACAATTGTCAAGATGAATAGCTTAGGACTTCTCACAAGTACTAGCATTTTAGAAAATATTAGTTTTGAGTAATTTCTTATTCAACTAAGTACTTTTCCAAACTTCTTATTTCTCTTTTTAGCTTGAAAGGCTTAGGATTTTCATAAATCCTTACGTGTTGTTCGAATTTTAATATGTGCAATCTCTTGACACATAATAGAGTATTCTGTCAAACACTGAAATCGCTCATCGGATTCTCCTCGAGAATTCATGACGTTTCTTGTATGGCTTGCCAATGAATCATCATGCTCTTATGCATATGATTCATTATTGGACATGTGCACGATTATTCTAATGGCGGAAACATTAGTAACTAATAATCATGAGATCAACCATTCTTAGGTTCAATGAACGACCATGACTGCTAATGGCAATTCCATTTTCACTTACATGAATAACCTACATTTCTCGTTGATTCGATGTGTATATCTTAATACTTATCTAACATCTCTTGATTTAATTGGATTCATCATAGTCCATTTTCATCCAGAATTGAAAAACTCAAATACTTCTTTGTGAAAGAAAGTATTAGCTCGTCATTCTCAATGAGTAGTGAGTTGTAAATTTTTACAAGATGATTGCTCCCACTAAATTCCATGTCTTCACATGATAATTTCCAAACTCCCACTTAATTCCACATGTTTCGAAATTGACTACTCAATCGAAACATTTCAAGAATTGAAATATATATTGCTTCGCAAAGTTATTAAGATAAAACCATATATGTTCCCATCATATCCTTTCAAAATACCTATTTTGAAAAGGTTTCAATCTCAACCTTATGGAAAGAGATTTTAATCTCCAAATCATTGATTTTATAATGATGCGTGGCAATGTCATTATTTAAATATGAATAATATCTAATACACGTCCTTCAAAATACCCCTTTCGGAAGGAGGTTTAACCATTTCATTTTCATAATGAGGTTAAGTAATGTCATTAGCGTGGTTAATACTTAGCAATTGAAGATATCGGTATATCAATCCTTGCAACTTTGATTCATTTAGGCTCTTAAGTAAATATCAATGTTGAAACTATTGGTCAAAGTTTATCATAAACTAGTCAAAAACTCTTGTTAAGACTTTATATTAGTCATTCTTAATCCAAAACTTTCTTTTGGTCTCCTCGTGTAGTTATCTTGAGAACATATTCTTTTGATTACTTCACTCGGTCTCTATTGTCATGTAGATCTATTCGAGACCATAGATATCATCTATTCGTATATACCATATAAATACGTATACCTTCATTCAAATCATTCTCCCTTGCGTAGATCTCATTTACACAAGTACACAAATTTATCTTGGTGTTCTTTGTGTCCTCATTTTTCTCCCACTCTATCTTTAGAATGAATACACTAGAGAATCAAAGATAGCTTATGAGACACAAATAATGATTTTTGAAGTATAAGGAGGACTATCTCATAGGTTGACTAATTGTTTTAGATTTTTGTAAGTGTACTTGGTGATTAACATTCCTTTTAAGAGAGTTCGTTAACTCAATATCACTTTATAAATGATCATACACAAGCCTTAAGCTTGTGGACATATAATGAATCCCATCATTATAGTTGTCTATTGGATCACTTTAAGTAAATGATCATATGTTTCTATGAGCAAGCGGATAAAGACGAATTTTAGAACAAGGATAAAAACGATAAAACGGGTGACTTGGGTTGCAAACCAAGCCACCATTATCCAAAATACAACCATTATCCAAAATACATTTCCATGTCGAACACGGAAATCAAAAGGTTCTAAAATCCGAAACATAATTAAAATAAGACAATAAAAAGCGAAGCTTCATGGAAGCTATTCCTAGCTTCTCGATGGTTTCTTAAGCTTGCTTTTCTTTTCCTTTGTCCTTGCTTGGTGGAGGCCCTATTTACAATAAAAAGGGGATACATTATCACAACTTTGTATCACAATACCATAGTTGAAATAGAAACATAAAAGAAAGGATAGTCATTTACCTACTGGAGTGATCTTTCCAGCCTTAATATCACCAAGGTATTTGGAACAATTTCTTTTCCAATGTCAAACACCATTACAATAATGGCATTTGTCAAGAGGACCCTTCTTTATCTTGGAGGTGCTAGCTTCATAAGTCTTAGCTTTGGTGAAAGTGGGAGCTTGCTTCTTACTCTTCTTCCCATTCCTTTTGAACTTCCCCTTGCTTTTGGTGCTTATGTTAAGCACATCCTTAGGTGGGTTAACATTTAAACCCATGTCTCTTTTGGCTTGCACAAGTTGCTTGTGCAACTCTTCAAGAGACACGTCCTTGTCTTGCATGTTAAAATTCACCCGGAATTGAACATACGCTTTGACCTTGGATAAGGAGTGTAGAATCCTATCTACAACAAGTTCTTTGGGGATTTCAACTTTTTGAATCTTCAAGGTCTCGACTAGCTCCATTAATTTGAGCACATAAGGGATAACCTTTTGGCCCTCTTTGAAGTCGAGATCAAAGAATGTCGCGGCCGCCTCATATTGGACGATCCGCGGACTTTGTGAAAACATTGTCACAAGCTTGGAGTAGATTTCATTAGCGGTGTCCATTTTAAAGGCTCTCCTTTGGAGATCCGCCTCCATCGCAAAGATCAACACATTTTTCATTGCGGCGGACTCGTTATGGTAAGCCTCATATGCTTCCCTAGTGGCGGCGGTCGACCTAGTGTTAGGTTCGGGTGGAGAGGCCTCGGTGAGGTAACGAAGCTTGTCGTCACCTTGGGCGGCTAATTTGAGTTGGGCATCCCAATCGGAGAAATTTGACCCATTCTTTTCAAGTTTACATCGATCCATGAAGGATCGGAGCCATGAAGTATTAGTGAGAGGCGTGGCGTTGGTGTTTGGATTTGCCATTTGTTATGAGAAATAAGAGCGGTCTACAAAACAAAATATATAAGGAATAAAATCATATGTCGTTTTCAAAATAATACTCGTAAAAATAATTTAAACAAGTTTTATGGCATTTATCTAGTGACCTCTATCCAACTTAGATAAATGATTCCAAGACCCAAATTCATATCAACTTAGGCATGGGATAGCCGATGAAACCCTTATTAATATAACTTGGTGGATTAATTTTTAATCGATTCTACTTTTTGAACTCTTGGTCGATAAAATTACTCTAATGTTAATCAATAGCCCGGAACACATGCGACTACGGACACGAATACTTCCGTTGAGGTCAATCCAAATATCGAATAAATGTGTCCATGATCCAAATTCACATTAACTTGGGAACGGGTTGGCCGATGAAACCCTCATCAACACGAATTCGGTGGATAGACATTTATCACCCACTTCCCCTACGTAACAAGGTTTGTACCCCGGGATAGCCGAGTTCACTCCCTCGCGAAATAGGTTTTCATGGTTTCTACTTTTGGTAAGGCTATGTCTCAATTGTTTATTTTTAGCGAGAGGTCATGTCAATTTATTATCTATCACGTTTTAAGTGAACTAAAGCGGTGAACTACGATAATTCTAATTGACACGGTCGATATACTCAATTAAATGATAATGCATGTTTTAGTTATGGCGATTTAATGATGCATGCAACATATAAATAAAATGCAAAACAGAAAAAAAATCCTAGTATGGCCTTCCTAAAATAGAAAATCTAATTAACTATTACATATTCGGAAACCAACTCCATTGGTCCCTTTAACTTCGGTTCTTGGCATGCATCTCGAGGTAACACCGTCTTTATGTATCGCCTTCTTGAATGACACCGTCTTCAAGGCCGGAATAATTAAATTACATAACAAATTACATAACTTCCTATTATACATTTGTAATTAAAATAAAATAAATCTATTAAATTACAAAACGGTGATACGAGATCACAATAAATTACAACCGAATCGATATTCCCATACATTTCGGGTAATACCAATTAAAAAACTAAGGCCATACTAAGTAAAATTACATAATTCAAAAATTACATAAAATAAAATTATGACAATCATAATAAAAATGCAGCATTATAATATTTATGAAAATGCCCAATTTTATGCTAAATCGCCTTTAAGTAGCCAATATCGTATATTAAACGGTTTTTACGGATTTGCGTGATTCAAACTTTTAAAATCACAATAAAATACATAAATTCATATTTATGCACAAGTTAATTACCCTAACCTTCTTAGGACTCAAAATTAGTCTCCACTAACTATTTGACCATAATTAACTCATATTTCTTAAAATTGTTCATTAATGGACCCAAAATTACAATAAAATGCTATAAACTTCAAATAAATCACAAAAATTCCAAATAAATTCAAAATTCAAAATTTAAACTTATGAACATTCTGGAAAAATCCCTTGACACTCATAATGTTCACAAACTTAGGTTAAAATTTCGTAAAATTATCGGAAAAACTATGTTGCGGTTTATCGGATTTATCAATAATAATCATAAAAACATGAGAAAAATTATATTCATCAACTTTTCAATTTTAGATCTGAAAAAGATAATAAAATGCAACATGTGACGTTTTTCCTTAGTCATGGAGTATGTTTTAGCAATTATTCACTAATTAAGCCACTATTTATGCTATTTTTCACCAAAAATCATAAATCATGCATAAAGACTTCAATATAGCCTATTATTTTACACACATCTTGTAAAATTGCATGTGACAACATACTAAATTTCTATGACCAGATTCGAAATTTATCTCATATTAACATATTTTTCATCTAAAATCGATTTTTGTCATGAAAAATCCATATTTCGAGCATAAAAACTCCAAAAATTCTGAAAATTTACAGGTCATCTAAAGATAAAACATGTGATAACATATCCAAAAATCACTGGAACATACTAAGTTTAGCTAATTTTAGTCCGAAAATGACATTTTAATCATAAAATCATATTTTTAATGCCATTATTATATAAGATGAACAATAAAAATCCATAAATTAACCAAAATATCCTAAAAACATTTTAGGAATAGAAACTTTAACATGCATAAATTTATTTCGTGATATATCATAATAACACAAATTTACAAGTTTTATATGTTAATCGTATAACTCGGAAAAACTATAACCGATTTGCATGCAAACAACCAAGGCTCTGATACCAATTGTTAGAAATCTATATCTCTATACTCAACATATTCATAATGTTATAATTTTAATTTAGTCATAAAATTAAAAGATGATCTTATGCATGCAAACTATAAGTAAAATAAGGAAGAAATCTTCATTCTTACATTGATATTTCGGATCAAAGGGCACAAGAGAGTTCTCCTACTCTCTTGTTCTTGAGCTCTTCTTAATTGGATGAACAAGGATTCAAGAAGAGAATCCCTCCCAAGGTTTTATACCCAAGATAACAACTTAATAAAATTAATATTATTATTACTAGAACAATATTAATTTTGTGTAAAAATTTGAACCAAAATCTTACTTGATCTCTCTATTATTTCGGTTAAGAGAGAGGGAGGAGAAGAAAGATTTTATCTTTCTAAAATTCTTATTTTTAGATGAATGAATGAATAATACACTAAAAAGTTTTAGGTAGTGTATATTAGGTAAAAATGAGGAGAAAAACCCATGGTTTTCTCCTCTCAAAAACCGGGTGGAATGGGGAAGGAAAGAGGGCCAATGCATGCACAAGGTGGACTTCACAAGAGCAAGTAGGGTTGCATGGCTAGGTCTAGAAGGAAATGATTATGTTTACCACTAACATAATCAACACAATATGTTCCTAATACTCCCCTTAATTTCGGTTTACATGGATAAAATGGACTCCATTTTATCTTTGTCAATTTGTCAATTTGTCATATGTCACATAAAATTTTTATGTATTTTTAACATATTAAAAATCAACGCATTAATAAAAATACGTCATATACAAAAATCGACTTAGTAATTCATAATTACTTGTACCAAAATATTTTACCAATTATAAATCGCAACATCTTGTATTTATAATTAATTTATTCATTCAAATGCAATTGTTTCCTTAAACAATAATTTCATCTAAGTAATTAAAACAATTCGATTACTTAGACCGTATCTCAATTAATCAAATTTCAATGAGACACGTAAATATTACTTCCAAAATCGTCCGTCAATTTTAAGTAATTTAATTAACCCGTATCGTCATACGATCAATTAAATGATCAATTAAGAGTGTTACCCTTTAGGTATGACCTAAGGGGATCAACTGATCACCACCGTCGCACGGCAGTAATGTCAAACTCTAGTCAGCCAATCATTACCGATATGTGTGGACCGGATTGTGATAAAATATTACTTCCCAATTGTATTCTTTAAAATGAGACTTAAACATGTGATCATCATGATCAACAGTTGTGATCGCATTATTGTCGGAGGACACATATTCCAACAGTTTTTATTGCACTTCTGTTGTCACGTTTAATTTCCGTATGCATTGTTGTTTATTTTTAATAAAAATTCAAAAATCTCATTAAAAAAAATTCGAAAAATCAAAACATTTCACGTTTATTTTAGCATATAGGTTGAGTCGGAACGGTAGATTTCAATGATGAAATTGCTCTGCGATTGTCTTTTTGCTTAAGCCTTGCATAAATTAATATCTTTAGCTTTGTCTTCTGCATATCTACGAGTTAATGTTAAAATTTAGCTGAACAAATAGACTTGACCTGAAAATTTTGGCAAACTACTTATAATTTCTAAGGAATTAGAGTCGTATAAACTGGTATCATTTGTGACCAGTTTCATGTAGGATTGCGAGTAGTTACTCCTTGCATAACATGTTCATTAATTTGCACGTATATGAAATTCAATTGCGTATTGCCTACATACATTCGGGTTAGTGGTTGGTGTCACATGCAGGGAGGTGCTTACATTCCCTTTTCTTTCATTTTTACCAATTTAACTCCACATTAGCCAAATCTGCTTGTTGACCCTTAGCTACATCCAAATTTAGCCTGCCTTGTCAAGCTAGTTTAGATTGTTTTGCGGTATATAATTTATTGTGCCAAGTTTGGCTTGCATTATTTGATTTGGAGTTGGTAGAAAAGAAAGATGGAGGATGAGATGAAAAAAAAAACGTGAAAAAAAAAGAACAAAAAAAAGAAAAAAAAAAAAGAAAAGAAAGAAACCGTAAGAAAATAGAAAAAAAATGAAGAAAGAGATGTTGATTGATGAGACGGTTTCACTCCTATGCTTTATTTACATTTATTGAGGAGTATTTTCAGTTCGGTTTTGTGAGTTTTATGCCAAATGAAGGGCATATGTGCTTAATTCTATAATTGGGTAAGAAATGGATGTTGTTATATGGTTTTGTTTAGGTACTAGCTTGGCCGCCTATACCTCCACATTCCCATAACATGTTTTGCCTTTCCTTACCCATTGCCTCACTTTACCATATTTTTGTAAGCCCTCGGCTGTGACAAGACCTTGTTTGGCTGGAATGTATGTACGGTAGCTAGAATTGTCTATCATATTAGTTGCATGCATGTTTATGTGGGTCGTAGTCTAGGTGAGCGACTATTTTTCTTTCTCTCTTACATATATATGTTCACCCTTTGATTCATGAGAGAAGAGTGACCCGTGAGAGTCCATTATTAAAAGTCTTACAAGGTCGACGGTTCAGCTTTATTATAAATATCTTACAACTCGTTTGCATTTTACTGTTCGCTATAAGTGCTAGTTTGCTTGCATTAAATTGGTCTAAGTGGGCATTTGTAGCTAGCTCTGAGTTATCTTTTCCGTTCCATTAGTTTGCATTTAGTTTACTCGAGGACGAGTAAAGGTTTGGTTTGGGGAGATTTAATATGTGCATTTTATATAGTCTTTTTGGCCTTTTTATGCACATATTTCTATGCTATTATCGTAGTTTTATGCTACGAAATGCCCCGAATATGCTACTTTGGTTTGTTTTATTCTATTTTCATGAATGGACCAGAAAATAGTGAAATCGAGCCTTTTACTGTTCGTTTAGCATGCATTTGGAGGAAGAGTGAATTTGGAGCGGGAATGTAGTTATTTTGAGATGCGCAAAGAAGTAAGATAGCTAGGCGAGCAAAGGAGGAACTTCAAATTTCTAGTGCCTAATTTGAAGAGTCATATCTCGAGTTCTACTATGTATTTTCAGGTGATTTTAATTGGAGATGAAAGCTTGTCCTCTTAGCTTTCTAACACCACCAGAATCGCCGTGTTTGCCCAAGTAACGAAGAAATAGCAGCCGTTTAAATTTCAGTGCGCGAAGTAGGAATTGTGCGCTGGAAAGTACTCGATCGAGTACAATTGTGTTCGATCGACTCCTTTTTCTACTCGATCGAGTAGTGCCTATTTAATAAGTGCTCGATCAAGTAATTAAAGTACTCGATCGAGAGGTTTTAGCTTGGTTTTGTTCGATCGAGTGATATAAAGTTACTCGATCGAGTGATTAGCTTATATACTCGGGATTTTTATCCCGTGTTAGGTTTATTTTATGTTAATAATGACTTCCCTATATAAAGGAAGTCGGGATTAGGTCATAAACACCTTTTTTACTGTCGCCACTCTTTACTCTTCTCTTTTCCCTAAACTTTTCCACTGTAACTTTTGCTTTTCGGGTTTTATCGCTTGGATCTTGTCGCTCTTTACGCCGGAATTCTCGTGATTGTAATCTTTCTCTCTTTTAATCTTCATCTCATACTTTGTTTGCTTTAATTCCTTTGTTCTTCCTTAAGTAAATTTCTGCCCTAATTAGTTTATGCATTTTTATTACAATTTCATTATGTCATTTATTAGTTATTTCATTATTGTTATTATTGACAACATTAGCAATATGAGTAGCTAAATTCATTCATGTTGGGATTAGGGGATCTATGGTAGAATAAAGACGATGTAGGGAATAGACTAGACGGCTTAGTTGTGAGAATCTCTACCCATGGCAATTTAATTATAATACCGACTTAGTTTAGTGCACGCTTCTAAGTTACCCTTTAATTTGGTTAATTTCGTTCCTGGATCGGAAGATTGGAATGAACAGACCTGCTATGAATAGTAGACTACCCTAATGAGGGCGAAAGTTAAGTTAGTGGAATTCTAGGATAGAAAGTGGACCGGAAGGACCTTTCCGTTATCCTTCTCACAGTAGATTGTCTAGGCTATTTGCAACTGAATCGATTGACTACCATGGTGAACCAAAATCCTGACATATTCTCTCTTATATGTTATCTTTATCACATTTTCTGCCTTTATTTCTCTTTCCCTTAATCTTCAGTAGTTTAGAAATCAATTAAACCCCCCATCTTTTGACCGTAGACAGACCGAATAGACAAGTAGATAGTGACCGCCTCCCTGTAGAGATCGACCCTACTTACCGATGACTTCCGTTAGTAGTAGCTAGGTATTTATTTTTGGTACTGAAACGACCGTATCAGTAGGTCATATAAACGCGTCGGATTGTGACTTAAGAAGTCGACTCGAGAATTTTAAGGGAGAAAAGAGGGGACGGACACTCGTGTAAGTCTCAAATAGGGGGCATTTGAGGGGTATTTATAGAGAAATGAGTGGTTGTGTCAGTTTTGAGCGACGTGGCCACTTGGGCTGCTCAAAGAGGCGCGAGCCACGTCGCGGGTCTTAAAGGTGTGTTGTCGCTTTCACACAAATGCAATCATGATTTGTTCTATCCTAGGTTTTGTAGTCATATGTTTGGTACTTGACCAAACATAAATCTGGGAAAACTTAAGGTAGAAGGTTTGAAATGTTTTGTTTTTTGTGTTTGACTCGGTTTGACTCGTTGTTGGAGTCGGGATTTGAATTTTTGAGTTGGTTTTTGGTCCGGTGTCGGTTTTGACTGTAGTTAGTGTCATTGCGATCCCGTCGTCGTGCATTAAACACTCCAGGGACTTTTGAAAAGTTTTGAAATGTTTTATTTTCGAAATCGTTTTAAGTTTTCCGACGTAAAGTTGTACACAAACAGTCGATCAAACGCCGCGATTCCAAAACATGTTATAGTCCGATAATCATCGGGTGTTTGTTGGAGTCTCAGTAGATACTGGGTATCTACAGATGGAAATCCGGAAACTGTTTTTGAAGAGCAATTTGACATTGACGCTGCTAAACCTCGTCAAAGTGCTCGATCGAGTGATTTGGGTACTCGATCGAGCAACTCTCCCTCTGAAAGTGCCTGATCGACCACCCCCGAAAATGATGAGTTCGATCGAGCAGGTTGTGCCCCTCGATCGACCAGATCCCAGGAGAAAATTGATCGATCGAGTGGTAAGGTCACTCGATCGAACGCACGCAATGGCGAAGACACCGTTTTGATGTCTCAACACGCTGATGGGTCATCTTCTTCTGCTACGAAGATGCCAAGTTTAGACAAAGGTAAAGAGAAAGTCGCAGACCCGCTGATTGTTACCAGAATTCCTTATCCGGGACGACTGAAGGATCCTAAGGTTGAGCGACAGTTCGGTAAGTTTGTGGAGGTGGTCAAGAACCTTCAGGTGACCGTTCCTTTTACCGAGCTAATTACCCTGGTACCTTCTTATGCGAAATTTATGAAAGATACTTTGACGCGTAAGAGAGAGCTTAGTGAGTTTGAGACTGTTGCTTTCATGGAAGTGTCTAGCAATTTAATTCTTAATAAGGCTCCACCCAAACTAAAAGACCCGGGTAGTTTTTATATGACCTGTATAATAGGAAATGAAGTTATAGAAAAGGCTCTTTGTGATCTAGGAGCCAGTCAACTTAATATGGTCACCTTAAAAGGACTAATATCACCCTCCAGATGGCTGATAGATCGGTAAGACGACCCTTAGCTATCTTAGAAGACGTGCCTGTCAAGGTAGGCAAGCTCTTTATCCCAGAATATTTTATTGTCTTAGACATAGCTGAGGATGCCCGGACACCTATTATATTGGGAAGACCATTCTTGTGTACAGCTGGGACTATTATAGATGTCAAACAAGGGCGTTTGACTCTTGCGGCGGGGGACGACTCTATCACTTCCAGTTTGCCTGGTACACTTGCTAGACCAATGATAGAGGATACTTGCTATTCAGTTGATATCATTCATGAGGCTATTTATAAGGTCTGGTCGGATTCCTTGATAAGGGATCCACTGGAAGCATTGATGTTGCTAGATGAGTGTGCAAATAACCCGGAGAACAATGACGCTGTGTTGGATCTGCTTGAAGATGCGATAGATAAGCATGAACTCAAAAACGTTGAAGGAGAGAAGGTAAAACAGTTAGTAGACACTTCTTGCGCTATGAGTAAAGGTACCTGAGCGTAAGCCCCTTCCTTCTCATCTTAAATATGCATTTTTAGATGATACTAAGAAGTATCCAGTCATTGTTAGTGATAACCTTAATGATAACCAGCTAACTAACTGCTTTGTTTACTGTTCTTAAGAAAAACAAGAAGGCCATGGGTTATTCTTTGGATGATATTCAGGGCATCAGCCCTGATATTTGCATGCACAGGATTGAGCTAGAGGAAGATCACAAGCCTTGCAGACAAGATCAGCGCAGGCTGAATCAAAAGATGCAGGATGTTGTGATGGTTGAGGTAATGAAGCTACTTGATGTAGGTATTATCTATTCTGTTGGTCATTCTAAATGGGTGAGTCCAGTTCAAGTAGTTCCTAAGAAAGGAGAAACTACCATGGTTCAGAATGATAAAAATGAGTTGATACCTACTAAAGTTGTGACTGGTTGGCGGATGTGTATAGACAACTGAATCCCGCCACAAAAAGGATCATTTTTCCCTTCCTTTTATTGATTAGATGGTAGGAATGTTAGCCTCTCATAAATTTTTCTATTATTTAGATGGGTACTCAGGGTTCTTTCAGATCCCTATTCATCCGGATGATCAGGAAAAGACTACTTTTACTTGCCCTCAAGGTGTTTATGCTTATCATAGAATGTCATTTGGTTTATGCAATGCCCCAGTTACCTTCTAAAGGTGCATGATGGGGATACTTTCTGAGTATATAGAGTCTATTATGGAGGTCTTTATGGATGATTTCAGCGTCTATGGGAGTGATTTTGATAACTGTTTGTCTAACCTTGATAAAGTGTTGCAGCGCTGCATTAAGGTTAATCTTGTGCTTAACTGGGGAAAATGTCACTTAATGGTCAATGAGGGAGTTATCTTAGGGCACATAGTTTATGATAGGGGCATCGAGGTCGATAAAGCAAAAGTGCAAGTGATTAAGCAATTACCTCCTCCTGTTAATGTTAAAGGAGTGACGAGTTTCCTTGGACATGCTGTCTTTTATCGCCGGTTCATCAAGGGCTTTTCAAAAATTGCCAAACCACTTACACAGTTGTTACTAAAGGATGCCCAATTTATATTTACTGATGAGTGTCTTTCTGCTTTTAACAAGTTGAAGCAGGCCTTGATTTCAGCACCGATTATCCAGCCTCCCAACTTGGAGCTTCCAATTGAGATTATGTGTGATGCTAGTGATTATGCACTAGGAGCGGTGTTGGGCATACGGAAAGACAAAGCTTTGAGTGCGATTTACTATATGAGCCAAACTCTGAATAAGGCTCAAGTAAAGTATACTACCACTGAGAAGGATTTGTTAACTGTGGTTTATGCGCTGGAGAAATTTCAATCTTATTTGATAC
The DNA here is from genome assembly GCF_048544455.1 of Silene latifolia. NCBI lineage: Eukaryota > Viridiplantae > Streptophyta > Magnoliopsida > Caryophyllales > Caryophyllaceae > Silene > Silene latifolia. The sequence goes on along the minus strand of NC_133538.1, from coordinate 80,402,739 downwards.
GTTCGCAAGTTACTGTTTTTACTGACCATGCAGCGCTGAAACACCTTCTTACTAAGAAGGAATCTAAGCCATGATTGTTAAGGTGGATACTCCTCCTCCAAGAATTTGATCTGCAAATCAAAGACAAGATGGGCACCGAGAATGTAGTAGCTGATCACCTGTCACGATTACCGCAGAAGGAGGGAGAGGATCCTTTACCTATTGATGATTCTTTTCCTAATGATACTTTATTTGCGATTACTACTAACACGAGTGTTGATCCGTGGTATGCAGATTTTGCTAACTACGTTGTAGGTGGCGAGCTGCCAGCTAACATGTCTTATCAGTAGAGGAAGCGATTTCTTCATGATGTGAAGCGATATTTCTTGGATGATCCTTATTTATTCAAGGAGTATGCTGACGGTATTTACAGACGGTGTATTCCGCAGTGGGAGACCAAAGCAATCCTAGAGGGATGTCATTCTTCCTCATATGGCAGTCACCATGGTTTGTCGCGAACCGTGGCCAAGGTACTTCAGTTTGGTTTTTTATGGCCTACATTGTTTGCAGATGCTAATGTTTTTGTTTCAGCTTGTGATGCTTGCCAGCGCTCGGGAAATATTTCTAAGAGACATTGGATGCCCCAAAATGGCATTCTGGAGGTCGAGGTTTTTGATGTCTGGGGCATTGATTTCCAAGGACCTTTTCCGTCCAGTAAAGGTAACAGGTATATTTTAGTAGCTGTAGACTATGTGTCTAAGTGGGTAGAGGTTGTTGCTTCACCTAACTGTGATGCCAAGACCGTGATTAAACTGTTTATAAAGATTATTTTTCCCCGATTTGGTGTCCAAAGGGTCGTCATTAGTGATGGGGGTATGCATTTTAAGGAAAAGAAAATTACAGCTTTATTGTCTAAAGTCGGTGTCCAACATCGTAGAGCTCTGGGGTATCATCTCCAAATCAGTGGGCAGGTTGAGGTCTCCAATAGGGAACTAAAAGAGATTTTGGCTAAAGTTGTTTCTAAATCATGGAAGGATTGGAGCTTAAAATTAGATGACACATTATGGGCATATCGGACTGCCTTTAAAACAGCGATTGTGCATCACCATATCGGTTGGTTTATGGGAAGTCTTGTCATTTACCTGTTGAACTAGAATATAAGGCTTGGTGGGCCATACATGAATTGAATTATGATTCTAAGTTGTGTGGTAAGAAACGTTTATTGGAGCTAGATTAGCTAGAAGAGTTTAGGGTAAATGCCTATGATAGTCGTGCATCTACTAGGAGAAAACGAAGAGATGTCACGACAAAAGAATCGTACCGCGAGAATTCCATGTCGGGCATAAAGTGTTGATGTTTAATGCCCGATTGCACTTGTTTCCTGGTAAGCTGAAGTCTAGGTGGAGTGGCCCTTATACAGTGACTGGTGTCACCAAGTTTGGGTCCGTTGAGTTAGAGAATTCGGAGGGCAGAAGATTTAAAGTGAATGGCCATCATGTGAAGCATTACTATGGAGCAAATGATTTTGTTGGTAACGTTGAAGTTTTCTACTTCAACCATCAAGATGAGCAAGATAATTAAAGCCAAAAGGTCATTTCGTGTGCTTTAGTTTCTAGTTTTACAAGCGATAGACTGGAACATTTACACTTGTTTTGTTCGTTCTGTAGGTCATTTGTTGCGTGTTTGCAGGTGCCTCAAATGGCGTCGAGGAGTTCGTGTATAGGGGGCTCTCGATCGAGTAGTTTCATCTCCCGATGGAGCACCCTTAGAAGATGATCTCTCGATCGAGTAGTTTCATCTCACGATCGAGCACCCTTAGAAGATGACCTCTCGATCGAGTACTTTCCTCTCTCGATCGAGCACTTCCTTAGTCCCATTATACTCGATCGAGACCCACCTACTTCGATCGAGTTCGCTTGTCTTGCCTCGCGTACATTGATGTTGTTATGAGGCTATTTACGACCTCCCTTGTTGCTGGCTGGTTTGGAGAGGTCCTTACTTTGTGTTATCTTATGAATTTTCTGAGGCTACACTCTTCTTTTCAGTTTGCATTTCTTTTCATTGTTTTTAGGTACAATGAGGGCATTGTACAGTTTAGTTTGGGGAGGGTATATGCATCCATATCCTTGTGTCTGCATATTATTTTTATTGCATTCAGTTTGCACGTTTATTTTTGCATGCATTGTTTATTTTAATTTGAAAATTAAAAAAAATTAAAAATTTTGGAAATATCAAAAAATTCCACGTTTATTTTAGCATATAGATTGAGTCGGAACGGTGACACTTTTGTGCTACATTGAGCTTTTTACCTTTGCCCTGCAATTTTGAACATTTTTATTGGCATAGTTATTTGCATAATCTACGAGTTTTTGTTTAAATTTAGCTAAACGAATAGACTTGACTCTAATATTGGCAAACTACATATACATTCTCAGATTTAGAGCTTGATAAACTGGTGATATTCATGACCGGTTTCATTTAGGATGTGAATAGTACTCCTTATAAGACATGTAACATCAAATTGCACAAACATGACACTCTTTTCTTAGTACCTGTATGCATTCGGGTCCGTGGCGGTGATACATGTGGAGAGGTAACTTAGGATCCCTTCTTTCATTTCTACCCATGAGCCTCATATAGCAAAATCGACATGTTTTCACCCATTATTTAACTACGATCCTAAATTTAGCCTACCCTAGTCAAGCTAGTTTAGCAATTATTTTAGGTATGTTGTGATTATCAATTTGGTGTTTTGTCTTGAATTAAGAAGATGAAGAGAATGAAAAGGAAAAAAGTGAAATGGAAAAGATTGAAAATAAATGAAAAAATGATGAAAGAAAGTTGAAAAAAGGAAAAACGAATGGAACGTATGAAAAAGATTGCTGAATATTACTCCCATGCTTATCATTATTTTTCATGGGGAGTCTTTTGATAGTGCGAGTGATGTTTTGCCACAAAGGCACGATTTTACATTTTGTATATTGAGTAGTGAAGCGGGATGAGTTTATTAGTTGGTTACGGTTGTACTAGCTTGGCTTAACCTCCACTCGTCCGAATTGTTTTGCCCCTTCTGACCCAATTACTTCACCTTACAGTATATGTAGGTCCTCGGCATATGTCTTGGTCCTGATTGGTTGGAATGCATATGTACGGTGGGTAGAAATCGGTTTCATGTTAGGTTGCATGCATGTTCTTATAGGTCGAAGTTAGGTGAGCGGCTTCATTTCTTTCTATCTCACAAAATTATACTCACCTTGTGCTCGAACTGTGTGATGAGCAACCCGTGAGAGTCCGATATATATGAGTCTTGCAAGGTCGATGGTTAAGTAGTTTCAAAACATTGATTTAACTCGTTTGCATTCGACCCATTGCTATTTTGTTAATTTGTTGCATTAAATTGGTTTGGGTGGACAATTTGAAGCTGGTAAGCTGGTCCCGTTCCACAAGTTGTTTTTAGTTGCATTTATAGTTTGATTGGGGACAATCAAAGGGTTAGTTTGGGGAAGTTTGATGCGTGCGTTTTATATAAAGTTTTTATCCTATATTTACACGCATTTCTATGTTATTTATGTAGCTTCTAGCTACATATGCCCCCAAATAGTCGACTTTGTTTTGTTTGGCGTTACTTGCAAGGTTGGACCTGCGGTGAGCTAAATCAAGCCTGAACCTGTCCCATTAGCATGCATTTTGGAGATAGAAGAATCGGAGCCTGGGATCTGTCACCTACGGATGCGTGAAGTGGCTTCGGAAGGTGTTTTGAGTTCATCCGTACTGACACAGTGGTAGCTAACTCGATCGACTAAGTTGACTGCTAAAACTGGTCGATTGAGTACCCTTTTGTGCTAGGAATTCTCGGTCGAGAGGATGTTTACGCTCGATCGAGAAGGGTGTATGTTGAGTTCCTCGATTGAGTACCCGCTTTGCTCGATCGAGGGGTTTAACCTTTTTTATGATCGATCAAGTAGTTTGCTTTTACTCGATTGAGAGGTTTTGACGCTAGAATATTTTTTACGCAATCTTTAAGATTTACCAATTGGGTATTTTAATTTTATCTGAGAATAAATTAGAGAGGCGGTAGGCAGAACTATTCTTCCTGGCTTTTTACTCCTTAGACCTAAAACTCTAGTTTTTCCAATTCATTGTATTGGGTATTTTTTTCCATCCTTAATTTCAATTATTAGTTATTGCAATTGTTCTTGTTTGCCATCTCTTTCCTCTACTACTCTAGTTCTTGTTTTCTTTAGTAATTAATTTCTAGTATCAGGGTTCATAATTTATCTCTTTATTAACATGTTCAAGTAAATTATTTTGCTTGTTATTATTAATTTCTCAATTTTCATTATGCGTAGCTAATCACCTAATGCTAGGACTTAGGGGAACCATGGTAATTAGGAAGGTTAAGACTAGGTGATTAGGCTTAGCTAGAATTAGGTTTGTGTTGTTAATCACCACAATTAATAGAAATTAGCTGCTTGAGTCGACGCATTTAGCTAGTTGATTTGATACACCTTGACCTAGATCGGAAGATTGGGAGGGGTAAGACCTGCAGTGAACATTAGGACATTATAATGAGGGCGGAAGCTAAGTTTGTGACACCCTCATTTATTGCGGAAAAGTAAACACATAATTCTAGATAAAAACTGCATGGATATGTTTGTAATAGGTTCATTTGGGTAAAAACCTGTAATTTTTAAAACCTGAACCTGTTATAAAAATATCCAAATGGGAAGGTGTCAAACATGCAAGGTCCAAAATAAACCTCATAAATAAAACATCGCTAAAGTCGCGAAATAAAGTTATACAACCCAAGTATCAAAAAGGGAGACATATGTCCCTAAAAAGTATATGACATAAAAAGTGTTCAAGGGTCACAATAAAATAAAGCCAATCTAGGTCCCAAGGTTACTTTACTCGCTAGCTCGTCCATGTACCCCAAATATGCATCACCTACCTATCAATCGCATTTTATACAAATACGAAAGCCACAGTCAGTAGGGAGTAACTCCGAGTTCTCCCAGGCACGAAATGTCATAATTAATATAACATGTAAACATAAGAATATGAATATGAATAACACATAGCCTTAGCATATAGATGCTAGACAATCAGGCTTATCATGTGAACAACAATACGACAACACATAGTCCTAGCATGTGAATACTAGACCGACTCATACTACACTATCATGTGAATCACATAACATCCAGGAATCCAAACTCTATCAACCATAGCCGGCTTGCATCTCACCTTCTATGATTCATAGAATCATCAAACAAGAAAGGACAATATATCTAGAGACAGGCATAAGTTCTTAGGACAGTCAATAGTCACTCTGTAACTCGAGTCTATACCACGAGGTAAGGTAAACACCCTAGTCCTAAACCTGCGCAGACCTAGCGACATGCGGAAAATACCGCATCCAAGACCAATGATCACACACATGAGTACCCCTAAGGAGTCCACCAAAGGGTTGGCTAGTACTTAAGCTGACCACATACTTCTAAGAGTACGTCAGGAGGTCATGCCCTAACTTGGATATAAGCCCACCAAGCTAAGACACAAAGGCTATTAAGCGGTGAACATATACTCGTCAAAGACTATAATAGCCTATCTATGACGAAGACCGAAATACTCACCTAGGACCTAGTCCCAGTTTGAATACTTTAGCCCACTCCACACAAGACAAGTAGGACACCGAATTAATCATAAGAGGGGCAAAGAGTCCAAACTTGCACACACAAAAGATCATACACACCCTAGCATATGAAAGACTACGCAAGAGCATATTTAGCTGACAATCCAACAATATCTCCAATATCGATAATAATCCAAATTCCAGCTAACCAACATTACCATAATCCATGAGAACAAGCTAAAATGGCAAAGAGGCAATAAGACTCAAGCATAAGGCATCCAAAGCATCCAACAATCAACATGTGAAATGATAATTACAAATATCAAGGCATAAACATAAAACATCCAATAACAACCAAACTAACCTCAAAGACAAACCCTCGACCCTAGTCCCGCGATGGGTCATTGGTCAAATCGAGGCTGACCGGTTTAAACCTAGTTTGACCAAACTCGTTCGGTCAATCTGGCCCAGCTCAGAGTCTTGGCCTACTTTGGCCCAAATCACAAAATTCATCACAATATCATTCTCATGCTATTTCCAATTTCTATCATGTGAAAAACTATCAACATAAGGAAATATATTCCAACTTACAAAATATCCAATTCAATTAAATTCTCGCATAATAAAATAGTATAAATAACCATCTCACACAAGGGTAAACTTTACTATAAATTTTATCGATAAAACGACGCCATTTACTCATACGGACTCCGAATTGAGTGATTCAAGTGGCTAAACCACCTAATTTTTTGATGCCGTTCAATCTGTCATATTTTTGGGAACATTGGAAAATGTCTCGGTCCGTTACTGACGCGTTCCAGCCAACACGCGGACTTGTCACAACACATAATTCCTCATCCAAATTTGTTCTAAACAATAATATACAAATGGTTAACATAAATTAAACATAAGCATACTCATATTACTCCATTCATTCATTTATCAACAAGATCGTCTCAAACAACAACAAACAACAACAACAACAACAACAACAACAAACAACAACAAACAACGAATACAACTACTAATGTGACATTAATTCGTCGAGTAACTCGGAATAGTTACCTTAAGTTAGCAAAGAGACAAGTAATAACTTGAGAAAGCTTCTAAAACCCAAAATTACTCTTCATCTTCAACAACATATGAGTCACCTAACTCATCTTCAAATTCTTCACCTATAAGAACAACAAAAACACAATTATTAAGCTTAACCTCGAAACCCTAAAAAAAGTGTCTTAAACAAAATTTGGGGGAAATGAAAATAAAGCTTACTAGTAGATAAGGATTGAAGAGAGGATTCCGAATATATAATTTTTATGCGATTTGGTGGAGAAATGAAGAAGTTATGGTGGATTTAGGGATTGTAAGGAGGTTATTTTGAGAGTAATTTGGTGTTTGAGAGAAGGAAGTGATAGAATGAGAATTGAGGAAATGAAAGATGAAGAGGAGACCCATGGAGGATGGAGGGTGCATGGTTTTGGGTAGGGTGTTTGGGTGAGTTTCAATTGTTTACGTTTTGGTTCGTTTCGACAGAAATTAGAAATATTCGTCGAACGCGATTTTCGAGAAAATTAAAGTTCTTAAACACGATTTTACTAAAAGATTAAGTACTCATATGCCCAATATCCAAACTCGTTTACCCAACGACCGTAAGAAATGGGAAAATCCCGATTTTACGACTTTTATCCGAAGTCTATTTTATCAAAGGAAAAGGTTTAAATATAGTTTAAATCACTTTTAAACATTTCTAAACTATCAAAAATAATTACATTTCTTCAAAATAAAATAAGATTATATTTTATCAAATAGATTTTATTTCAAATAAATTAATATTAAATTAAAATAGATTAAAATATTACTTTTAAAATATAATAAAGGGCTTCGAATTTACGGGGTGTTACAAAGTTAGTAATGTTTTAGGGCGAAAAGCGGACCGGAAGGACCTTTTCATTACCTTGCAGGCCCAGATTATGCCGACCTTTGACCCCAGATTGGATCTCTAGAAAAACCCATGGTGAACCGAATGTCCTAGCTATTTCTTTCTTTCTGGTAATTTCAATAGAACTTATTGCTTGCTTCTTTATTGTTCATTTTCTCTAGATCTCCGTTGTTTAGAATCAAATAATCAAGCCCCAAGAAACGGTTACCTAGGCAGACATAGTTTAGCATACAGAATTCCCATCTCCCTGTGGATACGAGACCCGACTGCCTCTACTACATTTTATAGAGACCGGTTGATTTTATTTGTAAACAAGTTAATAGGGTTGTCAATCATACTAATTAGTCCAAACATGATGAATGATTATTAAAACAAACAATAATTAAACAAAGGGTAAAGAAATTGTACCAAACTTATGATGAACAAATGGGAAGAAAGAATAATAGAAGAAAACTTGATTGATGATTGAAGAGTTGTCAATTCTTCAATAAATCCCCAAATAATCTATAAATTCCTCAACTGGATCTAAGAGTTCTTCAATAATAATTAAGGAAGGATTAATATGTACTTTAGCTAATTGATTTCTAATCTACTCTAATGACTTAATAAACATCTCCTAATACAATGGAGTATTTATACTAAGTACAAGAATGAGGGTAATTAAGGGCTTAAATGCCGATTAAGTCCCTAAGAAGAAGATTAGTGCCTTGGAAGGCTCATGAGGAGTCCCACGACCTGCTCCAATTAGACGCTCGTGCTGCTTGAGGATCCGCCCATCTCAGGCTTGAGACTTCTGGATTTAGCCTCGGGTCGCTTGACTTGAGGTCGGGATACACGGATTATTGCATAGCTTGGCTTATCTTTTTCTTGACTGCTCAGGATCCGTGGGGATCACTGAGGAGTCGTGGGGGTCTTCTCCCCATATCAATTTTTTTCTTCTTTCCCTCAATACTTTTTCTTGGGTAGCATTACAAAGGCTTGTTTTAGCCTAGGCATGAGCTTCCCCACACTTGATCATCAAGTACTACACATTTGAAATGCATTATAATCCCTCCCTCAGTTGCTCTTATGTCAAAAGTTGTAGCCAAAGCAAGGAATTTAAAATCCAATGAAGTTAAAATGCAAGTAAGTGGGTTAGTATATTTACAAGTGGTGGTTTAGGGAGGACTCCACCAAACTCTCCTCCATTTCAATGCTAGATCATGGTGGGAGAGGCTCAAGGTGAATAACCTCAACCTCTCCTACAAAGGCTCCTTCATACTAAGGCTTGATACATTGACCATTGACTTTGAACTGATTCCCATCATCCGACATTAGCTTAAAGTCTCCATAATTTCCAACGTTTGTGATAACAAATGAACCCGTCCATCGTGAGTTCAACTTTCCGGGGAAGAGCCGATATCGAGAGTTCAATAGAAGGAATTTGTCTCCTTTGTGCAAGGCCTTTTGTTTGATTCTCTTATCATGAAACAATTTGGTCCGTTCCTTATAGATCCTTTCATTTTCATAAGAGTGAAGCCGGAATTCCTCCAATTATTCAATTTACAGGATCCTCTTCTCACCACTTTGCTTGAGATCAAGATTGAGTATTTTGATAGCCCAAAAGGCTTTGTATTCCAATTCAAGTGGTAAGTGACAAGCCTTTCTATAGACTAACTTGTAAGGTGAACTTCCCATGGGTGTCTTATAAGCCATCCTATAAGCCCAAAGAGAGTCATCAAGCTTCATGCTCCAATCCTTACGAGTTTTGTTAACAACCTTCTCAAGGATTTGTTTGATCTCTCTATTTGAAACTTCAACTTAACCGCTTGTTTGAGGATGATAACCCAAGCCGGTCCTATGTTGAACACCATACTTTGTCAAGAGAGATGCAAGCTTCTTCTCATGAAAATGTGATCCACCATCACTAATAATTGCTCTAGGAACTCCAAATCTTGGGAATATCACTTTCATCAAAAGCTTGGTCACGGTCTTTGCATCATCGGTTGGGGTAGCAATTGCTTCCACTGACACGGTTGTCACAACCCTATCAAAAATAAAACCAACCGGTCTCTAATAAATGCATTAGAGGCAGTCGGGTATCGAATCCACAGGGAGATGGGTAAATGTATGCTAAACTAAGTCCGTCTGAGTAACTGTTTCGTGGGGCTTTTAAGTGATTTGTTCTAAAATACGGAGATAAGAGAGAAAGAGAACAAAGAGAAATAAATCAGAAACTTAGCGAGTTTACCAAATAGAGAGAAGCAGCTAGGACAGTTAGTTCACCATGATTCTCAAAGAGTCTAGTCTAGGGTCATAGGTCAATACAAATTCGGTCTGTAGGGTAGTAAAAAGGTCCTTTCGGTCCGCTATTCGCCCTAAAACACTACTAACTTAGCTTTTGCCCTCATTAGAATGCTCTAATGTTCACTGCAGGTCTTACCCCTTCCAATCTTTTGATCTAGGTCAAGGTGTACCAAAGTTAATCATCTAATTGCGTCGACTCAAGCAGACAAGTACAGTTCATTGCAGTGATTAACAACACAGATCTAATTCTCACTAAACCCGGGTCACCTATTCATAATCTCCTTAACATCATGGCTCCCCTTTGTCCTAGCAAAGGAGATTAGCTATGCATAATTATTGAATAAACAACAATAACACATAAACTAAGAGGAGTAAACATAATAATAAATAGATAGATAATAAACTAAAGAGAGAATCGAAAGATCAAAGAAATTAAAGGAACAAGAACAATAAGGCAAAAAGTAATTAATTCAAAATAGAGAGTAGAAAATACCGAATACAAGAGAATGTCAATGAAGAATTAGTTTTTCAATGTAAAGTTCTAAGAGAGAGAGTAAGAGAAAAAGAAAAAGGAAGAAGTCCATATCCCCCCTAATGACTGCCGTCACTTCCTATTTATTCCTAATTACAAAAAGAATATCAAAGATTAACTAAAATCCGCGTATAAGACCAAACCTCTCGATCGAGTGAAATGAAACAACTCGATCGAGGATAAAACTCAGCAGACCTTTCAATCGAGAAACAAGAGTACTCGATCGAGGACTTCAACAAAAAGCTATTTCGATCGAGTAAAGAGAGAACTCGATCGAAGAACTTCAGCAATGTAAAGCATTCGATCGACTAGTTCAAGTGACCCACTTGGTCGATCGAGAATAGCACGGGTGGGCTTCTTGAACACCTTCCGAAGCCATTTCACGCATCTCTAATGATAGATTCCAAGCTCCGATCTTTCCTCCTCCAAAATGCATACGGTTGGAACAGGTTCAGGCTCGATTTCGCTCCTTTCCGGTTTATACCTCCAATTAATATAAGACAAACTAAAGTAGACTATTCGGGGGCATTTGTAGCTAGATGCCACATAAATAACATAGAAATGCGTGTAAAAATAGGGTAAAAACCTTATATAAAATACACGCATCAAATCTCCCCAAACCAAACTTTTGCTTGTCCCCAAGCAAACTATGAATGCAACTAAGGACCACTAACGGAACGGGACCAACTCATCAGCTACAAATCGTCCACCCAAGCCAATTTAATTCAGCAACTAACAAAGTGGCGATAAGTAAGTGCAAATGAATTAAATTATTGCTTTAAAATATCGAACCGTCGACCTTGCAGGACTCATAAATATCGGACTCTCACGGGTCGCTCATCACACAAATTAAGCACAAGGTGAATATATTAGTATGAGATAGAAAGAAGTTGAGACACTCACCTAACTCGACCTATAAGAACATGCATGCAATCTAACATGAATAAAATCTTTATAACCGTACATATGCATTCCAACTAACTAATGACCAAGACACATACCGAGGGCTTACATTTGGATAAGTTAGGTAATGGGTAAGAAGGGGCTAAAATGAATTTGGAGATGTGGAGTTAATAGCCAAGCTAGCAACAACGACTCCAAATTTAGAAACTTCCCAACTTCATACTCAATATATATCAATGCAAAACAGTGCCAATTTGCAGCATGCAAACTCACTAATCACCATAATATCGTCAACTCCCCATAAAATACAAATATAACATGGGAGCGAAAATCACAAGATAATATTTTTTCAGCTCATGATTTTTTCATAATCTTTCTTTTTTTCATATTTTTTTTCGCAATTTTTCTTCTTTTCTTCTTTTCATTCCCATCAATATTTCCACCAACTTCTCAAACCAGATATAACCACATTGCAATGAAACATTCCCAACAGGCTACCATTACTAGCTCGGCTAGGGTAGGTAGAATTATAGATTGTAGCTACATGGGACAAAACAGGCAATTTGGCTATATAGAACTCATGGGTAAAATGAAATAAAGGGGATTGCCTCTCCTAACATGCGTCACCAACCAAAGACCCGAATGCATATAGGTATTAAGTAGACTGAATTCATGCTTATACAATTTGATGTTACATGCCTTATAAGGAGTAACTACTCACATTCCTACATGAACTGGTCATGAATGTCACCAATTTATCAAGCTCTAAACCTTAGAATGTATATGTAGCTTGCCAATAAAAGAGTCAAGTCTATTCGTTCAGATAAGTTTGAAACAAAAACTCATAGATTATGCACATTACCATGCCAACAAAATGTTAAGAATATGCACGACAAGGGTAAAAGACTCAAAGTAGCATAAAAGTTCAACGTTCCGACTCAACCCAATTGCAAAAAGAAACGTGAAATTTTTAAATTTTATGAGATTTTTTTAATAAAAACAACAATGCATGCGAAAATAAATAAACGTGCAAACGAAAATGCAATAAAACAACATGCAGACACAGATACAGATGCATACCTCCCTAAACCAAACCGTACAATGCCCTCATTGTAACAAAAATCGAGAAAGGAATGCAAACTGAAGGGAAAAGGAGAGTAAGACTCGGAAAACTTACAATATAGGCGTGAAGTAGGGACCTCCCCAAACCAGCCATGAATATGGGAGGTCATAGCCTCATGACATCGCAGCATGCGAAATTATCAACAGCACTCGATCGAAAGGGCATAAGTGCTCGATCGCGTAATAGGGGTGTCAGAAGTTCTTGATCGAAGAAGAAGAGCTGTCGATCGAAAACTCCTATTTTGCAAGCACTCGATCGAAAGGGAAAGGTGTTCGATCAAGGAGAATGAGCAGCAAAAACGTTCGATCGAGTAAACCGAGCTCTCGATCGAACAGTTCACGTGAGAATCCTGCAAAACGCAATAAAAATTCTACGGGACTAACAAGATAGCGTAAATATTCAGCCTATTGTACGCAAAACTAGCATCTAAAGCACACAAAAACAATTGAAAAAGTTTAAACAAAATTACAATGAAAACAAGTCGGGTTGCCTCCCGGATAGCGCAGGTTTAAGAGGTCCTGCACGACCTTTAGGCTTTAATTATCTGGCTCATCAGGATTGTCGAAGTAGAGAACTTCAACTCTGCCAACCAAATCATTTGCTTGATACAAATGCTTCACGTATTGGCCATTGACTTTAAACCTTTTTCCCTCGAGACTTTCTAATTCAACGGACCTAAATTTGCTGACAGGAGTCACTGTACAAGGGCCACTCCACCTGGACATCAACTTACCAGGAAATAAGCACAGTCGGGCATTAAACAACAACACCTTCTGCCCGATATGGAATTCTTGAGGTATGATCTATTTGTCGTGCCATCTCTACGTTTACTCTTTATAAATGTGCTAGCTATCATATGCATTTAGCCTAAACTCTTCCAACTCATCTAGCTACAATAAACGATTCTGACCACACAACTTAGGATCATAGTTTAGTTCACGAATGGCCCACCAAGCCTTACATTCTAGTTCAACAGGTAAATGACAAGACTTCCCATAAACCAACTGATATGATGATTCACCAATCGGTGTTTTAAAGGCGGTCTGATAAGCCCATAATATGTCATCTAATTTAAGACTCCATTCCTTCCGTGATTTAGAAACTACCTTAGCCAAAATCTCTTTTAGTTCTCTACTAGAGACCTCAACCTGCCCACTAGTTTGGGGATGATACCCCAAACCACGACGATGTTGCACACCGACCTTAGAAAATATAGATGTAGGTTTCTTTTCTTTAAAATGCATTCCCCCATCACTCATGACGACCCTAGGGACACCAAATCGGGGAAAGATGATCTTTTTAAACATTTTAATTACGGTCTTGGCATCACAATTGGGTGAAGCAATTGCTTCCACCCATTTAGACACATAATCTATAGCTACCAGAATATACCTCTTACCTTTACTAGATGGGAATGGTCCTTGGAAATCAGTGCCCCAGACATCAAAAACCTCGACCTCTAGAATACCATTTTGTGGCATCTCATGTCTCTTAGATATATTCCCAGAGCGTTGTCAAGCATCACAAGCTGAAACAAATATTTTAGCATCGGCAAATAAAGTAGGCCAGTAAAAACCATATTGAAGTACCTTCGCCACGGTTCGCGACGGACCGTGGTGACCACCATAAGAGTATGAATGATAGCCTTCTAAGACTGCTTTGGTCTCCCACTGTGGAATACACCGTCTGTAGAGACCGTCTGCACACTCCTTAAATAAATAAGGATCATCCCAGAAGTACTTCTTAGCATTATAAAGAAATCTCTTCCTCTGTTGATAGGACAGGTCAGGTTGCAGCTCGCCACTGACAACATAGTTAGCCAAATCTCCATATCACGGGTCATGGTTAGTATTAGTAAGAATAGGAAAAAAGGAATCATCGGGAAAGGAATCATCAATGGGTAAGGAATCCTCTCCCTTCTGCTGCGATAATCACGACAGATGATCAGCTACTACATTCTCTGCGCCTTTCTTATCTTTGATTTGCAGATCAAATACCTGGAGAAGAAGTATCCATCTCAGCAGTCATGGTTTAGCTTCCTTCTTAGCAAGAAGATGTCTTAGCGCTGCATGGTCAGTAAAAACAGTAACTTCTGACCCAATCAAATAAGAACAAAATTTATCCAACGCATAAACCACAGCTAACAACTCCTTCTCAGTAGTGGTGTACTTTACTTAAGCCTCATCCAGAGTTTGGCTCGCATAGTAGATTGGATTCAAAGTCTTGTCTTTCCGCTGGCCTAACACCGTTCCAAGTGCATAATACCTAGCATCGCACATGATACGTCTGTCGTATACCTATCAAAAATAAACTAACTAAACTAACTATATAGCTAGGGAAGTCAGGTCGATCTCCTCAGGGAGGCAAGATATCTGTAAAAGTCCGTCTATTTGGTCACAAATGGGGGGGTTGTTTGAATTGTTTTCTAAACTAAAGGTTTAAAGGAAGAGAAAAGAGCAGTAAAAGCAGGAGAATAGATTTAAACTATCAAATAGAGAGAGGTAATGTCAGGATTTCGGTTCACTACGGTAGTCTAGTGACTCAACTGTAAACAACTTAGACAAACTAATGCGAGACGGATATGGAAAGGTCCTTTCGGTCCACTTTCTATCCTAAATTACCAGTAACTTAACTTTCATCCTCGCCAGGGAAGTCCACTGTTCATAGCAGACCTATTTAGTCCAATCTTTCGATCTAGGATTAATTTTAGCCAGATTAAAGGGATGACTCAGAAGCGTGCACTCAACTAAGTCGGTAAAATACAATTAAATTGCTATGGTGACAGAATCTCACAATTATCTCGTCTAAACTATTTACTACATCGTCACATTTCTACCGTAGATCCCCTAATCCCAACATGAAA
This sequence comes from Silene latifolia, assembly GCF_048544455.1. Taxonomy (NCBI): domain Eukaryota; kingdom Viridiplantae; phylum Streptophyta; class Magnoliopsida; order Caryophyllales; family Caryophyllaceae; genus Silene; species Silene latifolia. The sequence goes on along the minus strand of NC_133538.1, from coordinate 80,387,479 downwards.
GAAGTTTAGCTACTCATATCGCTAATTAAACTATCAAAACTAACAGAAGATAAATAACCAGCATTCAACATACTAAAACATTGATTAAATCGCATAAAAAGTAAATTAGGGCAGAAAGTAAATGAAGCAAGGCAAGAAATTAAAGCAAGCAAAAGAGAGATTATTATTAAGAAAAGAGAAAGGGATTACAATCGTGCGAATCCGGCGTAAAGAACACAAAATCCGAGCAAAACAATCCCGAGAACAAAGTTACAGAGAAATGGAAAATGTAACGTAATAAGTTTTCTGTCAAAACTAAACTGAATGATTGATAAGATAAAATATTATGCTAATGACCTAGTTAACGTAAGTTTAAATAGAAAACAAAATAAGTCCAAAAGCTAAACAAGCTTACGGGCTAATTAAAGCCCACGCAAGCAGAAACTACTCGATCGAGTAGAATAAATTCACTCGATCGAGCAAAACACCAGAACATCTACTCGATCGAGTAGAACAGTTACTCGATCGAGTAACCCTCTTTTCAGCACCTCTCGATCGAGCATAATAACCACTCGATCGATCAAATAAGGCCATAGAAACTGCTCAATCGAGTAATAATACCACTCGATCGAGTCTTCTTCCTTTAAATCAGCCCAATCTCGTCACCGACTGCCTCGTAAACCGTGCCTTCACGCTTCCCAATGCAGTATCTCACTCAGGAAAATCCCGTCTCCTCTAAATGCATGCAAAAAGGACAAAAACGGGTACGATTCCACTACTTTCGCGTTCATTTCTACAAAATGGACAAAACGAACCAAAGTAGCCAATTCAGGGCATAATAATATATAAAGAGTACAAAAATGCATAGAAATACGTGCTGAAATAGGATAAAAAGACTATATAATATGCACGTATCAAATCTCCCCAAACCGAACCTTTACTCGTCCTCGAGTAAACTAAAATGCAACTAATGGAACGGAAATGAAAACTCAAAGCTAGCTTAACTTGTCTACTTGAACCAATTTAATGCAACAAAAACTAACAGTTAAAGCTAAGCAGTCAATACGCAAATGAGTTATAAGCTGTTCAGAAATATAGCCATCCTATCGACCTTGCAAGACCAACAAAATCGGACTCTCTCGTGGTCACTCTTCTCTCATGAAGCAAAGGGTGAATGTTATATGTAAAAGAGGGAAGAAAAGGCAGTCACTCACCTAACTGCGACCTACATAGCATGCATGCAACAAAAATAAAAGACAATTCAAGTACTAATGCACACACTCCAACCAATAATGTCCGTCACAGCCGAGGGTTTACAAATAATATGAGAATAGTGAGGTTCAGGTGAGAAAAGGCAAAACAAGTTATGGTAATGTGGAGGTAAAAGCGTCAAGCTAGTTCCTAACAGGACCATAATAAACCATCCGAATCTCAACTGACTGAAAAATTAAGTACAAGTGCCCTTCATTTGGCACACAGCTCACTAAACTCATACACAATCTCCTCAAAAATATAGAATAAGAATGGAGGAGTTAGACGGTCACAAACTTTCCTTTTTTTAAACACCGTCTAAATGAATCAAAAAAAATGAAACTCTTTTTTTTTCAACTTTTTATTTTCTTTCTTCACGTTCACTGTACACGTGAATTTTTCTTTTTTTTTTCTTCTTCTTCTTTCACGTTTTTTTTTCTTTTTCAATTCTCTTTTTTTTTTTCTTTTCCTCCTTCCTTAATTTTCACCAACTCCATACAAAAGATACGAGCCAAACTGCAGATGGAAAATCATACCACAAAAGACATACTAAAACTAGCTTGACTAGGTAGGCTTAATTTTGGATGTGGCTAATGGGTCAAAAAGGCAAGTTTTGGCTAAAGTGGAGCAAAATGGGTGAAAAATATAAGAAAAGGGGAAAATTTACAAGCACCTCCCTGCATGTGACACCAACCACAAACCCGAATATGTGCATTTGACAAGAAATTGAATGTCATAAAAGTGCAAAAATGATGAACATGCTATGCAAGGAGTACTACTCTCAATTCCTAATAAACCGGTCATGAATGTCACCAGTTATGGGCTCTAAAACTCAGAATTTATGGAGTAGTTTGCCAATTTATCAGGTCAAGTCTAAACGATAACTATATTTGAACAGAAACCCGTAGATTATGCGTATGACAAAGCTAATAACTATCAACAGAAGTGCAAGGCTCAAGTAAAATGACAAGTTATAGTGCATTATCATCACGGAAATCTACCGTTCCGACTCAATCTATATGCAAAAATAAACGTGAATATTTTTGGATTTTTTGAAATTTTGAATTTTTTTTTTTATTTTTGATTTTTTTATATGAAATAAATAAACAATGCAAGCTGAAATAAATAAACGTGAATGCAAAACAAATGCAAATGTAGACTCAAAAGGATGCAATACCCTCCCTAAACCAAAACGGACAATGCCCTCGTTGTCCTCCAGCATACACTACCAGATATATACAGGGGAACGGGAATATACAACCAATAAAGAATAAAAACAATGAAATAAAAAGGAGACAAAAATAAAAGAGTAAGAAATACATACAAAACAGGAACTTCTCCAAAGCAGCCAGAAAACTGGGGAAGTGAGTAGACCAGTAGCTACTCATCAACCTCCTCGTCACGGATGTCCTCCACCCTAAACTCCGGATCCTCCTCCTCCTCTCTCCTCCTCCTCTGCTCGGCGCGAGCTCTCTCTGCAGCCACCGCAGGGTCCTCGTCCTCGTCTTCCTCCTCCTCAGCAGACTCCGAGTACCCCTCAGCTGGGTACAGGTAAAAGGAAGGGTGTGGCCAACCCTCTGGGATCGGACGGTGTCGCCTCAGGTGGTACTCGTACAGAGGGTGCAAAATAAGAGCTAAGTCCCTCTCCATACGAGCCTGTCGCTCTGCAATCTCAAGAAACAAACCGTCACGGCGCCCTTGGTCCATGACCATGGACGCTACAAAGGGTGGAGGTGGTACGAAAGTAGCCGGAAAAACCGGTTGTGCCTGTGTCTGGTCGGTGGGTGTAGGAGTAGGAGTGGGAGTAGGGGTCGGGATGGGAGTAGCCGTGGAAGGCTGGGTACTCCCTGAAGGTGTGGACCCCTCTCCAGTCTCAAGTCTACGCCGCTTCTTGGCGGCGGGTAAAGTGGGAGGTGGTCAGAGTCAAATGTGGTAGGCCGATGGAGGTGGCAGTCGGTCGCCCCTAGCGACAGTAGGCAAAGGGGCTAGACGGGGGAGAGTGTCACAAGGTAGGTCTACAGACAAGGAACCGTCTATCTTCCATGTCTGGTAGTCTGGGGTCAGCCAATACTGAGAAAGCATGGCATCCAGACTCAGAAACCTCTCTTCCTCGAGGTAGTGCAAGTCACGAGGCCAGACGGGGAAGAGAGAACGGGCAAGAATGGTGGCTATGCCATCGCAGGCAATAGATCCCGTCTCCTTCAGCCCTTGGGCCTGAAAGTACTGGGCGGTCAAGTAGGCAATGTTGAGGGTAAAAGGACCCTCACAGTCAACGTTCAGGTAACCGCCCAGGATGGAGAGCTCGGTGTTTGTGATGTTGTTCGGCTCCTTTCGGCCGAAGATGGTGCTCCCCATGAACCTAAGAGAGTAACAGGCAGGGGGAAGGTGGACCTGTGCGAGCTTTCGCTCGGGAAAGGTGGTATGGGCCAAGGTCCTCCAAAGCTAATGGATGACCCTCCTAGGGGCGGTAGCGTCGCCCATAGAGGAAAGGCAAAGTCTACGACCAAACTCCTCCAAAGTCATCGCAAAAGTCCGGTCGAACAACCGGAAAGACACCGAAGAAGTAGTATGGGCAGCATCGTGTGCCCCGGAGGAGAAGGTGAAGGAGCTGAAGAACTCAAGACTCAGCTCCAGAAAGGTACGGCCGCTCATAGTGATGAGTCCGGCCATCCCCGTGCCCCGTAGAAGCTTACAAAGAGACTCGTAGATGCCAAGTCTCTCAAGTGCCGGTTTATCTAAAAACCGGGAAGGTACAAACTCAAAGCCTAGCAGGTGATAAAACCTCTTACGATGTACAGTATTAATAAAAATTACCTGGGGATAGTCGGGGTGAGAGTCGAGGGAGGTGTCCCCTCAGACCGTAACCGTGCCAGAAGGAGAAGCAGCTGAAGTGGAGGGATCAGCAGAAGTAGACGTAGCAGGAGCTGGTGTAGAACGGTAACGTCCACGACCTCTAGAACCCAAAGTAGAAGCCCGTGCAGTGACGGTGTGAGAAACTAGGGCCGCTCTAAAGGCAGCTGCAACTGCTGGCGAGTCCGCCACAGGTGTAAAAACGGCGGCTAGAGTAGATGATGTGGCAATTGTGGCCACCACTGACGAAGAAAGACTAGCAGCAGTGCTAGTAGTGGTGGTAGCCGTAACAGAAATGGCAGCCGAAACAGAGCTAGCAGCAGTGCTAGCTGGCGCAAAGACAATACCGGCAGCGGAAACTATGAACACAGAGGTGTTGGCCGGTGCGGAGACGGTAGTAGCAGCAGGGACTACCGTCTCAGGCAGAGACAAAGATGGACTAGCAGAAGAACTCGACGACGTCATCGAACTAGAATCCATCCTGAATAAAAAGGGTAGGGGAATTTCATAAAGGTGACAGTTAAACAACATGAAAATAAGCAAGAAACTCCCCTAACCAGTTGAATTTTTCGACTTACAGCACAAAATTTTCCCAATTTTCCTCAAAAATTTTGAATTAAAGATATGTAAACAGCGATAGGGAACGGGGTAGCAAGCAACAACAACAGCAATTAAGCAACAAATGAGATAAAGTAAGCATGAAAGCATGAAAACCCAGTTGACAGCGTGAAAACCTCGTCTGACAGTCGAAAAATTTCGACTATAAGGATCCCTTAATGCAAATCTCGCACAAAATTCGAATTTAAACGTGTTAAAGCAATGAGGAAAGGGGATTGATCATCAAGTAAGGTAAAGAAGGGCAGCAATGACAGTATAAGTCAAAAAACTCGACTGAACAATGAATTTCGAAACCCTAATTTCAATTTACCTCATAAAATGCGAAATAAAAAGAATTTAAAATGCAATGAGGTGAACGAATCACTTACTTGATGAGAATGAACCTACAAATTGCAATTAATCTTCAAATAACAAGCAAAAAAGGCGATTTTTTTGATAGAAAACCGCAAACCCTAATCCCACTATTAAACCGTGTAAAATGGCACAAATCAAGAGGAAAATAAGGGGCTTTGAACGATTAATTAGAAAGCAACAAGATGTAGGTGGCGGATTTGGTAAGAGGGCAAGAAAAATGGGGATTTGGGGATTTTTTTTATCGCAAATAGGGGAAGGAGACGAAAAATTGGGGAATAATGAATTAGGAATCAAAAATAGAGGAGTTAAAGGAAAACTCCCTGCGTCTCTTGCGTTTTCACTCGATCGAGTGGTTTAGAACTACTCGATCGAGGACTTTATGAATCCATCTACTCGATCGAGTAGAAATTTTCTCGATCGAGAACTCCCCATTTGTGCTTTACTCAATCGACTGAACTGGAATCACTCGATCAACCTCATTTCAGTCGATCGAGTACAAAAAGTACTCGATCGAGCTCTTTTCTCATGTAAGCTCTTTAATTCGTCATTCTTCCTTTGAACTTGCGTAAAAATTCCCCAAACCTGCATAAAAACACGTGCAACAATATCCCAAAATACCAAATACGCAAAGTAACAGTCTATAGTCTTAAATCTATGCTAAAAATTGTCTAAAAACTAATTGTCCTAATTAAAAGCAATAAAAGAAATTCAACGGAAAATTCAAAAATTGTCTATACAAGGTGTTACACGGGGCATTTCCCCGCTCACTTCCCAAAGCAATTCAGTAGCCCCACGGAGGGCTCCTGACTGGAGGACGTCACCTCAGCAACATTAATCGTCCTTTTCAGCTTCCATGAGCTTGAACTTGGATCATTCGGAGGAGAATAGTTCACATCCACAAATGCTCGAACGTTTCTCTCCCTCGCTCCTTTCTCGCCGGCTGTAACAATGTCACTCCCAACTTGACTGACGTTAATTGCACAATGCCCTTTGACAGCTCCCTCATTGTTCTCATCTGTACCTGCATCAAGGAAAACAGACGAACTTTCCTCCTTTTTGCTCTCTATCTGAGGCGGAGGGGTAACAATAGCAGCACAATACTTCAAATTTTCATTTGGAGTGTCAATAATAGGGTTAATAGAAGAGAGAGCATTGCAAGTCTGAGCTTTCATGGGAGCCCTCCGGAATTTAGACTGATGGAATATTAGCTCCTCGTCCCCAACCTGAAAGGTCAACGTCTTACCCCCGACGTCTATTACTGCACGGGCAGTAGACAAAAATGGTCTCCCTAAAGTAATAGGGGTATGTGCATCTTCGGGGATGTCTAAAACGACGAAGTCAACGGGAATAAAGAACCTCCCGATCTTCACAGGTACGTCTTCTACTACACCAAGTGGTCGTGATATGCTACGGTCGGCCATCTGGATAGTCATGTTGGTGCAATTAAACTTTGTCAAACCAAGTCTCTTAGCTAGAGACAACGGTAAGACACTCACGCTAGCGCTTAGATCGCATAACGCGTTATCAATCAAGTGGGTACCGATATGGCACGGAATCGAAAAACTACCTGGGTTTGACTGTTTGGGAGGTAACTTATTCTGAACTAACGCTGACCCCACCTCAGTCAAGGCTACCGTCTCATTATCACTAATATGCCTCTTACGCGATAAAATTTCTTTCATAAATTTAAGGTAAGAGGGTACCTGTGTCAGCAGTTCGGCGAATGGTACAGTGACCTGCAAGCTTCTCAAGATCTCGACAAATTTTCCAAATTGTTGATTAGCTTTAGTATTTTGCAGACGCCTCGGGAAGGGAACCGTGATGGGTATCTCGAGTCCCTTGTTTCTCTCTTCTAACGTGTTAGCCGGATCAAGCTCTGTATCCTTTGGACGCTTCTTTCCTCTCGAACGAGGTCTTTCAGGCGATTTCTCACTTAATCGAGAACTAGCAGGCTCTCGATCAAGCTTTCCGTCATCCATACTACTCGATCGACCAAAATTCCCATTCGATCGAGTAGTTTCTTCAATAGTATCACTCGATCGAGTAGAAAAATCACTCGATCGAGCAGTTGACTTTTCCTGTTCACTCGATCGAGTGGAATTTCTACTTGATCGAGTACTTTCATCATCAAATCTGCTCGATCGACCTCCAGAAACTAGTCGATCGACCACTTTCTTAGTCATTGTCACTCATTTCCTTGACGAACACACTGTTCATCAGCTATTATTTCCTTCCTCGGGTCTGATTTCAACACTTCTGGTCCCTCATATGAACGACCGCTTCTCAAATTGATTAAATTTACCGTCTCATGTGGATTTTTATCAGTTTGTGACGGTAAATGACCCGGTTTCGTTGTATATTGGTTCGCGGCTAATTGGGCAACTTGAGTTTCAAGTGCCTTGATGGATGCATCTTTCTGTTGATCACTCAATTGCCACTGCTTTGTAAAAGACTGCAGCATAGTCTTTAGCTCACCAATCTCACTCACCCCTCCAGAATATGATGCTCCATGATTGGGAGGAGGGAAGGAAGGAGGCTTCTGAAAGCCTTGTTGATTCTTATGTGGAGGAACATACGGCTGCTGCTAGTGCGAAGGAGGGGTAGGATTGAGCACATTTTGACTAGTCCACCTCAAATTGGGATGGACTGCCCCTTGGTTGTTGTAATAGGAACCCCCTCCTTGCCTATATTGTTGAAAGGCAAGGACTTGTTCCTTCTCCATAAGACAGCCAACAACAGTGTGACCATCATTGCTCCCACACCTCTCACATGTGACGGTCTCCCCTCTAGTAAGCACATGGACCGTCTGAGGCTCCCCAGCAGAATGTAACTCCAACTTGTCAAATCTAGCATTCATGGCTTCCAGCTGAGCCACAACCTTCTTATCAACTGTATGAACTGTTCTAATACCATCCCTCGGGTTTCCATACTCAGCATTGTGATTCACCATCTCTTCAATAAGGGCCCATCCCTTATCATCATCTATATTTTCCTGGAATCTCCCATTAGATGACGCATCAAGTATGGCTCTGTGGTCATCATACAGCCCATTGTACACTTGTGAGATATAAACCATGGGTCAAAACCATGGTGAGGAATAGACCTCACCAATATCTTGAATCGGGACCACGCCTCATATAAAGTCTCATCGGGAGCCTACCTGAAACTGGTAATCTTGGCCCTCAGCTGATTGGTGCGTTGTGGAGGGAAATATCTCTTGTAAAAGGCAAGAGCAAGAGACTCCAATCTGTAACTCCTGCAGCTGTGCAGTCCAAATCAGTCAGCCACTCCCTGGCTGAGTCAGTCAAAGAGAAAGGAAACAGAAATTCCTTAATCTTGTCTTGAGTTACCCCCTTTGTGGCGGGGATAGTAGAACAGTAGTCTGTAAAGACCTCCATGTGCTTCATCGGGTCTTCACCTGCCACACCTCTATACAGATTTCTTTCTAACAGATTGATGTAGGAAGGACGGATGTCGAATGTATTCCCATCCTCAGTCTGGAGATTGAAACCCTTTGGAATTAAGGATGCTTTAGGTACCGAATGACTGGAAAGTTTTGGCATCTTTACTTGTTGATCGGCAAGAATGAATGTCTTCTACGAAAAGAGAGTGATGTAGCTCTGGCTCAAAAGTACTCAAGTCTTCCTTTCGTGATTTCCTCTGCAGACGGAGTCTATGCCTGAATAGTCTCTCTAGCTCTGAATCAGCTGAAACTAACTCAAACCTGTCTGACTTGGGCATAAACAACACTGAAAGAAAATAAGTAAGAACTGCCTCAAGGAATAAAAATTCCCTGAGACGGATAAAATAAACAGAATAAAGACAGATAGGGCAATTGCCTCCCCGGCAACAGCACCAAAATTTGATACGTCTGTCGTATACCTATCAAAAATAAACTAACTAACCTTTAGTTATATATATTGATATTGATTCTTTAAAAAGAACAATTTATATAGAGATATATTTATGGATATTTATAAATTGAGGTTGCCATAATGATTTATGAAAGTATGGGCAAACCTATGCCATACATTAGAATATAATCATCATCATCATCATCATTTAATATATTAAAGCAAAAGCCAATGACCCTGTTTGGTAAACAACGGATTAGTTTTAGCATAAGCAGATTGCAAAAGCAGATTATAAATGGCAGATTTTATCAGAAGGTTTGATTAGCATATTATAATTAACAGAATTAATTTGAGTGTTTGGTAATTGGTAAATTACGATTAGTAGATCGTTACTTTTCTTTGGAAAATGGAGAAAAATTTCCTATTTTACAATATGCTAACCAATAGGTTGGGGTAAGCAGCATATTGTAAAAGAGCATATTGACCCCAAATATGTTGTTTCAACATGCTGTTTACCAAACACTAAAATTAGCATATCCATTGGTCAGACATGCTAAAACCCTTGAATATGCTAAAAATTGGCCAATATGTTGTTTACCAAACAGCGCCTACAACAAAAAAAAAAAAAAGTATGTGTTGATTCGTGATTAATTCATGGTATATTTATACGCATAACTGTATAAAGTACTATCAATATGTAAACTTTAAAATACATAAATGTCAGTTAATCTCCACTAATCACTACCGTCTACCTCATTCTTCTCTACTGCAGTTGGTCATTCTTCTCTTTTATCACAAATAAAAATATCAACCACCGTATAACTTTGATGAATCCCATCAGACAACCAAACCAACCTACCAAAATCAGAGTAGCCAAAGACTGTCGCATCAACCACTACAGCGACACTTACCTTCTTAAAAAAATTTGTACAGGGACAACCGTATTGGCTAACACCCAGTTGTAGATAGTAATCCATCAACTCCCTTGATTACGCTTAACCCCAGTTAATTACCTGGTAATTCCTTTTGTTCCTTTTTAAATCGTTTTAGTTGATACCAGGTTTTTTTTTCTTGATTGTGATATAATTTGGGTATTAATTGAAGCCTAATAATGTTCCTATTCTGATTTGTCGATGGCCAACTTCGATTGCTCTATTATCATTTCTTCTTGATTTGCATCTTCGAAAATGATTATGTGATTCACTAAATTAACTTGATTAATGGTTTCATGATGGCAGAATCGATTAATGTCACAACCGCAGTGATAATTTTATCTTCGGCAAAATGATGATGATGACAATATTTGGTATTGTTTCCGATGGTTTTAGTTTCAGATTGGTTGTGAATTAAGGTGAAATCTAAATACCCATAATTTAGCTGATTCTGAAATTATTTAACTATCAAAAATAGAGGGTTTATACTCAAATTATTTTCTAATTGAATCTAGATCAAATTGGTTACGGAGGAGTATACATTCCATGATAGTTGTAGTAAAAGACGGGTTTGATTTGGTTATGTAGGACATTAAGGATTGTGGAGTATAATATTTCGTTGATTGCTCATTGTTTAATCTGGGTTTATGTTTGAGCAGCGGGTAACTCAGACGGAGTACTTCAATCGCTCAACCATATCGGCGTTTTTTAATCTAAGTTTTCAATTTATTTTTTATCAAATATAGCATATTCTTAGAGCAACTCCAATGGTTACATTTAAGGATTTGCTTGCAATTATCAAAAGTTTTCAAGCGGTATACTGACCATTGGAGACGAAAAATATGATCATGCTTATAAGCAAGTGTAGCTCTACCAAGCTACATGCTTAACTTGTAGCTTAACTTTTAAATGGTAAAAAAAAGTAATTAAAAAATCAAAAAATAATTTAAAATATATGATTTATTATTATGTGGGGTATTGCAAGCTACAATATGTTGTAGTTCACCATTGGAGGACGATGTAGCTTAGAAGGTATGTTGCTTAGAAATATGATGTGAAAAGGCAAGCTACAAAGTCTTGTAGCTTGCCATTGGAGTTGCTCTTAGTTTCACATTTGTGGAAATTGACTACTTATTCAATAAAAATTTGTTCTCAGTGAATCTAATATGCTTACTTTTGAGAATTCTTGATTGTTATACGATTAAGCGGGTTTTTTCATCTTTAACTTATAGAAAATCACGCTCTTGCAGTTTGTCAATTTTTATAATCTTTAAGTTAAAAGTGAATTTTAGAATTTTAGCATTAATATGGTGGATTTGTGATGCAGAGTGGTCTAACTGGTCTTATATTTTACTTCAGCTCTATGTGAGGTAATCATCAAATGCTCTCTATTGACTTCAAATCCATGTTATAAAAATAATACAGTAATTTGTTTGTTAATTAGCGTTAGTGATTGTCAAAGTGAATCTATCTATTCCACTCTTTCGTTGATTTCATCATCCAATATATAGGTAAAGGTATACTTCTATTGAATTCATTTTTGAAATAATGGTCAAAAATAAAATATTTGTTGTTTTGGGTCGATTTTGAAAATATTTGTCAAAATGGTGTCCACGTAGGCTCGGGATTTCTGGACCTAAAACACGCCACTACCAATGGCGTGTTTATAATGAGTACGGAAAGAAACTTCATTAAAAAATGGACTAAAACAAACACGCCATTGGGAATGGCGGGTTTCGGAGGGGAAACACGCCACCCCTAATGGCGTGTCTTATGTAATTTTTTTTTTTTTTTTTTTAAAGTTCAGTCAGTTGAGGAAAAAAATTATTGTAAAGACACGCCACTACTAATGACGTGTTTCCTTCACAAAACTCGCCATTAGTAGTGGCGTGTTTCAGGTCTAAAAATCCCGAGCCTACGTGGACACTATTTTGACAAATATTTTCAAAACCGACCCAAAACGACAAATATTTTATTTTTGACCATTGTTTCAAAAATGGACTCACTTCTATTGTTCTTCTACTTTTTTTTTTTCGAGTTCCTTATGTTTTTAATGGTTCTAAACTCACTTTTAGGGTATTTTGTAAATAAATTTCATCTATGTAGAGTATATGCTTGCTTTAATCTCTTTAGAATTAGATCATTACTGAAATTGGTCTGATTAACAGAAATTGCCATGGATTATGAATTTGATGACAATGAAGTCACATGTACGTGGTACGGATCGAGGAAAAGCGCTATGGAGGAGTGTAAATTCCATGATTCTTATACACAGTTTCCGTTAGTATATTACCTTTTCTTCTCATTATCATGACATTTTATTTAGTAATGTCTTTAGATGCTTGTTAAGTACAAGTATCTACTTTCACATAGCTTTTTTTTTTTTTTTTTTTTTTTGACAGCAGTAAAGAAAATGTTCTTACAAAGTAACTACCCGACTCTCGGAGTCGGATCAATTACTACATTATTAGGAAAAGTAAATAAATTACAGATGGGGTTGACAATCAATATAGGCTTCTTAGCGGGACGATCAGAGCTGGCCAATTGCGCGAACATTTCTTTTCTCTTCTTTAACGATTGAGCCTCAGAAGAGTACCTCCAACAAGACACACTTACGCCACGAGGACGTAGAAATTTATGGGAAAGAGATCTACTTTTTGAGAAACTTTTTGAGAAAGTAGATAAATTGTGTCTTGGAGGTTCCTCCCCTTTGCTTTGATTCCTCTTGAACGTGGTGATTCTCCGTCTCTCTTGCACATGATGAGTAGAGGGGTACCTGCAAAACAGAGGAGTAATAGGGGCGCCTGATGGCTTCTCAAATGAGAGAATCTTACACTTCTGAGGGCGAGCTGAAAAGACGAAAGGCTGATGGTCATTAGAATCATCCTGAGCTTGAGGGACATGAGTACCGGAAGGAGGAAAAATGTCACAAACTGAAGATGCGCAAGACGTCCCAACCCCACTAGAGGACGAGCTCAAACTTACGCTAGGACTATCAGGTTCAACCTTGAAAATATCGGAGGAGGGAATGTTTTCCTTCATTACCCCCATCATCTTAGACTTCCCCTTTTTGGGACCGCTCCTCTTTTTCTTCTTCCTCTTCTTCTTCTTCTGATAACATTGTTCTTTTATAAAGTCTATCTCCTTAGTAGTCTCACCCTTAAGGATCCGAATTGTTAACGTTGACAAATCACGTTTACGGTAAAAGCTCACCGTTCTCCCTTCCAGCAACTTTTTATAAGAATTTGTTGGGATCCTTAAAGTAGAACTACCACCTCCCTTTTTAGAGAACTCAAGAACTGACTTATTAGCACAAATACTTTGAACCTCCGTCTCTTCCATATTCACACTCTGAGTATCCCTAATACTCACATCACTTTGTTCATCCATCACCTCTGTAACCACGCTTTCACCCCTATCATTTATACTCACATCAGATGCCAAAACATGAACAGACTTCTTGTTGTTCTCCTCCACGCAATCTTCATTAGCAACTTCCAGCACTCTTTTTCCATTTCCCTTTATGAGAAGATGACCTTTTACCACCTCTAATTCCCTTAACACATCCTTATTACTTGGTTCCACCATTAAAGCATTAACTAGATCCAATTCAGCTTTCGAAAATCTTTTCAACTTCATATAAGCAACCGCCCTACGAAAAAGGGCCTTAACATTACGAGGGAATGTGTTCAAAATCATGGAGCATAAACCCGAGGCAGCTCTATATTCCTCAAGTTTGTGGCACATGCGGCCATATTAGACATAAGAGAAACAAACTAGGTCGATACCGATTGAATATCTTCACCTCCAATATCTCCCAAACTCAAACTAAGTAATTTACAAGCTTCATCGTAACACTCCGCGGCACCATCAAAATCATTTTGCCTAAAAAGACCGTTCCCCTTATCTTTAAGCTCTTTTACCTCCGCTAAAAATAACGGAGCTGACCCCTGGAATTTCATAAAGTAGCCTAACATCCTATCCCCATTATTCTCCATAAACCCATCACTGACATGGGCACTAGCAAAAGTTTCAAGAAACTTTTGATAAATGTTAGCGGAAGACATAGATACACAATTCGGAAGAAGGGATACAACAAACCACAACACCGAAACGACTCAAAAAAACTGAAAAAACGGGAGCAAACCAGTACAGCACAGCATCGAACCTACTCAAACAAACTGGAAAAGAGAGAAGCCCCTCGACCAAGAACAAAGCCCAGCTAAATGAAAAAACCCAGCAAAAACAAGCTGACCAACAGAGACAACGAAACAAAACCAAGGAAGACGATCGGAGGAGATGGCGTCCCCGGTGACAAAACAGTCACGAAAAAAATCAACAATAGCGAGTAAACAGTCGATTAAACTAAGGCGAAAACGGAAACAAACCCGAACCCTAAGACAAACGCGATTGATTGTAGAAAACGAACACAAATGATCAGCTAATACGAACAACTCACCGGATGACAATGAGGGGAAGGAGAACAAAAGTTAGGAGTCTCGCCGGCGACTCAAAGAGGCGACCGGAGAAGCCGCCGGCGAGGGGAGGTCGAAGTTTGGGGTTTTTTTTTAATTTGGGGGGTTTTTTTGGATTTTTCTCTCCGTAAAAGCACATGTAGTCAAAGTTACTTTCACATAGCTAAATTTAGTTATTTGGGTGTTGAAATGACACTGTTTATATTCTTTTATATACTCTAATTCCTCACTCTATTTTAGTTAAGGTAACTTTCTCACATTTTCTTTCACCTTTCACCATCCAAATATAGAGTAATTAAAGGTTAACACCTAACACCTACATACATGCTTCTGTACTATACTTCAAGCCGCCCATTGCAACTGACCACTAATGCAGTAATTACTATTATTTCATACTCTCAACTGTTGTTGTATATGAAGTATTTTTCAATAGTTGTCACTTTTTATACTTCTCATAATTACATACTCCTATATACTCATGGGAAAAAAATAAATCATTAAAACAAAGTCATCTCAATCAAGATGAACTGAATCGATCTTGGCCGATGAAGATAATGTTAGTTACTTCACTATTCCCACCTATTTGTTCCAATGCGCCTTTTTCTCAACATGTGGCCAATAATTTTTCTAAGGCTACATCTCTGAGGCTCTGACGTTGGAACATTTTTTAGTGATTAATATTATATTAAATCATTTTCATTGGTTATTCCTCTATTGTGTTCGCGAGCAATTAGATTTGAAGGGGATTAGAATTTTCCAAAGTAAGAATTGTAACACCCCCATACACCAAGGTGCCTTATTAAGACCACCTAATGCATGGAAGTGCTACCATCTCGGTTACCCGAGGCAATGTATATCAAATTAACCATAAAAGAATATACTTTAGATAATTAAGTTTAACGATTACATAATCAAAACTGTAAAGTAAAATACAACTGTTCTCAAAACTGTAAATCAACTAAAAAGAAAACTAAGTTCATGACACAGCGGAAGACTCTAATGACAAGTGATGACTCCATCCCAACCAGGGGCGGATCCAGGATCCAAATGTACGGTGGGCTACAAAACTCATTGATAATTTTTTCTTTCTAAAATGCCATAGAAGATTTGGATTTGGTAATCACACGCGTTTTACCCTAAACTGCTACATTTTAACGTATTTTTCGTGATATTTGAATTAAGAATAATTTTAAATTATGAATTATGAGATTTTAGAACTATGTATTACTTTAGTATTTGTGTCAATAAATAAGTTTATATCCGGTCCGTCCATGTCAATTGTTTACCTTTGGTTTTGCCATAAAGAAATGATAGCCAATTATTATATGACAAGTGCACCAAGTTTAGTGTGAAAGGTCAAATTGTTCATCAAAGACTTTTCTAAAAGAGAAAGAAGGACAATTGACTGAGACACCTCAAAATAGAATAAGTAAACAATTGATCGGGACGGAGGGAGCATAAAACTATTTCGAATTATTTCACTGATGAACCATTAAAGATATATTGTCTCGAGATTGTATTCTATGTATCACTTTTTTCGTGATATTTGAGTCAGTCATACAAGCATATTTTAGGTAAAAAAGTCTCGTTAAAGTATAAATTTACACTCAAAAATAGTTTTTTTTATCTGGTAAAGAGACTGACTATAAGTATGGGGTAGACAGCTTTGTATAAAACGTATAAAAACCTATTGGCCACGTAAAATTAAGATAGTGGAAGGATACAAACAAACAAAGTTTACAAAATGTCTCTGTTGGGTTTCGACTCACGAACATAAGGAAAGTGGTCAAGTAATCTACCACTAGACCAAGTGTAGTTTCATACTTTTATAGCATAAACTTTGTTACATATATTTTTTTCTTCTTCAGAAAAGAGGTTGGGCTCCAGCCCATATAGCCTTTGGGCTGCATCCGCCCCTGATCCCAACTATCCCTCGTACAAGCCATCTCACATCTGCTCAATAATTGCTCACCATCCCCGAATGGATCACCACAGTTTTCAAAACGTTTAAACGGGGTCAATTACTGATTACACAAAACACAATACAAAAGATACAACACACAAGTTTCCTCAAACTCCGTCACAACTCCACACACCTGACTACACACTAAAGTGTGTAGTCCTGCCAGAATACCCATCGTAACAAATATTCCATGCCGCTAGTGGGGGACCACAGCCGTACCCATCTAATCCCCGCTCATCTATTCCGAGCGATAACCCATGTTCCTTAATGTGCACATCTCCTCTGTGGCGGGTTCCACAGAGGGCGAATCAAGGGCGTGAAGCCACTCCCGCAAGTGACTCCACTCAGCCGATGGCGCACCTCGCTAACCACAGACAAACAACCACAACCATCTACAATATCAACAATTACCAATTCCAATACGATATAGACAAATCTTATTAATCAACAACCACCAACAATCAATCAACCAACTAACACACATGTAACCAATAACTAAGTAGGAAACCCTACCTGGAAAGTCAAACACCAAGATCGTCACAATCAACTAATCAAAATCGTTCTTCAACGCAATCACTTCCTATAATCATACAATCATACAATTACCATCTAACAACCACAAATACTCCCAAAACCCCCAAAATACTCGTAAAGAGCTCAACCATTCGACGACTCTAGCCCTTAGGATTTGATAGCAATGTGAGAAGGGAAAGCTACGTAACTTGTGTTCTCTTGTGAAAAGTTTAGAATGAAGTAAGAGTAAAAAAGAAATGTCGGAATATGTTTTTATAACCTTTTCGCGTTGCTATCAAAACCCGGCAAATAACCCGTAAAAAGTAACTTACTCAATCGAGTAAGTTACTTACTCGATCGAGTGCCCCCTAATCGATCGAGTGCCACACATACTCGATCGAGTACCCATCAGAAAGACCACTGATTCGTAACCAAAACTCACTTACTCGACAGAGTAAGCCTTACTCGATAGAGTACCTAACAACACAGAAAACCGTAGTATTACATTCTTTCCTCCTTAAAAACGAACTTCGTCCCCGAAGTTCAAACCCAACCTATAAGACAAGAACACCTAACACTAACTCCACCAACCATGCCTACTACCACAACACGGCCCACGATATCGTCTCAATTATAGCATAACCTCTCGATACAAACTCCATAATACCAACCACAGATGTCGCTACCTCCGTCTCACTAACCTATTACCCACTAGCAAATCAAACATCAAGACAATCCACCAAGCAAGATCAACCACCAAACGGAATGTTATATTCTACCACCCTTAAAATGAACTTCGTCCTCGAAGTTTACTCACACTCATAAACATCATCATCCAACCGTCAACACTATCAAAGTATTCTCACACTCCTAGACATCACACTACTACAAGCACGGCCATAACCGTTAATAAAATCAACCACAACAAAGATCCATCCTATATGCTACACCAACACTCTACTTCCAATTATACTACAATATGTACAACCATCAAACTCTCTTTGTCGCATCCTACTTCTCTTAAGATAAATGTTACGTCCTCGTAACTCACTAATACTAGATCCTTAGCTTTATCTTCTCATCACCACCGCATGTCAATGATAACCACCTATAATCTCAACACTTACAACCATTTTTATATCCAAGGCTCTCTTACTTTAACAGTTCTCATACCTCAATTCATTCGGCACACCACCTAACCTATACCTCAAAATCCTTAGCGTAACCAATACTCCAATTGTTCCATATAACCACCAAAACGACATAGTCCTCTATACATGAACTTATCTTCATACTCATAACTCACGATCTACAATTGTTACACACACTCACACTAGATCCTCAAGTTCTTTTCTTTTATTACCCCAAAACTCATCCATAACTTAACATGATACTAATTCCCAACACTCTATACCCATTGTCCCAATAAATATTACGAACCACTTGCCGCTTCCAGCTCAGTGCACACTCTCCACAAATCTCTTGCCACAACTATGTCAACCCATGCTTCATCTAAAACAAGATCAAAAGTACTCTAACAACCTCTCACAACTATGTCCCATAACAAAATATCACTATACCATGACAACCACAACCACATGCGCAACACTCTTCCATATCATACACTATCCTCGCTCCCAATCCAAAACTAGTAAGGAACATCAATAAACAAAACAACAGTCTGTATGTCCAAATGAAACTCACAAGAAACAACAGTAAACAAAACAACAATCTATATAACGGGTATACTCATTCGAAAACTCGTCTCGTAATCATCCCGCCTACTCCACCACAACCGATGACGGCATCGCAACACTGCCACCAACAGCCGCACCGCAATGCGAAAATACCCGCATCACAACACGAAGTACCGTGCCCGGATCACCACCAGAGGCACAACAACCACACCGATAGTCATCGCAACTTATACAACCCCATAAACACTGACTCAGTATAACTTCCTGGACAAGAAAACTTACTCAAAACTGCTTTACTAGATCACAACGCAACATATCGTACTGAATAAACAGATACTAAGCCTATGAATATCACCCCTACCATTACACGGAATAAACATATATCATAAATACACATGCAAGTATAACCAGCCATGCCAGATCACCCAAACTATCACTTTTGAATATCATTCCATTAGGTTACCGTACCCAACATATATTACATAACATTCAGATAACAGCTTTATAACTATCACACCATACCACTTCTCGTGAGGTCAGAACCTTACACAAACATTTATACACATCATAGACCTGTTATCACATCCAACTAGTAAATCCTGATCACGTAAGTTACCACTTGATAAAGGTTACCTCTCGCCCGAGCTTAACTCGTATGCCCCTCATAACACATTCTCCCATTCGCATAACCGTCACTTCATGCTAAATATAACTATACCGCTAATACTCCACTAACAGTTCCTTTCCTATCTTCGGTTAGCATTCCAAATAACGAACATCAAATCCATCAACAAAATTTACCTCAACATTCTTCCCAATTCTATCCTTAATTGTATCGTCACCTAACCTTCCACCAAAATTTCATATCGTGCAGATACTCTACCTACTTCTTACTCCCTTAATTCCCCGAAATTCATGACTAACATGTTGTCCTGAAACTCCTATATAACCATTAACTCACATCCTCATGATAATGTCATACATATCGATGATTCCGTACTTCTATATCACATACTCCAGCCAACATTCTCCTAGTTTACTCCCCTCATTCTTTTCTTTTTACACTCGATAAAATCAATTAACAATTCAACTCCTTATTCCTTCTACCTAACTCTTTAGTGCTCCAGTTACCTTCTCATTGCTCCAAAACTCAAATCCCTTTATTTCATATCAGTACCATCTCACTCTTTCTTACCATGGATCTTCTCTTATCATGCTATCACTCACACTTTTCGCCAATCCGTCCACACAAGCAAAGTTTACTCTTCAACCCTTTTTTCGCCTCTAGAAACCAAAACTCATTTCATACCGTTAATTGTCCAAGGAAATCACACACTAGTCTCACCTCTTGATAATTCAAATTCCAAAACTCAATCTCTATTTACAAATCCACATCGCGGTATAACTCAATCTAAGCTCTTTATACACCATTCGTTTCCATCCCTTTATAAGGACCTTCCATCATATATATCTTTAACCAAACAATCCTAACCATCTCCCTCCATAAATCCTTAAATATCTCAAGTTATCACCATTCACATCCCTCATTTCAATCTTTTCTTTCTCATGTTCCATAAACTTACTTCACCCCCTTACCCATACTCACTTACTTTTACATTACTTAACATGCGACTATATCACTCACCACATCTCACAAAACATGCTCCCTGCTCGATAAGCTCATCAATCTTCCCTTTCCTTTTTCCACTATCCATCACAACCACATATAACTTATGTCCTCCCCACCAAACTCATACCCATTATAAGGTGCCACTCCCCTCATCATAAGATTGGGTAACTTACGCATCAGGACCAACACATATGTAAAACAATGCATAAAGAAGCAAAAGAACAACTTTCAATTAAACATGATATGCGACGAAGTCAAAAGATAAGCATATGACCCAAAACAGGGGTCACTAGATCGAGTACAGCCTACTCGGTTGAGTAGGTGAAGGTCAGAAGCACGTATAAAAAATTACCAGGGCTACTCGATCGAGTAACAAGAGGTGCACTCGATCGAGTAAGGGCCACTCGATCGAGTACCCTACGCATTTCTCAACACTGTCCAATTTTTGTAAAATGGTCATATCTCACTCGTTTCTTGGTCATTTTGGGCGTGTGGCCTATCGTTAGAATCGTAAAAGAACAAGCTATCATCTCCAAGTAGAATCACATCAAAATCATATATACATATCAACTTATAACAGTTTAAAGACAACTCCTCTATAATTGAACAACATAACTATTTGATTTTCCCTTTCAAACAACTTAAATATCAACAAATTGAAGAAAAAGCGACTCGATGATACGTCGTTTCTGTACCAAAAATAAATACCTAAATATAACTAACAGAAGCTAGCGATAAGTAGGGTCGATCTCCACAGGGAGGCGATCACTATTCACTTGTCTACTCGGTCTGTCTAATGTCACAGTTGGGGGTTTTGATTGTTTTAACTAAACTAAAGAGACTAAGGCAAGAGAGATAAAAATAGAAGAAATTAACAATGAAGAGAAGGGAACTAGGATTTCGGGTCATCAATGAACGTCAGTTAATTGTGGGTAAGGTCACAGATTAGTTGATGTGTCGGTCTAAGGGGCAATGAATATCCCCTTTCGGTCTCAATTCGCCCTAAAATGCTATTAGCTTAACTTTCGCCCTCACTAAAGCATCCTATTGTTCACTGCGGGTCTAACCCCTTCCAACCTTTCGGTCCAGGTCAAGGTTTACCAATATTAAAAGGCTAATTGCTTCGAATCAACTAGCAGGATACAGTTAAAGCAGCGATTAACAACATAGACCTAACTACAACGACAGATCTAATAACCTAATTATCAATTAACATCGGTCTATTGAATCACCTAACCCTAGCAGAGGAATTTAGCTAGACATAGAATAAAGAAGAACAAGAATAAAGGAAGTAAGAACAATAAACATTAAATAAATTAAGGAGAAAAGGGAGAGAAAGAGTTACAGTAATAAATCCGGAAATAGAGGAAACAAAGAACAGTAGAAAATTATCGTCTGATATTGTATGGTAAAATCCGAGAGGAGAAGCCCTCGTAAACATGATGTCCTCACTTCCTATTTATAAGAAAATAGGATTTATTTGACCTAATGACGGAATAAAACTAAAAAGACCAAACCCATAAGAGAATCCACTCGATCGAGTGATTTAAAACCACTCGATCGAGTAAACTAAAGCTTAAACCACTCGATCGAGTAGAAAATCTACTCGATCGAGTAAATCCTAAAATGCAACTACTCGATCGAGTAGTATCAACATAATTGTACTCGATCGAGTACTTTCTAGCAACAATTTCCTGCTTTGCGCACTGTACTTCAAACGGCTGCCATTTCTTCGTTACTTGGGAAAACAGGGCGATTCTGGTGGCGTTGGAAATCTAAGAGGACAAGCTTTCATCTCCAATTGGAATCACCTGGATATTAGTTGTAGAACGCGAGATATGGCTCTTCAAAGTAGGCACTAGCAATTTGAAGTTCTTCCTTTGCTCGCCTAGCTATCTTTCTTTTTTGCGCATCTCAAAATAGTTACATTCCCGCTCCAAATTTACTCTTCCTCCAAATGCATGCTAAACGGACGGTAAAAGGCTTGATTTCACCACTTTCTGGTCATTCCTGCAAATAAGACAAAACAAACCAAAGTAGCATATTCGGGGCATTTCCTAGCATAAACTACGATAAAAGCATGAAAATACGTGCATGAAAAGGCCTAAAAAGACTATATAAAATGCACGTATCAAATCTCCCCAAACCAAAAATTTACTCGTCCTCGAGTAAACTAAATGCAAACTAATGGAACGGAAAAGATAACTCAGAGCTAGCTACAAATGCCCGCTTAACCCAATTTAATGCAAGCAAACTAACATTTATAGCAAAACAGTCAAATGCAAACGAGTTATAAGATGTTTATAATAAAACTGAACCGTCGACCTTGCAAGACCTTTAATAATGAACTCTCACGGGTCACTCTTCTCTCATGAAGCAAAGGGTGAACATATATATGTAAGAGAGAAAGAAAAATAGTCGCTCACCTAGACTACGACCCACATAAACATGCATGCAACTAATATGATAGACAATTCTAGCTACCGTACACACATTCCAACCAAACAAGGTCTGTCACGGTAGGGCTTACAAAAAAATATGGTAAAGTGAGGCAATGGGTAAGAAAAGGCAAAACATTTATGGGAATGTGGAGGTATAGGTGATCAAGCTAGTACATAAACAAAACCATATAACAACTTCCATTCTCACTCAATTATGAATTAAGCGCATATGCCCTTCAATTGGCACAAAACTCACCAAACCGAACTGAAAATACTCCTCAATAAATGTAAATAAAGCATAGGAGTGAAACCGTCTCATCAAACAACATCTTTTTTTTCTTTTTTTTTTCTATTTTTTTTCAGTTTCTTATTTTTTTCTTTTCTTTTCCTGTGTTTTTTTTCGAATTCCTTTTTTTCATTTTTCACGTTTTTTTTCTTCATCAACCTCCTTTTCTTCATCAAATACCAACTCCAAGTCGATGGATACAAGCCAAATTTGGCACAATAAATTATATATCGCAAAATAATCTAAACTAGCTTGACAAGGCAGGCTAAATTTGGATGTAGCTAAGGGTCACAGGCAAATTTGGCTAATGTGGAGTTAAATGGGTAAAAATGAAAGAAAGGGGAAATGTAATCAACTCCCTGCATGTGACACCAACCACTAACCCGAATGTATGTAGGCAAAAAGCAATTGAATTTCATATACGTGCAAATTGATAATACATGTTATGCAAGGAGTAACTACTCACAATCCTACATTAAACTGGTCATAAATGACACCAGTTTATACGGCTCTAATTCCTTAGAAATTATAAGTAGCTTACCAAAATTTCAGGTCAAGTCTATTCGTTCAGCTAAATTTTAACATTAACTCGTAGATATGCAATAAGACATAGCTAAAAGATAACAGTTTAATGCAAGGCTTAAGCAAAAAGACAAATTATAGTGCAATTTCATCACTGAAATCCCCCGTTCCGACTCAACCCATATGCAAAAATAAACGTGAATTTTTTCTAATTTTTCAATTTTTATGAGATTTTAAATTTTTATGAAAATAAACAACAATGCATACAAAAATTAAACGTGACAACAGAAATGCAATAAAAACAACATGCAGACACAGATATGGATGCATAACCTCCCCAAACCAAACCGTACAATGCCCTCATTGTACCAAAACATAGGGAAAGGAAATGCAAACTAAAAAAAAAGAGTGAAGATGCGGAAAACTTACAAGATAACACGAAGAAGGGACCTCCCCAAACCAGCCAGCAACATGGGAGGTCGCAAACAACTTCATAGTGGCATCATAGGAAGCGAATCAAAGCAAGAAAACTCGATCGAGAGAACTGATTATTAAACAAAATAAAAACTGAAATTTTTGAAAAACAACTAAAAATAAAATCTCCGGGTTGCCTCCCGGGTACCGCTAGTTTCAGTAAGGTCCCAGCTCGACCTTCTTTTCTTCGAGCCTCTATTTAATTAGCCTGGTCAAAACAGCTCAAAGCGCGCAGCAACCGATCAAACAATTGCGCATGTGCTACACAAAAATGTAAGTAGCACCACAGTGGAATAAAGAAATAGGAAATAAAAATGTACAACTGTTTATAAGTCTAACAAATTTCCTATGAGAGCTCCTAAATTTATCCACATAATAAAGGAGCGCCGGAGCAATTGACGATAAATTAGGGCCCCATTTCAGATTAACAATTTCAAGATGACAAGTACGGTGAAAGACAGTTAAATTAATCAACCACCTGGGAGAGGGTATATTCTTGAAATACGAAGCATGAGTAAAATGAGGAATTGTACTGTTCAAACAAACAATAATAGAATTATCGTTTACTACCTCGGGTTGGTTGCTCTCAACGATGGAATCATAGATAAAGAAATTTATTACCTCTTCCGTGCTAGGAGCAATTACCGACTCAGCTGCTTCCTTGTCACCCTCCTCAGTGGATTTCACCCCGTAAATCGCAGCCTCAAGTGCATCCAACTCGGCTTTAAATATGGGAGATTCACCGTATCCATTATCATCATCAAAATCGTCATCTAGAAAAAACCCACATGACGAATCAATGCTCTCCCTGGCCAGACTACTCGATCGAGTAGAATTGTCATTCGATCGAGAACTTTCTTCCTGATTTTCACTCGATCGAGTGCTTTGAACTACTCGATCGAACGGTTTTTCTGAAAATTCACTCGATCGACTAATATAAGTCACTCGATCGAGTGATTCTTACTGTACAGTGCTGAAATCCTCGTGTAAGGCATTGAAATATGATAGAAATTCGTAATCCGAGTCATAAAAATCATCCTCAGCATTGGGCAACACGGTTTCTTCACGGGAAAAACCGCTCTCGGCAAAGTATACCTCTTCTGGTTGCCTATTATCCGACTCAGCTGCTAATTGAGCTATTGATGTGACCATAATTAGCGCATATTTAGCCCCCGAATTAGCCTTGTTCCCATGCTTTTTAGTGCATATTTGGGTCATTTCTTATCTTTAGTTCTTTGTTTTGCATATTCTTTGAGATTTTGATCCCTTGGTAGGAAAGGAGTAAGAATCTTGCATTTTCATGGCAAAACGAGACTAAATTGATCGAATTCAATGACCAAGCATCAAGGAGAGACAAGATTAGAAGGCCTTTGTACATATTATTGTAGAAGAGCAATGTTGAGAAAGGATCCTTGAGTCCCCAAGGAAATCCCCAAGGAATTTATGAAGAAAAGGGAAGAAAAGAAGAAGATATGTTGCTGAGTGACAATCCGAGCGGATTGTCACCAATCCGTCCGTCCCGCAGCTGCACAATCCGTGCGGCTTTGTTTGAATCCGCTCGGATTCCACCTCCACAATCCGACCGGATTCCCTTGAATCCGCTCGGATTCCAACGCCGATTCCGCCCGTCCCGACCTTATTCCGCAGGATTCGGCTCCAGCCACGAATTGTCTTCTCCAAACTACGAAGAAAGAAGCCCTTCTCTCGAAAAATACCGGCTCCTCCTTGCTCAATCTAAAAAGTGTAATTACTAGTTTAGCCCTTAGTTAACCCTAATGCATCCTCCCTAATTTCCACTATAAATACCCCATTAGTCTAATTAGAGGATCATGTTCTTCTTATCAATAATTAGTGTAGTTAATATCAATCAAATCTCTCTTTAATATTGTAATCAAGTATTAATCAAGTTTTAATCCATGTTTTAGTTCTTTAATCTCTCTTTTGTTCATCCTTTATTTTAGGTAATTGAAGATTATTTGGGTTTTTGTTGGGAGATTGACAACCTCTCAATCAAGCATTCAAGTACTTCTTTTATCTTTGCTTTATTATTGGAATCATTAGTAGGTATAATCTCTTAATCCCTTTTTAATTATTGTTAATTACTTTCATTTATTCATCATGTTTCATATTGTTGGTATGATTGACAACCTTGCTAGCATGATCAACATGATAATGAGTGAGTAGTCTCTTAGCTAGGGTTAAATGGGTGATTAGAGAAAACCAACATGGGGAATGATTCATGCTTAAATTAATATGCTTTCATGTTTTATTTGCTTGCTTGTTTTGATCTCAACTCATGCACATGTTATATTTGATGAAATGCTAAGCCTATGAATCCTTGCATTTACTATCATCTTCTATCTTTTCAATGAGACTTGTAAGACATAACCCAACTCGAGTCTCATTAGACCATCCATGTTGTTGAGTAGGGAAGATTAAGTCGACTTGTAGGTGTTGTACAATCTAATCGATTCGGCTCCGGGACCCAAACTTTCCTAGGATTGTAAGATATAACCCAACTCAATCCATCACAACAATAATTGCTTGCTTATAATTTGAGAACATGTTTGTATGATCAATTCCCATGATTCCCCTATGATCCCATGACACCCTAGTGCTTTTAATCAATTGTTTACACCCCTTTAATTCATCTTGCTTGTTTATTTTCATTGCTATTTTAGTTTAGTGACCTTCTACATCAACCCAATTTGTGACACCCCTTAGACATCACTAGTTTCAATAGAAATCTCATTTCAATACCCGTCCCATGGGATCCAACCTTTACTTGCCTCTTTACTAATTGTAGAGTTGTTTGTGAAGTTATAAATTGTGTTTTGATTCGACCGTGACCCAACGACCACGTCTTAATTTGTGAACACGAAACGAGATCGCACCAAAAATGGCGCCGTTGCCGGGGACGGTGTTTACTTGATTTAGATTTCTTTTTGTTGTTATTAGTTGTGTCTTTCTTCGCCTTGGGGAAGTAAAACTCCTCAAGGTTTGTTCTAATTGTTTTCGAGTTGTTTGATATTTTGCATGTCTAGAAGGTTACAAGGTGATTTGTTACCTTTTGACCGTGAAATCGAAAGAACCTTGACGAACAATAAGAGACTTGTTAGGAGGAATTTAAGAGGTATTAGTGAAGTTGTTCAACCCAGTAGTGAGTTTGTCAATCCTTTCACAATAGAAGGAGAAGAGAACCCATTACACAATACCCCACAAAATCCACCTACAATGCCTAAATTCTCGTCACACTCCGTACCCACCGAGGAGAATCTACCAAATGGTACTCCTACACCGCAACATCTAACCGGAAATTTTATTGCCAAGTCCGCCTTCATCCAATTAGTTGAGAGGAGCGAATTTGGGGGGATGCCTAGTGAGGACCCTCATTCTCATATGGAAACCTTTTGCGACTATTGTGATGCAATCTCTCAAACGGGCGTGACTCAAGACCAAATTAGATGGGTCTTATTTCCTTTTTCCTTAATCGGCACCGCGAAGCAATGGTTGAAAGTCCTTGATAAGGCCACCCTCGGAATAGATTCTTGGAAGAAGTTTGCTCTAGCTTTCTACAAAAAATTCTACCCACCGGAAAAGACTAACATGCTAAGAGCTCAAATTACGGGTTTTAAGCAAATGGATGAAGAGTGTTTGTATGAAGCTTGGGAGCGGTTTAAGGGAATTTGTCGCTCATGTCCTCACCATGGACTTAGCGAATGGTTTTTGGTACAACAATTTTGGAATGGTTTATATGAAGATTCTAGGAACATTCTCAATATGGGATCAAATGGAATGTTCACCGAAGTTGATGACAATCAAACATGGAACAAGATTGAGGAAATGGCGGTCCATAACTCACAATATAGTAGACCTCGCAAGGCTACTAGAGGAGGAAAGCATGAAGTGGACTCCGTTACTCAATTGGGTGCTCAACTTAGTGCTCACATTGACACAATCAACTTGAAGTTTGAACAAGCTATGGCTAGACTTGAGGAAAACTCAAAATCATCAAAGCATCATATTAATGCCATGACGGCATCCTCATCAATCCCAAGTGAGATATGTGAGAATTGTGGAACTTTGGGACATGACCAAGGTGAATGTAGGGGAACAAATGAACAAGTGAATGCTTTCCAAGCATACAAGAGTGGTACCCCTTATTCCAACTTTTACAATGAAAACACCAAATTCCATCCAAATCTCTTATACAAAAGCCAAAATGTTCAAAACCCTCAAACAACATACACTCCACCACCCATGAGAAACCAAAATCAAAGACCCTTTTACAATCAAAACCAAGGTTACCAAAATCAAAATCCATACAATCACCAAAATGACCAAGGCTTTGATGTCCAAAAAGCGGTCCTCCAAATGCAAAAGAATCAACAAGAATTTTTCACTCAAATGCAAAAATATAGCCAAGCGAAGGAAACCACCATCAACAACATTCTAGCTCATACCAAGATGTTGGAAACACAATTGACTCAACTAGCATCTTCAAGCTCACAAAGACAAAAGGGGCAATTACCACCTCAAAGTAATCCCCCTAGACATGAAACGGTTAGTGCCATTCACTTGAAAAGTGGTACAAGGTATGAAGCACCGAAAAAGCAAGTTGAGGATGAAGTTGTGGAAGCTAGTGAAAAGGAAGAAATTGTGCAAAACTCCAAAGATGGAGAATCATCAAAAGAAGAAAGTTCGAAGAAAAATGAAGACAAGGCCAAGGAGAAGGAGCCCATTGTGATTAGACTTCCTTTTCCAAGTCGTCAAGCCAAGCCCAAATTTGATGATCAACTTGGAAAGTTCATGGAAATTGTGAAGAATTTGGAAGTCTCAATTCCTTTCACGGAATTAATCAATCACGTGCCGGCCTATGCGAAATACATGAAAGATATCCTCACAAAGAAGAAGTCGATCCGGAAGCTTGAGACTATCGCCTTCACTAAGGTGAGTAGTGCAATACTTCAAGGGAGTTCACCTCCAAAGTTAAAGGATCCGGAAGCTTCTCAATACCGTGTACCATTGGCGACACAACGATCAACAAAGCCTTATGTGATCTAGGGGCTAGTGTGAGTGTCATGCCGTACTCGGTGAGTAAAAGGTTGGGGATGGGAGAGCTTAAATGCACCAATATCACACTCCAAATGACCGATAGATCGACGAAGACACCATTAGGGATATGGGAAGATGTCCCCGTGCGAATTGGGAAGTTTTTCATCCCGGTGGACTTTGTCATTGTTGATATGGAGGAAGATTCCAACATTCCAATCATCCTAGGAAGACCTTTCCTACACACCACGGGTGCGGTGATTGATGTTAAACATGGTGAGCTCACTCTAGAAGTGGGAGATGAAAGCATAACTTTTAATCTTGACAAGATTATGAGAGCTCCTCGTTTGCATGAACCATGTTTCATGATTGATCATTATAGCCGAAAGGATGAAAGGAAGAAATCGGAACTCTAATGGAAGAAGAAAATTGAAGATGCTCCATTCAAAGAGCAAGTGAATTGTGACAAGGAGAGCTTGCAAAGCTCATCAAAATAAATCAAGGAAGAAGAGGATGGCCTCATTGGCCAAGAGAAGAAATTGGGAGAGTTGTCTCCATCTAAGCAAGAGATTTTCAATGATCAACTTAATGAAGTTTGTGGTCTTTGGGACGACGAATTTGAAGGGATTTTTAATCCCTACATTGGTAATGCCATCGATCAAGACCAACAACAAAGGCCAAGGTCTATTGAAGACCTCTACCATGATAATGAATAAGCCTTTGATTACTTCTTCAAGGTGTTGAGCAACATCAACAACACCTTGGACATGCCCCCTTGACATCTCATCAAGAATGAGAGTTTGGTGGAGTCCTCCCTAAACCACCACTTGTAAATATTTCTAACTCCTTAACTTACATTTCAATTCTTGTATTGCATTTTTGTCATCTTTGGATTTTTATTTACTTTGATCAAAATAATTGTCATGTTTGAGAGAAGTGAGGGAGGGACTAACAATTTCAATTGATGTGTAGTGCTTTTAGCTTAGTGTGGGGATGACAATTGCCTAGGCTATCCATGCCTAGTAGTGCCCCCACAATGAAGAACACAAGACTTGAAGAAAGAATGGAAGAATGGTAAGGGAAATGCATTGTGCACGGATGGAACTGAATCCGTGTACACAGGGGAAGAATCCGAGCGGATTCCATAGAATCCGCCCGTCTTCAGTAATCCGAGCGTCATCGCTGAAAAATCCGCCCGTCCCGAATCGAGTGAATTTTGAAAATTTCTCGATCGGATCGAATCCGGCGCCCCGAGCAAGAATCCGCCCGTCTTGAAAGAAAGACGTTCGTCTTTGCAGCTGAGGAAAACAAGCAAAATTTTCTGGACTGAAATCCGTCCGTCTTCAGACAAATCCACCCGTCCCGTGTCAAGCAAATCCGAGCGTCTTCATCAGAATCCGCCCGTCTTTAGGTGAGTTTTGTAAAGCCCATAAAGAGCAGAATCCGCACGGATTAGGCAGAATCCGCACGGATTGCCCCTGCAGATTCGAAAATTTCGGTCTCTTTAAAACCCCTCCCACCTTCCTTCATTCATTCATTCATTCATAAACACTACCCACAACATCAAAACCCTCATCCTCTCCATCACAAAAACAAAAACCCTCAACAACATTCACCAAAATCAAATCAAACCATCCTTCTAACAACAAATCAATCACTCCTTCTTCAATAAAAATCAAAACCAAGCACAAAATCTTCAACCTTTGAGTCGATTTTTGATTTCATAAAGGCGAAGCCTTTCACCTTCAAATCGATTTGGGTATACTACAAATTGAAGATTTTTCATTCTTTTCCTGGTTAGTTCATCAATGGCAAGGACTAAGGGAGCAACAAAGGCACCAAAGGCTAAGGCACTCTCACAAAGGCAAAAGGCTCTTCAAACAAAGAAAGCATTGGCTATGGTGGTAGCAACACCAAACTTGGAAGTGCAACAACAACAACAACCTTCTATGGGAGCAACAACACCTTCTACTCCGGAAATTGATCAACTTTTGCATTATTCGGAGGTAACTTTTATTTCCGATACCCATAGAAATACCTTTGTCAAGTTTGCTATGAAGTCATTACAATCCACCAAATTTATATGTGAAGATACCTTAGAAAAATTGGGTGTTCTTGAGCAAACTAGAGCCTTTTTCAATGCCATGGGGTTGAAGAAATTGTTTGAAACAAAGGAATTGACATACCCCTCCCTTACCTTGGAATTTTTGAGTTCCTTGAAAGTCACCAAAGTTGAGAATAGGGAGAATCTCGAGTTTCGTCTAGCTAATGTTAGTAGACGCATTACCTTTAGGGAATTGAGTGAAATTTTGGGTCTTAGTGATGAACCGCGTTATTTTAAGAATTATGGAAAGTATGACCCCGAACCTCTTTGGGAGGCAATCTTCGGGAAGAAATTTGAGGATTTTCATGCAAGTCGTGCTCTTTTGGTCCACCATCCGGGCATAAGAGTATGGCACAAGGTCGTGGAAAACACCATAATTGCAAGGAAAGATACCAACCATTTCACCAAACTTGATTTTATTCTCCTTGAATCGGCTTTGAACATTGGAAGAGTACACACCAAGCCTTACAATTCTTTTAGGCTCTTGGTAGATAGATGGCTCAACATTGATTGTGGGAAGAAGGGCACAACCGTTATTGTCAATGGCGGCCTAGTCACTATCCTAGCTAAGCACTTTGATCCTAACTTCAATAAGGATAACAAGTACAAAGCAAAGGAAGGTGGTCATCTTGTTGATATGCATACTATGATACACAAGTTCAAGTGGGTTGCCTATAACCCCCTTGACACTAAGTATGGATGGCTCACTAGTGAAGCTAGATCGTTCACCTTGCCTTCAAAGATTTGTCGTCTAAGCATCCACCGGACCAATTATCTACTTCCCCTTTCTAAAGAGGCCG
Organism: Silene latifolia; assembly: GCF_048544455.1. Taxonomy (NCBI): domain Eukaryota; kingdom Viridiplantae; phylum Streptophyta; class Magnoliopsida; order Caryophyllales; family Caryophyllaceae; genus Silene; species Silene latifolia. The sequence continues at coordinate 80,355,684 of NC_133538.1, read as the reverse complement.
AGTATATTATTCAACAACAAAAGGGTGATCTTGAAACTCCCTCCTCTTCCATTGTCATACCACCTTACCCATTTGAGTATGAAGAGTTCAATAGGAAGGAGTTGAAGCTAGAAAAGATTATGTGACTCTTCTCATGCAAGCAATGCACAAGCAAGCCTTTGAAGATCGGAAAAATGCTTACTTGGCTCAATATCCACCCCTCCTACACTTAGCTAGGCAAGGACTACTTGATCCATCTTGTCCTTTGCCTAGTTGGGCGGATAGAGAAGTCCTATTTCCGGGTGCATCTAGGGTCGTTTTGGGTGACAATGAGGTTGTTGGTAATGATGAAGAAGTTGATGATAACATTGATGAAGAAGCAAGTGAAGGAGAAAAGGATGGTGAAGATGATGATGAGCAAGATGAGGAAGAAAGTGAAGAAGCAAATGACAAGGGAAGTGGCAATGTGGCCACTTCTAATGAGGAAAGTGATGGTGATAGCATGATGGAAGATTAGCAAGCCTTGGAGACTCCTACCCTCTCATAGTTTGTCTATTTCTCTCTTTGTCTTAATTATAATTTTGATCATTGTTGGAGTAGTCCTAGCACCATAGAGGACTCACACCTCGGTACCATTGAGGTGTTCTCATTTTCAAAATCCAAAATGACAAATTAGTTTCATGCATAGCATAGTGTGTGCATGAACTACACCCATCCTTGGACATTAGCAATAGTGTCTCACTCGGTTTGGGGAAGTTAATGCATACACAACGGGAGGTAATCTAAATTATCCTCTCCGTCATAACAAAAACCATGCATCATGTAGTGAAGCGTAGTATAGATTGCATTTAGTATAGAAATCATGCATCATCTTTGCATAATTTCCATCATTTTGGTCATTGAGGACAATGCCCATATTAGTGTGGGGATGGGAATTCTAACATTTAACTCTTATTCAAAAATCCAAAAAAATTGAAAAATTTCAAAAATCATAAAAACTTGAAAATTGAAAACCCAAAAACATGTTTATTTCCTTTTGTAGTCTTGTATATATTGTCTTGTATATATTGTGTTTGTTCTATCCTTGTTCACATTGATTGACTACGCCACATCCGAGACATGAGGATATTGAAGACCGCATGGTATGATCTTTTCAATCTCCTTTTTCCTCTTTATGTTAATGACTATGTGGCTTTATTTTGATTGATGCGGTATAACAATGTGAACTTAAGACTTGCATTTAGTTTATATGTCATATTAGTTGATAGAATCACTTGCATTAGGATGTTTATATTAGTTGCATCATGGCATGTAGTTGCATGTTAGAAATGTTTTGAAAAATGCCTATTTAGGAACTTTGACAAGAGCAACTAAGCCATTACAAATACTTGTTCAACTTAAGACTTTGCCTACTAGAATGGTTGTAAAACACCCTAGATAGTGTCATACTAGTGTCTTTTGACCCATGATCCAAGGCCTAGTCAAGGGTTTGCATGTGAGTCACCTATCCAACCCCGTGATGCGATGTGGACTTGGTTAACTTGTCTAGGTAACCTTGTTTGACCTTGTGGTAAGGCAACCCAAAAATATTTTCTATCAATAAGCTTGAAGTGCTCATTTCAAAGAAATTTTGTCATGTGGAAGTAATGTAATGCCAAGGAAACCTCAAATGTTATGAATTGTTGAAAGTTGAGAAATTTAAGTTGTTTTGATGGAGGCGTACCACTTCGATGTGCTTTGGTGCGGGATCCATTGAATTGGGCCCCCATACGGTTGTGAATTCGGCCGCCCAGAGACAGAGTGACTATCACCCCGAAAAGCTATTGTCTAGAGGTTAACCGGTTGCCTAATAAGCGATTGGCGAAAGCAAAAGACACTAGCCCGGAAGGGACAAACGCCATCTTAAATTTTTGAAATGTGAAAGTGAAATGAGGACAATTTTGAATACTAGTCATATCCACTCGTTGTGAATAAAGATTTGAGCATTTCATTCCCAAAAAGTCTTTTGTCAAGCCACTTGGTCGAGTTTGGGACGATCCATGACCTTTACTTTTGTAGAGAATTCGAGACTTGTCATGTCATATGCTACTAGCATCATAGGGATCATCATTCCACCACCATCCGATCGCTCTTGACGAAAGCATTTGGAAATTGAGGACGAAGTAGTCTAGTTTAACACCATTTGGAGGTGATTTAGTGCCATCCTCTTAGACTTAGTAATTTGTTGAGCTAGTATTTGTGAAGGATTACATGCTCTTAAATTTGTTCCTCTTTAGTGCCTCCGCCACTTGATGAGGGAGTGGCTATTCTTTTTGTAGATGCATCCATTATGTGTTTTTGTGTGCTTAAAGTTTGGATGTGTCGCCATTTTGGCAAGACCCACCTTGCCTTGCAAGAAGGCATCCTACCTCATGGTTGTCTTGTTGTGAGTTGAAGGGGCGGAGTGAGACCCGCTAATTGTCTCATATCAGCTATATTATTAGGATAGGTTAGTATTGGTCCTAGTCTTTGTCACCTCTCTACTCGGGACGAGCAAAGGTTCGGTTTGGGGATATTTGATGTGACCATAATTAGCGCATATTTAGCCCCCGAATTAGCCTTGTTCCCATGCTTTTTAGTGCATATTTGGGTCATTTCTTATCTTTAGTTCTTTGTTTTGCATATTCTTTGAGATTTTGATCCCTTGGTAGGAAAGGAGTAAGAATCTTGCATTTTCATGGCAAAACGAGACTAAATTGATCGAATTCAATGACCAAGCATCAAGGAGAGACAAGATTAGAAGGCCTTTGTACATATTATAGTAGAAGAGCAATGTTGAGAAAGGATCCTTGAGTCCCCAAGGAAATCCCCAAGGAATTTATGAAGAAAAGGGAAGAAAAGAAGAAGATATGTTCTTTGAGTGACAATCCGAGCGGATTGTCACCAATCCCGTCAAATCCTTGTTTGCACAATCCGTGCGGCTTTGTTTGAATCCGCTCGGATTCCACCTCCACAATCCGACCGGATTCCCTTGAATCCGCTCGGATTCCAACGCCAAATTCCGCCAGTCCCGACCTTATTCCGCCTTGGGATTCGGCTCCGCACGAATTGTCTTCTCCAAGCTACGAAGAAAGAAGCCCTTCTCTCGAAAAATACCGGCTCCTCCTTGCTCAATCTAAAAAGTGTAATTACTAGTTTAGCCCTTAGTTAACCCTAATGCATCCTCCCTAATTTCCACTATAAATACCCCATTAGTCTAATTAGAGGAGCATGTTCTTCTTATCAATAATTAGTGTAGTTAATATCAATCAAATCTCTCTTTAATATTGTAATCAAGTATTAATCAAGTTTTAATCCAAGTTTTAGTTCTTTAATCTCTCTTTTGTTCATCCTTTATTTTGGGTAATTGAAGATTATTTGGGTTATTGTTGGGAGATTGACAACCTCTCAATCAAGCATTCAAGTACTTCTTTTATCTTTGCTTTATTATTGGAATCATTAGTAGGTATAATCTCTTAATCCCTTTTTAATTATTGTTAATTACTTTCATTTATTCATCATGTTTCATATTGTTGGTATGATTGACAACCTTGCTAGCATGATCAACATGATAATGAGTGAGTAGTCTCTTAGCTAGGGTTAAATGGGTGATTAGGGAAAACCAACATGGGGAATGATTCATGCTTAAATTAATATGCTTTCATGTTTTATTTGCTTGCTTGTTTTGATCTCAACTCATGCACATGTTATATTTGATGAAATGCTAAGCCTATGAATCCTTGCATTTACTATCATCTTCTATCTTTTCAATGAGACTTGTAAGACATAACCCAACTCGAGTCTCATTAGACCATGCATGTTGTTGAGTAGGGAAGATTAAGTCGACTTGTAGTTGTTGTACAATCTAATCGATTCGTCTCCGGGACCCAAACTTTCCTAGGATTGTAAGATATAACCCAACTCAATCCATCACAACAATAATTGCTTGCTTATAATTTGAGAACATGTTTGTATGATCAATTCCCATGATTCCCCTATGATCCCATGACACCCTAGTGCTTTTAATCAATTGTTTACACCCCTTTAATTCATCTTGCTTGTTTATTTTCATTGCTATTTTAGTTTAGTGACCTTCTACATCAACCCAATTTGTGACACCCCTTAGACATCACTAGTTTCAATAGAAATCTCATTTCAATACCCGTCCCATGGGATCCGACCTTTACTTGCCTCTTTACTAATTGTAGAGTTGTTTGTGAAGTTATAAATTGTGTTTTGATTCGACCGTGACCCAACGACCACATCTTAATTTGTGAACACGAAACGGGATCGCATCAGCTATTTGAGACTCCAGCTCAACGAGTTGAGCTTCCATACGTCTATCACACTCTCGCCTTTTGGATGCAAGTGTCTCCAACAAAGATTTCAGCTCCGCAATCTCTTCTTTCCGTATATCAGGAGGATCTTGTTGTTGCGGTGGCCAGACAAACATAGGCTCTTGGTAGTCTCGTTGATAGGGTAGATGTGGCGGCACAACTACAGAAGAATGGCTAACTCGTCCCCAGAGCTTGAACTCGTAGACCGCGTCATTTTCTGCCATACAAAAAACTGCATTGTGCTCAGCAGCCCCACATCTCTCGCAGTAAATCACCTGTTGCGCCATATAATGGGACATAGGTGATGGGTCAAAGGTACTCAAGCCTTCCCTTTGACGATCTTTCACCTAGAACTGTCTAGGTAGTACCTGTAAGGCCTATCAAAAAAGCACTAAAGAAAAAGATTAGAACTGCCTCAAGGAATAAATTCCTTGAGGCTAAAAACAGATAAAATAAAACAAGTAAATAAATAGTTGCCTCCCCGGCAACGGCGCCAAAATTTGATACGGTCGTTATGTACCAAAAATAAATACCTAAATACTACTAACAGAAGTCAGCGGTAAGTAGGGTCGATCTCCACAGGGAGGCGGTCACTATCTACTTATCTATTCGGTCTGTCTATGTCACAAGTTGGGGGTTTTGAGTTGTTTGACTAAACTAAATAAGATAAAGCAAGAGAAATAGAAATGAGAGAAATTAACAAGCAAGAGAAGGGAACTAGGATTTCGGGTCATCAATGAACGTTAGTTAATTGCGGGTAAGGTCACAGATTAGTTGTTGTGCCGGTCTAAGGGGCAATGAATATCCCCTTTCGGTCTCAATTCGCCCTAAAATGCTATTAACTTAACTTTCGCCCTCACTAAAGCATCATATTGTTCACTGCGGGTCTCACCCCTTCTAACCTTTCGGTCCAGGTTAAGGTTTACCAATATTAAAAGGCTAATTGCTTCGAATCAACTAGCAGGATACAGTTAAAGCAACGATTAACAACATAGACCTAACTACAACGACAAATCTAATAACCTAATTAGCAATTAACAGCGGTCTATTGAATCACCTAACCCTAGCAGAGGAATTTAGCTAGACATAGAATAAAGAAGAACAAGAATAAAGGAAGTAAGAACAATAAACATTAAATAAATTAAGGAGAAAAGGGAGAGAAAGAGTTACAGTAATAAATCCGGAAAGAGAGGAAACAAAGCACAGTAGAAAATTATCGTCTGATATTGTATGGTAAAATCCGAGAGGAGAAGCCCCCGTAAACATGACGTCCTCACTTCCTATTTATAAGAAAATAAGATTTATTTGACCTAATGACGGAATAAAACTAAAAAGACCAAGCCCATAAGAGAATCCACTCGATCGAGTGATTTAAAACCACTCGATTGAGTAAACTAAAGCTTAAACCACTCGATCGAGTAGAAAATCTACTCGATCGAGTAAATCCTAAAATGCAACTACTCGATCGAGTAGTATCAACATAATTGTACTCGATCGAGTAGTTTCCAGCAACAATTTCCTGCTTAGCGCACTGAACTTCAAACGGCTGCCATTTCTTCGTTACTTGGGAAAACAGGGCGATTCTGGTGGCGTTGGAAAGCTAAGAGAACAAGCTTTCATCTCCAATTGGAATCACCTGAATATCAGTTGCGCGAGATATGGCTCTTCAAAGTAGGCACTAGCAATTTGAAGGTCTTCCTTTACTCGCCTAGCTATCTTTCTTCTTTGCGCATCTCAAAATAGTTACATTCTCGCTCCAAATTCACTCTTTCTCCAAATGCATGCTAAACGGACGGTAAAAGGCTTGATTTCACTACTTTCTGGTCATTCCTGCAAATAAGACAAAACAAACCAAAGTAACATATTCGGGGCATTTCGTAGCATAAACTACGATAAAAGCATGAAAATACGTGCATGAAAAGGCCTAAAAAGACTATATAAAATGCATGTATCACTCGATACTCATAAAACCAGTATCCCTAATCACATGTTACTATCTACCAAAAGTCAAACAATAACATCTATCATGCTCACATAATATTCAACTTATCAGTCATGTACTATCCGCATGCTTTAACTTTATAACTTTTCGTAACACGAAACATCCTTATACATAACAAATCCTATTCCCATGTTACTAATACAACGATATTACAACTCCACTTAATCACCTAAACATATTCTTAATCACGAAATTAATATTCTCATGCAATTGCAACTCCATCTTTTCCAATCAATTCATCCATTTCATCCACATTCTTCATCCAACATGTGCATATGAACAACAGTAGCAAATATATAACTTTATTATATAACTTTACGCAAACAAAATCATGTATAATCCTATCACATCCCCTAATCACATGTTACTAGTATAGCCACATTATAAATTCTCCCTTTCATCACATAACATGCTCTTAATCATAGATCATATTCTTATGCAGTTATTACTTCATATTTTTCCACCACATCCTCCATTCAATCACATCTCATCCATCCATCATATTCATATAAATATTAGTAAACACATAGCGATCCCAAGACACCCCATAGTGACCGGTTTAAAGTTGTAGGGTGAGTTCGCAACTTTAGGATGTCTCCTAAGTCTTTGCATTAGCTCCTAACAACTCCTACCCGAGGTCATTTTAATTTGACTCTCTATATTAATTGGGCTCATTAGTTATAGGTTCCAAAATCGTTGCTCTGATACCACTTTGTAACACCCCTATACACCAAGGTGCCTTGTCAAGACCACCTAATGCATGAAAGTGCTACCATTTCGGTTACCCGAGGAAATGTATATCAAATTGACCATAAAAGAACATACTTTAGATAATTAAGTTTAAAGATTACCAAATCGTACCCATAATAATCGATCACACGTGTTGCCCTACCGCGTTCACTATTTCTAAATACAAACACTCGATAAACATTCAATTTTGATTACACCTCTCTCATGATTCATGACGTTACCTCTTCTCATTAACTTATTCAACTCAAGACTTTTTAAGGCTAACCTTTCTCCCTAGTGCTCTCAAATTTTCAAACTTAACGATTATATACAATTCCACATCCTTAACTCTTAATTTAAGTCTTTTAAACGTACCAACATTTGTAGATCACAAAATAACATTTCCTCAAATACAAAACACTACTACTAGTTTAAAGGTCTATTCCTCAAAAGCACATTAGTCAACCATCTTACATGTCCAGATCTCTCGGTTCCTCCGCTCTAGTTGCCAACAATTATTCATACACAGCCCGTTTCCATGCAATATTCCTTTACTCACAATGATTACATCACTACTTAACCAAACCCAATTTAACCTTTAATAATTCATTCAAAGTTCAAACCAATATCATTCTCATTCCTCACATGACTTTTTCTCCCTCACGACATCATACACGTACCTACCTACACGGCTGAAATCTGCATCAATGGAACAACTTACCATAAACCCATGTTTTTCACTCATAACTCTCAAGATACCATATTCACTCATCACACATTATTAACACTTTCTCTTTATCCTCCTAAGCTCATCAACTCACTTTCGTTTTACATTTCCTTAACCGCAACCACGTGTGTCCACACGTCTTATCCACCAAAACCATACAACCTGACGTGAGTGTGTCGTTGTACACCCAATCAAAACACATTTATAATACTCAACAAACAACTAGTTAGCGGTAAGTCGAGGTCGATCCATGGGACGGTGTGCTTTGGTTTCTAAGTCTTTCTATCTCAATTTATGCTAGTTCACAATTTGTTGGGTTTGTAGTTGTGTTTTAAACTAATGAAAACGATAAAGTAAAACAAACAATAAATCAAATAAAGGTGTAAACAAGTATTAAAGGGGACTAGGATATCATGGGGTCATAGGGGATTCATGAGATTTGATCATGCAAACATGTTTACCAAGTTGCAAGCAATTAATGTTGTAAAGGAACCGAGTTAGTTTATATCTTACGGTTCTTAGGAAGAGTTGAGTCCCGGAGCCAAATCGATTAGATTGTACAACACCTACAAGTCGACTTACTTTCCTCCTAATCATTTCTATGCATGGTCTAACAAGACTCGAGTTGGTTTATGTCTTACAAGTCAAGTTGAATTGATAAGAGATGGGTAAAAATGCAAGGATTCATAGGCTTAGCATTTCATCAAACATAACATGTGCATAGGTTAACAATACAACAAACAAGCAATTTAATTATGTGAACATATTAGAATAAGCATGAATCATTCCTTATGTTTGTTTCCCCTAATTACCCACTAATCCTAGTTAAGTAACTACTCACTCATTATCATGTTCAACATGCTAATAAGGTTGTCAATCATATTAACAAAGCAAAACATGATGAATAAATGAAAGTGATTAACAATAATTAAACAAGGGTAAAGAGAATTATACCTATGAAGATGATTCCAAATAATAAAGCAAAGAATAAAAGAAGAGAACTTGATTGATTGATGAAGGATTGTCAATCCTCCAATAATAACCCAATAATCTTCAATTACCCAAAAGTAAAGAACTTGAACAATAATTAAAGAGAGATTAATGTGAAATTTGTGGAAAGATTAAAGAGTAATCTAATCTAATCTACTCCTAATCTATTCTAAGAGGATTTTCTAATGTGGAAGCCCCCCTTTGATTATCATCAAAATGGGGTGTTTATAGTAGTGCCTCGTTAGGTTAACTAAGGCTAAATTAGTAATTAACAATTCTAAGTCTAAGTAGGGAAATGCAAGTATTTTAGAGAGATGAGCATCCTTGCTGAAGACGCCGAGGAACGCTCGTACACAAGGGTAATCCGCTCGGATTCTGGGCAGGTAGGACGAGCGGCTGAAGGTCGGGACGCTCGGATTGTTGGGGCATAGAACGAGCGGCTTGAACCTTTGGACGCTTGGATTGCTGTTTAGAATGATTCCTCTCGCATACTTCTTATTCATGCAATATTGGTCTTTAGTTCTTGCCTCTTCTTCCACACTCGTTCATCCAAGATCGTCAATGTCTTTTCAATTAAGCTCAAGAGACGGGAATTTCCGCCTAATTGTCTTCTTTCCTATAAAACAACCACATGGCGATAGGAAAGCAAAATAGAAAGCATTTGACGTATAAAATGGCTATGGAATGTTATATTAATATGCAAAATAGGCTCAATTAGGAGACTAAATGTGCACAAATATGAGTCACATCAAATATCCCCAAACTGAACCTTTTCTCGTCCCGAGTAAAGAGGTGACAAAAACTAGGACCCTTATTCAAACTAACCTACTAATATAGCCGATGTGACACAATTAGCGGGTCTCACTCTACTCCTTCAACTCACAACAAGAAAACCATGAGGTAGGATGCCTTCTTGCAAGGCAAGGTGGGGCTTGCCAAAATGGCGACACATCCAAGCATTAAGCACACAAAACAAGTAATGGATGCATCTACAAAAGAATAGCCACTTTCCTCATCTATGTGGCGGAAATTATCTACAAGGGAAGCAATCTAATGGTACACATTCCATCATAGATACGGTTTCTTCAAACTACTAAGCCTAGAAGGATACCAATAAATCACCTCCAAGTTGTGTCAATTTAGGGTACCTTTGTCCTCAATCGCTAAATGCTTTTGTCAAGAATAGACTCTCTATGGTGTTAGAAACACTGGAGGATCGCGGAATTTCCATCCTTGCCTAGACAAGAAGAAGGGTCGTCCCCTCCCTACCATGCACAAAAGTGGATATGATGGAAAAAGGATCAATAGTATTTGAGTTTCATATGGGAGTTTGCTTTGTTGTTGTTTTTCCCCCCAATTTCTTGTGGCATTTTACATTTTGAGAACATTTTCTTTTTTTTGCCATTTCTTTTGATTTTTGGCATTTCAATACTTGACAACTTTCAACTTTTGCATTTTCTTTTGAACATTTTCCCAATTAGTAACGAGGGTGCCTTGTATTTGAAGCATTAGGAGACTATTTTTGCTCCTCTTTTCTTTTGATGCATTTGCAAACTTTTTGACTTTTCATTTCATTTCTTGAACTCAAATTTGAATAATTTTTGTGCCCATTCCCTTTGATGACGAAATGTGGTAGAACATGGATGATCGTTGCATGGTTTCAAGGGTCACCTTGGAATAAACGGTAGCCAAGGAGTTATCACACCACAAGGTACTCTTGACTAGGCCTTAATCCATGGGTCAAATGATACTACCATGACACATCCTAGGGCGTTTTACAAGTATTCTAACAAGAAAAGTTTTAAGAAGAAAAAGTATCTAGAAGGGCCTTATATACACTTGTCAAGTTTCCCAAATAGATGGTTTCCCAAAGTTGTTCTAACATGCAACTACATGCCATGATGCAACTAACATATATACATCCTAATGCATATGCTTCTACCAACTAGTATGCCAAATAAACTAAATGCGATCCTAATTTCACATTGTTTATACCGCATCAATCAAAATAAAGCCACATAGTCATTAACATAAAGAGGAAAAAGGAGATTGGAAAGATCATACCATGTGGTCTTCTATATCCTCATGTCTCGGATGTGGCGTAGTCGATCAATGTGAAAAAGGATGGACAAACACAATATATACAAACATAATATATACACAAGACTACACTACAAAGGAAATGAACATGTTTTTGGGTTTTTTCAATTTTTCAAATTTTTATGGTTTTTATGTTTATGAAACAAAAAGACATGTTTTTGTATTTTTCAAAATTTTTTAATTTTTATGTGTTTTTGGAATATAAATTCCCATCCCGCACTTTATTTTGGACGTTGTCCTCAATGTACACGTAGGAGTAGAATTGGAAAAGAAAGTGCATGTTTTTTTAAGTTTTTTGAATTTTTTTTTGAAATAAAGTACAAATGCAATGATATGATATGAATGAATGCATGCTCTAACTAAATGCAATTATATATGATATATATAACAAATGAATGCAATCTATACTTACTAGATGATGCATGCTAAATGCTTAAGTCACCTATGATCAAACCTCCCCAAACCGATTTAAACACTATTTCTAGTGCAGAAAAGAGTAGGATTGGTCATTAGTGGCAATGAATTCTAATGTATATGCAATTATTTTACATGAATCATGTGAGATATAATACAATACAAATTATACTATATGAACTAACTAATGTAAAAGCAATATGATATATAATACAAATGCAAGTGAAGACTAAACTAAATGCAATGCACTATACAAAAGAGAGAGGGAGAGCAGAGTATCATACAAATGGAGGTGGTGAGGTAGGCATGTCTCACTCGTCGTCATCATCTTGGTGGTAGCCATACCTACTAGAACTTCCTCCTTGGTCATATCCCCCTCCTTGACCAGAGTATCCCCCACCTTGACCATCAAAGTTCCCGGCTTGGTTCCCTTGGTTAGGAAACAGAAGGTGTGGTTGAGACCAAGATGGTCGAGGGCCATTAGGGTCGATATACCCTTGTTGTGCCATTTGGTAGTACTGAGGATAAAGGGCCATGTAGTTATCGATCCGCCCATCGTGTACTGCAAGATCAACCTTCTTCATAAGATTCATCAGGTCATTCATATCCGGAGCATTGGGGACTTGTGGTGCGAATGGCGTATGAGGAGTAGGGTATGGTAGTATAGGCACATAGGACGGCGGGGCAATGGGCCTTGCCGGTATCCTTCGAGGTTGTGGAGGTTGGCGGAGTACTTCTTCTCGTTGAGGGGGGTTGGGGTGGATTTGGATGTCGAGAAGGTAGCTCGGCCTAGGTGAATACGGGCTCAACCTTGGGTCGGTACCGGGTATATTTGATAGTAATGTTTTGTGTCGGTCTAAGAGGGTGATTTTATCACCCTTGTGTCCTTTAATATGGGTCGTTAAGTATACTTCTCCTAGTATTTGACATTCGGTTTTTATGTAGTAACTTGCACGTTCTACCTCGGTTTTACAATTTATGTTGAAGCATGGAACCCGAGAGTCAAAGAGGGCCTCTCAACGATCAAGAACAAGTCACAAGCGGCACATGTGACCTAAGTTTCAGCTGGGAGAAGTTAGAAGTGAAGATTAGAAGAAATGAGAACAAGTAAAGAGGTCAAAGCTTTTGAAATTAGAAGGCCAAAACTGCGAGCCTATGCGCAGGCTGTGCAAACAGGGTGCGCAGCTGCGCACGATTGCGCAGGCTAGGATATTCTATTTTACGGGGCCTTCTAATCTTCTTTTGGGCTTCTTAAGTGGAAATCATTTTAGGTTTTCGTGAAGCCCTATATATACCCAAGAGTTTGAAGACCTGAAGACATCATACACCATCATATCATCTCATCTAATCTCATATTTAGGGTTTTAATCTTGTAATAATTTAGAAGACAATTTTCATTCAAGTTGTAAGCTTTCCTTATTGTTTTGGGTTTTGAAGACTATGGAAGGCTAAATCCTTCTTTGCTTGGTGTAATTCATCCAAAGTTTCCAACTTTGGTATTGTAAGACTCTTTTAATCTCTTCTTATTTATCTATTTATCATTCCTTGTGCATAGTTCTTATGTTGAGTAGATGAATGTTAGAATTGATCACTCTTGCATCTTGTTTACCCAACCATTGCAAATTCTAGAGAAATGGTTTAGTCTATCTAGGATTATTTGGAGCAAGCTTGTTGTATGTTGATTTGGTTTAAAGGATTCATGAAATAGGTAGGAAATTTCATGTCTTTTCTCATTTGTATGGTTTAAGCTTGTGAGAATTGATCCTAGTTTCTTATCTTGGGACAACTCTTAATGCTCATGTTTGATTTGCACTCATGGTTTAATGAATTGTTGATTAAACTTGAAGGACATACATGGATGGTTTAATTTGTGTGTGTTAACATCTTGATTTGAAAGTATTGGGTAGATAATAAGAGAAGAGTTATCAAAGAATCAAACTTTACTATTGTTGGTTACTAAGGAAGGATTGCACCAAGTCCTCTTTAATATTGAATTCTCTTACTCACCAAGTGTTTGTTATATTGCTTATTAGACAAAGATTGCAATTCTACTTTGTTTCATGTTACCAATCAACTCAACCCCCCCCATTTTATCTATGTTTAACGATTGTTTGTCATTGTTGATAACCATTGTTTGTTTATAAACTTGTCATTAGTAGTCAATAGTTTACAATTCAAGTATTTAGCTTAAAAGTCCTTCTCTTGGGATCGATCCTTACTTGCAGTATATTGCTTTATCCATTAGAGTAATCTAGAGTATAGTTTGGCTTATAAATTGTTAATTTGGTAGTTTAATTCTAGCATTTAACGACCTAGTCTTTATACCCTACCAATATTCCACCCCAAAAGAATAATAGAGGAACACCCTTTTCTGAACCATTCTACACTCCCATTTTGAGTGTAGGCACACCACCGGTGGTGGTTGAAGACGGCGTCCTCATCAATCAAAGTACTACCCTCAAGAGGTGTATAAGTCCCATGGGTGTTGAACCCGGGACAAAGGTAGTTAGCCAAGATAGTAATTAGACCTCCCATCACGAAGGTCTTAAATTGGGAGTTCCCTTGAGAGAAATCATAGAATCTCGTAAGCATCTCAAGGGGGGTATTGAAGTTGTACCTCCTTGTCCCCCGAACATTTAGATATGACGCAAGGAATGTCAAGTCAAGGAGAGTGCATCTATCTTGCTCATATCTCCCATTAATGGTGTCGGCTACGAAACGTTCGGTGATCCGAATCACCGGGTGTTGAATAGCAAAGGTGTAGCATTATTTTTGGTGAATGAAATCCTCCCGGAAATAGCCTTCCAAAATAGGTCCACATCAAAGTCGGAGGGTTTGTTGATGTTGCTTGTTGGTACAATAAGACCAAAAATTTGAGCAAATTGGTCAAGTGATAGGCTATGGTCAAGGTTGCACAACCGCAACTCCATAACAACATTGTTTCATGTGTTCGAAACAATGCGAGGCTACTCAAAAATTCCAAGGTAAGGCTAAGGTACGTCTCTTCATGGGCATGGAATAATTTCCCAATCCCCAAACCATCAAAGAACATTTCGGTTTGGTACCTTATACCTAGGATTTCTAACACCCTAGTGTCAATAAATTGAGTCGGTTCGTAATGCTTACCTAGCAACTTGACGAACTTAGCGCGGTGGTCATCGGATGTGAAGAGTACCTCCGAAAAGTACTCAAGTTTCTCCACCTCTCCTCTTATCACGGGATAGAAGTTTCTTGGTACCATCATTTCTTGAGGGGATGAAGAAGATGAGCCCTTGCGTTTCTTGGTAGCGGCTTCAACGAGCTTCTTGGCTTTTCCCTCGAGATTCATCACTTTTGATTTGGGAAAGTTAGGGTTTGGTTGGTTTTTGTTGTGAAGGGAGTGTTTGGAGATGAAGATGAGTGGATTAGGTTTAGATAAGATGAGGAAAAGAGGGATGGTGGGGGAGTTTTTATAGAAAAGTGGGGTGGGACGAGCGGCTGAGGGTCGGGCTCGGGCGGATTAGTCGAGGTAAGTGCAGGAATCCGAGCGTCTTTATGGTCGGGACGAGCGTCTTGCTGCATTTGGTCCGAGCATCTTAGCAAAAATCCGCTCGGATTTCATTCTAGGGATCCTGCTTCAGCTGGGATGGACAAAAGACGAGCGTACCGAGCTTGGAACGAGCGGCTGAACTGAGATGAGCGTCTTCCTCAGAATCCGCTCGGATTCTAGCCAAGTGCAAAATTTTTCTTCAGGTGTCCTACAGGACGAGCTACCAACTGATAATACGGGCGTCTTTTTCGGGACGATCGTCTTGCTCTATAATGCGCTCGGATTTCTTGTCAGCACCAAATAGTACCCTGAGGACGGCTGAGGATGAGCGTCCTGCCTTCGGGACGAGCGTCCCTCGCTGCTTTTCAAACTTTTCTTTCTTTTCTTTGCAAGATCGTACCCTTGCACCCTTTTGTTATTCCTCCTTATCTTTTCCTGAAATTTTGCTCAATAAAAATGTAAGAAAACTCTCTCACTACTCTCATGCAAGAAATTATAAATAAAAGTGCTAAAATGTTCAATATTATACAAGGCAAAGGTTCAAGAAATATCTTACAAATGGTGGTTTGAGATAGGACTCCACCAAACTAGTTCTCATTGTAAAAATTTTTATCCATAGAGCTCAAGGCTCTTAGAAGGAGATCGAAAGCTTGTGAACAAGCTCCAAATAAGCATGAGTATGGTTTGCTTAACTTCATGACGAAGCTTGGCCAAGGGAGTTTGTTATTCATTCTTGTCTTCTCCCTTTTCTTGGCACTTGAATATTTGCGATGCTTCAAACCGATTAGCCCATGATTCTTGTTAGCGTAAGGTATGAAGTATGGTTCATGGTTGTCCGGAGACTTTCACTCACTACCTTTTTCTTCAACTTTGGTGATGATGATAGCATTTGAATTTATAAATCCTTCAAGAGTAGTGATACCGTCGTTTCAGTACCAAAAATAAATACCTAAGTACTACTAACAGAAGCTAGCGGTAAGTAGGGTCGATCTCCACAGGGAGGCAAAATTGAGATTTATCTGTCTAATTTTAGTCTATGAGTAACGGGTCACAATGTGGGGGTTTGAAATGATTTACTAAAACTATTAAGAGACTAAGGAAGAGAGATAAAAATAGAAGAAATTAACAGAAAGAGAAGGGAAACTAGGATTTCGGGTCATCAATAAACGTCAGTTAATTGCAGGTAAGGTCACAGATCAGTCGATGTGTCGGTCTAAGGGGCAATGAATATCTCCTTTCGGTCTCAATTCTCCCTAAAATGCTATTAGCTTAACTTTCGCCCTCACTAAAGCATCCTATTGTTCACTGCAGGTCTCACCTATTCCAACCTTTCAGTCCAGGTCAAGGTTTACCAATATTAAAAGGCTAATTGTGTCGACTCAACTAGCAGGATACAGTTAAAGCAGCGATTAACAACATAGACTACAACTACAACGACAGATCTATAAACCTAATTAGCAATTAACATTAGTCTAATGAACCACCTAATCCTAGCAAGAGTATTAGCTACGCATATTGATGAAACAAATAACAAGAATAAACAAGCAACTAATAAAAAACGGCATAATAGAGAAGGAATAACAAGAATTGAATTGCATAAATTAAATACGAGAGTAAGAGAGATTAAGAACAAACTAATTATGAATAAGAATAAGGGAAGAGAAATTACAATTGATCCGAAAAATAGAGAATTGAAGAAACAGGCAGTCGTTCCTTCCTTCTACTGACTTCAGGGAATGAATTGATAGCTTATTAGGTTTAAACTACTCTTATTTATACTAAGTAGTATTATTATTAAATAAAAATAAGATAAGCATAAGATAAAACCTAATTATACTCGACACTATCCTCTCTCGCTGTAGCTAGTACTCGATCGAGCATAAATCTACTCGATCGAGTAGATTCCAGCGCACATTTCCTGCTTTGCGCACTGAACTTCAAACGGCTGCCATTTCTTCGTTACTTGGGCAAACAGGGCGATTCCGGTGGCGTTGGAAACCTAAGAGGACAAGCTTTCATCCCCAATTGGAATCACCTGAATATCTGTTGTATAACTCGAGATATAGTTCTTCAAAGCAGGCACTAGCAATTTGAAGTTCTTCCTTTGCTCGCCTAGCTATCTTTCTTCTTTGCGCATCTCAAAATAGCTACATTCCCGCTCCAAATTCACTCTTTCTCCAAATTCATGCTAAACGGACGGTAAAAGGCTCGATTTCACTATTTTCTGGTTCATTCCTGCAAATAAGACAAAACAAACCAAAGTAGCATATTCGGGGCATTTCGTAGCATAAACTACGATAATAACATAGAAATACGTGCATAAAAAGACCTAAAAGGACTATATAAAATGAACGTATCAAATCTCCCCAAACCAAACCTTTACTCGTCCTCGAGTAAACTAAAATGCAACTAATGGAACGGAAATGATAACTCAGAGCTAGCTTAACTTGTCTACTTGAACAAGTTTAATGCAACAAAAACTAACAGTTATAGCTAAGCAGTCAATACGCAAACAAGTTATAAGCTGTTCAGAAATATAGCCAACCTATCGACCTTGCAAGACCAACAAAATTGGACTCTCTCTTGGTCACTCTTCTCTCATGAAGCAAAGGGTGAATGTTATATGTAAAAGAGAGAAGAAAAGACAGTCACTCACCTAACTGCGACCTACATAGCATGCATGCAACAAAAATGAAAGACAATTCAAGTACTAATGCACACACTCCAACCAATAATGTTCGTCACAGCCGAGGGCTTACAAATAAAATGGGAATAGTGAGGTTCAGGTGAGAAAAGGCAAAACAAGTTATGGTAATGTTGAGGTAAAAGCGTCAAGCTAGTTCCTAAACAGAACCATATAAGACCATCCGAATCTCAACTGACTGAAAAATAAACACAAGTGCCATTCATTTGGCACAAAGCTCACTAAACTCAAACACAATCTCCTCAAAAATATAGAATAAGAGTGGAGGAGTCAGACGGTCACAAACTTTCCTTTTTTAATACCGTCTAAATGAATCACAACAACCAAATCAAACTTTTTCCAACCTTTTCTTTCTTTTTCTTTTGTTCACTGTACACGTGAATTCCTCATTTTTTTCATTTTTTTTTCATTTTTTTTCTTTTCTTTCACGTTTTTCTTCCTTTTTTTTTTCTTTTTTCAATTCTCTTTTTTTTTTTTTTTTTTTTTTTTTTTTTTTTTTTTTTTTTTTTCTTTTCCTCCTTCCTCTATTTACACCAACTCCATACAATGAGATATGAGCCAAACTGCAGACGAAAAATCATACCACAAAAGAACATACTAAACTAGCTTGACTAGGCAGGCTTAATTTGGAATGTAGCTAATGGGTCAAAAAGGCAAGTTTTGGCTAATGTGGAGTTAAATGGGTGAAAAATATAAGGAAAGGGAAATTTGCAAACACCTCCCTGCATGTGACACCAACCACAAACCCGAATATGTGCATTTGACAAGAAATTGAATGTCATAAAAGTACAAAAAAAAAAAATGAACATGCTATGCAAGGAGTACTACTCTTAATTCCTAATGAACTGGTCATGAATGTCACCAGTTATGGGCTCTAAAGCTCAGAATTTATCAAGTAGTTTACCAATTTATCAGGTCAAGTCTAAACAGACAGCTATATTTGAACAGAAACTCGTAGACTATGCGTATGACAAAGCTAATAACTATCAATAAAAGTGCAAGGCTCAAGTAAAATGACAAGTTATAGTGCAATTTCATCACGGAAATCTACCATTCCGACTCAACCTATATGCAAAAATAAACGTGAATATTTTTTTTGAATTTTTTGAATTTTTTAATTTTTAGGGAATTTTTGAATTTTTATGGAAATAAACAATAATGCAGACATAAATTAAATGTGATAACAGAAATGCAATAAAAACAAGATGCAGACACAGATATGGATGCATAACCTCCCCAAACCAAACCGTACAATGCCCTCATTGTACCAAAACATGGAAAGGAAATGCAAACTAAAAGAGAAAGAGAGTAAATACGGAAAGCTCACAAGATTGCGCGAATAAGGGACCTCCCCAAACCAGCCAGCAACGTGGGAGGTCACTAATAGCTCCGAAACATCGTCACAAGAAACTAATCCAAGCAATGGGCGTCCAAAACAGCTCGATCGAGAGGAATAGTGGTCGATCGAGTAGAATAGGGGTCGATCGAGTAATTTTTTTTTTTTTTTTTTTTTTTGCAGGTACTCGATCGAGTAGAAATTTCACTCGATCGAGTAAAATCAGCAGAAAAAGCTCTCGATCGAGTACAAAAAGTACTCGATCGAGTAATCTCCAGTGTATTCCTGCAAAACGCAATAGAAATAGCCCGCAACTAACAAAACAAGCATTACTGATAAAGTTTATGGTATGAAAACCATTCATTACAACTGAAAAGAAATAACAAATTAAAAATAAAGTCTCCGGGTTGCCTCCCGGGTAGCGCTAGCTTCAGTCAGGTCCCAGCTCGACCTTCTTTTTCAGCCAACTACTCTAATTGAACCCAATCAAAGCAGCTCAAGGCTCGCAGCAACCTGTCAAATAGCTGCGCATGTGCTACACAAAACTGTAAGTAGCACCATAAAACAATCATAGTATAGGAAATTAAAATATAATAACATTTAAGCTTAACAAATTCCCTATGACAGCTCCTAAAATCATTCACAAAATAATTCTGCCCTCTAGCTAAGGGCGGAATATAAAAGCTCAAATTAGCCGCAGGTGGTAAATGAAGGAGCTCAACAGCATTCAACTTAAAAATAACGCGAGTAGAATTTAAATGCTCAGACGGGTAAGAACTGTGAGGTGAAGGAGTCTGGTCATCTAAAGGTGAAGGTGGATAATCATCCCAGATGCAAGGGGTTGTAAAGTCAATTGGGTCAATCGGGTCCTCTATAATAGGCTCATCTACATTGTCATAATTATCCCATATGACCTCAAGACTATCAAAATTTTTCTCCTCACTCTCCTTATCGCTAGACTTCTCAATTTGGAGGTTCTGAAAGAGGTCCTCCCAATCGTACTCACTATCAATGCAAGAATCATAAAGGGGTTCTAAACTATCCTCATAAAAAGGATTATCAACCACGCTAATGGTCTCCTCTATGTCTCCGTCAGCATTTCCTAGATTGGTTTCTAAGGTCTCACCCACCTCCTCATTTGAGTCAACTTGAAGAGAAAAGTTGGGTTTAAGAGATTCAGCAGCAAACTAATCAAAGAATTCTAATACCTCATTTACGGGGATTCCTTCGAAATCCCACTTACCAATAGATTCTAGGTATGCTCGCGTAGGGTCATTCATACCCAGGAAGATAGTCCAAAGACAATTGGAGTTGAGAAAATGCATCTCGTCTGGGCTCGAGCCACTCCAAAAACCTGGCTAAATAAGTACCAAAAATTTCGTTCCCTTCCTGCGGAAAGAGAAGAACGAAAGACATAATAACGGTCTCAAGGAACCGAAGCTCCTTGAGGCAAGAAATAAACTAAATAAAAACAAATAAAACTACGTTGCCTCCCCGGCAACGGCGCCAAAATTTGATACTGTCGTTTCAGTACCAAAAATAAATACCTAAGTACTACTAACAGAAGCTAGCGGTAAGTAGGGTCGATCTCCACAGGGAGGCAAAATTGAGATTTATCTGTCTAATTTTAGTCTATGAGTAACGGGTCACAATGTGGGGGTTTGAAATGATTTACTAAAACTATTAAGAGACTAAGGAAGAGAGATAAAAATAGAAGAAATTAACAGAAAGAGAAGGGAAACTAGGATTTTGGGTCATCAATAAACGTCGATTAATTGCGGTAAGGTTCTGGATCGATCGATGTGTCGGTCTAAGGGGCAATGAATATCTCCTTTCGGTCTCAATTCGCCCTAAAATGCTATTAGCTTAACTTTCGCCCTCACTAAAGCATCCTATTGTTCCTGCAGTCTCTCACCTATTCCAACCTTTCGGTCCAGGTCAAGGTTTACCAATATTAAAAGGCTAATTGTGTCGACTCAACTAGCAGGATACAGTTAAAGCAGCGATTAACAACATAGACTACAACTACAACGACAGATCTATAAACCTAATTAGCAATTAACATTAGTCTAATGAATCACCTAATCCTAGCAAGAGTATTTGCTACGCATATTGATGAAACAAATAACAAGAATAAACAAGCAATTAATAAAAAACAGCATAATAGAGAAGGAATAACAAGAATT
This sequence comes from Silene latifolia, assembly GCF_048544455.1. NCBI lineage: Eukaryota > Viridiplantae > Streptophyta > Magnoliopsida > Caryophyllales > Caryophyllaceae > Silene > Silene latifolia. Next base: position 80,334,633 of record NC_133538.1, on the reverse strand, counting down.
GAATTGCATAAATTAAATACGAGAGTAAGAGAGATTAAGAACAAACTAATTATGAATAAGAATAAGGGAAGAGAAATTACAATTGATCCGAAAAATAGAGAATTGAAGAAACAAGCAGTCGTTCCTTCCTTCTACTGACTTCAGGGAATGAATTGATAGCTTATTAGGTTTAAACTACTCTTATTTATACTAAGTAGTATTATTATTAACTAAAAATAAGATAAGCATAAGATAAAACCTAATTATACTCGACACTATCCTCTCTCGCTGTAGCTAGTACTCGATCGAGCATAAATCTACTCGATCGAGTAGATTCCAGCGCACATTTCCTGCTTTGCGCACTGAACTTCAAACGGCCGCCATTTCTTCGTTACTTGGGCAAACAGGGCGATTCCGGTGGAGTTGGAAATCTAAGAGGACAAGATTTCATCTCCAATTGGAATCACCTGAATATCTGTTGTATAACTTGAGATATAGCTCTTCAAAGTAGGCACTAGCAATTTGAAGTTCTTCCTTTGCTCGCCTAGCCATCTTTCTTCTTTGCGCATCTCAAAATAGCTACATTCCCGCTCCAAATTCACTCTTCCTCCAAATTCATGCTAAATGGACGGTAAAAGGCTCGATTTCACTATATTCTGGTTCATTCCTGCAAATAAGACAAAACAAACCAAAGTAGCATATTCGGGGCATTTCGTAGCATAAACTACGATAATAACATAGAAATACGTGCATAAAAAGACCTAAAAGGACTATATAAAATGCACGTATCAAGCAGAAGGAGAATTATCATAACATTGATGACCGGATACCTTAGGAATTGATGTTGTGGGTGCCAAATTTCCACAAGTAAGTTCATGTGCAAGTTTCTTTTTGAGCTTTTCCACCAAGTATCCTTTGTATGATGTCTTGACCTTTCGGAGGATATCCACCATATCGTCGTCAACAATCATAGGTTCTATAGTGGGTTTAAATTAGTCATTATGGGCGATAAGGAAGGAACATTCTTCTTCATGATAAGATATCTCAAATTTCTCAAGGATAGGCTCCTCAAGGAGAGCAACCTCATACACTTCCGTTTCCTTACCCCATGAGTTCTTGCAAAGCACGATTTTATCATCATAGCTATCTTCATAAGAATCATAGATGGGCGCTTCATTTAACGCTTTCTCCAAAATCTCAAAGTTCACATCAAAAGACACACCCTCATACTCACAAAGGCTAAGAGTACTTGGCTTACTCAACCCCATATCTTCCTCATCAAATACCACACTTTCATACTCACAAGAGCTCAAGGAGATTGGCTATTCCCACTTGTCATCTTCCATTTCAAAGGTTACTACTTCAAATTCACATTCATGATCAATGTTTAAGGATTGGTGGGGAGTGGTTTCTTGGGTGGTCTTTAATTTGGCAATTTGAATCTCCAACTCCTCACTTTGGGTAACAATGCCTTGAAGAACATTGTCCCTCTTTTGGCTCTCCTCTAGCATTTGTTTGAAGAAGTTTTGTTGATCTCCCATTATTTGGAGAATCACATTTCGAATGGGTTCATCTTCTTGTTGTGGGTAGGTGTGAAAGTGGTTGTATTGTGGCAATTGGAATTCATTATGAAGTGGGTATTGGGTGGGTGGTTGTTGTGGATATTGGATGTGGTGATTTTGGTGGGAAAATTTGGGGTAGTAGTTAGGATTTCCATTGTATGAATAATAAGGTAGGTTTGTGTTGACTTGCTTCTCAAACTCCCCATACCCATAGTCATACTCGAAAGATCCACCACATACTCCATATGTCAAGTATTGAGCCATCATAGCTAAGACAAGGAAACAACTACAAGCATGGAAACTACACAAAAACGGTAAGAATAATCCTTGAGGAATAAGTTCCCCAAGGTGAAAGCACAGTTAAAATAGACAAATAAGTAAGAACTTAATCACATAGCACCATCCCCGGCAACGACGCCATTTTTGACGTGAGCGTGTCGTTGTACACCCAATCAAAACACATTTATAATACTAAAAAACAACTAGTTAGTGGTAAGTCGAGGTCGATCCATGGGATGGTGTGCTTTGGGTTCTAAGTCTTTCTATCTCAATTTATGCTAGTGTCACAATTTGTTGGGTTTGTAGTTGTGTTTTAAACTAATGAAAACAATAAAATAAAACAAACAATAAAGCAAATAAAGGTGTAAACAAGTATTAAAGGGGATTAGGATATCATGGGGTCATAGGGGATTCATGGGATTTGATCATGGAAACATGTTTACCAAGTTGCAAGCAATTAATGTTGTAAAGGAACCGAGTTGGTTTATATCTTACGGTTCTTAGGAAGAGTTGGGTCCCAGAGCCGAATTGATTAGATTGTAAAACACCTACAAGTCGACTTACTTTCCTCCTAATCACTTCTATGCATGGTCTAACAAGACTCGAGTTGGCTTATGTCTTACAAGTCAAGTTGAATAGATAAGAGATGGGTAAAAATGCAAGGATTCATAGGCTTAGCATTTCATCAAACATAACATGTACATAGGTTAACAATACAACAAACAAGCAATTTAATTATGTGAACATATTAGATTAAGCATGAATCATTCCCCATGTTTGTTTCCCCTAATTACCCACTAATCCTAGTTAAGTAACTACTCACTCAGTATCATGTTCAACATGCTAATAAGGTTGTCAATCATATTAACAAAGCAAAACATGAGGAATAAATGAAAGTGATTAACAATAATTAAACAAGGGTAAAGAGAATTATACCTATGAAAATGATTCCAAATAATAAAGCAAAGAATAAAAGAAGAGAACTTGATTGATTGATAAACGGTTATCAATCCTCTAATAATAACCCAATAATCTTCAATTACCCAAAAGTAAAGAACATGAACAATAATTAAGGAGAGATTAATGTGAAATTTGTGGAAAGAATAAAGAGTAATCTAATCTAATCTACTCCTAATCTATTCTAAGAGGATTTTCTAATGTGGAAGCCCCCCCTTTGATTATCATCAAAATGGGGTATTTATAGTAGTGCCTCATTAGGTTAACTAAGGCTAAACTAGTAATTAACAATTCTAAGTCTAAGTAGGGAAATGTAAGTATTTTGGAGAGATGAGCATCCTTGCTGAAGACACCGAGGGACGCTCGTACACAAGGGTAATCCGCTCGGATTCTGGGCAGGTAGGACGAGCGGCTGAAGGTCGGGACGCTCGGATTGTTGGGGCATAGGACGAGCAGCTTGAACCTTTGGACGCTCGGATTGCTTTTCAGAATGATTCCTCTCGCATACTTCTTATTCATGCAATATTGGTCTTTAGTTCTTGCCTATTCTTCCACACTCGTTCATCCAAGATCGTCAATGTCCTTCCAAATAAGCTCAAGAGACGGGAATTTCCGCCTAATTGTCTCCTTTCCTACAAAACAAGCACAGGGCGATAGGAAAGTAAAATAGAAAGCATTTGACGGATAAAATGGCAATGGAATGTTATATTAGTATGCAAAATAGGCTCAATTAGGGGACTAAATCTGCGCAAATATGAGTCACATCACAACCCGCGACGTAAACAATGTATTAAGACCCATATATAAGCAAAACCAAAAATTGTTAACAATTATTATAGCACATGGAACAACGAAATCATGTTTTAAGTACAAAACCAAAATTAGGTCATATATGCTATAGATTTCGAAAAATCGGGGTCACATTTTCAGACGAAATTTTTCAATTAAGAAAATACAATGCGTCACTAACAGAATCGAAGTCTTAGTACTCAATTAAATCAAGAAATAAACAAAAGAATTAAATTTAGCATGAACTCTACACTATTTCAAAAATTTGGGAAAGCTTTAAGACAATATTTTCAAGTTTCAAGACTATGCCTAACATTATTAAACAACATTTGAATCTTTATGACATAACTAAATAAAGAATGGAGTATGATGGTCAAACTTTTCGGCATAACTAACATACACGTCGAAATTTGAGGCGATTTGTAAGGCAAGACTCCTAGTTTAATACAACACTATGTAATATCGACAAGGATCAAGTACCAAGAGACAATTAGATCGGGTTTTTAGGGCAAAAATCAAAATTGGTCATTTATACAATGGGATTCCAAAAATTTGGGCAACATTTAGAGACGGATTTTTTGATTCAAAATGGTGCATGTCATTACTAACAAAGATAGTAGCCTTATTAGTCAATTAAACCACGTTTTAAACACAAAAAATTGAAATTTATGCATGAACATCAAAAATTTGAAAATTTTGGAGCAAATAAAAATTTCAAATGTAAGGCAATATTCAACGTTACTAGCAAAGATTAGACTTCCTTAGAAAAATTAAGCTAATTATTAAACACAAAGTAATAAAATTTCAGCTCAAGAACCCCAAGTTTTAACAAGTGCCAATTTGAACAAAATTTAACATGAAGTTTTTCATATTTATCATAAGTAGTGTTATACAAAGTCAATTGGTACCATAAATTAAACAAAAACAAGCTATTAAGTGGTAAGAATTGGAGCAATTAGTGTAGATCTAAGAAAATCAAATTGGGGAACAACAAGAGAAAAGAGGAACTAATTACATCATGAAATTAGTACAGATAAATGGAGTAGAGTGGAGTAAGAGTCTTGAATCTAAGCAACAAACAATGGGAATGGAGTTTTTGAGATCCTTTTAGAAGAATTTTGGAGTTGAAGATATGAGAAAAGATGAAGAAATTAAAATGATAAAATTTAGTAAAAGTAGATTTCTACTCAATATGCAGCCAGAGTAAGGCACTCGGTGGAGTGCTGAGTCCACTCGGTCAAGTGAACTTTAACTCGCTCGAGTGGCCTAGTTACTCGGTCGAGTACCCAACTCCATAAATGCTCCAGACACTGAATTGGTCGACTAGGTCGAGTGCTCTGTCATTCGGCCTAGTACTAACTCGCACTCGTCCAAATGGCTATTTTCGGCTTGGAATTTCCGACTAAGAAATACAATTTCTACACTAGCAACTACTCTACTAACACCCATTATCAATCACACTCTAACTGTAGCACTAGTATGTCTGAAGCACGCATATGATATAAAAGGTCAAGGAACAAGATTATCTTCCCTCACACCAACACGTATTAACCACTTCCAAAAGATGCTACAAACGTTAATCCACTTGTCCAAATTCAACATATTATCACACACCACATGAACAACTATATCATGCAAGAAATATGATAACAGCCACAACACACATGTAATCACACAACACTTCACATATCTTTCACCCATACTTATAACCACCCACGTAGTGACCAACCAAGACAATTGGATCTAGTTTTGAGATGAGGGCGCCTACCCATCCAAAATCGACCTCCTATTGTATTCATTTTGGGATTATTTTATTTGACACTCCTATATTCATTTTGGTTTATTGGTCCAGGTTCCAAATCGTCACTCTGATACCACTTTGTAGCACCCTCTTCTTACCCGTCCGAGGTAATGGGAGGATGTTACCATCTTGGTTTCCCGAGGCAGTGTTTCAAAACTCCAATTAAAGAACAACTTAAATAAATAACAAATTTAGTGATTTAGAAATGAATGAATAATAATTGTGAACTATGCATTATATAACTTGTCTAGCATCTAAGTTATCTATCTATGTTACTCGACTCCAAGTCTGATGCTCGTCTCGTCTCCCACATGACTCCAAAACAACCTGTGCTCAACCTGCTCCCATTATGATCGGAAATATCATATGGATCGACACAAGCCACCCTGAAAATAGGTGACAATTTACACAGACACACAACACGTCAGTTTCAATAATTAAACATAGAACACGATGCAATATGTAAGTATGCAATATGCTAATGAAATGCATAACCCATGATTATACGACACCACACCAGTACCGAGACACGCCCAGCCGTACCCACAACCACGCCGGTGCCAGGGACATGGCCACGACACCATATCACCCAAATAGGTACTCGAAACACGTCTGTGGTACCGGCCCCGAGAGCAACTCGGATCCCCTGCCAGACGTCGTGCCTCAACCACACGAGTCCCTCCATACTAAAGTCATTAATGTGTACATCCCTTTTGGAGTGGGAAGCTCTAAGAGACGACTCAAGCGTAAGAAGGTCTTCCAATCATCTTACATCTCCTACAACAATTATCACAACCAACAATTTCCAACCACCACATATATCATTAAATGCATCACATTATGGCAATATGCCCATTTTACAATGAATATGTATAACTCTTACCAATTGTACCTCTTTCTTATATATCATGAATTCCAATCATACCACATACCCATGTACACCAACAATCACATGTTATAACACAAATCCAATGACATTATGATACCAACACTAATGACTTATCATCATGTTATGAATAAATCACAACAATACCATGAGACTAACAACAATTATCCACAACAATCATGTCCTAATGCAATAACAACAGAATAATGACACATTCAACCATTTACACTTATTGAAACTGAATGGGATTAATCTACCATTTAGCAAACTCCAAAAGATACTTGAAACCAACAAGGATCCATCTCATAAAACCGTCTCATCCTACATAATTACATAATAACTATCACAAAATATTCTACAACAACTAATACTACTAATTAACCCTCAATTACCCCACTTAATTAGTCAAGCCCTAATTAAAATCCCATAGTATAAATACTAGAAAATTAGGGTTTACTTACAACCAACAAAATGTAGAGTTGATAATGAAAAGATTACTTACAAGGTATGATCAATGAAGAGGAATGAAGATTTGATGGTGAATCTTCAAGATATGCACAGGATTTTTAGAATAATGCTTGAGGGGATTATTTGTGGATCTTAGAGTGATAAGAGGACAAGATTTTTGAGAGAATATGAGAGGAAATCTGAAAAACAGGGATTAGAAAGTGATAGGCAACTTACCACAATCCTGTGCAAAAGCTAGAGAGCGAATGGGCGCTCGATCGAGTGCCCGGTTCACTCGGTCGAGTGACTCCACATCAGAATGTTTCCCAAGGTTACAGGTCTCACTCGGTCCCTCACTCGGCTGAGTGGGCTCTAGTCGGTCGAGTACTCGATTTACTGGACCGAGTATAGGTCTTACAAACTATGGGGTATTATAATCCCTCCCCCTTAAAAAGAACTTCGTCCCCGAAATTCACCTCACTCTCTCTCATTTTAGATTACTCCATGAAGCCTCATCACTTATTCCTATGCGCTCTCTAGAGGTCTTCAACGTCATCGTTGCTCCCATTATGCCAATATGATTCTCATGTCTCTCACAAAGATAACACAAGCTCACACGTTCCTTTATCGTATACCCTCTCTTATACTTATATGTTTACTCATATGCCACTCATAGACATACTACGCTCATTTTCCTTCTCTAGATTCCTAATTGTTACATTCACTCCACCTAAAAGAGAACTTCGTCCCGAAGTTCAATGCTCACTACTCATAAAGTACTCTCAAAGGACTCATTATCTAATGCCGCAAACCACCACTTCTCGGGTTTACCAACCGCTTCTCTACTACACAAGTCTAAGGTCAAATCTCGTATGTTGATAATGCCATTAATATAAGTCTTAGTCAATGGGTCTCCCGAAGGTCAAGGCACGAAGTCAAACCCAATGTTTAACGTTGCACATTCATTCATTTAAATTATCAACATGCTGAGGTTAAGAGACACGACATTTGAATACAACTATTAACATGATCCTCAACTTGCTCATTGCACAGTTATCACTTAACACCCCATATATCATCTAGTTAAAACCGACAACAGACAAAATTGGCTCAGCTTGCTCATTGCACAGTTATCACTTAACACCCCATAATAATAATAATAAGTAACAAGTGCAATAAGTACAACACAATGCATTATAAATTGGATTCACTCCAATAACCATGATAATATAGTACACATCGTAACATAATAACTCAGGCTCACAGCCTCTAAGATCGTGTAGCCCACGGCCACACTTCACACCCTACACCGCAGTGTCATACCCAACACTGCTTCGGGCACGTCACACAAACATCACACGATCACCATATGGTCGAGTCTGCTTTGAGCTTAGATTTCGGTTACTTGTCGTTAGGAGAACCTAGACCAAATCAATATTTATAACTTCACAAACAACTCTACTACTAGTAAAGAGGCAAGTAAAGGTCGGATCCCAAGGGACGGGTATTGATGTAGGATTTTCGATTGCAAGTAGTGGTGTCTAGGGGTGTCACAATTTGGGTTGAGATATGAAGATCACTAAACTAAATAACAATAAAAGTAAACAAGCAAGATGACTAAAATGAGATGTAAACAATTGATTAAAATCACTAGGGTGTCCTGGGTTCATAGGAGATTCATGGGAATTGATCATAAAAACATAGTCTCAAATTATAAGCAAGCAATTATTATTGTGATAGGATCGAGTTGGTTTATATCTTACAATCCTAGGAAGGTTTGGGTCCCGGAGCCGAATCAATTAGATTGTACAACACCTACAAGTCGACTTAATCCTCCCTACTCAACTATATGCATGGTCTAATGAGACTCGAGTTGGTTTAAGTCTTACAAGTCTCATTGAAAAGGTAAGTGATGGGTAAAAAATGCAAGGATTCATAGGCTCGCATTTCATCAAACATAACATGTGCATAAGTTGAGATCACAACAAGCAAGCAAATAAATTATGTGAACATATTAAATTAAGCATGAATCATCCCCCATGTAAAAGATGAACAATAGAGAAATTAAGGAAATGAGATTTGTATTAATACTTGATTAGAAGTTGATTACAAGACTAAAGAGACATTAGATTAATATAAACTACACTAAAGATTGATAAGAAGAACATGATAATCTAATTAGACTAATGGGGTATTTATAGTGGGTATTAGGTGCACAAATTAGGGTTACTAAGGGCTTAAATGACGATTAAGTTCTTGAGGAATCGCTCCTCTCAAGAAAAGATGCGGGTCTCCTTTTAGCTAGTCTTCCAAAAATATGCGCATCTCAAGTGAAGAAAGAAGAGGACGTGTCCCTCTGGAGTACAATCCGAGCGTCCAAGGGTCGGGACGGGCGGATTAAGGAGCTTTTCGACAGGCAGCCTGGTGGCAGGGACGAGCGTCCTGGGGAGCTGCTGGACGGGCGTCCCGAGTGGTGGGACGAGCGAATTCTAGCTCAGCTTCCTTTTCTTCTTCTCTTCTTCCAACAATCCTCCGGGATTTTGTCCGGGCTGCAAGGATCTTCTTCATCATTGCCCACCTACTTCATTATGTACAAAGGCCTTCTAGTCTTGTCTTCTCTTTGATGCTTGGTCATTAGATTCGATCAATTTAGCTCAATGTGCCATGAAAATGCAAGGTTTTCACTCCTCTCCTACCAAGGAAACAAAACCTCAAAGAATATGCAAAACAAAGGACTAAAGATAGTAAATGACCCAAATATGCACTGAAAAGCATAGGAACGAGGCTAATTCAGGGACTAAATATGCTCAAATATTGATCACATCAAATATCCCCAAACCGAACCTTTTCTCGTCCCGAGTAAAGAGGTGACAAAACTAGGACCCTTACTTAAACTATCCTACTAATATAGCCGATATGAGACAATTAGCGGGTCTCACTCCGCCCCTTCAACTCACAACAAGACAACCATGAGGTAGGATGCCTTTTTGAAAGGCAAGGTGGGTCTTGCCAAAATGGCGACACATCCAATCATTAAAGCACACAAAATCAAGTAATGGATGCATCTACAAAAGAATAGCCACTTTCCTCATCTAAGTGGCGGAAATTATCTAAAGGGGAAGCAATTCAAGGGTACACACTCCTTCATAGATATGGTTTCTTCAAACTACTAAGCCTAGAAGGATACCAATAAATCACCTCCAAGTTGTGTCAAGCTAGGGTACCTTTTTCCTCAATCGTTAAATGCTTTTGTCAAGAATAGACTCCCTATGGTGTTAGAAACAATGGAGGATCGCGGAATTCCCCTTCTTGCCTAGACAAGAAGAAGGGTCGTCCCCTCTCTACCATGCACAAAAAAAATGGGTACGATGGATAAAGGGATCAATAGTAATTGAGTTTCATGTGGGAGTTTGCTTTTGTTATTGTTTTTGCCCCCAATTTCTTGTAGCATATAACATTTGAGAACGCTTTGTTTTTGCCATTTGTTTTGATGTTTGGCTTTTCAATACTTGACAACTTTTCAACTTTTGCATTTTCTTTTGAACATTTTCAAAGTCACCTCAATTAGTAACGAGGGTGCCTTATATTTGAAGCATTAGGAGTCTATTTTTGGTCCTCTTTTCTTTTGATGCAATTTTGCAAACTTTTTGACATTTCATTTCTTGAACTCAAATTTGAATAATATTTGTGCCCATTCTCTTTGATGACAAAATGTATGGTAGAACATGGATGAATGATTGTTGCATGGTTTCAAGGGTCACCTTGGAATAAATGGTAGCCAAAGAGTTATCACACCACAAGGTACTCTTGACTAGGCCTTAATCCATGGGTCAAAGGATACTAGCATGACACATCCTAGGGTGTTTTACAAGTATTCTAACAAGCAAAGTCTTAAGAATAAAAAGCATCTACTAGGGCCTATATACACTTGGCAAGCTTCCCAAATAGACGGTTTCACAAAATTTTTCCTAAATGCAACTGCATGCCATGATGCAACTAACATATATACATCCTAATGCATATGCTTCTACCAACTAATATGCCAAATAATCTAAATGCAAGTCCTAAATTCATATTGTTTATACCCCATCAATCAAAATAAAGCCACATAGTCATTAACATAAAGAGGAAAAAGGAGATTGTAAAGATCATACCATGCGGTCTTCAATATCCTCATGTCTCGTATGTGGCGTTGTCAATCAATATGAACAAGGATGAACAAACACAATATATACAAAACAATATATACAAATCTATACTACAAAGGAAATGAACTTGTTTTTGGATCCTCAATTTTTCAAATTTTTTGGATTTTTCGAAATTTTTGATTTTGAATAAAAGTCAAGTTAGATTTCCCATCCCTACACTAGTATGGGCATTGTCTTCAATGGCTAATACGATAGAAAATTATGCAATGAATATGCATGATTTCTAAACTAAATGCAAACTATACTAAGCTACACTACATGATTCATATGTTTTTGTTATGGCGGAGAGCATAATTTAAATTAGCTCCCAATGCATATGCATGGACTTCCCCAAACCAAAATAGACATTATTTCTAATGTCTTGAATTTCGGGGGAGTTTATGCACATGGAATGCAATGCCTGAAACTAAAGATTGTCATTTTAGATTTTACAAGTTGGGAACAAAGATAAAGAACACCTTAATGAAGCCAAGGTGTTAGTCCTCCAATGTTTCTAGGACTCCACAAAATAAATGATCAAGATAAAATAAAAAAAAAGAGAAGTAGACAAACCATAAGGGAGGTATAAGAATGTAGGAGCCTCCAAAGTTTGCTAATCCTCCCCCATCGGATCATCACCATCATCATCATCATATTCCTCTCTTGAGGCATCATCGACCTCCATAGATGTGGAATCATGTCCACTCTCACTTTCACTTGCTTGTTCTTCCTCACTTTCCTCTTTCTCTTCTTGAGCTTCTTCTTCTTCTTGAACCTCTTCTTCTTCTTCTCCTTCTTGGTCACCACCCTCTTCAACAACCATCTCCTCTCCACCCGGTCTTCCACCACTAGGAATGCTAGCAAATAATACTTCCCTATCCGCCCAACTAGGCAAAGGACAAGACGGATCAAGAAGTCCTTGCCTAGGCTGATGTAGGAGAGGCGGATATTGGGCCTTGTAAGCATCCACTCTATCATTGTAAGCTTGCTTGTGCATTTCTCTCATGAGTAGTGTCAATTAATCATTTCCCACTTGGACATCCTTGGGTTTGAACTCTTCGTATTCAAATGGGTAAGGTGGGGTGATAATGGAGGAGGAGGGCTCGGCAATTTCGGCCCTTTGTTGTTAAATGTTATACTCGGTCTCTTCGGAGAGCGGGAGAAGGTAATTTGGTCGGTGTACATTCAATCGGCAAATTTTGGAAGGCAAGGTGAAGGATCTAGCTTCATTTGTTAACCACCCATATTTGTCGTCAAGAGTGTCATGCTTGACCCACTTGAACTTGTGAATCATGGTGTTCATATCAACAAGATGGCCTCCTTTAACCGGCACATAAGTGTTGGTTTTGTTGAAATCTCGGTTAAAATGCCTAGCCAAATGGGTAACTAGTCCTCCATTGACAATAAAGGCGGTGCCTTCTTTGCCACAATCGACATTAAGCCATCGTTCAACCAAAAGTCTTAGAGCATTGTATGGCTTGGTAAATTCCCTCCTAATGTTCAAGGCCGACTCAAGAAGAGTACAATCGAGCTTGGTAAGATGATTTGTGCCATTTATAGCTATCAAAGTATTCCCAATGACCATATGCCATACTCTAATGCCCGGATGGTGGACTAAGAGAGCACGACAATCATGAAAGCGTATGAATTTCTTTCCGGAAATTGCCATCCAAAGAGGAGCGGGGTCATACTTGATAGGAGTCTTTGTATATTTCGGGTTATCACTAAGGCCTAATATCTTATCCAATTCGCCATAAGTTATGCGTCTATCAACATTTTCAAGACGAAACTCGATGTTGGTTCGAGTCTCGACCATTGTGACTTTCAAAGAACTTAAAAATTCCAAGGTGAGGGAGGGGTATGTCAATTCTTTCATTGTAAACAATTTACCACTACTACAAATACAGGCAACTACAATGGCCCTTTAACAACGCTTATTCACGAAAATCATCAAAATACGTTTTAGAATTTATGCCGCGAACTTTACCAAAATTAATTACAACGGTTCTGTGTTGTTAACCGTTGTTATTGGTTTTAACAACGGGTTATACTTGAAAAACCGTTTTTAATATAAACATTAATAACAACGGTTGAATCTGTAATAAATTTTAACCGTTGTTAATAATTTGGCGCAAAATTATGAAAAGTAATCACAACGGTTATATTAGAACCCGTTTTTAATACTTTTTAACAACGGTTTCAGACTGAATAACCATTGTTATTAATGTTATGAAAATCTTAAGAATGAACAACAGATTGCTTTATTCTGCTATACGCTACAAAACACAAACACAAGCTAATACGTCGATCGCTACTATATCATCCTCCATTCCTCCCTGATCGTCTCTCTGTCTTCATCTCCGTCACTGTTGTCACCGTACCATCTTCTCTCCCTCATCGTGTTTATCAATCAGGTATATATATGTTTCTTAGCAACGCTTATAGATATAGGATTTTTTGGGTTATTATCTAATTTGTTGATAATTTAGCTTAATTGCTTTCCTGAATTTCGTTTATTTTTTTGCCTATTATTGTATTTTCCGAATTAGTTGCCTATTATTACGAATGTAGAATAATGACTCGAACTTGGATGATTGATGCAAATATGAGTGACCGCACCTACAAGGATGGTTTAGCTGAATTTTATGAATTCGTTTCGAACAATTTGAAAGGTTCTTCTAGTATTGCATGTCCTTGTGAATGATGTGGTAATACTAGCTATATGGCTTTTCCGGACGTTAAAATACACCTAGAAAAGTGGAGATTTAGTCGATCCTATACACGTTGGATTTTTCATGGGGAATCATTAGAGGAAGAGAATAACTCGGAAGAAGATGATGTTGAGGTACACGAAAGGCTAGCGATGATCCCTGAGTTTGCCGAGTTTTTGAGTTGGAAGAGTTGGAAGTAGAGAAGTTGAATGTTGGGTCTATAGATAATGAAGAGAATGATGATGAGTCGATTGCTTTTGAAGATGTAGGTGATGACACTAGTAATTGGGATGACCTTAACAACATGTATGAGAAGTTGTGTGAGTCTGAAGCACCTCTGTATCCTGGTTGCAAGTTCACAAAAATGTCGGCTGTGGTGAAGTTGTATAATATCAAGGGGGCAAATGGGGTGAGTGACACGTGTTTCACTAGTTTTTAGCCTTGATAAAGGAGTTGCTTCACGATGGTAATGTTCTCTGTTAAGACATATGAGGCGAAAAAACTAATAAGAGGAGTGGGTATGAAATATGAGAAAATACATGCATGTCCAAATGATTGCATATTGTATCGGAAATTATATCAAAACTTAACCAATTGCCCTAAATGTTTGTTGTGGCGTTATAAGGATAAGGAAGGGATCCCGGCTAAGGTGTTGTGGTATTTTCCATTGATACCAAGAGTCATAAGGATTTATGCGAATCCTGATGATTCAAAAATGTTAACTTGGCATGAAACAGGAAGAATAAATGATGGAAAGCTAAGACACCCGGCAGATGGTATGCAATGGAAATCGTTCGACGCTAAGTATCCCGAGTTCGGCAATGAACCTAGAAACTTACGTCTAGCGCTGTCCACTGATGGAATGAACCCACACGGAATCATGAGTAGCCAACATAGTACTTGGCCAGTAGTGTTGGCTATTTATAACTTACCTCCATATGTGTGAATGAAAAGAAAGTATTCGATGTTGTCGTTGTTAATTTCCGGTCCTAAACAACCTGGAAATGATATAGATGTATATTTGGAACCTCTTCTAGATGATTTGCGATTGTTGTGGGATAGTGGGATAGAAGTATTTGATGCATATAAGAACGAAACTTTCAATTTGAGAGCGATGTTATTGTGTACAATAACTGACTATCCGGCTTATGGCGACCTTTCTGGACACACAGTTTATGGGAAAGAGGCTTTTCCATTGTGTGAGGAGGATATCGAGTCTGAATACTTGAAGTCTTCTCGTAAGTATGTGTATATGGGAAATAGGAGGTTCTTGTATCATGACCATTGTTATCGTAAGATGCAGAAAGCATTCAATGGAAGACAAGAACTTCGTCAACCTCCTAGAATTTTGAGTGGGCATGAAGTTTATCAGAAAGTAAAGCATATTGAGATAGATTATGGGAAGAAGAGCGGCTCTAAATTGTCTACTCGTGGGTATAAGAAAAGATCCATATTTTTTGATAAACTTCCATATTGGCTGACGACCTGGAGGTCGGCATTGCCTCGATTTCATGCACATTGAGAAAAATGTACGTGATAATATTATCAATACCCTTCGAATGTTCCGGTAAAACAAAGGATAGCACCATGACTAGGGAAGGTATGAAAATGATGGGTATTAGACTAGAGTTGGCACCACAGAAGAGAGGTAATCGTACATTTTTACCGCCAGCACCTTATACCCTTTCACGGAATGAGAAAAAGAGTTCGTGCATGCTTGAATGGAATTAAAGTGCCACATGGTTATTCGTCGAACATCAAAAGCCTAGTGTCGATGCAAGACCTAAAACTCAGCGGGTTAAAGTCACATGATTGTCACACTTTGATGCAACAATTACTACCTGTGCCTATTCGTTCCATTTTACTTGAAAAGGTAAGATATGCTATAACTAGATTCTGTCTCTTCTTCCAGTCCATATGCGAGAAAGTCATCGATCCCAATGACGCGGATTCATTGCAGGACCTCGTTGTAACCTCTCTTTGTCAGTTGGAAATGTATTTTCCACCCTCTTTCTTCACTATCATGATTCATCTGGCCATTTACTTGGTTAGGGAGATTTTGTACCTTGGGCCCGTGTACTTGAGATACCAGTATCCTTTCGAAAGATTGATGAAAGTCTACAAGGACTATACATCTAATCGGTATCGTCCGGAAGGTTGTATTGCTGAACGCGCTATTTTAGACGAAGCTCTTTGATCATATTGTTACGCTCATCTCTCCCCTGAGGAGTTGATTGGCGTTCCTAAGAATCATCATAGTGACTGGATGACCGGAAAAGGTATTAGGGGTCGGGTTGAAAAAATTGTGACACGTGAAATGTTGCATTTAGCACTTAGCCTCCAGTTACGGCAGACCGTGAGAAAGAAACCAAAGTCACCCAAAAACTGCCTTAATCTCAAGAGACAGTCGATAGTCAAAAGAATCGACTCTAGGAACACAATGGATGTCCTATCCACAACCTGGCACCGAATGTTTTAAACATTTAGGACTCCATTACGTTGTCACAAAAAAAATTTGTCCTACGAGGTATCATTATAATGTCGTATTTGTGAACGATCAGTCAACCGTTTGACTTATGGCTCGTTGAACCCACCATCAATCGACTGCACAATATAATAGCCGGAGTTATCAGCTCACATTGGCGATTACGGACCAAAACAAATATAATGTAATCCAGTTCACTTTGTGGCGTTCAAAGTTGTCAGTACAATCCACATGAAAAACAAAATATTATAATAAAACGATGAAGTTATAAATAGTATATGAAAAAGATAATGTATCAAATTCATAATCAACTACTACAACTCAGGAACACGTTTAATTCCCATGGAAATAACGTGCCCTTCATGCTTATCTAAATTCAACGGTTTAGTGAGAGGGTTCGCGATGTTATCATCCGTCGCAATCTTGTCAATCACTATCTCTTCTTGCTCCACGTAATCACGGATCAGGTGAGCTTTCCGATGTACATGTCTAGATTTGTTGCTAGACTTAGGCTCCTTAGCCTGGAAGATGGCACCTCTATTGTCACAATAGATGGTGATCGGGTCATTCGAACTAGGAACTATCGTAAGTCCTTGTATGAATTGACGCATCCATATCGCTTCCTTAGCTGCTTCCGAAGCGGCATAGTACTCGGATTCAGTAGTAGAATCTGCTACAACACTCTGTTTGGAACTCTTCCAGCTGCCCGCAACACCATTAAGAGTGAAGACGAACCCGGACTGAGATTTTGAATCATCTCGATCCGTTTGGAAGCTAGCGTCTGCGTAACCGATTGCGCATAGCTTAGTATCGCCTCCATAAGTCAATACCCTATCCTTAGTCCTCCGTAGTTACTTGAGGATATTTTTAAGAGCTATCCAGTGTGTTTCACCTGGATTCTTTTGGTACCGACTCGTCATACTCAACGCATATGCCACGTTGGACGTGTGCATATCATGGCATACATGATTGATCCTATTGCAGATGCATAAGGAACACGACTCATGCGCTCAATCCCTTCAGGCGTCGTGGGTGACTGAGACATGCTCAACTGCATCCCAGACATCATTGGAAGGTTCCCATTCTTGGAGTTGGTCATGCTGAACTTCTCAAAAGCTCATACCCTTCCTTACTTAATTGCACCTACTTAACCCGACACAAGTCCCCCGAAACAACACTTGATCGGCAGAAAAGGGAGGAGGAAAGAGGCCCTGGAGACTCCTGACCAAGTGATAACGTCCGTCGTGATCTATCTCGGTAGATACGGATTCCCAAAATGCGTTGTGCCTCACCCAGATCTTTTATCTGGAAATGGTTCTTCAACCAGCATTCTTTAACCGAAGATAGGAGAGGAATGTCATTCCCAATCAGGAGTATGTCATCGACATACAATATCAAGAATACAATCTTGCTCCCACTCGACTTGATATATAAGCATGGTTCTTCGACCGATCGAGTGAAACCATATTCTTGTATCACCTGGTCGAAACGATGATTCCAACTCCGAGAAGCTTGCTTAAGTCCATAAATGGAGCGCTTTAGCTTGCGTACTTTCTTAGGATGTTCAGGATCTATGAAACCTTCGGGTTGCACCATGTACAACTCTTCCTCCAAATAACCGTTTAAGAAGGCGGTCTTCACATCCATTTGCCAAATTTCATAATCATGAAAAGCGGCAATCACTAAGACTATCCGAATGGAACGTAGCATGACTACAGGTGCAAAAATCTCATCATAATGCAATCCGTGCACTTGAGTGAAACCTTTTGCCACTAGTAGTGCCTTATAGGTATCTGGTTGCACGTCTACAGAACGCTTTTATTTGTAAAACCATTTGCACTATAGAGGTTTTACCTTACTAGGTAAATCAACTAGATCCCATACGTCATTCTCATACATGGAGTCCATCTCGGATTGCATGGCTTCGAGCCATAGCTTTGAGTCGGAACAGGCCATAACACCTTTATAGGTAGCGGGTTCATTACTCTCTAGGAGTAAAACGTTATTCTCCTCGACCATACCAATGTATCTGTCCGGAGGATGAGAGACTCTACCCGACCTTCTAGGTTCCTCAGGAATATTAACCGTATCATCAGTTGGAGGAACAACTACCTCCATCTGTTCCTCGGTTGTTGGTTCTGGAATCTTCGACAGCTCGAAGGTCCTATTACTCGTCTTGTTCTCGAGAAATTCTTTCTCTAAGAACGTCGCACTAGCCGCAACAAAAACTCGATGTTCGGTAGGCGAATAGAAGTAATGACCAAATGTTCCTTTTGGATAACCTATAAAGTATGTCTTGAACGATCGCGGGCCGAGCTTATCCTCGTGTCTCCACTTGACATAAGTCTCGCAACCCCAAACCCGAATAAAGGACAAGTTAGGGACCGTTCCCTTCCACATTTCATATGGAGTCTTGTCGACAGCTTTAGTCGAACTTCGGTTAAGTATAAGAGCAACTAACAAAAGAGCAAAACCCCATAATGAATCAGGCACTACCGTGTGACTCATCATGGATCGAACCATATCAAGTAAGGTTCGATTTCTCCGTTCGGACACACCATTTAATTGAGGTGTTCCAGGTGGAGTTAACTTTAGAACGATTCCACAGTCTTTAAGGTGTTGATCAAACTCATTTGAAAGATATTCACCACCCCGATCTAAACGGAGTGCTTTAACCTTTCTACCCAGTTGGTTCTCAACCCTGTTCTGGTAATCCTTGAATTTCTCAAAGGACTCACTTTTATGGTTCATTAAGTAGACATATCTGTATCTACTCAAATCGTCCGTGAAAGTGATAAAATATCTATAGCCATCTCTAGCGGTAATTGACATAGGTCCACAAACATCAGTATGTATGTGTCCTAATAGGTCACTAACGCGCATTCCAACACCTTTGAACGAAATTCGAGTCATTTTGCCAATGAGACATGATTCACACGTGCCATATGTAGAAAAATCGAATGCGGGAATAGTCCCATTATCAACGAGTTTCTTTACGCGTTTCTCATTTATGTGTCCCATTCGACAATGCCATAGATAGGTTTGATCTTTGTCACCAACCTTTAATTTCTTATTATTCATGTGTAATACTTCCGTGGTTTGATCTAAGATATAAATTCCATTCATGGAAACTGCTTTGCCATAAATCATTTCATTGAAAGAGAAAATACAGCTATTATCCTTTATTGAAAATGCAAAACCGTTTTTGGCAAGTACGGAAACAGAAATAATGTTCTTAGACAAACTGGGTACATAGTAACAGTTATTTAAAAATAACTCAAAACCACTAGGGAGTTGGATTACATATGTTCCCTTCGAGACAAGAAAGAACTCGTGCTCCATTCCCGACTCGCAGTCCACATCACCTTTTTCGAGAGGTATGATGTTCTTTAGGCCCCGCAAATGATTACACAGATGAGAACCACAACCAGTATCAAGTACCCAAGTTCTGAAACTTGCATGGTTAATCTCAATCATATGAATATAAGATGACATACCAACAGGAACGACGCGGCCTGCTTTGATGTCCTCACGGTGGACGGGACAGTTCCTCCTCCAATGTCCAGTATTGTGACAATGGTGACACTCAATGTCACCGCCCTTGCTCTTTGCCTTGCCCTGTGAGCCACTAGTCTCACTGGGCCCACTCTTACCGTTTCCTGGCTTTTTAAACTTTGGCTTACCTACAGCTAGGTCGTCATGAGCCTTACCCTTACCTTTACCCTTGTTGGAAATCGTGAGAACATCCTGCTTCATGCTCCCACTCAATTTCATATCCTTCTCGGTCTGTACGAGAAGGGAGTGTAGCTCATGAGGACTCTTTTTCAAGTCATTCATGTAGTAGTTCTCCCTGAAAAGGGCAAAACCATCATGAAGAGAATGAAGCATTCGGTCAATGACAATGCTCTCACTGATTTTGCAATCAAGAGCCTCCAGCTTCTCGACATTCTCAATCATGTGAAGAATGTGTGGGCTAACCGGTTGGCCCTTCTGGAGTTTCGCATCAAAGAAGCGACAGGTATGCTCATATGTAACGATTCTCGGTGCTTTTGAGAACTCGTTAATGAGTGTGGTGAAAATCTTGTTCGCACCTTGGGCAATGAAGCATCTCTGCAAATTGGTTTCCATTGCAAAGATGAGTACGTTCTTTATCGCACCCGCTTCCATAACGAAGTCACTATAAGCGAGTGACTCGTTGACTCCTGCATTGGGGCCTGGGTTTACCGGTATTGGCTTAGTTAAGTACGTTAGCTTACCGTCAGTAATGGCAGCATTCCGTAGTGCTGCCTCCCAGTCCGCAAAGTTGGACCCGTCGTTTTTCAGACGTGTGAACTGATTCATTTGGTCCATGAATATTTTCAGCCAGGACTCGCGTCCAAGTGTGGCGCTAGGCATTTGGATTGCGTTATTTCCAGACATTTTGTTGTAACAGTAAAATAAATGTGTTCTACACTGCAAAAAGAAGAATAAATAATAAGCATGTGCATCGATTTTAATTTAAGTCTAATGATCTAATGTCATAACGCGAAGACTCAAAACATTTATACAATTGACCTTCCTCAAGAATTATATAAATGATCCCAAGACTCAATTATCTGTAAATTGATAAGCCAACCTTTTGGCTAATTCTACTGTTCGAATTCTTGGTCGATAAATTTCTGTAAATTCTATCTTTAGTCCATCATAATCACGAGAAACTCTTCGGACTATAATGTTGAGATAAACTAAGTCAACACAAACTACTTACTCAACGTAGAAGGAGTCATATTATGCCTACCGACGAAGAAGGGATTCATAGTTGTTTGCCCTTATAAAGACTAATCTCAATTTCCGTTTTAGAGGAAGATCCCATCAACTTTATTTTAATTCATTTTAAGTGAACTAATATCTAGCATGCGTGAATGATTAAACTAAGATGATAGCTTAATAAACTTGTGACATCTGTATGTCTATGAAAACTAGCATACAACCTATATGTGTCAATTTTCATGCATTTTAGTAGGTGGTTTGGTTTTAGGCGGAATATGATGCATAAACTATCATGTGAATGAAAAGCAATAGGAATGAAAAACGTAAAAACAATAAAAAGTCCTAGTGTGGCCTATCCTATCAAAATGAACATTAAATACAAGTTTGGAATCCATCCTTGAACCCGAGATGCTTGTCTCGATGTTCCATCTTGAT
Source organism: Silene latifolia (assembly GCF_048544455.1). Taxonomy (NCBI): domain Eukaryota; kingdom Viridiplantae; phylum Streptophyta; class Magnoliopsida; order Caryophyllales; family Caryophyllaceae; genus Silene; species Silene latifolia. The sequence goes on along the minus strand of NC_133538.1, from coordinate 80,313,366 downwards.
CCATGTAGCGGGAGTGAGCTCCAATCTCCATCTTTAGTCTTCTTAGAAAATTACAATAAATAAATTTACATAATAAACCTATTTATTACATTCTAATTTCAAAACCCAAAACTAAAAGAAAAATAAAGGAGATTCGAGATCTCATAATTACATAAAAATTATGTTTCCTTAATTACGAGAACATAATTTGACTAAGGCCACACTAAGTATTACAAATTACAACCGATTGCAAAAAAATACGTAAATAAATTCATTCAACGATTCATTCAACTAAAAAATAAAATGCATCAACTAAAAATAAATTAAACATACATGACACAATTCCTTAATTATGTTGATTAATTTATCCAAACCACCTATTTAAATTAACAAAATAAGTGACAATTCCTCAATTAATCACATTAATTTCAAACGTAATTCATATTAAACTTGTAATATGAATTTAATCTATCAATATTTTAAACTGCTTTAAAATAATTAGGTATTTATTAATTATGAACCGCTTCACAATAATAAATTTGCCAAAACAAAACAAAATAAAGACTCCCTTTTTTTTAATTTGTCTCGGCAAAAAACAGAAAATATACATATATATTTTTTTTTAATTCTGCCCAGTCGTGAGCAGTAACAGAAACTAAAAAAAAAAATTTTATTTTTTCTCGGCTGAAAACCGAAACAAAAACAAAAACCCTTTTTTTTTTAATTTTTATCTTCACGGTTTTTCTGTAAAAACCAAAACAATTTTTTTTTCTTTTATAATCTGGCAACTGTGAACAGTAACCGAAACAGAAAAAAAATTTCGGCTCAAATTAAAACAAGAACCCTAATGCCTCTTTTATGTCTCTTTTGCGGTAAAAATGCCTTAAAACATAAATTCGATGAAGAAAATCGTTTATAGTTTCTATTAGAACATGATTAGCATATGAATTAATAAAACATGATTAATCTTATATGCCAAAAACTATATATCAAAAACAATTTTTATATCATCAACATGACGATTCCATTTGAATTTTAACTTAATCTTCATTAAATCAAAAACTACCAATTTACCATATGTTTATATTAACTGATTAAACAACAATATAAAATATCGAAATGGAAATAATCATCAACAACAAAGGGAAAAACAAAAAAAAAAACAGACGGCTAAAAAAAAAACTTTCGTCAAATTTTTTTTATTAAACCGAAATCCCCTTTTTTTTCGAAACCCTAAACATAAGTTTACATCCAATTTTATGAAAATCATCAAAATTAAAATTCGTGGCCTTGGCTCTAATACCACTTGTGGGATTTATCTGTATGCATCCCTTTAATTTTAAGGACTATAGCGAATTATAACATGATGAATTACTAGTCATAAAATAAAATGCATAAACAAGATCGTAAAGGATTAAGAAATAACCTTCGGTCCTAGCAAATTCGGCCTAAGAACAATATCGCAATGATATTCGCCTATTAGTTGCACCCAAGACGATATGAGAAATGCCCTTTCATTATGCTAGAATCGATCCAAAAATTAACTAATTAATTTTTAGGTTTTTGTGTTTTTCTTCTAATGAGATGGAGGCAAGAATGGGAAAAGAATTAGGTTAAGAAAAAAAAAAACCCTACTCCCCTCTTATTGTCACCGATATTAGGGTGAAAGAGGGAGATATTTTTTCTCTTCAATTCGGCCCATCTGACCGAAATTAATAAGGAGTAATATCTCCTTATTTTCGGTTTTGGCAAAAATGTATAAATGTGTTAAATATAAATTGTCATCTAGTGAGGATCGAACCCATAACCTCTTGGTTTGAGTACCCTCACTATTACCACTATGACACATTCAACTTGTTGATATTAAATATAACCGATTACATTTAATTACGAATTATCATATTAATTCGTCCAAGCTAACATTACAAACATTTTATTAAATTTAACTTATTATATTCAATTTACGAAATGACAGTTAATTCGTCTCAATTAATATTATTTAATCTTCATTAAATAATTGTCTCATCAACACATTGACTAACTGTTTAGTCATATAAGGCATCAATGTGATTATATTTCTATAACCACATCTCTCAAACACATCTTATAGTTGTGAGCTTTAGGGACCAGTTGATCACCGCCATCTGTATGATAATAACGTCAAACTTTCTATCAAGCCAACCGTTATTAGGTAATCGTTAATCAACTGATTAAAATACGAAGTATACCCTTGTGAACCTGTAAGAGATTTACAAATGTTATCACACTAGTTTGTGGAGGACACAAGCTCCAACAGTATGTTGGTTGAGGGTTTTGAACATTTTGGCTTTTGTATGAGAGATTTGGGTGGAATTTGGTGTTTTCATTGTAATAGTTGGAATAAGGGGTACCATTTTTGTATGCTTGAAAAGCGTTCACTTGCTCATTCGTTCCCCTACATTCACTTTAGTCATGTCCCAAAGTTCCACAATTCTCACCTATCCCACTTGGATTGATGAAGATGCCACTATGGCATTAACATGATGCTTTGGTGATTTTGAGGATTCTTCAAGCTTAGCCATAGACATCTCAAACTTCAAGTTGATAGTATAAATATGAGCACTAAGTTGAGCACCCAATTGAGTAATAGAGTCCATTTCATGCTTTCCTCCTCTAGTAGCCTTGCGAGGTCTACTATATTGTGAATTATGGACAGCCATTTCCTCAATTTTGTTCCAAGTTTGATTATCGTCAACTTCGGTGAACATACCATTTGATCCCATGTTGAGAATGTTTCTTGAGTCTTCATAAAGACCATTCCAAAATTGTTGTACCAAGAACCACTCGCTAAGTCCATGATGAGGACATGAGCGACAAATTCCTTTGAATCGCTCCCAAGCTTCATACAAAGATTCTTCGTCCCTTTGCTTAAAACCTGTAATTTTAGCTCTTAGCATGTTAATCTTTTCCGGAGGGTATAATTTTTTGTAGAAAGCTAGAGCCAACTTCTTCCAAGAGGTCAATTCCAAGAGTAGCCTTGTCAAGGCTTTTCAACCATTGTTTCGCGATGCCAATTAGAGAAAAAGGAAATAAGACCCATTGAATTTGGTCTTGAGTCACTCCGGTGTGTGAAATCGCATCACAATAGTCACAAAAGTTTCCATGTGGGAATGAGGGTCTTCACTAGGCATCCCCCCAAATTGGCTTCTTTTGACTAATTGGATAAATGTAGATTTTGCAATGAAATTTACGGTTAAGTGTTGTGGTGTGGGAGTACCATTGGGTAGGTTCTCCTCGGTTGGTACAGAATGTGATGGAAACTTAGGCATTGTGGGTTGATTGTGTAATTGATTTTGTGTTGGGTTCTCCTCACCTTCTCTTGCAAAAGGGTTGATGAACTCAATAGTGTTTGGTTGAATATCTACAACCTCACCAATACCTCTCAAAGTATTTCTAGCAAGTCTTCTATTAGTTGTCAAAGTCCTTTCAATTCGTGATCAATGGGTAACAAGTTACCTTGTGATCTTCTAAACATGCAAAATATCAAACAACTTGAAAACAATTAGAATAAACCTTGAGGAGTTTTACTTCCCCAAGGCAAAGAAAGACACAACTAATAACAATCTAACAAAATCAAATCAATTTAACACCGTCCCCGGCAACGGCGCCATTTTTGGCCAAGTCCGCTTTGAGCTTAGATTTCGGTTACTTGTCGTTAGGAGCACGTAGACCAAAACAATATTTATAACTTCCCAAACAACTCTACTACAAGTAAAGAGGCAAGTAAAGGTCGGATCCCAAGGGACGGGTATTGATGTAGGATTTTCGATTGCAAGTAGTGGTGTCTAGGGGTGTCACAATTTGGGTCGAGATAAGAAGATCACTAAACTAAATAACAATAATAGTAAACAAGCAAGATGACTAAAATGAGATGTAAACAATTGATTAAAAGCACTAGGGTGTCATGGGTTCATAGGGTATTAATTGGAATTGATCATACATACATATTCTCAAATTATAAGCAAGAAATTATTGTTGTGATAGGATCGAGTTGGTTTATATCTTACAATCCTAGGAAGGTTTGGGTCCCGGAGCCGAATCGATTAGATTGTACAACACCTACAAGTCGACTTAATCCTCCCTACTCAACTATATGCATGGTCTAATGAGACTCGAGTTTGTTTATGTCTTACAAGTCTCATTGAAAAGGTAAGCGATGGGTAAAAAAATGCAAGGATTCAAAGGCTCGCATTTCATCAAACATAACATGTGCAAATGTTGAGATCACACCATGCAAGCAAATAAATTATGAAAACATATTAAATTAAGCATGAATCATCCCTCATGTAAGTTTCCCCTAATTACCCATTAACCCTAGTTAAGGAAACTACTCACTCATTATCAAGTTTAACATGTTAACAAGGTTGTCAATCACATTAACAAAGCAAAACATGATGAATAAATGAAGATGATTAACAATAATTAAAAAGGGATTAAGAGAATTATACCTAATGATGATTCCAAATTAATAATGCAAAGAATAATATAAGTACTTGATGATTGATGGAAGGTTGTCAATCTCCCAATAAACCCAAATAATCTTCAATTACCCAAAATAAAAGATGAACAATAGAGAAATTAAGGAATTGAGATTTGTATTAATACTTGATTAGAAGCTGATTACAAGATTAAAGAGAGATTAGAATAATATAAACTGCACTAAAGATTAATAAGAAGAACATGATAATCTAATTAGACTAATGGGGGTATTTATAGTGGGGATTAGGTGCACAAATTAGGGTTCCTAAGGGCTTAAATGACGATTAAGTCCTTGAGGAATCGCTCCTCTCAAGAAAATATGCGGGTCCCCTGTTAGCTAGTCTTCCAAAAATATGCGAATCTCAAGTGAAGAAATAAGAGGACGTGTCCCTCTGAAGTTCAATCCGAGCGTCCAAGGGTCGGGACGGGCGGATTGGGGAGCTTTTGGACGGGCGGCCTGGTGGCAGGGACGAGCGTCATGGGGAGCTACTGGACGGGCGTCCCGAATGGTGGGACGAGCGGATTCTAGCTCAGCTTCCTTTTCTTCTTTTCTTCTTTTCTTCCTCCAACAATCCTCCGGGATTTTGTCAAGACTGCAAGAATCTTCTTCATCATTGCCCATCTACTTCATTATTTACAAAGGCCTTCTAGTCTTCTCTTCTCTTTGATGCTTGGTCATTAGATTCGATCAATTTATCTCTATTTTGCCATGAAAATGCAAGGTTTGCACTCCTCTCCTACTAAGGAAACAAAACCTCAAAGAATACGCAAAACAAAGGACTAAAGATAGTAAATGACCCAAATATGCACTGAAAAGCATAGGAACGAGGCTGATTCGGGGACTAAATATGCTCAAATATTGATCACATCACCATACTCGTCATTTTATTTCGCAAGGCATCAGATCAACTGCGCTTCTACTTCCCTGTGCCAGGCCTACTAGTTCTTTAGGTCCACAACTACAGTTATGCATGGCCTACCAATTTCATTTCAGGTCCTCAACCGCAGCTAGGCCTGGCTTACTAATTTCATTTCAGGTCCTCAACCGTGGCTGGGCCTGGCGTAAGAATATCATTTAAGGTCCTCAATCGGATATGAGTCTGGCTTACCAATATCATTTCAAGACCATAACTGCAGCTGGGCCTGGCTTACCAATATCATCTTAATGTTGCCCCGCAGGCAACCAACAATACGTCACAAGTAATAATGTGCAACTTAACTTATTAAAGCAACGAAATTAATTATAACAATCTGCACATATAGTACTAACTCAACGTACGATGGCATCAATAGTTATGCTACACAACTGTTTAGTATAAGACCGTTGCATTCTTAACTCATAAGACACTCCTCAAAACTTTATAAAGAAAGCATCTTAATACATAACCAAGTAAAGCATACAAACATTGACTTGAGTTGAGTAGGAAAAGCTACCTTAACAGTACATCGTCGCATCAAAACCAATACAGCTAAAAGGGCTCTTCTACGACATCTGTCCTAACATAATTATTACAACACCACATAAATAAATATCGTTACAATCTAATTACGCATCCTAATTACACTACACGTGACCTAGATCGAGACCAAGGTCACGCCTAGGCCACGGTCAGGCCGCAACAGCCACGACCAGGCCATGACTGGCCATGACCAGCCCTCACTCGCGCCATACTTGGACATGCTAGGCCACGACTCGGCTAGGGCAGCCCCTCCCAGAGGCTACGGTCATGCCACACCCACAGCATAACCACCCGACAACCCTCTTGGTCCTCTTACTCAATTTTCCTCTATTATACATTAATATTATACTGTCTTATATACTATAGCAACCTTGAATCCCAATTGCATATTAATCCTTCAATTAGGGTTTGAGACAACTCATGAAATTTGCTATAAACAACTATAAAATGAATTAAATAGATTATAGGATTATATCTATGATCGAAAGAATAAAAAAATTGATTATAAATTCCTCAAAATATGTGCCCTAGTCTCATTGTTCGTTCATCCCTCCCTCGGTCTCCTCTCTTCTATCCCTTCTCTTTATGTTTTCTTATTTGTGTTTAGGAGTAGGAATAGGTTGAGTTGTAGTGTGTAGTTTGGTTTATATACTTCGAGTCTAAATAAAACAACTTAAGAGAATCCTGAGAAGTTAGGAAGCCGGCCTATTACACCGCCCTTTCACTCATTTTACGAGTTAATGTTAAGCCATCACTCAATCGCGACTCGCAAACATATATATAAAATTATATACGTCACCTAAAATGCATATTAAATAAGATAATAATGAAATAATATAGAAATACATGGGCGTATTACAATGAGGCCTTGGTAAGTCTGTTACACCTACTCTCATCTTTGAGTTTTGTGTCTATGCTGCTTGGGCCTGAATTGGCATTCTGACCTTGTTTGGTTTTGATTTTAGGAGATTGCCGGTATGAGAACGTTCTCATGCTACTCTACCTGTCTAGGGTTTTACGACTACCTGCGAGAGGGCTCGAGGGAGCTGATAGAGAGATAAGCGATGGGCTCGTTGGTGGATGCTTTGCGTGAGATTCATGAGTCTGAGGTTCGATCGAACCTGTGTATGATCCCTGCGATGCTTGATCGTTATTGGGACATGAGGTCATCGTTGCATATGAAGTTTGGGGAGATCGACATCATCTTGGAGAATTTTGCTGTGGTGTCAGGTCTTCCTTTTGGCGAGACACCGGTTGACTTTTCTGAGGCACTGGAGAGGGTGTCTTCTGCAGCGATCACAAGGTTCATAGGAAATATTTTGCCTCCACCGAATAAAGTGACTCCTTTCACGTTGGCGGGTTTCTTTGTGACGGACTACTTTAGGCCGAGGGTGGGCGACATAGTTCCGGAGCCGTTGGGTAGTCATGTGGCAGAGGCTCAGGCTGGCACAGAGTAAGCCCGGTTGTGGCTGTGGTACTTCATCCGTTCCACCTACTTTGGTGATAAGGGTGAGCGCTTGTCGAAAAAAGTCATCCCTCTGCTAGCTGACTTGGACGCCCTGAGTCAGTTTGACTGGGTGACACCTGCTCTGGCTCAATTCGCCCTTTACTTGGATGCCGCCTCTGTCCACAGGCGATGGACGAGGGGAGTAAGCTTGCTTTAGTTGGTCCATGCCTCATCTTTGATTTATGGATGTTTTGCCCTTGTTTCTTTTGTGGTTTATTTTGTGGATTTTTGTGTTTGTCTGTTTTGTGGTTGGCTTTTTGTGTTGTTGACAACTTGTCGTTTTCTTATTTTTGTAGACCTTGTTGTACTCCCACCTTTCCACACTTCATCCCAGGACTATGACGGTCACACCGACGACGCACCCTTCTGTGAGAGGATAGGTGGTGGCTCGACTGAAGTCGATGAAGTGAACCTACTTGGACTGTAGGCGTCGAGTGAATGCTCTTCGTTTGGGTGACGTGAGTTTTTCTCCTTATGTTTTTGGTTTTGACAGATAGAAATAGGGTGATTAGGTAGCTATGAAGAAACTAGTTCCATTGCTTCTTAGGTCATTAGTTGACCGTTTTTTTGTTGCGATCTAGTTCGTTCTGAGGCCTTGGACGGGCTAAACGAGAGTTCCAGCTTTTATAGGGGAGCACCTGAGGCCCCGCAGCTCTTGTCGTCTGTACTTGGAGATGGCGATAGAGCCAGTGTGGTACCTCGGAGAGCGTCTCTCTCTTCAGTGCTTCACCGAGACTTTTGTGGTGCCTGTCGACCCTCCTCGAGTACTGTTCTAGGAGTCGACACCTGAGGAGGACTTCGGTCACCTTTACGGGCGCGGAGGCAAGGAGTTGTTGTTGAGGGAGGGGTCGTACGAGACCTTCCACTTGTCGAGACTTGCTTGGTGTCCGATCGAGGTATGCACTGCTTTGTACGTATTTTCTGGCCTTCCAACGATTTTGTTTTCTTGCCGATGCTGTTTCTGTGCTGGGGGTTGATCACCTCATGAGGACTCAGCCTCCAGGTTTACCAGCGCAGGCCACTTACTCGGTTTGGCGTGGTGAGGCTCCTCGAGTACTGTTCTAGCGAAGCTGGCCCGGGTCCGTGCTATGTTGGAGGAGGTGAGGGTGACTTTAACACCCTTTTCTTACCCGGCCAAGGCAATGGGAGGATGTTACATTCTTGGTTTCCCGAGGCGGTTAATCGGAGTTGTAATTAAGAAACAATTAATATAAATGAAGTATTTAGTGGATTAAATAACCATGAATGAATAAATAAAGAAACCATACAACCCATGACTACTAGACTCTTCTACCGAATTGGCACCTGACTCCAAGTTCAAAGGTCGCCCCGTCTCCAGCATGACACCAAAACAACCTCTACTCAACTTGCTCCCCAGATGATCGAAAATATCATATGGATCGACACAGGCTACCCCGGAAATAGGTGACAATTACACAGATAAGCAAACACGTCAGTTTTAATAACTAAAGATAAGACACAACATGATAGTTGAATATGCCACATGCCATATATATGAATGAGACATTATAACACAACAACCATGCCAGTGTCGGGATACGCCCAGACATACCCACTACCACCAGTGCCAAGGACACGCCCACGACACTACATCTCACAAATACGTACCGGGACACGCCCAGACGTACCGGGTCCGGAAGCCAACTGGATCCCCTGCCAGACATCGTGCCTCAACCACACGAGTCCATTCGTACTCAAGTTATTAATGTGCACATCCCTCTTGGAGTGAGAAACTCCTATAGGCGACTTAAGTGTAAGATGGACTCCCAACCGTCTTACGTCTCCTCAACAACCACAAATCCTCAACCTGTACGACAATAACCAATACATAATACACAACCCAACTTATCATAATCATATCTTTACCTATGCAATTAACCACTAAACATGTTATAATGGAAATGCCCTAATTATGTGAGAGTAATTACAACATTGACAATAACATAAACAACACATTAGTGAAACCGAGTAGGAGTAAGCTACCTTTTAGCAATCATTAAAAGCTACTCGAATCAGACCCAATTCCGTCTCATACAACCATCTCTTCCTAAACAATTCACATAATACTATACAATACATCCTACATTATTATACAATATTAAAACCTTTTTATTATTCAGTAATTACCCATATTACAATAACTAATTACTAACTAATTACCCATAATAAACCCCCAAAAGTTAGGGTTACGGTAAGATAAAATGGAAAGGTGGGAAGCGACTTACAAAGGTAGATCGGGAATTAGGAGAAGGTTTCATCTTCTTATCCAACCTTGAAGATCAAGGGAGAGGCTTGGGGAACAATCTAGAGAGAGGGGAGAGTGTTTTGGGTGAAAGGGAAGAAGATAGGGAAAATAATTTTGGTTTTGATTAGATGAGAATCTAAAACAACTTATCCCGTGACTTGGCGAGTCTCACTCGGTCGAGTGGTCGGTTCACTCGACCGAGTGCCACCTACTTAGTCGAGTACTCGCTCACTCGACCGAGTGTTAGCCACTCGATCCACTACTAGTTCTACTCGGTCCACTGCCGTCTTACTAGGTCTAGTTTAGGTTCTACTTGGTCTAGTGTATGATCATCCTTTACATCTGGTAGCCTCACCAAGACCGAGGATCCACTCACGGATCGCAATGGTCCATTGTGGGTCCCAAAGTATCCAGGCATTAAAATCTTCCCCCCTTGAAATGAACTTCGTCCCCGAAGTTGACCTCACATTATTTTTTCCTAATATTCCTTCAACTCTGTTTTCCGTCTTCTCCCAAGCACTCACTCTTTTTATGCCGGTATGGTTCTCACCTTCCTCACTCGACTCGCATGTGGTCTTTTACCGAATGTACTCTCTTGCACTCGTAGGTGAGCATTGAATATATTAGACAAAAAATGCTTAGGTTACTAACTTCACATATTAAACTACATAACTATAAAAATTAAGAATAATAAGGGAAATAAACATTTTTAAATTTGTGTTAATATAACCTGTTTATCACCCTTACTGACCCGAAATCCGTACAAACCCGAAAAACGAATTCAAAATGATTGAACATGTATAAACTCGTAATTTACAAACCCGATATTGACCTGATTCATAGTTTACCCGGATAAAAAATGATTGAACCCATATGAACCCAACTAGTACGGGCCCGAAAAGCTAACGTGCCATTTACTCCCTCACTCACGGCCCAAAATGGGTTAGCCTAAAATAAGTAATATGGATCATTAAATTGATCAAATATTTTGCCCAATATTATAATTGACTTGGATTAGATATACTACCATAATCCAAAATACCTCATACCCACATACAAAGCAAACCCTAGAATTTCCAACCTCTGCCTCTCTTCCTCAATTTCCTCACTCAGTTTTCTCATACTCTCATATTCCCTCACAAAATAAAAATTACAATTGGATTAGTGTTTCCCCAATATTATCATTGATTTAGATTAAATACTTTGCTTTTACCAGGATTCATTCTCACTTTTCTTATAATATATTCAATGTCTAATGGAGATCAATTTATGACCCGGTTTGTTTAGACTTTATCTTTACATGCTAAAAGTGAAACTTTTACTATACAAACCGGGTCGGTAAGGGTCATAAACAGGTTATATTAACGCAAATTTAAAAATGTTTATTTTCCTCGGATATGGCATGGGTATTGGTGGGATAAAGATTTGTCGGAGGTGAGCATCTTCAAGCCGGGCTGTTATTTCTGAGAGGCTACCAGTGGTTCCCTCGATTTGTTGGAACATGGCAAGCATGGATGCGGCACTAAAAATGAATATACTATCGGGATTGTCGTCCTCTAGAGCGTTGACTTCGTTTTCGACTGGTAGGATGATGTGCGAACAATCTAGAATTGGTTCATCATCGAAAATGCCATGGATTCCCAAGGGGTTGGTTTTGTTGTTTGGTTTAGTATGTGGAGGTAAAGGCAGCTCGCCTTTTGCAATCATGTCCTCAATGTCGTCCATAAGTTTAAAACAAGTTTCGGTGTCATGGCCCTTGCCGTACTGTGATGGTATTGGCAATAAGCGTTTAGGTTCCCGACACGGGTTTTCTTTTCTTCAGGTGAGTCCGGAGTAGGCTCAATTGGTTGTAGCTTCCCTTGATCCATCAATCTTTTCAGTGAACTAGCATATGTTGTAACCAAGTTGGTGAATGTCCTTTGAGGACGCTCAACTTTCTTTGCAGTTGGTACTAAAAGATTGACTTCGTCGATCTTATTGGTTTGTCCATAAGTACGAGCTCTGGTTGACGTAGGCCCTTGATTGACTCGGCCGGTGTTTTTAGCCAAGACCCCTTTCCGTAGATTATCGTCAATGCGCGTTCCGAGGATTTCCAAATCTTTGAAAGTTTTGCTGTTTTGATACCATAGGAGCTTAGCATAGACGGGACGAAGATTGTTGACAAATTTCTCAACCAAGGTTGCTTTGCTCACGAGTTGGGTGCTCACCCAACTCAAACGGATTAGGAATTCAGTGAATCCTTCCTCGTCATTCTGAGTTAGCACTTCCAAAGTAGGAGTGTTGCCTTGAATTTTGACATTGTCGGCATACTACTTATCAAATTCGACGGCAACCTCGTCTCTAGTGGGGATGCTTTTGGGTCAAGGGAATAGTACCATTGACGAGAGATTGGTTCCAATGAGGAGGGGAAAATCTTGGTAAAGATTTCATGCATAACCCCCTTGATGGACATATAGTCTTTGAAGGCTCGGATGTCGCTAAGCGGATCTTCGACCTCTTTGAACTTGGGCACATTGGTTAAAGTAAAGTTGTGAGGTAGTAGGTCCCGAACGAGCTCAAACCTACAGTTGTTGTCAATGTGAATATTGTTCCCCTGGGCTACGAGTAAAAAGGTGCGTGTTTTGAAAATCGAGGTTTAAAAAGTTTGCAATTGTATGTCGTGGTCCCGAAAATAGTGCATCATTCTCGGGATTTGAGATGTCTATTATGTCGGCTTAAAAGTGTTTTTTGAAACGGTTGTGAAAAACTGGGTTTTAAAATCGTCATCATGACGGTGTGAAAAGGTGCTTTGAAATTGTTGTGAAAAACCGGGTTTTAAAATCATCATTACAACGGCATGAAAGGGTGCTTTGAAATGGTTGTAAAAAAAAACCGGATTTTGAAATCGTCATTATGACGGCAAGAAATGGTGCCTTGAAGCGGTTGTGAAAAATGGGGTTTTGAAATCGTCATTGCGATGGCGTGAAAGGGTGCTTTGAAACGGTTGTGAGAAACCGGGTTTTGAAATCGTCATTACGACGGCATCAAAGGGTGATTTTTCCAACGGTCGGTGTTAGGCCAATTTTCTGACTATGGGCTGAATTCAGGCAAGCTGGCTTGCAGGAAATATGGCCCAGATGTAGTAAGGGTGGCGATAAGAAGCCTGATTTGGGCTGATATCTTGGCAGGCCGAAGTACGGAGTAAGAGGGTCAATTACACTGTCCAATCCGGCGTCTTGGAGAGCAAGCAAAGAAACCCTAGCTGAGGTGCTCCCCTATATAAGCAATAAGACATAAGACCTAAGATTTATACAGCAATACGCTCAAGAAAGCCTTGAATACTCAAAGACACCTTCGTTTAGCTTCGTTCTTCATTGTAACTCCTAATTCAATTATAGTTCAAATTTTGGTGGGATTCCGTCTCCCCCTGCGGTTGTTCCCACATTGGGTTTTCCGCGTCACCAAAATCTCTTTTGTCAAATGTTAATTCTTAGTTAAATATCGTATGAAAATCAAAACAAAACCTAAAAAAATAATCAAACATAAATTTGATATATTGATTAGGCAATAAGACCACTTTAACCCTATTTGGCAGAAATATACCAAAACAGTTTAGCGCCCACCGTGGGGCAGTGGTCGTCTCCATTAATCAGTATACGCAGGATAGTAAGTGTAACACCCCCATTTATCTAAGAGCCTTTAGCAAGACATTCCTAGATAAATAGGACTGTTACCATCTCGGTTTCCCGAGATAGTGAATAACAAAGTCCAACACACCAAAGTAGTTTAAATAAAATTTTAGCGATTACATGTTTATTACAAATTAACCAACTAAAACTTAATATAAATTAAAGTACAACCCGCAGCGGAAATAAATAAAGTGATTAGACAATCTATGTGGCCTAGACTTCTAGGTAGACTTGCAAAGTCCTCACGCATTCCCACAAGCTCCCAAGTCAACTAATCTTTAGTACATGCAAGTCTACTCCCCATTTATGGTTCATCACAGGTGTTCATGAATACACTGTCAACCACGAGGTTGAGTAGAAAACTAAACAATGAATAAGAATAAAGTAACCTGCAATATCACTGATACACAAATAAATTCAACCACCACAATCCCGTTCACTTCACACCATGGCACACAACCACAAGGCACACAACAACTTCTAGACACACAGTAATACTCTACTTCTAGACATACAGTCATACTCGAGGAAACAAAGTCCAATGGACTCACAGTCCCGCCTCAGACAAACAGTCTGGATACTCCTGGACAGACAGTTCACACAAAGACACATAGTGTTAAGGACACACAGTCCGAACACACAGTCCCTCCTCAGGTCCACGGCTCTTCCACATCCCCGTGCCTGGCCTATACAATACGCATCTCATCTCCTGCCAAATAATAACTCCTAAATCCACAACATACAATAATAATGACATACAATAATAATGAGAGTTTCAACATTATAAATTAACCAACATTATATAAGATAATGGCACAACATAAAAATTCGAACAAGGCAATAAGAGATCGTCGTAAATATTTAAACTCATCTTTCATCAATCCTTCACAACAAACATTTAATCCATCTTTTAGCAATAACAGAAATAAGACAAGATTGACTAGTTTCCTACCTGCTGATTAGCAAATCCGCGCTCACAAGCTAATTAGTAACGATCTTTGACAAAGTCATCCTAAGATTAATAACTTATTTTTGTTAATAACTAACTAACTAGTTCATTAATCATTAAAATTTATTATAATTAAGCTTCTAATCACTCACAACATACCTATAACCATCCTATGTATACACCCCATGCAAATTAACAACAATCTCCAATAATCAAAGCCAACCTCTCCCCTATTACGTATTATGAACCTCCATGCCTAAAGATGGAATTAAATTAGCAGTCGCCACGCCATTTCATGCGACAACCACCCCAGCAAGTACACCACTAGGTCCCCAAACCAAACGACTATCCTACCAACGATAAAACATGACTCCTCTTGCACCACAAACACCGGTTAAATACTCCAAACCCGACACACCCAAAGACGCCCCAAAACAGAACTGACATGGACATACAAGGGCGAGTTACAATGTCACGATGACGGTACCGAAACGACCCAAAAGTAATACTTAACCATTACCATCTGCATCCTAACGTCTAGTATGAAATTCGCACATTACTCGGCTTATAAGACATACACGGCTTTGACGAGTTTCCTCGAAACCGCTGAAAATAGAGTGTTGGGCCTGCTCTATAAGTTGCCAAATACGAAACGAAATAGTGGTACAAATTTTATACGATAACTCGACTCCTATGGGGCGTACAATCTTCACAAATATACGCCGAAACCGACCCAAAACAGAGTATGCGCACTGCTGCTGTCCAGCACTCTTTACGACTTCCAACCGCCCTATAAAACACCCCCTAGGCGCCCTCAACTACCACCCCAGCCAACGAACCCCCATTAATCCTGCCCAAACCCGACGCAATCGACTTTAAAAACGAGCCCAAACCATACTCGCGTACTGGACCCGATGCGAATTCACGCCCTTAGATTATAAGATGCCATAAGTGTATAATAATCATTTATCTATCTATATTAAACAAATATGTTTAAGAACTAACTACTTCGATATCGAGTTGTTTTACCTTTATGAAGTGAGGAAGCGTTAGGCTATGGTGTTGTGTGATAACAGGCTAGTGGGGTACAATTCGTGAAGACGGAGATGGAGATGGTGAGTACGGTTAAAGATGGCGATGTATCTCTCTCCCGTCCTTTGTTCCTGCCGACTTCCGTCTCTCGCCCCCCTTTCTTTTTTTTTTCTTCTTTGCTTTTTGATTGGTTTAGAAAACGGGAAAGGGGGTCTAATATATATATATATATATATATATATATATATATATATATATATATATATATATATATATATATATATATATATATATATATATATATATATATATATATATATATATATATATATATATATATAGTTTAGGTATGCTATTATAATAAGAATAATATTATTAATATTTAAATAGGATAGGGTAAGGTAGCTATTTAAATAATAATAATAGCAATATTATTAATAATACATTATAACAGTACCTTCATCAATAATGTTACCATTATACCGTCTCACCGTGATACAACTGAATAGTACCCTATTATTCTTTAACCCAATACGATCCTCGAGTAATAATTCTATTAAAATATTTACTACAATAATTAGTAATTAAGTTTCCAAAGTATGAGGCATTACAGTCTTCCCCCCTTAAAATGAACTTTGTCTCGAAGTTTAACCAGGAATACTACAAAATTCTCTATAAACAATTAACCATTTCAGCTTCTGCTCATTGCAACATGATTAACCATCTATTATTATCAAGCTATATCAACTTATCATAATGCATCACAAAATAAAGTCAAAACACGGAGAAGTATCTTAAAATAAACTCAAAATATGTGGTGTCACATTCTACCCTCCTAAAAATAAACTTCGTCCCTAAGTTTTGGAACTACTACTACTCAAGGAAGATGGCCTAACATTTTAGACATTCTATACCTACAATCAAAACAAGGTGTAGCCAACTGTATCTTAACATACCTCATCTTTGGTTCCCCTATCGTCACTCCTACATCTCGACTATCATAGTTTAAGAATTGATAAAGCAACTATATTGAACTTTAGGAAAAACTCGCGTTTTCAGAAATTAAGTTAAGCTGTAACTTTAAAAAATTACTATTAAATAACCGTTACATTCCTCTTTGAGTTTTTATACTTTTCAGAAAATATAAGTAGTTTTAAAAACATGACAAAAGAATCAAACTCAAATCTCGAACAACCATTTTATAAAGATTTTTACAATCCAGTTGGTCCAAACAGAAACCGATCAGCAACTTGTCAAAAACTTTGGTTAACTTGTAAAACTCACTATTAAATGTAAAAATTATATCCTGCAACATGGCTTATTAATTTGAAAACATATATTAATCTTTTAAATATTGGAGTTGGAATTAGGAGAAAATCTTATGTACAAATTAAATGATAAATTTTACAAAATCGTTTATCGAAAACTTAATTGTACAGAAACATTCCGACCACTTTCTATTAAAATATTTATTTCTCACAAACCGTAAAACTTTTAAACATGAGACCAATGACAATGGAAGGCTAACTCACTGGGTTATCACTCATAAATATTTTGACCTTAGACGATAAAGTGAGATTAAATGGAAGTTAGATCAAATAAGGGTAAAAATATGACAGAATAAGGTTCAGTGCTAGGGTCCTTTTTACTAGGTCATAAGCCCTTATTAACACCCTCCTATATATGTATCAACACAATTTGGTCATCATACTTCCACACGACTAGCATCTATCCTAAAGCATTCCTATCACAAGTTTAATCATTTCATAATATTGTAAATAACATGGTTTCGAGATTCACATAACTGCATATCACTAGACATGATATCATCATCACAAAACATCCAACCACATAATCAATATCGATTCACAATTACTTTCAAACTCACGATCAAACATTTCATCATCAAATCCTCATTTCATCCATTAAAAAATATTAATTCTCATCTCATGGCCAAGCCAACAATCATTCACAATACTTACCGTAATATTTTCCTATAACAATGTTAGTAACTTCATATCAAATATCCTCTAAAATATACCTCATTATAACTACCTCATACTCTCATGTATTCTCTCAGGGTTCGCGGTTCAAAACTGAGAGGGCCATGGTACAAATTAAGGACGCCTTCTTAACCGCACTAAGAGGGACACTTAACAGTTCCTACCCGGGGTTCAATTTATTACACACATCCTAAATTCATTATTGTTCATTAGTTAGGCCTGAGGATCGTTTTGCTCTGATACCACTTTGTAACACCTCCATTTATCTAAGACCCTTTAGCAAGACATTCCTAGATAAATAGGACTGTTACCATCTCGGTTTCCCGAGATAGTGAATAACAAAGTCCAACTCACCAAAGTACTTTAAATAAAATTTTAGCGATTATGTGTTTATTACAAATTAACCAACTAAAACTTAAAATAAATTAAAATATAACTCGCAGCGGAAATAAATAAAGTGATCAGACAATATAGGTGGCCTAGACTTCTAGGTAGACTTCCCAAGTCCTCACGCATTCCCACAAGCTCCCAAATCTGCTAATCTTTTGTACGTGCAAGTCTGCTCCCCATTTATGGTTCATCATAGGTGTTCATGAATACACTGTCAACCACAAGGTTGAGTAGTAAACTAAACAATGAATAAGAATAATGTAACCTGCAATATCACTGATACACAAATAAATTCTACCACAACAATCCCGTTCACTTCACACCACGACACACAACCACAAGGCACATAACCACTTCTAGACACACAGTCATACTCCACTTCTAGACACACGGTCGTACTCCAGGACATAAAGTCCA
The DNA here is from genome assembly GCF_048544455.1 of Silene latifolia. Classification (NCBI taxonomy): domain Eukaryota; kingdom Viridiplantae; phylum Streptophyta; class Magnoliopsida; order Caryophyllales; family Caryophyllaceae; genus Silene; species Silene latifolia. Next base: position 80,295,177 of record NC_133538.1, on the reverse strand, counting down.
ATGGACACACAGTCCCGCCTCAGACACACAGTCTGGATACGCCTGGACACATAGTCCACACCAAGACCCACAGTCTTAAGGATACACAGTCCGGAATCACAGTCCCTCCTCATGTCCACGACTCTTCCACATCCCCGTGCCTGGCCTATATAATACGCATCTCATCTCCTGCCAAATAATAACTCCTAAATCCACAACATACAATAATAATGACATACAATAATGATGGCAGTCTCAACATTATAAGTTAACCAATATTATATAAGATAATGACACAAGATAGAAATTCCAGCAAGGCAATAAGAGATCGTCGTAAACAGTTAAACTCTTCTTTCATCAATCCTTCACAACATACATTTAATCCATCTTTTTTGAAATAACAGAAATAAGACAAGATTGAGTAGTTTCCTACCTGATTAGCAAATCCGCGCTCACAAGCTAATTAGTAACGATCTTTGACAAACTCGGATCCTACAATTAATAACTTATTTTAATTAATAACTAACTAACTAGTTCATTAATCATTAAAATTTATTATAATTAAGCTTCTAATTACTCACAACATACTTAAAACCATCCTACGTATACACCCCATGGAAATTAACAACAATCTCCAATAATCAAAGTCAACCTCTCCCCTATTACGTATTATGAACCTCCATGCCCAAATATGGCATCAAATTAGCACTCGCCTCGCCATTTCTTGCAACAACCACTCCAGCAAGTACACCACTAGAAACCCAAACCTAACGACCACCCTACCAACGCTAAAACATGACTCCTCTAACACCACAAGCAGTGGTTAAATACGCCAAACCCGACACACCCAAAGTTGCCCTAAAACAGTACTGAAATGGACATACAGGGGCGGGTTACAATGTCGTGATGACGGTACCGAAATGACCCAAAAGTAATACCTAACCATTACCATATGCATCCTAACGTCTAGTATGAAATTCGCTCATTACTCGGCCTGTATGACACACACGGCCTTGACGAGTTTCTGCGAAATCGCTGAAAATAGAGTGTAGGGCCTGCTCTATAAGTTGCCAAATACGAAACTAAATAGTGGTACAAATTTTATACGATAACTAAATAGTGGTACAAATTTTATACTACCATAATCCAAAATACCTCATACCCACATACAAATCAAACCCTAGAATTTCCAACGTCTGCCTCTCTTCCTCAATTTCCTCACTCACTTTTCTCATACTTTCATACTCCCTCACAAAAAAAAAATACAATTGGATTAGTGTTTCCCCAATATTATCATTGATTTAGATTAAATACTTTGCTTTTACCAGGAATCATTCTCACTTTTCTTATAATATATTCAATGTCTAATGGAGATCAATTTATGACCCGGTTTGTTTAGACTTTATCTTTACATGCTAAAAGTGAAACTTTTCGTATACAAACCGGGTCGGTAAGGGTCATAAACAGGTTATATTAACGCAAATTTAAAAATGTTTATTTTCCTCGGATATGGCATGGGTATTGGTGGGATAAAGATTTGTCGGAGGTGAGCATCTTCAAGCCGGGCTGTTATTTTTGAGAGGCTACCAGTGGTTTCCTCGATTTGTTGGATCATGGCAAGCATGGATGCGGCACTAAAAATGAATATACTATCGGGATTGTCGTCCTCTAGAGCGTTGACTTCGTTTTCGACTGGTAGGATGATGTGCAAACAATCTAGAATTGGTTCATCATCGAAAATGGCATGGATTCCCAAGGGGTTGGTTTTGTTGTTTGGTTTAGTATGTGGAGGTAAAGGCAGCTCGCCTTTTGCAATCATGTCCTCAATGTCGTCCGTAAGTTTAAAACAAGTTTTGGTGTCATGGCCCTTGCCGTACCGTGATGGTATTGGCAATAAGCGTTTAGGTTCCTGACACGGGTTTTCTTTTCTTCAGGTGAGTCCGGAGTAGGCTCAATTGGTTGTAGCTTCCCGTGATCCATCAATCTTTTCAGTGGACGAGCATATGTGGTAACCAAGTTGGTGAATGTCCTTTGAGGACGCTCAACTTTCTTTGCAGTTGGTACTAAAATATTGACTTCGTCGATCTTATTGGTTTGTCCATAAGTACGAGCTCTGGTTGACGTAGGCCCTTGATTGCCTCGGCCGTTGTTTTTAGCCAAGACCCCTTTCCGTAGATTATCGTCAATGCGAGTTCCGAGGATTTCCAAATCTTAGAAAGTTTTGGTGTTTTGATACCATAGGAGGTTAGCATAGACGGGACGAAGATTGTTGACAAATTTCTTAACCAAGGTTGCTTTGCTTGGTTTGCTCACGAGTTGGGTGCTCACCCAACTCCAACGGATTAGGAATTCAGTGAATCCTTCCTCGTCATTCTGAGTTAGCACTTCCAAAGTACGAGTGTTGCCTTGAATTTTGACATTGTCGGCATACTGCTTAGCAAATTCGACGACAACCTCGTCTCTAGTGGGGATACTTTTGGGTCAAGGGAATAGTACCATTGACGAGAGATTGGTTCCAATGAGGAGGGGAAAATCCTGGTAAAGAGTTCTTGCATAACCCCCTTGATGGACATATAGTCTTTGAAGGCTCGGATGTGGTTAAGCGGATCTTTGACCTCTTTGAACTTGGGCACATTGGTTAAAGTGAAGTTGTCAGGTAGTAGGTCCCGAACGAGCTCAAACCTACAGTTGTTGTCAATGTGAATATTGTTCCCCCGGGCTACGAGTCAAAAGGTGCGTGTTTTGAAAATTGAGGTTTAAAAAGTTTGCAATTGTATGTCGTGGTCCCGAAAATAGTGCATCATTCTCGGGATTTGAGATGTCTATTATGTCGGCTTAAAAGTGTTTTATGAAACGGTTGTGAAAAACTGGGTTTTGAAATCGTCATTATGACAGTGTGAAAAGATGCTTTGAAATTGTTGTGAAAAACCGGGTTTTAAAATCGTCATTACAACGGCATGAAAGGGTGCTTTGAAATGGTTGTAAAAAAACCGGGTTTTGAAATCGTCATTATGACGGCATGAAATGGTGCTTTGAAGCGGTTGTGAAAAACGGGGTTTTGAAATCGTCATTACGATGGCGTGAAAGGGTGCTTTGAAACGGTTGTGGAAAACCGAGTTTTGAAATCGTTATTAGGACGGCATCAAAGGGTGATTTTTCCAACGGTCGGTGTTAGGCCAATTTTCTGACTATGGACTGAATTCAGGCAAGCCGTCTTGGAGGAAATATGGCCCAGATGTAGTAAGGGGGGCTATGAGAAGCCTGATTTGGGCTGATATCTTGGCAGGCCGAAGTACGGAGTAAGAGGGTCAATTACACTGTCCAATCCGGCGTCTTGGAGAGCAAGCAAAGAAACCCTAGCTGAGGTGCTCCCCTATATAAGCAATAAGACGTAAGACCTAAGATTTATACAGCAATACGCTCAAGAAAGCCTTGAATACTCAAAGACACCTTCGTTTAGCTTCGTTCTTCATTGTAACTCCTAATTCAATTATAGTTCAAATTTTGGTGGGATTCCGTCTCCCCCTGCGGTTGTTCCCACATTGGGTTTTCCGCGTCACCAAAATCTCTTTTGTCAAATGTTAATTCTTAGTTAAATATCGTATGAAAATCAAAACAAAACCTAAAAAAATAATCAAACATAAATTCGTTATATTGATTAGGCAATAAGACCACTTGAACCCTATTTGGCAGAAATATACCAAAATAGTTTAGCGCCCACCATGGGGCAGTGGTCGTCTCCATTAATCAGTATACGCATGATAGTAAGTGTAACACCCTCATTTATCTAAGAGCCTTTAGCAAGACATTCCTAGATAAATAGGACTGTTAACATCTCGGTTTCCCGAGGTAGTGAATAACAAAGTCCAACACACCAAAGTAGTTTAAATAAAATTTTAGCGATTACATGTTTATTACAAATTAACCAACTAAAAGTTAATATAAAATAAAGTACAACTCGCAGCGGAAATAAATTAAGTGATTAGACAATCTATGTGGCCTAGACTTCTAGGTAGACTCCCCAAGTCCTCACGCATTCCCACAAGCTCCCAAGTCAACTAATCTTTTGTACCTGCAAGTCTGCTCCCCATTTATGGTTCATCACAAGTGTTCATGAATACACTGTCAACCACGAGGTTGAGTAGAAAACTAAACAATTAATAAGAATAAAGTAACCTGCAATATCACTGATACACAAATAAATTCTACCACCACAATCCCGTTCACTTCACACAATGGCACACAACCACAAGGCACACAACAACTTCTAGACACACAGTCATACTCCACTTCTAGACATACATTCATACTCGAGGACACAAAGTCCAATGGACTTACAGTCCCGCCTCAGACAAACAGTCTGGATACTCCTGGACAGACAGTCCACACAAAGACACATAGTCTTAAGGACACACAGTCCGAACACACAGTCCCTCCTCAGGTCCACGGCTCTTCCACATCCCTGTGCCTGGCCTATACAATACGCATCTCATCTCCTGCCAAATAATAACTCCTAAATCCACAACATACAATAATAATGACATACAATAATAATGAGAGTTTTAACATTATAAGTTAACCAACATTATATAAGATAATGGCACAACGTAGAAATTCCAGCAAGGCAATAAGAGATCGTCATAAATAGTTAAACTCATCTTTCATCAATCCTTCACAACATACATTTAATCCATCTTTTAGTAATAACAGAAATAAGACAAGATTGACTAGTTTCCTACCTGCTGATTAGCAAATCCGCGTTCACAAGCTAATTAGTAACGAACTTTAACAAAGTCGGATCCTACAATTAATAACTTATTTTAATCAATAACTAACTAACTAGTTCATTAATCATTAAAATATTATAATTAATCATCTAATTACTCACAACATACCTATAACCATCCTACGTATACACCCCATACAAATTAACAACAATCTCAAATAATCAAAGCCAACCTCTCCCCTATTACGTATTATGAACCTCCATGCCCAAAGATGGAATCAAATTAGCAGTCGCCTCGCCATTTCATGCGACAACCACCCCAGCAAGTACATCCCTAGAAACCCAAACCAAACGGCTACCCTACCAACGCTAAAACATGACTCCTCTTGCGCCACAAACACTGGTTAAATACGCCAAACCCGACACACCCAAAGCCGCCCCAAAACAGAACTGACATGGACATACAGGGGCGAGTTACAATGTCGCGATGACGGTACCGAAACGACCCAAAAGGAATACTTAACCATTACCATCTGCATCTTAACGTCTAGTATGAAATTCGATCATTAATCGGCTTATAAGACACACACAGCCTTGACGAGTTTCCTCGAAACCGCTGAAAATAGAGTGTTGGGCCTGCTCTATAAGTTTCCCAATACGAAACGAAATAGTGGTAAAAATTTTATACGATAACTCGACTCCTATGGGGCGTACAATCTTCACAAATATACGCCGAAACCGACCCAAAACAGAGTATGTGCACTGCTGCTGCCCAACACTCTTTACGACTTCCAACCGCCCTATAAAACACCCCCTAGGCGCCCTCAACTACCACCCTAACCAGCCAACGGATCCCCCATTAATCCTGCCCTAAACCGACGCAATCGACTTTAAAAACGAGCCCTAAACCATACTCGCCTACTGGACCCGATGCCAATTCACACCCTTAGATTATAAGATGCCATAAGTGTATAATAGTTATTAATCTATCTATATTAAGCAAATATGTTTAAGAACTAACTACTTCGAAAACGAGTTGTTTTACCTTTATGAAGCGAGGAAGCGTTAGGCTATGGTGTTGTGTGATAACAGGCTAGTGGGGTACAATTCGTGAAGTCGGTGATGGAGATGGTGAGTACGGTTAACGATGGCGATGTATCTCTCTCTCGCCTTTGTTCCTGCCGACTTCCGTCTCTCGCCCCCCGTTTTATTTTCCTTCTTTGCTTTTTGGTTGGTTTAGAAAACGGGAAAGGGGGTCTAATATATATGTATATATATATATATATATATATATATATATATATATATATATATATATATATATATATATATATATATATATATATAGTTTAGGTAAGCTATTATAATAATAATAATAATAATATTATTATTATTAATATTCAAATAGGATAGGGTAGGGTAGCTATTTAAATAATAATAATAGCAATATTATTAATAATACATTATAACAGTACCTTCATCAATATTGTTACCATTATACCGTCTCACCGTTATACAACTGAATAGTACCCTATTATTCTTTAACCCAATACGATCCTCGAGTAATAATTCTATTAAAATATTTACTACAATAATTAGTAATGAAGTTCCCAAAGTATGAGGTATTACAGTCTTCCCCCCTTAAAATGTACTTTGTCTCGATGTTTACCCAGGAATACTACAAAATTCTCTATAAACAATTAACCATTTCATCTTCTACTCATTGCAGCATGATTATCCATCTTTTATTATCAAGCTATATCAACTTATCATAATGCATCACAAAATAAAGTCAAAACACGGAGATGTATCTTAAAATAATATCAAAATATGTGGTGTCCCGAAGTTTTGGTACTACTACTGCTCAAAAAAGATGGGTTAACATTTTAGACATTCTATACCTACAATCAAAACAAGGTGTAGCTAACTGTATCCTAACTTACCTCTTCTTTGGTTCCCCTATTGTCACTCCTACATCTCGACTATCATAGTTTAAGAATTGATAAAGCAATTATATTGAACTTTTGGAAAAACTCGCGTTTTCAGAAATTAAGTTAAGCTGTAACTTTAAAAAATTACTTTTAAATAACCGTTACATTCCTCTTTGAGTTTTTATACTTTTCAGAAAATAAAAGGAGTTTTAAAAACATGACAAAATAATAAAACTCAAATCTCGAACAACCATTTTATAAAGATTTTTACAATCCAGTTGGTCCAAACAGAAACCGATCAACAACTTGTCAAAAACTTGGGTTAACTTGTAAAACTCACTATTAAATGTAAAGATATTATCCTGCAACATGGCTTATTAATTTGAAAACTTATATGAATCTTTTAAATATTGGAGTTGGAATTAGACAAAAATCTTAAGTACAAATTAAATGATAAATTTTACAAAATCGTTTATCGAAAACTTAATTGTAAAGAAACATTCCGACCACTATCCATTAAAATATTTATTTCTCACAAACCGTAAAACTTTTAAAGATTAGACCAATGACTTTTGAAGGCTAACTCACTGAGTTATCACTCATAAAAAATTTGACCTTAGACGATAAAGTGAGATTAAATGGAAGCTAGATCAAATAAGGGTAAAAATATGACAGAATAAGGTTCAGTGCTAGGGTCCTTTTTACTAGGTCATAAGCCCTTATTAACACCCTCCTATACATGTATCAACACAATTTTGTCATCATACTTCCACACGACTAGCATCTATCCTAAAGCATTCCTATCACAAGTTTAATCATTTCATAATATTGTAAATAACATGGTTTCGAGATTCACATAACTGCATATCACTAGACATGATATCATTATCAGAAAACATCCAACTACATAATCAATATCGATTCAGAATTACTTTCATACTCAGGATCAAACAATTCATCATCAAATCCTCATTTCATCTATTAAAAAATATTATTTCTCATCTCATGGCCAAGCCAACAATCATTCACAATACTTACCGTAATATTTTCCTGTAACAATGTTAGTAACTTCATATCAAATATCCTCTAAAATATACCTTATTATAACTACCTCATACTCTCAAGTATTCTCTCAGGGTTCCCGGTTCAAAACTGAGAAGGCCATGGTACAAATTAAGGGCGCCATTCTTAACCGCACAAAGAGGGACACTTAATAGTTCCTACCCAGGGTTCATTTTATTACACACATCCTAAATTCATTATTGTTCCTTAGTTAGGCCTTAGGATCGTTTTGCTCTGATACCACTTTGTAACACCTCCATTTATCTAAGACCCTTTAGCAAGACATTCCTAGATAAATAGGACTGTTACCATCTCGGTTTCCCGAGATAGTGAATAACAAAGTCCAACTCACCAAAGTACTTTAAATAAAATTTTAGCGATTATATGTTTATTACAAATTAACCAACTAAAACTTAAAATAAATTAAAGTATAACTCGCAGCGGAAATAAATAAAGTGATCAGACAATATATGTGGCCTAGACTTCTAGGTAGACTTCCCAAGTCCTCACGCATTCCCACTAGCTCCCAAATCTGCTAATCTTTTGTACGTGCAAGTCTGCTCCCCATTTATGGTTCATCACAGGTGTTCATGAATACACTGTCAACCACAAGGTTGAGTAGGAAACTAAACAATGAATAAGAATAATGTAACCTGCAATATCACTGATACACAAATAAATTCTACCACCACAATCCCGTTCACTTCACACCACGACACACAACCACAAGGCACATAACCACTTTTAGACACACAGTCATACTCCACTTCTAAACACACGGTCGTACTCCAGGACACAAATTCCAATGGGCACACAGTTCCGCCTCAGATACACAGTCTGGATACTCCTGGACACACAGTCCACACCAAGACACACAGTCTTAAGGATCCACAGTCCGGACACACAGTCCCTCCTCATGTCCACGGCTCTTCCACATCCCCATGCCTGGCCTATACAATACGCATCTCATCTCCTGCCAAATAATAACTCCTAAATCCACAGCATACAATAATAATGACATACAATAATAATGACAGTCTCAACATTATAAGCTAACCAATATTATATAAGATAATGGCACAAGATAGAAATTCCAGCAAGGCAATAAGAGATCGTCGTAAACAGTTAAACTCTTCTTTCATCAATCCTTCACAACATACATTTAATCCATCTTTTAGCAATAACAGAAATAAGACAAGATTGAGTAGTTTCCTACCTGATTAGCAAATCCGCGCTCACAAGCTAATTAGTAACGATCATTGACAAAGTCGGATCCTACAATTAATAACTTAGTTTAATTAATAACTAACTAACTAGTTCATTAATCATTAAAATTTATTATAATTAAGCTTCTAATTACTCACAACATACTTAAAACCATCCTACATATACACCCCATGCAAATTAACAACAATCTCCAATAATCAAAGTCAACCTCTCCCCTATTACGTATTATGAACCTCCATGCCCAAAGATGGCATCAAATTAGCACTCGCCTCGCCATTTCATGCGACAACCACTCCAGCAAGTACACCACTAGAAACGCAAACCTAACGACTACCCTACCAACGCTAAAACATGACTCCTCTAACACCACAATCAGTGGTTAAATACGCCAAACCCGACACACCCAAAGTTGCCATAAAACAGAACTGACATGGACATACAGGGGTCGTGATGACGGTACCAAAACGACCCTAAAGTAATACTTAACCATTACCATATGCATCCTAACGTCTAGTATGAAATTCGCTCATTACTCCGCCTGTAAGACACACACGGCCTTGACGAGTTTTCGCGAAATCGCTGAAAATAGAGTGTAGGGCCTGCTCTATAAGTTGCCCAATACGAAACTAAATAATGGTACAAATTTTATACGATAACTCGACTCCTATGGGGCGTACAATCTCTCCCAAGGAATTATACCCAAAGCAACACCCTTAATAATTATAATTAATATGTTCTAGTATTAATTAAAATCTAACTTAAAATTAACAAAAAATATTGAGTTTTTGCTGTTGAATGTCACGGTCAAGAGGGGAGTATTTGTGAGGTTTTCTTTCTCTATGTTTTTCAACAAAAATTGAGTATTAGAATGAATAATACACTAGTAGTATATACAATATATGTAGTGTATAAAAGGAGAGAAAACCCTTTGTTTTCTCTAGGAAAAAATCGGGTGGTGGGGGGTTATAGAGGCCAATGCATGGTCTTTGTTCTTCTCAAGATTAGACTAGACATGCAAGGCTATATTTTTAGGTTTAGTCATTATTTTTCTATTTAAAAATAAAACAAAATATAAACCCTAATCCCCTCTATTATTTCGGTACACATAGATAAAATGGGTAGTCCGTTTTATTTGTCATTTTGTCAATTTTGTCATGTGTCACGTTAGATGACACGTTACACTATAGTATATTTTTAACATATTAAAAATCAACATATTAATAAAATATGTCGCATACAAAATTAACTAGTAATTCTTAATTACTTGTCCCAAAATGGTTTATCGAATTATAAATTACAACTTCTTGTATTTATAAATAATTATTCATTCTGTTTCAATTATTTCGTAAACAATAATTCAATCTAAGTAATAAAACAATTCGATTACTTAGACCGTATCTTACTTGATCGAATTACAATGAGACACATTGATTTTACTCACAAAATCATCCGTCAATTTTAAGCAATTTAATTAACTCGTATCGGCATACGATTAATTAAATAATCAATTAAGAGTATTACCCGATATGTATGACCTCAGGGTATCAACTGATCACCACCGTCGTACGACACTAATGTCAAACTCTAGTAAGCCAATCATTACCGATATGTGTGGACGAGTTGACTGTAAAATATTACTTTCCCTCATGTATTCTTAAATATGAGATTTAAACATGTGATCATCATGATCGACAATTGTGATCGCATTATTGTCGGGGACACTTACTCCAACAATCTAACACTTGTCCTCGACAATTGTGCATCACCAATTCTCTTGTCCTATTACTATCTCCTGCTCACTGCAAGGTGTCTTTCGGGTTGTACTTGCAAGTGATCATATCGAGAGTGGTTTCGTCGATCTGGAGAATAACTGATTGACCGGAATTATCTTCCATAGATACCTTCCGAGCGTGGCCACGCATTTCCAGTTCATTACTCCTCGAGTGGCCCTGAGATATTGTTTTATCCCTGGCAAAGGGGTGGACAATTCCTATCGCAATATTCCCTTCGACTAGCCACAACTCATCATAACCCAAAATAAGCCCGTTTGACCCCAATTACGAAGGTCGTAGGAACATAAATCAAAGTTACTCTGAAACTGTGCCACCTTAGGAGAATAGTTTTTAGTTAAAAGAATCGACTCATTAGAATACTATAGTAGCTCTCGCCACGACTAGGCTACATAAATTTTCCAGAACTCTATAAGCGGTCACAAGCCCGACAGAGTGTCCCTTACAGTCTGCCTATGTGATCAACTAGTCATCTCTCATGACTCTATGGCACTTGAACTTGCCATCAATCGCATCACACTCTAGTTAATTCGAGATGTAACCTCATATAAGTAACTAGGGACGAATACTATGTTAATCCAGTTCACTTTAATGGGGTTCAATATTGTCTCAACAATCCCATTTGGATATAACAAAGTACAAGATGAGTTAACGATAACTCAAACAATAAATGTGATTATCACACATAAGTAGTCAATACCATATTACTAATTTATGTCTTATAATCATAAGTGTACTCAAGTACTTGCTTAACGCAATAAAAGTTTAGCTAGTGAACATACCATGTGTCCAAATGTTCAAACTTTGTGAATTGCGATTTCCTTCAATTTCTTGTTATCCCTTATAGCATGAACTTTACTAAGTACATGTCTAGACTTCATACTAGACTTAGGTTCTTTAACTTGAAAGAAGCTCTTACAGTTATCACATAACTTGTGATGTGGGTTTCGGTGGACAACACTACTTGTAGTTTTAAAGCTCACCACCCAATCACAACGTACTTAGGTTCATTTCGTAGAATCTTGCCATGGATGACAATAAAATACACTTTTCTAGTCTCTTACTCCTTATGTCCATAATTTCCTAGGATTTTCACAAATCCAAATGAGTTCGAAAACTTGAGTTTGTGTAACCTCTTAACACAAACTAAGTATCATTCCAAACTCCAGAGCAGACTATTAGTTCTCCTTGAGAATTCATGATGGTTCCTTGAGGCTTACCAATGACTCTCATATGGGTTAACTTGTTATCGACTTATCATGCTCCAAGCATTTAATTCATCTAGGACATGTGCATAATGGCATTACATAACTATACCAATGGCGGAAACATTGGTTATCAATTCATGTTAAACAACAGTTCTTAGGTTCGGTAATTAACCATGACTCTATCATGGTAATTCTATATTCATCGACATGAATAACCTACTTAACTTGTTAATCTCTTAAGGTGAATGATCATTATCAACATAAGGTACCTATCTAAGTGCCAATCCAACATCCCATGTTTTAATAGATCCACATGATGTCCGATATCATCCAGAATTGAAAACCTAAATACTTCTTTGTAAAAGACAGTATATGCTCGTCATTCCCAATGAGTAATATGTTATGCAATTCATAAAGGATGATTGCTCCCACTAAACTTCATGTCTAAACATGATTGTCACTGACTCCCACTGAATTCCACATGTTTCGTTTTTGACAACTCATTCAAAACATTTTATGTATTGAAATAATCATTGCTATTCAATGTGTTAGTTAAAACCATATATGTCATTCACATATCCCTTTCAAAATAACCATTTTGGAAAGTGGTCTTAATAACTTACTTATTTCATAATAAAAAATAGCAATGATTTTGAGTCTTTAGCATAGTTAACACTTAACTTAGCTTTTGTAGACATTTACATGCCACTCCATGCAACCTTTAATTATAAATATCTATTTACCTTGGATTGGTCTCAACAATCCCAAATAAATCCATTTACTTGCATAGATATCATTTTAGTTTCATAAGGCTCTTAAGTAAAATGTCAAATATTAAAATCTCTAGTTATATCCCTCCATCGATCAAAATCTTACAATCCAAGAACATCTTCTTTTGGTCTCCTTACGTAGTTCCCTCAAGAACATATTCTTTTGGTCTCCTCATGTAGTTCCCTCAAGAACATCTTCTTTTGGTCTCCTTCCGTAGTTTTCTCAAGAACATCTTCTTTTGGTCTCATCTATGAGAAGAGTTTGTGGCTAAATTCACTCCTCAAAAGAACATCTTCTTTTGGTCTCCTGTACAAGAAGAGTTTGTGGCTAAATTCACTCCCACTCTATCTTTAGGAAAAATTCCCTTTTTCTTCAAAGATAACTTTTGAGCTACAAAACAATTTAATAGTGATGGAGAAGGAGGAAAAACGTAGCATATATCAACATAATGATGATTTAATCGAGTCATATTGATAGCATATCATAGACTAGACGATTTAAATTTTGAAAGGTGTATCAAATAAGGTTGGCAACGTTCCCTTGTGTGAGTTCAACAACTCAATCATAACTTCATAATTGATATTTCATTAGTAAGTTGTGAATTTAGTCACAAAGGCATGAGGAGAATCGAATTCATAGCTCATGGACATATAATGACTCAATCATTATAATTGAAAATCTTAATGTTTCTCGAAGCAAGTAGCTTATGATGACAAATTTTAGAACAAACGATACGATAAAATAAGTGACTTGGGTTGCAAACCAAGTCGCCAATATCCAAAATACAACTATTGTTTAAGGAAACAAAAAATTTTCCAAGTCGAACGAGGAAATTAAAATAGTTCTAAAGTTTCAAAATACAATATGAAATAAAGACAAAACAAAATAAAGCAAAGCTTCCATCGATCTAGCATCATGGGCGGCTACATCTAGCTTCCCTCAAGATCTTCTAGGCTTGCTTCTCTTTGCCCTTGTCCTTGCTAGGATGCCCTAATTACAATAAAAAGGAGTAAATATCACAACTTGTATCAAAATAACAAAGTTGAGATTGAAACAAAAAGATAGGGATAGTAATTTACCTACTGGAATAACTTTTCCAGCTTTGATGTCGCCTATGTACTTAGGACAATTCCTCTTCCAATGCCTAACGCCATTACAATAATGGCATTTGTCCCCGGACGGGGCACCCTTCTTAGGCTTAGAGGAGCTAGCTTCACAAGCTTTTCCTTTGTTCTTGTAGGGAGTTTTCTAATATTGTTCACAAAAATTTAAACAATAATTCAACTTGAATATCTAATATTGTTCATTTGGACTCAAAATATATATAAAAAATCCAAATTAAATTAAAATAATTTCAAATAATTTCAAATTTTGAAATTTAAACTGTTTAACATTTTGGAATAATTCCATGACATTCATAATGTTCAAAACTTAGGTTAAAAATTTCGAAAATCTTTCGAGAAAAACATCGTTGCGGTTTATCGAAAATGAAAAATAAAATCATTGAAGCATAAGAAAAATAATTTAATCAACTTTTCACTTTTGGATATGATAAGTGGGATAAATAAGCAATATTGGACGTTTTTTTTAAGTGATGAAATATGTTTTAGCATTATAGGCTAATTTAAGTCACTACTTATTGAATTTTTATTCAAAAATTCATAAATCATGCAAAAGGAGTTCAATCCATCTAAAATTTTTACACACACCGAGTAAAAATTTATGAGACAACATATAAAATTTTCATGACCATATTCGAAATTTAACTCATATTAACTTAATAACCCATTTAAATTCAACTTTAACTTATAAAATTCATATTTTATGCAAAAAGACTTTATTTTACAAGAAATTTAACATACAACCAGTATATTATATTTTTGAAATTATATCCAAAAATCACTGAAAAATTCGAATTTTGACTATTTTTCGCCCAAAATTGACATTTTTTCTCATAAAAATCACATTTTAATGCTAATAATATATATATTGAACAATAAAATCCATAAATCATCCCATATGATCTAAAATCCATTTAGGACTAGAAAATTTTAACATGCAAAATTATTTCGTGATTTATCTTCATAAATCCTAAATAATAAGTTTTATTTGTTAACTAATTAACTCAGAAAAACAAACCCGATTTTGCATGCAACAACCTTGTGCTATGATACCACTTGTTAGAATCCATTAATTTCATTTATTTACATATCCAATATATGAAAGTTTAATTTAGTCATAAAATTAAATCGGATCTTATGCATGCAAAACAATTACAAGTATAAGGAGAAAATCAATTCTTACATTGATGATTTCGGAATATGGGCACTAGTAAGTTCACCTACTTACTAGTTCCTGAGCTTTCCAAAGGTGGAAGAACAAGATTCAAGTGGAGAATCTCTCCCAAGGAATTATACCCAAAGCAACACCCTTAATAATTATAATTAATATGATCTAGTATTAATTAAAATCTAACTTAAAATTGACACAAAATATTGAGTTTTTGCTCTTGAATGTCACGATCAAGAGGGGAGTATTTGTGACGTTTTCTTTCTCTAAGTTTTTCAACAAAAAAATGAGTATTAGAATGAATAATACACTAGTAGTATATACAATATATGTAATGTATAAAAGGAGAGAAAACCCTTTGTTTTCTCTAGGGAAAAATCAGGTGGTGGAGGGTTATAGAGGCCATTGTATGGTCTTTGTTCTTCTCAAGATTAGACTAAACATGCAAGGCTATATTTTTAGGTTTAATCATTATGTTTCTATTTAAAAATAAAGCACAATATAAACCCTAATCCCTTCCATTATTTCGGTATACTTAGATAAAATGGGTAGTCCATTTTATTTGTCATTTTTTCAATTTTGTCATGTGTCACATTTTACATGACATGTTACACTATAGTGTATTTTTAACATATTAAAAATCAACATATTAATAAAATATGTCACATACAAAATTAACTAGTAATTCTTAATTACTTGTACCAAAATGGTTTATCGAATTATAAATTATAACTTCTTGTATTTATAATGAATTATTCATTCTATTTCAATTATTTTGTAAAAAATAATTCAATCTAAGTAATAAAACAATTCAATTACTTAGACCGTATCTTATTTAATCGAATTACAATGAGACACGTTAGTTTTATTCACAAAATCATCCGTCAATTTTAAGCAATTTAATTAACTCGTATCGGCAAACAATTAATTAAATAATCAATTAAGAGTATTTCCCTATAGGTATGACCTCAGGGTATCAACTGATCACCACCGTCGTACGACAGTAATGTCAAACTCTAGTCAGCCAATCATTACCAATATGTGTGGACCAGTTGACTGTAAAATATTACTTTTCCTCGTGTATTCTTAAATATGAGATTTAAACATGTGATCATCATGATCGACAATTGTGATCCCATTATTGTCGGGGACACTTACTCCAACAAAACAGATATCGATTAAATGCTATATATGGGAGGATGGAACACGTTTGGCTGTATAGGGCCGTGTATGGCCGAGAACGGGGTGTGCAAAAAAAAAAGTTATTTCAAATTAAGAAGAATTTGTGGTAAAATAATTTACCCTCGTAGAAGATGAATATTTCTTTCATTTTAGTGAGCAATCTTGTACCTTAGAATTGGATAATGGTGATGTGATAAAAGATGATGTTGAGATACGTTCAGAGGAGTCAGTGAGTTGTGAGGAAGTATATAGAGGAGTGACTATGTTGTTTGGGGAGGTTATATTTCCTATGGATTTGATTAAGTTCTTTGGGGTGGCTTTGAGCTAATATTGAGGGGTGGATTGGTTGGAAAAGTATGGAGCCGTTATTGATTGCTATTAATAGAAAGTATCTTTGAAGGGATCCGAGGGAATAAATGTGTCTTATAAGGGATTTGTGGTAAAATCTAAGGTGAGACTTATAGAAACAATTACCTTGAAATATTGTTTGAGGAGGGGTTATAATATGTGAGGGATGTCTTTAATAATTTTTATGGGTCATGTAAGAAACACATATAGTCTGAGGTGATTGGGAAGCATAGGAGTACAAGGGCAGTGAGATTGAGGAGTGGTGCGATAAAAAGGTAAGCCATGTGATGTAATGAGTGGTATTGACATGAAATTTAAGTATGTATTAGTATAATATTTGGTCAGTTAATAAGGTGAATACTGTGAATGTAAGGGTGGGGGATTTAAAGGAGTTAAATGTTTGTGAGTGGGATATTTTATAATACAATGGAAGAGAGTAGCACCTAATAAGCTTAAATTGTCTTATTGCTGAAGTATGCGGTTGGAGATAGTTGTATGCTTATAAATTTGGGTTATTAGGAAGCAACTTTAAGGCGTATATTCGTTGGAAAGTTAACAGGATGAGGTAAAGATTTTGGCTTTTGGGTTTTTTTAATGATGGAGTATGGTATTTAAAGATGAAATGTCGATGGTTATTTTGATTTTATGGTGGTAAAAGAGGATTAGATAGTGCATGAATTTAAATTTGAATGATATATTAGATAAGGGAGAAAATAATTGAAGTATTTTTTGGGGAAAAACTGTTATTATGAATGGTTGGGAATTAGTTAAAGAGCAAAGAGAAAATAGCCGAGCCTTGAGGATTAAATAGTAAGAGTAATGATTTGGGTTGATAGGTGGTTTAATACGAGTAAGGTAAATATGAGGGTTAATGTGACCTTAAGGATTGTTGACATTGATTGTTGTTTATGCATATGTTATATTGAGATTAAAAATGATAAGAATGTTATTATTTGAAAGATGACATTAATTGTACAAGAAAGTGTTAAGAGTACCTGAAATTCAGGAAAAAGGAGTATGGATGGAACTTAGTGAAAATGATGGACCTATTATTAGACATTTCTAATAGTGATTTAATCAACATATTAAATTTGTCATAGTGGATCTAGTGCGTGCATAACAAAATAAAAGAATAAGGAAGGAAAAATAATGTTCCTTACATTGTTGTATGGCACGAAATGGACACAAGTAAGGTCTCCTACCTTCACTTATTCTTGAGCCATGATAAGTATTAGGATGATCCTCCAAGACTCTATATTAGGAGCCCTCCTTTTGATTGCACCCAAGATTTGACCCAAAATTACTACTAAAACTAACTAGACATTAGGTAGTAATATTACCTTAATATAACTAATATTACTACACTAGTAATATTTTCTAAACATTAGTAAAATGAGTATCTATGAGTATAGAGGATTTGCATGTGTGATATTTTGAGAGAAAGGTAGAGTAAAAATGAGAACAACAATTATTCTCCTCTTCATTTCTACATGTGCCGTCCAAATGCTCCTTATGTAAAGCATTTTGGTTTTCTTATTTTGTCTTATGCAATATTCTTAATGTGTAGGTAGTAGCCTAGCATGAATAAAGCATGTCATAAGATGTTGGAGCATCTTTCCAACAACAAAATGACAAAACCAAAAACTCAAGCATGCTCACCATTTAGAACGGTGCACTTGATATATATGAGTACATTTTTATCTTATAATATTTATCCCACAAATGCTTAATAGTCTTATGTTTATTTATCTTACATAATCAAGTATTAATTTAATCACATAACAATTATGTGACAAATTAATAAACATATATTCACTCAAATTAATTATTGAGTAATATTTTACCATTATATCAACATATTATGGGCCTCATAATACCTAGTTAGTTAAATTTACAACCTCTTGTAAATATAAATAACTAATTACCTCTACCTCGAAATATTTATAAAACCTCAACATAATTTAGTAAATTAATATATTAATCCACTAAATCGAATCTTATTTAATCACATTACAATAAGATACAAAATCCAACTCATACAAATAAGGGATTAATTAATCTGTATCGAATACAATTAATTAATTATTTATTTGGGCCTCATCCTTTAGGTGTGACCTTAAGTGATCAACTGATCACCATCGTCAACACGACAGTAACGTCAAACTCTAGTCAGCCAATTATTACTGATTAATATTGATCAGTTGACTTATAATTGAATCATCCCTTATGTATTTTTAATTTGAGATTTATACATGTGATCGCACTATTGTTTAGGACACATACTCCAACAATCTCCCACTTGTCCGAGACAAGTGTGCGTCACTAATTCTCTTGTCCTATTACAATATCCCACTCAATGCAAGGTGTCTTGCAGGTCGTACTTGCATTTGATCATATCTTGAGTGGTTTCCTCGATCTGGAGAGTAACTGTCTGACCGGAATTATCTACCGTAGATACCATCCAAGGGTGGCCACGCATTTTTAGTTCACTACTACTCGAGTGGCCCTGAGATTTCAAACAACCCTGATGAGGGGGTGGACAATTTCTATCGCACTATTCTCTTCGTATAGCCACAGTTCATCATAACCCAAAATATACTCATTTGACTTCAGTTATGACAGTCCTTGAGTATAAATCAAAGCCAATCAGAAAATTGTGCCAACTCGGGCGAATATTCACTAGACAAAAGAATCGACTCATAAGAATACTATAGTAGCTCTTGCCATGACCAGGCTTTATGAATTTCCAGAACTCTATAAGCGGTCACAGCCCGACAGAGTGTTCCATACAGACTGCATATGTGATCGACTAGTTATCTCTTACGACTCTATACCATTTGAACTTGCCATCAATCGCATCACACTCTAGTCACTTCGAGACGTCACCTCCTATAAGTAACCAGGGGCACATACTATGTTCATCTAGTTCACTTCAATGGGGTTCAATATTGTCTCAACAACCCATTTAGATATAACAAAGTAATAAAATAGTTTTTAAATAAAACTCAAACAATAAATGCGATTATCATATATAAGTAATCAATACAATATTATTACTGCACATCTTATAATTTAAAGCATATAAAATCCATGAAACTTTATGGTGATTTTATCAAGCTTGCAAAAATAATTTGGTTGGAAAGTACATCATCCATTCCAACTTCAAAAAACTATAATTTCCTTCTATCGATGTAATCTCGAATGGGATTTTCTAAGTACATGTCTAGTCTTGTAACTAGACTTTGGGTTCTTTAACTTGAAAGATACTCCCACTGTTATCACATAACTTGTGGTGGGATCTTTAGTGGAAAGACCTACTAATGGTTCCTTTATAAACAACCTTATCCTTATCACAATGTACTCATACTCCGTTCGTAGAATTTCAATGACTAACTCTTTAAGGTCTCTCTAGCTATTTGCACTTTTGATAATCATCAACAAGTCCAGCCTGAGATCTCAAATCATCTCAATAAGTTTGGAAACTTATGTTTGTGTATTCTTCAATACATAATTCAACATCTCTTCCAAACACAAGAATGAACCCTTAGTCCTCTTAGAGAACTCAAGGGTGTCCTTGACGACTATCTGATGATCTTTACTTGAATTGACTTGTTATTGACTTGTCACGCACTAGGCATACAAGTCATCAAGTTGTGTGCACATATTATGGCATACATGATTAATCCAATGGCGGAAACATTAAGATTTGACTTCATGCGTCCATCAACTCTCAGGTTCAGTGGGTGATTATACTACTGGCTCTAAGTAATCCCACTTTCATCAATATGAAAAACCTTCTTGATATGTTGATGTTTAAGACATGAAAGATCTTATCATCATAAGGCTCTCAACTCTATGGCAATATTCTCTCAAATTTAACACATAGATTCGGAAATCTAGAATACATCGCACCTTTTCCTAGTCTCCCAATCACTCTTTCACAGAGGAGAGTATTGGTACATTATTCTCAATGAGTAATATGTTATCAACATATGAGACATGGGAAAAATAATTCTGGCTCCAACTTAACTTCATGTATAAACATGATTTTTTAAATAATGTGAATGAAACCATTCTCAATTATCACATGAACGAAAAGTATGATTATTACAATCCTTTGATGCTTGCTTAAGACCATTCTATGATCGCTTAAGTAATCTTTGCATAATATGTTAGGATTCTTACATCTTTATCTAAGGTTTTGTGTTCCGTACACATCCTTCTCTAAATTACCATTTTAGAAAAGGGAATTTTTAATATCATTTGCCATTCTTCATCAAAATGAAATGTGGCAATTCCTAACATGATTTATCTTGATTAACATCTTCATGTCTATCTATGTTTTTAGGTACTCTAAAGCTCTATTTACTTTAAATAGACCATCGCCTTAAAGTAAATCTACTCTTCAGTATAAATTTTTTTTATTTTGGATTGTAATGCTATGGCTTTTATGCTTTTATGCAACAAAGTCGATTTGGGACTACTCACAATTGATCATTCAATAGGTCATAATTCTATTACTTTCGAAAAGTAACATATTAACAATAAGACATGTGTACTTTACTCCCACTCTATCTCAATAGATTATAGTTCCATTACTTTCAAAAAGTAACACATTAACTATAAGACATGTTTGTGACGATCTACTCCCACTCTATCTCTTAGAAATACTTCTGTCTTCTTAAGAGATAGCTTTGTGAGCTACAAACATATATGGTGAAGTAATACAAGTTCGTCTTGACTTACGTGTTAGCTCATAAATAGACCAGCTCTATTATGGCAGTTTGATTAATGTAATATGCGAGTCGGATCCATGCCATTTGTTAAATAGACTTGCTATTTTAGGTATCTCCAGGTTGACCATTCGTTTAAAATAAGGTGTCCGTTTTGGATTGCAAATACCCAAAAGTGAGTTCGACAACTCAACCCGACTCATATTAGTTTGATCTTATAGGTAGTGACACAAGGTCATAATCCATAAGTGAGAATCAGATTAATTACTTAGATATTCGCCACCACAATCGGATCGTAATGCTTTAATTTTCTTGTTCAATTGGTTCTCTACTTACTTTTGAAATTCTTAAAATTTCTCAAATGCTTCACTTTTATATTTGATTAAGTAAACATACCCATATCTACTTAAATCGTAGGTAAAAGTGACGAAGTAGTCATAATTTCCCCTAGTGGTGATACTCATTGGACCACATACATCGGTATGTATTAGTCCCAATCAATCACTTGCTCGTGTCCCTTTACCACTAAAGGGAGCACGAATCATTTTGCCAAGGAGACAAGATTCGCATATTCCATATGATTGAAAATCAAATGGCCCAATAATTCCAGTTGACACTAGCCTTTTGATGCGTTTATCGTTTACGTGACCTAATCGACAACGCCAAATGTATGATTCATTTGGATCACTTGTTTTAAGTCTTTTAGATTGTATGTTATAGATATATTTGCTCGAGTTTAAAGTTTCAAGAACATATATGCCATTAATTGAAGTGCCTTGGCCTATGGCCAAGTTATTCTTAGAAATTTCACAATAATTATTCTTAATAGCAAAAGAAAATCCTTCCATGTCTAACATGGCAATAGAAACGATGTTCTTCGATAAAGAAGGTACAAAATAACAATTATGTAAGTACAACTCAAAGCCATTAGCTAAGACAAGTACACAAGTCCCTCTTGAAGTGGCGGCTACCCTAGCTCCATTTCCTAGTCGGAGATCTACATCATCCTTGTTTAGCTTTTCCACATTTCTAAACCCCTGTAAATGATTACAAAGGTGAGAACCACAACCGGTATCCAATACCTACGTTGAGGTGAAAGTATAATTTATATCAATAACAAAGATTTCGGAAGAAATATTTCTAAGTGGAGCATCAAGTCCAACATTGATATCTCCCAAATACTTGGGGCAATTTCGCTTCCAATGGCCCATGACATTACAATAATGACATTCATCGTAGGATTGGGCACCCTTCTTGGTTTTGGTTATGGTAGTCTCACTATCCACTCCAGTCCATTATCGGGTTCGGGTTTCTTACCCTTCTTTGCCTTTCCTTTAATAATACCTTCGTTGAGATCAACCAAACTTTCGAAGTGTAACAACTACTTATTACCCCACTTACCCAACGTTAATGAAAGCACCCCGAAAAATCGTATTGTACCCCTTATGAAATTGAGTTTCATGGGCTCCTACTATATGGTAAGGCTAAGTATCAATCTTTTAAAAGTAAAGGTCTTGTCAATTTATTATCTATCAATTTTAAATGAGCTAAAAGTGGAATTATCGATAATTATAATTGACACGGTCGAAGACTCGATATGATATGCATGTGTTGTTATGGCGATTTGGCAATGCATGCAACATATTAAAAGAAATGCAAAGAAAGTAATAAATTCCTAGTATGACCTTCCTAAAATAGAAAATCAAATAATCTATTACAAATTCGGAAACCAACTCCTTTGGTTCCTTGAATCTTCAAGTGGCACGCCTCCCAAGGACATCGTCTTTGTCGGAACGCCTTTCCGAATGACCCCGTCTTGAAGGAACTCCAGAAATACAAATAATACTAAAATACAAAGCTATTCCTATTATACATTTGTAATATGAAAAACTAGTAAAAATAAAAAGTGATACGAGATCACATTAAATTACAACCGAATCAATATCCTCTTACATTACGGGTATCGATTAAAAACCTAAGGACATACTAAGATAAAATTACATAATTCAAAATTACATAAATAAAATATGATATTCAATAATGAAATATGTAGCATTATAATACGTGTCTATCAGGCCAAATTATGTGCCAAACTGCCCTATTTAACTTATATCGATTATATAACCCGGTTTTATGGAAATTCATGACTTTTAACTTATCAAAATCGTATATATATATATATATATATATATATATATATATATATATATATATATATATATATATATATATATATATATATATATATATATATATATATATATATATATATATATATAAACTGGGTTTAAACGCTGTGGATGCGCCACGTGTCAACCCAGGCTTAAATACACGTATTAATTACAGCTGAAATTAAATACAAACATAATAAATGCTGTATAAATCTCAGCAAAATATTAATTATAGTTTAATAAATTTTATTATAAAATTGTATTAAATAATTACGATAATTTGATTCTAAATTTACTAAAAAGTTATTTTGATAAAAATTCTAAATTGTAAATAATTACATTCATTGTGAAAAATGCTTTCAGTTGAGTATAATTTTCAACATATTTATTGAAGGATTTATTTTGATATGTAGAGATGATTAAAGTGAGTGTCTCGCAGTATTTTACATTTACGTAAAAAAACATTTTGAGAAAGTTATAAAACTTAGACTATTAAATCCATTAAGAAAAATATATTTGGAAGAGTCATTATATATATTTAAAACACAACTTTAAAAAAGACTACTAAGAGATAAGTTTTTATAGTCTGGGAATGAAAAATTATATTGGACAAATTGAATACACATGAGATTTTGATAGGTTTCAATAGTGTGATAACGAGTATGTATACGAGTATGTATGTACATAGTGATCGCGAGTGCATTTGAATAATCAAACAAAAGTAATGATTATTAATTAACATAGTATTATAAATGACATGAAAAGGTAGAAAATACGTTATATTTTTCTTTAATATCTTTAATTAATAATGTATAAGTCAAATATAAATTATTGATTATGACTAACCAAATACTCCGTATTACTTTTAGTTAAGTATTTTATATGTTATCTTTTAAATACTTTGAAGTTAACCATCAAAAAATAATATTTGAGAAAGTTCAACCTATTATATTTACAGGTAATATAAACTCTTAAACATCATTATATAGAATTGTTTAAAAAAACAAAAGGTGCAAATTTCTCATAGATATGTTTGACACATATCACATGCAAGATACAATCAAAACATTTGAATAAGTTGAGTTTGAACTCTATATATTTGATAGATAAATGTCACATGTTATACATACAAAATTAAAAATTACATAAAATTATGTTTACATCATTTTGAATAAATATTAATGGATTTGAGACATAAAGTATCGTGAAATGATATAATTTGAGAACTTATTATTGATTGTTGTATTATTCAAATAAATTTTATTTTGATTAATATGATATTTCACCAGTCATAAATTTATTTATAAAACGTTGATCATGCATAATTAATTATCAGTTATTTTATTTTAATTAAAACTCTTATGTATTTTATTTTAAAACATTGGAGTTAAACTTAAAATATTAAATTTGAGAAAAAATTATTTATAAGAGAAAATATTAAAGGTCATATACTCCCTCCAATTCTATGTATTCTTCCCCTTGTTTATGGGCACGGGAATTAAGGAGAGTAATAAAATAAGAGTAAAAAGTTGGGTGGGGTTTGGTGATTGGAGAGAGGGATGAATAATTATGAGTTAAATAAGGAATGGTGGGGCCAAAACTTTAAGAAAAGTAATAAAATATGAGTAAAAGTGTTGGGTGGGGTTTGGTAATAGGAGAGAGAAATGAATAAAATAAGAGTAAAAATTTCCAAAATAAGAAAGGGGAAGAAAACCTGAATAATCCGTTTTAGGAAATAGGGAAGAATATATAGAATAGGAGGGAGTATGAATTATATAATTTTTCTTCAATTATAATCATAAAATATTAAAACAGGCCGCGCGAAGCGCGGGATACTACCTAGTTAATACTAAAATCTAATTTTAGTCCAAGTTAATTATCCTAACACTCTTAGGTCTCAAAACATAGTCATTACTCAATTTTTGACGAAAATTCAACTTGATATAATTTTATGCTCATTTTGACCCCAAAATCATAACATTTATGAAATAAATCCAAATTTAATTACAATAATTTCAAATTTTAAATTTTAAATTTTTGAACATTCTGGAATATATCCATGACACTCATAATATCAAAAATCATGGTTAAAAGTTTCGAATTTATTTCGAGAAAAAAGTAGTTGCGATTTATCGGTTTTATCAAATAAAACATCTAAAGCATACAAAAATTAATCTAATGAATTTTACAACTTTAGATCTGATAAGTGGGATATAAATGCAACCTAAAATAATTTTCTCATGCCATGTAATTTGTTTTAGCTATTTTTGCTAAAATAGTCACTATTTATGTTATTTTTATTCTAAAAATTCATAAATCATGCAAAATGAATCAAGTTCATCTTAAATTTTACACACAGTGAGTAAAATGTGAATGTGACAATATTTAAAAATTTCAAGGCATGTTTCAAAGTTTAACTATATTTAACTATTTTACCTCAATTTAATTCATTTTTAACTCATAAAAATCATAAATCATGCAGAATAAATCAAATTTATACGAAATTTTACATACAATAAGTAAAATATGCATGTGAGGTCATATAAAAATTTCAAGGTCAGAGACTATGTTTAACTATTTTTAGTATTTTAAATACCATTTTAGTCATAAAAATATAATAAAATTACTAAAAATCATTAAATTGAGCAATAAAATACCATAAATCATAAAAATGACCTAAATATATTTTAGGACCAGAATATATAACATGAATTAAGATTCCGTGGCTTTATCTAATAAATCACAAATTTTTAGCTTTAATTAACTTACTAATAACTCGAAAAAACTTTAAATCGATTATGCATGCAACATCATATGCTCTGATACCAATTGTTAGGTTCATACACCTATTATTAGACATTTCTAATAGGTATTTAATCAACATATTAAATTTGTCAAAGTGGATCTAGTGCATGCATAACAAAATAAAAGAATAAGAAAGGAAAAACAATGTTCCTTACATTGTTGTATGGCACGAAATGGGCACAAGTAAGGTCTCCTACCTTCACTTGTTCTTGAGTTATGATAAGTATTAGGATGATCCTCCAAGACTCCATATTAGGAGCCCTCATTTTGATTACACCCAAGATTTGACCCAAAATTACTACTAATAGTAACTAGACATTAGGTAGTAATATTCCCTTAATATAACTAATATTACTACACTAGTAATATTTGCTAAACATTAGTAAAATGAGTATATATAAGTTTAGAGGATTTGCATGTGTGATATTTTGAGAGAAAGGTTGAGTAAAAATGAGAACAACAATTATTCTCCTCTTCATTTATACATGTGTCGTCCAAATGCTCCTTATGTAAAGCATTTTGGTTTTCTTATTTTGTCTTATGCAATATTCTTAATGTGTAGGTAGTAGGCTAGCATGAATAAAGCATGTCATAAGATGTTGGAGCATCTTTCCAACAACAAAATGACAAAACCAAAAACTCAAGCATGCTCACCATTTTGGACGGTGCACTATAGTATATATGAGTCTATTTTTGTCTTATAATATTTATCCCACAAATGCTTAATAGTCTTATGTTTAATTATCTTACATAATCAAGTATTAATTTAATCACATAACAATTATGTGACAAATTAATAAACATATATTTACTCAACTTATTGAGTAATATTTTACCATTATATCAACATATAATGGGTCTCATAATACCTAGTTAGTTAAATTTACAACCTCTTGTAAATGTAAATAACTAATTACCTCTACCTCGAAATATTTATAAAACCTCAACATAATTTAGTAAATTAATATATTAATCCACTAAATCGAATCTTATTTAATCACATTACAATAAGATAAAAAATCCAACTCATATAAATAAGGGATTAATTAATCCGTATCGAATACAATTAATTAATTATTTATTTGGGTCTCATTCTTTAGGTGTGACCTTAAGAGATCAACTGATCACCACCGTCAACACGACAGTAACGTCAAACTCCAGTCAGCCAATTATTACTGATTAATATTGATCAGTTGACTTATAATTGAATCATCCCTTATGTATTCTTAATTTGAGATTTATACATGTGATCGCACTATTGTTGAAGACACATACTCCAACAGGTATGAGCTAAGTAGTAGGACAATAAGGAAGTATTAGACTAGTATATGAGTAGTGATTTATTTAAGATTTGTACCGAATATATTGTTGGAATATGTGTCCTCCGACAATAATGCGATCACAATTGTCGATCATATTGATCACATATTTAAATCTCATAACAAGAGTACGAAAGGGATGATACATTAAATATATAGTCAATTGGTCCACACATATCGGTAATGATTGGCTGGCTAGAGTTTGACATTACTGTCGTGCGACGGTGGTGATCAGTTGATCCCTTGAGGTCACACCTAAAGGACGATTCCCTTAATTGAAAAAGCTTAATTAATTGTATGTCGATACAGATTAATTAATTCCTTAAAATTGAACAAATTATCATCATAAGAGAGAAAATGACATCTTATTATAATGTGATTAAATAAGATTTTATTTAGTAATTTAAGAAGTTATATTACTAAATTTAATCGGTGTTTGCGAAACACGCGAGATGAGAATGATAAGTTAGTTATAATTACAAGATGTTGTGAATTATACTAACTAGTAATTAAATGACCATTTTATGTGAAAGTAATTTTGAATTACTAGTCAATTTGTTAAATGTGATTTATTTAATTTGTAAATGATATTTAATTTGTTAAATATGCATTTTAATTTAAAACATGACATAATACATGTCACATGTCACATGACATACAATTGTACAATTGACAAAAATAAAATTGACTCCATATTACACATCAAAACCGAAATTGGTGGGCAAATTTTAGAAGTTTTGTCTTATTCATTTGTCTTATTTATTTGTCTATGACACTTGATAGTGACATGACTATGGACAAAGGCTTACACATTTTGTCTTGCGAAAACAAAAAGGAAAAAGAAAAATGGTCCATAATCCTCATGTGCCAACCGGTTTTTGTGCATAATATAGAGAGAGATTTTTCTCCATAATTCATTATCTCATGTTTTGTGAAAACCCAACAACCTTCTCTCTCATGTTCTTCATAAATCAAGTTTTATGAATCAAATTTGTACAAATCAATCACTAATAATACTAGTAGTAGTATATGAGTATTAGTAACCGATTTTAAGGTAAACCACATTACAAATATCTAGTACATGTTAGTTTGTGGGATTTTGGGATAGTCTTGGGTGCTACTTATTGGAGGGCTTCTATTTTGAAGTCATGAATGTTCATCCATTATTGGAAAGCTCAAGAACTAACAAGAAGGAGATCTTGTTGGTGCCCATAAGACCGAAATCTTATAGTAAGAACAATGATTTCTTCTCTACTTTTGTTCATGTTTGCATGCATAAGATCTAGAATTTATTTTATGACTAGATAAATTGTTTCATATATGAATATGTAAATTAATGAGATTAATAATTTCCAACAAGCGGTATCTTAAGCCTTAGGTTGTTTGCATGCAAATCGGTTATTGTTTTTCCGAGTTATAAGATTAACAAACAAAACTTATAAATTTGTGTTTATTATGATATATCACGAAATTTATTATGCATGTTAAAGTTTCTGGTCCTAAAATGTTTTAGGATATTTTGGTTTAATTTATGGATTTTATTGTTCATTTTATATTTTAATGGCATTAAAATGTGATTTTTATGATAAAAATGTCATTTTTGGACGAAAAATAGCTAAACTTCGATTTTTTAAGTGGTTTTTGGATATCGTTTCACATATATTATATACTGATAGCCTGTAAAGTTTCATAGTTTTATGAGTTGTTATGCTCGAAATATGGATTTTTCATGTTAAATTAGAATTTAAATGAGAAAATAGGTTAATATGAGTTATATTTCGAATCTGGTCATAGAAATTTAGTATGTTGTCACATATAATTTTACAAGATGTGTGTAAAATATTTGGCTATAATGAAGTTTTTATGCATGATTTATGAATTTTTGATGAAAAATCACATAAATAGAGACTTTAATTAGTAGAAATGCTAAAACATACTTCATGACTAAGAAAAAACGTCACATGTTGCATTTTATCATATATTTCAGATCTAAAAGTGAAAAGTTAAGAAAAATAATTTTTCTCATATTTTTATGATTATAATTGATAAATCCGATAAACAGCAACATTGTTTTTCTCGATAAATTTTGAAATTTTTAACCTAAGTTTTTGAATATTATGAATGTCATGGTATTTTTCCAGAATGTTCATGAGTTTAAAATTTCAAATTTCAAATTTATTTGAAATTTTTATGATTTATTTGAAGTTTATGGCATTATATTGTAATTTTTAATCCTTTTATGAACAATATTAATAAATATATAAGTTAATTATTTTCAAATGTTAGTGGAGACTAATTTTGAGTCCTAAGATGGTTAGGGTAATTAACTAGTACATAAATATGATTTTATGTAATTATTGTGATTATAAAAGGTTAAATCACACAAATCCGTAAAAACCGATTAATATACGATATTGGCTCCTTAAAGGCGATTTAGCATAAAATTGGGCATGTTTATACATATTATAATGCTGCATTTTATTTATGATTTTCATATTTTAATTTTATGTAATTTTTGAATTATGTAATTTTACTTAGTATGGCCTTAGTTTTAATTGGTATTACCCGAAATGTATGGGAATATCGATTCGGTTGTAATTTATTGTGATCTCGTATCACCGTTTTGTAATTTAATAGATTTATTTTATTTTTAATTACAAATGTATAATAGGAAATTATGTAATTTGTTATATAATTTATTTATTCCGGAGATCCTTGAAGACGGTGCCACTCAAG
This sequence comes from Silene latifolia, assembly GCF_048544455.1. Taxonomy (NCBI): domain Eukaryota; kingdom Viridiplantae; phylum Streptophyta; class Magnoliopsida; order Caryophyllales; family Caryophyllaceae; genus Silene; species Silene latifolia. Next base: position 80,264,900 of record NC_133538.1, on the reverse strand, counting down.
AAGGCGATCCATTAAGACGGTGTTACCACGAGATGCGTGCCAAGACTGAAGTTCAAGGGACCAAAGGAGTTGGTTTCCGAATATGTAATAGTTTATTAGATTTACTATTTTAGGAAGGCCATACTAGGATTTTATTTTTTTATGCTTTGCATTTTATTTTTATGTTACATGCATCGCTAAATCGCCATAACTAAACATGCATTTTAAATCGAGTTTATCGACCGTGTCAATTACAATTATCGTAGTTCACCGCTTTAGTTCGCTTAGAATGTGATAGATAATAAATTGACATGACCTCTCGCTAAAATAAACAATTGAGACTTAGCCTTACCAAAAACTAGAAACCATGAAAACCTATTCATGAGGGAGTGCGCTCGGTCCTACCGGGGTACAAACCTTGTTACGTATGCGAAGTGGGTGATAAATGTCTATCCACCGAATTCATGTTGATAAGGGAGGAATCGGCCCTACCGTGCCCAAGTTGATGTGGATTTGGATCATAGACACATTTATTCGAAATTTGGATTGAGCTCAACGGAAGTATTTGTGACCGTAGTCGCATGTGTTCCGGGCTAAAGATAAATATTAATGTAATTTTATCGACCAAGAGTTCTAAAAGTAGAATCGATTAAAGCGTTAATCCACCGAGTTATATTGATAAGCGATGAATCGGCCCTACCGTGCCCAAGTTAATATGAATTTGGATCTTGGAATCATTTATCATAGTTGGGTAGAGGTCACTATGTAAATGCTTTACTTGTTATTTACATGTATTAATAAAACGATAAATGTTAAGTTTTCCACTATTCCGTTATAATATTGTTCTATTTCTTTACCGCAATTCATATACGATATCATTTCGATTTTTGATTCAAATCTCCATTAAAACATCGTAACGAAAGACAAAATTTGAATTTTTCTTCTAAAAACCTCGTATTATCCATTACAAGGATCTCTTGTGAAGAGTATAGATAAAAGTTATTCGTGATCAAAAGGGTTTTTGATTCTTGACTAACATATCTACTTACAATGAATTGTTTCTCATATGCTTAATTGAGTTAAGTACTTTGAAACGTCACATCATTTTGGTAACTAAATTTGTTTGAAATCAAAATTGACCAAAATACCGCAACCATTTCAATGAAAGTTTTAAGACTAAACGAATAAATTGAAGAGTAGTCTTCATAAATTTCAATTTTGCTTCTCTTAGAAAAGACTCATTGAAATGAGTGGGAGCATTCTCTTAAACCGTTAAGAAAAGGATAAGATTTTAAAGAAGTAAAATTAGAATGAAATTGATACAAGGAAATGTTAAAAGTAAAGTTATTGAGAATAACGATACTAAACCTATCAATCCCGACCGATAAAGTTTCCATTGTCTTAATTGTTGGACGCTAGAAAGGAAACTACCCCAAATTATTGAAGAATCAACAAGTTAGTTGTGGGACATCTAATGGGACCTTCTTCTTTAAATGTTTATTTGACTGACATAAATTTTGCTAGCACTACTTCGTCAATATTAGAAACCAGTGGAGGTTTTCATCATTGTATTTGATACATAGGATGATTAGAATATGACGACTAGCAACAATGATGTTGAGAGATCGAGTCATTTTGTACTCAATCTAGTTTTTGAGTTTAAAGTTGTACTTAATTGTGACTATTAAGTGTATAAACTCCAAATAAGAATATAAATTTGTTAAGATACAAAAGAGGTTTCACTTTTGTGACCCTATACACCATGATTTGATGTATGGCTAGCCCATTATCAAGGTGATTATATTTGTTTATGGAATGCAAAGAAAGTAATAAAAGTTGAAATGCTAGTTGGTGGTTAGTTTTTTTAGAGGTTTACTTATGGTATTTAAGGGAATAAGGTGATATGAGTTAGTAAGGTATGCATAATATTATGATTTACATGGATGAAAGAAGGTAGAGGACTTAGGCGGCAATGTTGAAATGGTGGTGTAAGGCATGAATGTAAACTTGAGAAATTTTGTTGGCTTTTGTTATAGTCTAGGTTTGGGGTTGAGGTAAGGATTGGTGGTATGGTACCTGATACCCGTCGTGAGGTGTCAAAAATAAATTTATAATCTCCAACTACAACTATAGCTAACGGCAGTCGGGTCGAACCACAGAGAGGCAGACGTAATTTCTAGTTGTTTAAATTCGGTCTAAGGTAACAATAAGGTGGGGGTTTGATTGGATTTGGTCTACAACTAATGAGCAATAAAATAAAGTGAACTAGGCAAACGGATGAAATCAAGTATAAAAAGAGGTACTAGGATGGTCGGTTCGTTATAGTTTCGTGCAAGATATTAAACAGGTCTAAATCAAACACATGAGGCGGGAAATAAAGAGGTCCTCTCGGTCCACTCTTAACAGATAGCATCTTTCGATCTCGCTATAAGTCCCTAATATCACTAATACTGACTCTCGTCCTGAAAAGTGACTAATAATCTAAACTTTACCTATCTTTCGATCTCAACACAGTTTAGTCATTTTAATTGGTGATCTAACAACTTTCCCTATCTTTCGATCTAATGGGTCAGTCATAAATTAAGCATCTAACCGGTCGAATGCATTCGATTCGTTAAATACAACATTAAAATCAATTAAAACGAAAGGTAACCTCACGTGGTCGGGTCGATCGACTGGTATGGTCGATCGATCGACACGCGATTTCAGTCCAAATTAATACTACGCCGCCTACGCTATAATTCCCCTACATCCTAGCAAAATTGATTTAGCTACTCATGGCTATGGCGAAAATAACAATAATATTGACGATAAAGACTACTGAATTCATGCTAAAAATAGTAGAACAAACAATTAACATAAAGCGATAAAACGGTTTCGGGAACCTAACTAGCAATTCTATACTAATAACGAATAAAGATGAACTGAAAGTAGAACGGAAGGAATACCGAAAATTGCAGAAGAATAGTAACGGAATGATTAGAAATATGAATGAAAATCCAATGCGAAAATAATATCCCGAACCCTAATTATTAAAGCTAATGAAAACTCAATGTAAAACTGATGAATTTCTGAATAAAAACTAGATAGATGTATCTGATGTTATAGGTTACGTTATATAGCAAACATACGTAACACTTATTATCAAAACCAAAACATCATGGGCTTCAAGTTCCTCGATCTTTTAATTCTCGTCTGGGATAGCAGCTTGGTCGATCGACTAAGCATGGCAGTCGATCGACTGCTCTTCAGTGTACAGTAGCTTCTGGAACCCGCAGGTTGGTCGATCGACTGATGGTAGTGGTCGATCGACCGCTTTAGCTGCTACTTGGCTTCTATAATCTCGTGGATTTGTCTTTTGGGCTTTGAAATGCGCACCAAGCTCATTTCTCGAGTCAATACTTCACGTCAATTGCAATGCAGGATAGTCGGGGACGGATTTAGCTCAATTTCCGTTGGATTCTTCACATTTCTGCAATAAAGTACAAAAACACGAAAGTAGACGGAAATGGGGGAAATGGTAGCTTAAACTACACAAATGAGCTCTGAAATGCGTGTAAAATGAGGTGCAAAACATCATATAAAAGACACGCATCAGTACCTATTGGAGTAGTGTGGGTTACATAGGATATAGAACCCGAGTTGTCACAAGATATGTTATATTCTCTTGTTGGCAGTGCGATAAAGGGAAATGTTAGGGAGGATATTTGATTAGGCTATAAAAGAGTTGGTAGTCATGAAAAAAAATCTGGAGGATCTTTGTGAGTGTTGGATAGTCTTTGAGGTTACGCGGACGTAACCTTAATTATAAGTGGGGTAGGATGTCATATTACACTACATTTTTAATTTTTATTTGGCTGGCTTAGTAAGTGTTGGTAAGCGTAATGAGTTCTGTTGTAGCATTATGGTGGACTTAAGGATTTGGTTGTTATAATTGTTGGTGGTGCAACACGTAACCTGTGATTATTTGGGGGAGAATTGGATAAGGCCAGTAGCCTATGGGTATTTTGGTGTGGTTTAAAACTCGTCGTCAAAAGCTACCAACCAAAATAATATTTATAACTTCACAAACTACTCTTACTAAAGAGGTAAGTAAAGATCGGATCCCAAGGGACGGGTATTGATGTAGGATTTTCAATTACAAGTAGCTATGTCTTAGGGTGTCACAAATTGGGTTGAGATGAGATGTGGTCTAAACTAATCAACAAGATGAAAGTAAATTAAGTAAAGCAAATAAAGGGGTTGTAAACAATTGATTAAAAGCACTAGGGTGTCATGGGTTCATAGGGGATTCATAGAAATAGATTATACAAACATGTTCTCAAATAGATGCAAGCACTTATTGTTGTGATGGGATCGAGTTAGTGTATATCTTACAATCCCTAGGAAGATTTAGGTCCCGGAGCAGAGTCGTGTAGACTGTACAACACCTACAAGTCGACTTAGTCTCCCCCTATTCAACTCTATGCATGGTCTAATGCGGCTCGAGTTGGTTTATGTCTTACAAGCCTCATTAAAAAGATAAGAGATGGGTAAAAAATGGAAAGATTCATAGGCTCGCATTTCATCAAACATCACATGTGCATAAGTTGAAATCACAACAAGCAAGCAAATTAATTATGAAAACATATTAGATTAAGCATAGATCAATTCCCATGTTTGTTTTCCCCTAATTCCCCATTAACCCTAGCTAAAGGACTACTCACTCATGATCAAGTTTAGCATGCTAATCAGGTTGTCAATCATATTAACAAAGCAAAACATGATGAATAAATGATATGATTAACAATAATTAAACAAGAGTAAAAAGGAATTATACCTATGGATATGATCCAAATAATAAAGCAAAGAATAATAGAAGTACTTGATGATTGATGGAAGGTTGTCGATCCTCCATTAAACCCCAGTAATCTTCTAATTACCCAAATAAAACTAAGAACAATTGAGAAATTAAGGAAAGATTAAGATGTAATTAATATTGAAAAGTGTATTACAACTAAATTAAGAGATGATTCTAACTTTATTAAGAGTTGATTAAGAATTGATTAAAACTTTATGATAAACTAGGTAGTACAATGGGGTATTTATACTAAAATTAAGTACAAGGATTAGGGTTACTAAGGGCTTAAATGACTATTAAGACCCTAAGAGAAGCTTGAGGAATTGCAACTCCCGAGGGACATGCGCAGATCATGCTTGCAACTCCCACCAGGATCCGCTCGTCCTCACCTGAAGCACGGCCTGTCCTGTAAGAAGGTTCGCTCGAGCTGGCGGTCGGGATGCCCGGATCGTGCTCTGGTACGCTAGGATCATGCTCAGGGATGCTCGGATCGTTGTTCTGATATGCTCGTGCTAAGCTCGGGCCGCTCGGATCGTGGCACAGTATTCTTCTCTTGTTTGGCACCTTATCAATCCGCGGGGATTGTGTTGGGGATATAAGGATCTTTTCATCATTGCCAATTTATTTACTTAGGCCTCTATTGTCAGTCTCCTCTTCGATGCTTGGTCATTAGATACAATCCATTTAGCTCCGTTTCGCTCCATAAATGCAAGGTTAGCGATCCTGTAACATCCCCATACTCCAAGTGCCTTACCAAAACCACTCAGGTATGAAGACATTACCATCTCGGTTACCCGAGGCAATGATAATCAAATAAACAATGAAGAAACAACGTTTAAATATAAATACTTAGTGAAGAGTACAATTCTCAAACCAAACCAAAAGTACGATACATGTTCTCAAACTGACTGCTCTAACTGAAATGTAAATAACTAATAAGCTACAGCGGAAGACTCCTATCATCATGTCGTGGCCATCCCAGCTGTCCCAGTACTCATCTCAATACCTGCTCAATATCTGCTCACCATCCCCGAATGGATCACCGCAGGTTTACAAAACAACATCGGGGTCAGTACTAATCACACAATTCAATATATACTAACAATACGATAAACAGACAGCTTAATTGTCACACACACACAATCACGCCAAATCCAATCATCTCAATCACCGACCGTCCCTTTGGACCACCACGCCGAGTGGGGGACCGCAGCCGTACCCACCAAATCCCCGCTCCACATAGTGAGCGATAACCCTGTCCATTAATGTGCACATCCCTTCTGTGGCGGGTTCCACAGAAGGCGAAACTAGGGCGTGAAGCCACTCCCGCAAGTGACCCCACTCAGCCGAGGCCACGCCTCGCGAACCATCAACAACGATCACAACCACAATCACAATACAATTACTATATCAAACAACCAAACACAATACATCAACCAATATCCCATTATGGGACTAATACTGAGTAGTAAATCCTACCTGGTATGCACACAATCAGACGGTCTCTACTGCTGAATCAAAAAGCTTCCTCTATGAACCCTCCTTCTATCATCCAACACATAAAGGCTACCAAATCACATACTACACATAAAACCCCCAAATCTCTAAATTAGGGTTTAACCAAATCAAAGGAAAGACAATAAAAAGGGTACATGGATTTTACCCTCGACGCAAGGAACTCAACGGTATAATCAACGCTAAGAACTGACCTTCCAAACTCCGGGTATTGCTAATAATGCGATTAGGATGAAGAACTTGCTTGCTTTCTCTCTTAAACAGTAATTTAGGTTTTGTAAAAGTTATTTAGAATAATGACGACAAAGCTTAAATACCTTAATCGCATAATTAACAAAACCCGAGAAAACTCCCCGTAAAACCGGCTACTCGATCGAGTACCCGAGGTACTCGATCGAGTACCCCCTTACTCGATCGAGTGCCCCAGCTACTCGATCGAGTGCCCCAGCTACTCGATCGAGTGCCCCAGCTACTCGATCGAGTACCCAACAGGTCAGAAACTTTTCTAAAACGCAACTTACCCTTACTCGACAGAGTAAGGCCTACTCGACAGAGTACCCCAAGACTTATAAATACGGAGTATTACAGTCTTCCCTCCTTAAAAGGAACTTCGTCCCCGAAGTTCAAACCACTACTAAACAAAGGTACTCCCATAACATTCCCGACTCAACAACCAAAACAAAATTCAACATAAAACATGTTACTAACCCAACTCATCCCGACAAACATCCCGACACAACATATAAAAGGGGTATAAAACTCTTAAAAACTGTTCGCGATCATCTCCTACCCCTCTAAAAGAAACAAGGTTACGTCCCCGTAACCATACATACCTGATCAAAAAGGAAAGGGTAACGCTCTTTCATAGCCTCCTCTGGCTCTCATGTAGCTTCCTCGGTCTCGTGGTTAGACCAAAGGATCTTGAGCAGAACTGTCTCACCACTCCTAGTCTTTCTAACCTTTCGGTCTAGAATCTGTTTAGGCACCTCAAGATATGATAAGGACTCATCTAGCTCTAAGGTCTCGACCTCTAACACATGTGACGGGTCACTCACATACTTCCAGCAATGCGATACATGAAACACATTATGCACTCTCTCTAATGTCTTTGGTAAAGCCGACGATATGCAACTTCCCCAACCCGCTCTAAGATCTCATACGGCCCTATAAACTTCCGACTTAGCTTGCCTTTCTTCCCAAATCTCATAACCCCACGCATAGGAGACACTTTGGAAGAACCTTATCCCCAACTCGAAACTCTATATCCCGCGATGTAGATCTCGCATAACTCTTTTGTCGATCCGAGTTGCTCTCATCCGTTCCCCGATCATCTTAACTGTTCCACCATCTCATGCACCATCTCGATCCTAAAACCACTTTGCCTCAAAGACTATCGTCCCAACAGATTGGACTCCTACATCTTCTCCCATACAAAGCATCAAACGGTGCCATACCAATACTAGTGTGATAGCTGTTATTGTAAGAAAATTCTATCAAGTCCAACCTCTCGCTCCCAGCCTACCACCAAAATCCATCACACAAGCTCGCAACATATCCTCAAGAGTCTTGATTGTTCTCTCGATCTGCCGTCGTCGCAGGATGAAATCTCGTACTCATCTTCAAAGTTGTTCCCAATGATTCCTGCAACTCCTTCCAAAACCTCGATATAAACCTCGCATCTCTGTCAGACACTATGTCCTTAGGGACTCCATGTAACTTAAGCACGTTCTTTCGATAGGCCATAGCCAGTTGTGCCTTAGTCCATGCATCTTTCATTGGAACAAAGTGAGCTGACTTGGTCAGTCGATCCACTATTACCCAAATCATGTTGTTACCTTGTTGACTCTTCGGCAAACCCACAATGAAATCCATGGAAATGGATTCCCACTTCCACTCAGGTACCTCTAAAGACTGAATCTTACCTTGTGGTCGTTACTGTTCCCCTTTAACTCTCTGGCATGTCAAACAACGGGACACAAACTCAATTTGTCTCTTTCTTCATCCTGTGCCACCAAAACGTTTTCTTCAAATCCTTGTATAGCTTGTCACCACCCGGATGTACTGAATATGGTGTGCAATGTGCCTCTGTCATGATAGTCTTTTTCAACTCCTCATCATTAGGAACACACCACCTACCATCAAACCTCAAACTACCATATGTATGAATAGAAAACCGGGACTTGTCCCTTTCTCTACTCCGACTCTCCACTCCACTATCTTAGGGTCCAACGCCCGCTTACCTCGAATATCATCATAAAACTCAATTTGTCTTTGTCATATCACCCATGGTATCTCCTTTCTGCATCATATGTATCCCAAAGCTCGCTACCTCATCTCTCAGCCTCATCAAAGATAGAGTTGTACACAGAGAATGTACACTCTTCCTACTCAAAGCATCAGCTACAACATTGGCCTTCCCTTCATGGTAGATGATTTCCATGTCATAATCGCCAATCAGCTCCATCCACCTCCTCTGTCTCATGTTCAACTCCTTCTGAGTGAAGATGTACTTGAGACTCTTGTGATCAGAAAATACCTTAAAGATTGCTCCATAAAGGTAATGTCTCCAAATGTTGAGAGCAAACACCACAGCCCCCAACTCTAGATCATGAGTAGGGTAGTTCTCCTCATAAGGCTTCAATTGCCTAGAAGCATAGGCAATCACTTTACCATGCTGCATCAACACACATCCCAACCCATTCTTCGAGGCATCTGTATAAACCTCAAAGTTCTCGGTCCCTTCAGGCAATGCCAAGACAGGAGCTGTGGTCAAACGCTCCTTTAATGTTTGGAACGCCGTCTCACAACTCTCATCCCAATGAAACCTGTTCTCTTTCCTCATCAACGCTGTCATAGGTCTAGCTATCTTGGAGAAATCCTTCACGAACCGTTTGTAGTATCCAGCTAAACCCAAGAAACTCCTAACCTCAGCAACATTCTTTGGTGCTTCCCACTTTGTCACTGGTTCTATCTTCGCCGGATCCACAGCTACCCCATCTTTAGAGATCACATGCCCCAGAAAAGCAACTTTCTCTAACCAGAACTCACACTTGGATAGCTTAGCATACAATGCATGATCCCTCAAAGTTTGCAACACGATCCTCAGATGCTCCTCATGCTCCTCCTTAGTCTTAGAGTAGACTAAGATATCATCGATAAATACCACTACAAACGGTCCAAGAACGTCAAGATTCTATTCATCAAATTCATAAACACTGCCGGTGCATTAGACAACCCAAACGGCATCACCACATACTCATAATGGCCATACCTCGACGTGAAAGCTGTCTTTGGTATGTCCACCTCTCTAATCTTCACCTGATGGTACCCCGACCTCAAATCAATCTTAGAAAAGACTGATGCACCACTCAACTGATCAAACAGGTCATCTATCCTTGGCAAAGGATACTTGTTCTTTTTCGTCACCCGGTTCAGCTCTCTGTAATCTATACATAACCTCAAACTCCCATCTTTCTTCTTCACGAAAAGAACTGGTGCTCCCCACGGCGATACACTTGGTCTAATGTATCCCTTTTCTATCGAATCATCCAACTGCTTCCTAAGCTCCTCCATCTCCTTAGGACCCATGCGGTACGGTGCCTTAGAGATTGGCCTCGTCCCTGGTTTCAACTCGACGGTGAAATCTATCTCCCTCTTTGGTGGCAACCCCGGAATCTTGTCAGGAAAAACATCGGCAAACTCCCCCACCACTGGTATCGCATCAACTGTCGGACTCTCTATCCGGTCATCGCTCACATGGCACAAGATCAAAGGACATCCCTTCCTCACATAAGACTTCAAGGTGACAGCTGCAATCAACTTAACTTTGGGTTTGACTAGAAACCCACGATAAGACACACTAACACCCTTAGGACCTCTTAAAGACACTTTCTTTTGATGACAGTCTATCTTAGCTTTATACTTTCCTAACCAATCCATCCCGATTATCATCTCAAAACCGTTAAAAGAAAACTCTAGCAAGTCTACAGGTAGATCAACTTGCCCAACTATCATAGATACATCTCTAAACAATCTCCCACATGATACAGACTCACCCGAAGGTATAAAAACTCGCTCACTAACAGACTCATATACCCTCAAACCCAACTGTTTAACATGACTCGAAGACACAAACGACTGAGAAGCCCCCGAATCAAACAAAACAAAGGTAGGAACACCATTAACAAGAAAAGTACCGGTGATAACGTGCGCATCTTCCTCAGCTGCTTTCTTCTCCATCATGAATAACTTGCCACTGTTCTTCTGCCCACCTCCCTGGACAGTACTGGCTGATGTGGTCGGCTTAGCACCCGACCCTTGATTGTTGTTGTTGTTCGTTGGTGGTTTCTGATAAGAATTACCGCCGTTGCGGTTGCGGTTGCCTCCCACGGTAACTCGACTTCCTCGGTTTGGCCATGATCCAGCCGGTCTGTTGCTCGCGAAGCTCGCGAGTCTCCGGAAAGATCCCGGTGCCCTTGTGCACTCATGTCTCTTGTGGCCTACACCACCACAGCTATAGCAGGTCACTCCCCAACTATTACTCACACTTCCACGGCCACGCCCAAAGGAAGCCCCAAAGATCGAACACGACCCAGGAAGAAAATCCCTTAGACTGATTGTGGTTGCCTTTCTTGTGATTAGATTGGCCACCACCCTCGCTCTCAGACTTCCTCTTCTCACCACCTAACCTCTCCTGAGCCATCTCCACCAACCTCTCAGCTCTCCCAGCCCTCTCATAAGCTTCCTTAACATCAGTAAGGATCCATACGGGTAACTTATCCATAATCTTAGGGGTCAACCCCCTCTCAAACCTCAACGCCAGGTTCTCCTCACTCAAACCCATATCCTCAGCATACCTAGACTTCTCATTGAATTGCCTGTAGTACTCGGCCACAGACATCTCAGCGGTCATCTTAAAGCTGTCAAACTCTTCCCTCAACTTACTCCTCTCATGTTCCTAAGACAAACTCCTTCCTCACAAACCCCCTACGAAACTCCTCCCAAGTTATAGCAGGTAACCCTTGGTTTGTATATATCTCCTTAGCACTCACTTTCACTGTATCCCACCACTTGCCAGCTGCCTCCCTCAGATAGAACGCAGCCTGTTCCACTCTCATTTCATCAGGACAGTGAACCAAATCTAATATGTTCTCCATCTCTCTCAGCCAACTATCAAGAAGGTTAGGCTTCCCAACTCCCTTGTACTCTTTCGGGTTAAACCTCGCAATATAGAGGCTGATTTTAGAATGATCAACCTCCTTATCCTTATCCTTATCCTTATCCTTCCCCACAGTCTTTAAAGCCTCATTGAGAGCATCCTGATGCTCCAACATCTTAACGATGTCATCTATGTTCATAAGCTCAGCTCTCGCGTACAAAGCAGTCTTCTTGGGCGGCATCTTGAATCTATATATAAGAAAGGGTAGACATAAACACACGTACTAAACCTCAAAACATGAAAACACGCTGCCCAGAACCTACTCGATCGAGTTCCCACACACACTCGATCGAGTGCCCAACATACTCGACCGAGTACCCAAACATCAGACCCCGAACAGACATTCTGATCTCTTACATACTCGACCGAGTAGCTAGGCTACTCGATCGAGTGACCCCCTACTCTATCGAGTACCCTTAGTTACTCGATCGAGTACCCAAAAACACGATTTGAACTCAAAATCGTCAAAAACCCACCCGATCGAGTCAGTCCCACTCGATCGAGTCATGCTAATTCAGAAACGCTACCCGCATGCTATATCATATGCTAACATGCTAAACTTTATAAAACCACATATTATATCATAACTAAACATGCTACGCATCTTTTCATACGATCTACGAGATCATTTCATCATGTTATTAAACGCCACATTGTAAAACATTCAACATGCTATCATACCATCAACAGTTTCCACATATCTTCAACTTTTCTTTCACATTCTTAACTTTCTACTTCAACATCCAACAATCACACATTTCATCACATTCTTACACAAGTTAACTAAACACACATACGACTCGACAAACACTCCCCCCATGTGACCGGTTCAAAATTGTAGGGCGACTTCGCGACTTTAGGACGTCTCCCAAGTCTTTGCATTAGCTCCTACAACTTTTACCCCGGGTTCATTTTAGTTGACTCCCTATGTTCATTAGGTTCATTGGTTACAGGTTTCAGGATCGTCGCTCTGATACCATTTGTAACACCCCCATACTCCAAGTGCCTTACCAGGACCACTCAGGTATGAAGACATTACCATCTCGGTTACCCGAGGCAATGATAATAAAATAAACAATGAAGAAACAACGTTTAAATATAAATACTTAGTGAAGAGTACAATTCTCAAACCAAACCAAAAGTACGATACATGTTCTCAAACTGACTGCTCTAACTGAAATGTAAATAACTAATAAGCTACAGCGGAAGACTCCTATCATCATGTCGTGGCCATCCCGGCTATCCCAAGACTCATCTCAATACCGCTCAATATCTGCTCACCATCCCCGAATGGATCACCGCAGTTTACAAAACAACACCGGGGTCAATACTAATCACACAATTCAATATATACTAACAATACGATAAATGACATGCCTTTCACACACACACACAATCACGCCAAATCCAATCATCTCAATCACCGACCGTCCACTTTGGACCAGCCCTGCGCGATGGGGGACCGCGGCCGTACCCACCAAATCCCCGCTCCACATAGTGAGCGATAACCCTGTCCATTAATGTGCACATCCCTTCGTGGCGGGTTCCATGAGAAGGCGAAACTAGGCGTGAAGCCACTCCCGCAAGTGACCTACTCGGCCCGAGGCCACGCCTCGCGAACCATCAACAACGATCACTACCACAATCACAATACAATTACTAAATCAAACAACCAAACACAATACATCAACCAATATCCCATTATGGGACTAATACTGAGTAGGAAATCCTACCAGTAAGCACACAATCGACGGTCTCTCTTCTTTGAATCAAAAAGCTTCCTCTATGAACCCTCCTCCTATCATACAACACATAAAGGCTACCAAATCACATACTACACATAAAACCCTCAAATCTCTAAATTAGGGTTTAACCAAATCAAAGGAAAGACAATAAAAAGGGTACATAGATCTTACCCTCGACGCAAGGAACTCAACGGTATAATCAACGCTAAGAACTGACCTTCCAAACTCCGGGTATTTCTAATAATGCGATTAGGATGAAGAACTTGCTTGCTTTCTCTCTTAAACAGTAATTTAGGTTTTGTAAAAGTGATTTAGAATAATGACGACAAAGCTTATATACCTTAATCGCATAATTAACAAAACTCGAGAAAACTCCCCGTAAAACCGGCTACTCGATCGAGTACCCGAGGCACTCGATCGAGTACCCCCTTACTCGATCGAATGCCCCAGCTACTCGATCGAGTACCCAACAGGTCAGAAACTTTTCTAAAACGCAACTTACCCTTACTTGACAGAGTAAGGCCTACTCGACAGAGTACCCCAAGACTTATAAATACGGAGTATTACAGATCCTCTCCTACCAAGGACACAAAACCTCAGAGAATATGCAAAATAGGAAACTAAAGATAAGAAATGACCCTAATATATGCTAGAAAGCATGGGAACAAGGTTAATTCGGGGACTAAATGTGCTCAAATATGAGTCACATCAAACATCCCCAAACCAAACCTTGGCTCGTTCCGAGTAAAGAGGTGACTAAAACTATGTCCTTTATTTGAACTAACCTGCTAACATAGCTGATATGAGATAATTAGCGGGTCTCACTCCGCCCCTTCAACTCACAACAAGACATCCATGAAGTAAGATGCCTTCTTGCAAGGCAAGGTAGGGCTTGCCAAAATGACAATACATCCAATCATTAAGCACACAAAAGAAGGTAATGGATGCATCTACAAAAGAATAGCCAGTTTCCTCATTTAAGTGGCGGAAATTATCTAGAAGGGAAGCAATCTAAGGGTACACACTCCATTATAGATATGGTTTCTTCAAGTTACTAAGCCAAGAAGGATACCAATAAATCACCTCCAAGTTGTGTCAAGCTAGGGTACCTTTGTGCTCAATTGCAAAATGCTTTTGTCAAGAGTAGACTCCCTATGATGTTATAAATAAACACTGTAGGATCACGAAATTCCCTCTCTTGCCTAGTCAAGAAGAAGGGTCGTCCCCTCTCTACCATGCAAAAAAGTGGGTTTAATAGAAAAAGGGATCAATATGCTTTTGAGTTTCGTAGTGGGAGTTTGCTTTTGGTTTTGTTATTCCCCCCAATTTCTTGTGCCATTTGACATATTTGAGAACAATTTTCTTTGCCATTTCTTTGATGTTTGGCAATTTAATGCTTGACAATTTTCAACTTTTGCATTTTTTGAACATTTTCAAAGTCACCTCATCTTGTAACAAGGGTGCTTTTATTTGAAGCATAAGAGTTCTTATTTTTGAACTCTTTTTTTCTTTGATGCAAATTTGTGCAAACTTCTTGATTTTCGTTTTGTACTTGAACTCAAATTGAGATTTTTGTGCCCATTCCCTTTTTGTTGACAAAAATGATGATAGAAGTGGAAGATGGTTGCATGGTTTCAAGGGTCACCTTGGAATAAACGGTAGCCAAGGAGTCATCACATCACAAGGTACTCTTGAATAGGCCTTAGTCCATGGGTCAAAGGATACTAGCATGACACATCCTAGGGTATTTTTGAGGTATTCTAATGAGCAAAGTCTCAAGAAGAAAAAGTATCTACAAGGGCCTTATATACACTTGTCTAGTTTCCCAAATAGATGTTTTCACAAAATTTTTCCTAAAATGCAACTACATGCCATGATGAAATCAACATTTATACAACCTAATGCATATACTTCTATCAACTAGTATGCCATGTAAACTATATGCAACTTCTAAGATCACATTGATTTGTACCGCATCAACCAAAATAAAGCCACATAGTCATTAACATAAAGAGGAAAAAAGAAATTGGAAAGATCATACCATGCGGTCTTCATATTCCTCATGCCTTGGATGTGGCGTAGTCGATCCAATACGATAAGAGGATAAACAAACACAAGTATATACACAATATACATTTATACACTACAAAGGAATAAACATGTTTTTGGATTTTCAAATTTTTATGATTTTTGTTTTTGTGAAATAAAAGAACATATTTTTGTGTTTTTCGAAATTTTTCAATTTTTATCATTTTTGATTTTAAAAGTTAAGTAAGAATTTCCCATCTCCACACTAGTATGGGCATTGTCCTCATTGGCCAATACGATAGGAAATTATGCAATGCAAGCTAAATGAAAATGCATGATTTCTACACTAATATGCAAACTATATGACATATATACATAAGTAATGCATTCTACTCTACCCTATATGATGCATGCTTTCTATTGTTCGAAAAGCTAATTTGAATTAACTTGCATCCCTTGTGTTTGAACTTCGCCAAACCAAGTAAGACACTATTTCTAGTGTAAAAATAGGGGGAGTTCATGCACAAGGAAAGGATGCAATGCATGAATCCTAATTGTCATTTTTGATTTTTCAATTGGGAACAAAATGAGACACCTCCATGGAACCGAGGTGGGAGTCCTTTAAATGTTTCTAAGACTCGAAACAAATACTCAAGATAAAGATTAAAAACATGATAAAGAGACAAAGCTAAAGGAGGTGTAGGAAACGCACAATGGAATAGGTTGAAGTCAAGTAATCAACCCCGCATGTGTGGTATCCTCCAAATAGCCTTGTCAACCCTCAATTGTCTCTCATTGCGACATCCTCATCACCGGCATCACTACGGTCATCATCATCGTCACTTGCATCATCAATTTCTTCATTATATTCTTCATCATCCACCTCTATTGACCCGGAGGATTCACCATTTCCATCATCAACTTTGGAAGTGTAACCTTGCTCTTCTTCTTCTTGGCATGAATCATTACCTTCCCCATCTTCAAAAACAACAACCTCCTTTCCATTAGCCACCCGACTATCCATTTCGGCATCTTGAGAAGCACTTGGGAAGAATACCTCCTTATCCGCCCAACTAGGCAAAGGACATGGAGGATTAAGAAGTCCTTGCCTAGCTAGATGTAGAAGGAGTGGATATTGGGCACGATAGGCATTCACCCGGTCTTCGTGAGATTCTTTATATATTTGTTGCATTAGTTAGGTCAAATAGTCGTTGCCTACCATGACATTAGAGCCACTTGGTTTGAATTCTTGGTAGGCAAAGGGATATGGTGGAGTTACAATGGAGGAGGAGGAGGAGGGCTTTCCAATTGGTTCCCTATGTTGGTTAAGTATCACTTCGGCTTCCTCGGAGACGGGCAATAGGTAGTTTGGCCTACAGACGGAGATGCGGCAAATCTTGCTAGGCAAGATAAAGGACTTAGCTTCTTTGATGAGCCACTCATATTTGTTGTAAAGATTTCCATTCTTGACCCAACAGAATTTGTTGATCATAGTGCTCATATCAAGGAGGTTGCTCCCTTTAACCGGTTTAAAGGTGTTATCTTTGTTGAAATTCGGGTTAAAGTTCTTATCTAGCCTCGTTACCAAGCCCCTGTTTTCAATGAAGGCCACTCCATCTTTTTCATTATCAATATCAAGCCACCGATCAAGCAATAGTTGAAGAATGTTGTACTTTTTGGTGAACTTTCCATTGATATTCATGAAGGACACAAGGTAGACAAAATCAAGTTCGGTGAAGTGATTGGTGCCTTTTATAGAAATCAAGGTATTGCCCACAAACTTGTGCCATACTCTTTTGCCCGGATGGTGAACATATAAAGCATCTCACTCCCAGAAAGAGTTAAATTTTTGACCGATAATAGCTTTCCAAAGGGGTGCAACATCATATTTCAAAGGCTTCATCTCATAATGATTATATTATAAAAGACGAAACACATTACCAAACTGTGGACATGGGCGCACCTGCAAGTCCGGTCGATCTGCGGACATGCAGCGGTCTTTCGAAAGCCACGCTCGGCGGCGTAAAAATGCTTTCGACCGGATCGTTTTAGATCGGTCGGTTTCGTCTCGGTAAGGGTCTCGAAACTATTAGAGATGTTCGGTGTCACCACCAAGCATTTGTGGGATTCTTGGAACCCATTTGAAATCAACTTTATACCTCGGTCAAAATCGAAGCACAAAGCAGCGTTTGACATAGGTACTAAAGATAACGAAATCGTCCCTCTTTAGCATCCTATCTCTAGAATGACTCTCGTACGCCCTGGATAAGGTCGTTCACTATCCAAAGTTTCTGAGTAAGAGGTGAAGGTACGTATTAGGAAGCCCTTTAATCAGACACCCAATCCCGCCCACGGTAGCGGCCTCTACTAATCGATCTTGGTTGGTTGAATGCAAAAGTTGATAAAACGGTTTAAATGCATGAATGCACATCCAATAATTTAAACGTAACATGTGAGAGCTTTCTAAGTCGGTTGATTTAATCCAAATATCAACTATAAGATGTCGAGTTGGATTAATGGTTGATTTGCATGCAAGACGAAAGTTAAACATCTATTTACCGTATTAGGTTTATGGTGCATAACGTGACCCATTTGTCTTAGTAAAGCATTTTGCAAATAAGATTTTTGAATGAGTAAATAGTCATCTGATCCGTCCTATATCCGGGTTAACCGGAGTCGGGATCATCCTAGACTAATGCTGGAAAGGGAACAGACCCTACACCAGGCAGCCACTTGAGGCGCGAGCCTGTTGGCAGTGCAAAGGGGTCTCCCTTGGTTTTGGAAATAAGAAAGAAGAGGCTTATTTAGGCGCTGGTCAACCAACGGTTGTATGCCGTCTTCTGACCTTTTGAAAAACGCTTATAAAACGTATTGAAAAATGGGTATTTGACCCGATTTGGTTCGAAAGGGTCATTTAGACCGCATTTGTTGATTTGTGGAACGAGACTCGAATAATCATCATTATTTTGATTATATTCGGTGTTAGGTTTGACTTGGCAAGCTTGACATGAATAGTTTTGAAAATAATTATGAACTAATTGTTTTAAGTTCATTTGAATATAATTAGTCGATACTCATCATCGTACCCGGGTTAAAATCAGGCATGGTATGTAGAACCAAAGATGACTTTGTGTTGGTGACTAATATGCTTTTTTTGAAAATGTAAAGAAATGATGAAAGGCTTTAAAATACCTCTCAAAATGAAATAAAAATTTAAAATACCTTTTAAATGTTATTAACCAAATATTATCACCGAAACACGGATTTAACCGTCATGGTATTAGGAACCAAGGGTGAAAAATGTTTTATGGTTAAAACAAATGAAATAAGATAAAAAGGGTTTGCAAATATTTGAAATGGTAAAAACCGATTACAAATATGAAAATGGATTAAAGGAGAAAGACGAGAACAAACACGGTTGAGTTCTGACCTGGGCACCCCATTGAGGCGCGAGCCTTTGTGCACAATAAGGGGCTTCTGCCTCAGGCAAAAACTCAGTTTTGGCTCGTTTATCCCATGTTTTGGATCATGTTATGCATGTTTTAGCATGTTATAGTCATAAAAGAAATGAAGACATGATAAAAGAAGGATTTTTACACCCTCTTACTTACATGTTTGGTTATGACGAGAAACCGACGTAAGTGTAACAACTCGTTTGGTCGGAAAAGACTCGGTTTAAAACCGTTTTGGTAATAAAAAAGATTGTTTTATTAAGATTAGTGACGGTGTAGTGGTCGAAGTGGCCGGTCAAGTGATTTAATGCACGATGACGGTACCAAACAATGTGTAAGGCTTGTATTTACGATCGGTAGGTCGTAGATACGCGTCGGATTGTGACTTAAGAAGTCGAGTCGAGAATTTTAAGGGAGAAAAGAGGTGGCAGACACTCGCGTGAGTTCTCAAATGGGGGCATTTGAGGGGTATTTATTGGAAAATGAGTGGTTGTGTGAGTTTTGAGCGACGTGGCCACCTGGGCTGCTCAAAGAGGCGCGAGCCACATCGCGGGTCTTCGAGTTGTCCTGTCACTTTCACACAAGTGCAATCATGATTTGTTATATCCTGGGATTTTTAGTCACATGTTTGGTACTTGACCATTTATTAATCCGGGAAATATTAGTATAGAAGCCTTTGAATGTTTTGTTTTTGGTGGTTGACTCGGTTTTTCTCGTTGTTGGAGTCGGGATTTGAATTTTTGAGTCGGTTTTTTGGTCCCATCGTCGTGCATTAACCACTCCAGGTACTTTTTAAAAGTTTTGAAATGTTTTATTTTTGAAATCGTTTTAAGTTTTCTGACGTAAAGTTGTACACAAATTGTCGATCAAACGCCGCGATTCTAAAACATGTTATAGTCCGATAATCATCGGGTGTTTGTTGGAGTCTCAGCAGATACTGGGTATCTACAGAGCCCCGACTTTGACTGAGGCTTGGATAGGGCGAAAGTCAAAGTAGAGCCCCCAGGTCAATCGAAGATTATAACCAGGAGACCCACGCGACGTCGAGGCGGCTCGAAAGGATTCGGGCCAAGGACCTGCCGTCGGGAAGGGCGACGCCAATGCGACTCGAGGATACGAGCCAAGGACCTGTCGTCGGGAACAGTATAGAGTCTGTCGACTGTCCGTGCGGGTCTTTTAATGTCCGTTAGACTACGTAGAAAGGCTCGCCAGCCATAAGAAGGAGTCATACCTGAGGCATCTTCGGATACGTCCTTACGTGTTTGCGGACAAAGGCTCGCCAGGTGTGGTGCGTACATGAGGAGGGCTCGCCAGCTGCAATGCATAGTAAGGCTCGCCAGCCATTGTGCGTACTTGAGGAGGGCTCGCCAGCCGCGATGCGTAGTAAGGCTCGCCAGCCATAGTGCGTACATGAGAAGGGCTCGCCAACCGCGACACATTGTAAGGCTGGCCAGCCATGGTGCGTACCTGAGGAGGGATCGCCAGCCGTGATGCATTGTAAAGCTCGCCAGCCATAGTGCGTATATGAGGAGGGCTCGCCAGCCGCAATGCATTGTAAGGCTCGTCAGCCATGGTGGGTATATGAGGAGGGCTCGCCAGCTGCGATGCGTTGTAAGGCTCGCCAGCCATGGGGCATATGTGAGGAGGGCTCGCCAGCCACGATGCGTTGTAAGGCTCGCCAGCCATGGTGCGTACCTGAGGAGGGCTCACCAGCCGCGATGCGTTGTAAGGCTCGCCAGCCAGGGCGCGTACTTGAGGAACGCTCGCCAGCCGCGATGCGTTGTAAGGCTCGCCAGCCATAGGGAAGGGTCGGTTAATCGACCGTGAGAATAGCCGCGTCGAATAGGCTTGTTTTAAAAGTAGCGGGCACATGATGCCGCCGTGAAAATAGTGAATTTCGAATTTCCACTATCACTGTTTTTTGAAATAAGCGGGTTCGGCGAGGAAGCCCCCTGTTGGCATTTGAAGGAATAGCGAGTTTGGAATCTTCACTATTCGTTTTTGAATTTGAAGTGGCGGTTTCAATCGTCGTTTGTTTGAATTTTTTGAAGGAAATAACAAATTTTAAATTTCGCTATTACGACTGAGGTGACGGTTTATGTGCCGCCGTTGACATGTGATAGAAATAGTGAATTTGGAATCTTCACTATTATTTTTCAAGTGACGGTTTATGTGCCGCCGTTGACATGTGAAGGAAATAGTGAATTGGGAATCCTCACTATTATGTTTGAAGTGACGGTTTATGTGCCGCCATTGACATGCGTGGTGAAAATAGTGAAATTTGAATTTCCACTATTATTTCGAAAATGACGGTTTTAATTGCCGTCGTCTGAAATTTGAATAAATAGTGAATTTTTGAATTTTTCACTATTATTCTTGAAATTGAAAATAGAAGAAATAGTGAATTTTGAATTTTCCACTATTATTTTGTTTTTGAAATTGACGGTTTTAATTGCCATCGTGGTAATTTGAAGGAAAATAGCGACTTTTTAATTTTTCACTATTATTGAAGGGCAAATGGCTGTTTTGATCGCCGTTTGTTTGAAATTTGAAGAAATAGTGAATTTTTATTTCACTATTATTTTTGAAATGACAGTTTTAATTGGCGTCATTGAATTTTGAAGAATTTGCGCAGGAAATTGGGCCAAAACCCAAACTTCGCTGAATAAAGCAAGGTGAAGCCTCATTGAGGCGCGAGCCCTTTGGCGATAGAAGGGGGCTCCCCTATTTTGTAGAAAAGACGCGAGACCAGGCTGCTCGTCATTCATCCCTTCGTCTTCTCCAAATTTCGACAAAACAAACTAAAATCGCCATTGTTGGGTCTTCTAGCCTGCTTGAATTCGTACTATTATCAACAATGTCATCTCATGGTATGTATTCCCTCTTGAATCCATTTGAATTTGTTGGTCTTTTAGCTAAATTGAATTAGGGCGAAAGTTTTACCCTAGAAAATCGATTTGGGCATTTTTGATTGAGCCCATTTCGAGTGAAATTGATGATTGCATTAGGTTAGAAACCCGTTTAGGAGTATAGGGGTGCTTTTATTTTGTATTTTGGTCCCTGTTCCCGCTCCCTATGCTCGAAAAACGTGAGTGAGGTGGAGAAACCGTCTCATCTCACAATACCAAGTTTATTTGCTTGGGTAGTGGGTCTTACTAGGTTGTATTGTAGTCGGGAAAGACCGTATTTGCCATTGTGGACCTTTGTTGTGTATTGTGGAAAAAATTGGAATTTTTTGCCTTTTGTGACGGTCTTATGTCTGACAAAATAAGCGCCTGTTTGGGCTTGAATTGAGTCAGTTTGCGTCGAAATGGACCTTATTGGTAGTTTAGGTCGCCTTGAGGTGTGATAAAATCACGTTTGCCTCTTTGCGGTCGTTTTTGAATTTTTGACCGGTTTGCATCCAAATTGGCATAGAAATTGCCTTTTTGAGCCGTAGAAAAATTCCTCATTGCATTGGGAATGTACTTTGGTTTGTTGGCGGACCTTGCGTGGGTGGGGCGCCGTTTTTTGTTGTGGTTGTTTTGACTCGTCTTTTGCGTGAAAAGAAGGGCGAGTCGTTTTTTTTTTTGTGCGTTTTTGTGAATTGTTTTTTTTGTCTGGTTGGATTTGGGCGGGGTTGCCCTTGATTTGCTTTGCAGGTTGTTTGTTTGTTTTGGGTTTGTCCAATTTGCGCCGTCATAATGCCGAAATTTCGGCTGACATTTTTTGATTGCAGGAGAATGTTCGGTACAGGCCGAGTCCCTTGCAACGACCTTTGAGGAGTTGTTCGCGACGGGGCTAGTCAGTACTCCGGTTAGTGTAACCACCGCGGTAGTGGAGGATGCTTATGAGGAGAAGGGACCCCCTGCGGAGACTGCTGGGGCCGAGAGGGCCGTTGAGGAGCGTGAGGAGCCCGTTGTTGGGGCTACCGGTGCTGGGAGAGCTCAGACCGGGTCTGAGGATGGTACCTCCAGGAGAAGGGTTTCTATGAGGAGACGGACTCCTCGGCCGACCAGACAGATGTTACAGAACATCGTTAGGGTCGTTGAGAGGCCTTCCATCCGTCAAGTCGAGTCTCGTGGTCAGATGAGACAGAGGGCGAAGACAGTTGAGGATGACGCTAACGTCGCGAGTTGGGATGCTAGAAGGGTTACAGCCCCGCGGGGGCTGAACCTACGGGCGACGCCTGCTTGGGCCGAGGGCTTCGATGGTAGCCAGTTGTTTCTTCGACTGGACATGCACATCTCCTACCGTGCTCACGAGGGCTTGGTGAGTCGTGTCCCTTGATTTTAACTTTCGTCACTTTTGAAGTGTCAGACCTGAATAGGCATTCTGACGTTATTTGTTTTTTATTTTAGGAGATCGGCACCATGAGGACTTTCTCGGGCTTTACTACCTGCTTGGGCCTTTACGACGTTCTCCAAGCCGGGACGAGGGCATTGATAGAGAGGTCGGCTTTTGGGCCGTTGGTGGCCGCTTGGCGGGATATTCACAGGTCTTCGATTAGGTCGAACCTGTGTCTGATCCTTGCCATGTTGGATCGGTACTCGGATACGACGTCGTCTTTCCACATGGAGTTCGGGGAGGTCGGTGTGACCTTAGAGGATTTCGCCATGATATCCGGCCTCCCTTGTGGCGAGACGCCTGTTGAGTTTACCGAGACACATGATATAGTGTCTACTCCTGCGGTTACTCATCTGATCGGTACTGCTTTGCCTGAGCCTTCTGACATTACCCCGTACCTGATCGCTAGTTCGTATGTGAGAGACCACATCAGAGAGAGAGTGGCAGGTGTTGCCCCGCCGCCGTTGGAGAGTCCGGAGGCGGAGGCTAGAGCTGACGCGCAGGAGGCACGGTTGTGGCTGTGGTACTTCTTGGGTGCCACATACTTTTGTGACAAGGGTGAGCGCTTGTCGACCAAAGTGCTGCCCCTCCTTGCTGACCTCGACACTTTGGGTCAGTTTGACTGGGTTAAGCCGGCCTTGGCGAGTTTCACCCGGTACATGCACGCATCGGTGCGTCCGGAGGCGATGGGCGATGGTAGTGCCCCTGCTTTGGTTGGTCCCGGCCTCATCTTGGAGGTACGAGCATTTTTTGTAGTTTCTTTTTG
This sequence comes from Silene latifolia, assembly GCF_048544455.1. Taxonomy (NCBI): domain Eukaryota; kingdom Viridiplantae; phylum Streptophyta; class Magnoliopsida; order Caryophyllales; family Caryophyllaceae; genus Silene; species Silene latifolia. The sequence goes on along the minus strand of NC_133538.1, from coordinate 80,241,031 downwards.
AGTTTGATTTTGATTTTGATTTTGGCAATTTTTGACAAATTGGCTGATTTGTGTTTTGCTGTGTTTGATTACAGGCTTGGTTGTACGCTTACTTCACCCCCTGCGTCCGGAGACCACATGCGGTGTCCCCTTGACCTACCCTGCTGTGAAGGTTTGGACGGTGGCTCGGAAAAAGTGGACTAAGTCGACTTACGAGGACTGCAGGCGTCGCGTGAACAAGCTTCGAGTTGTTGACGTGAGTCGTTGTTCCTTACTCTTTCTTTTTTATAGAATTAGATAGAGATAGGATGATTAGGTATCTTAGGAAGCCCCCAGTCGGCAGAGTAGCTTTGTTCTGAATGCAGTTTGTAGGGTGGCCTTGGGAGCACTACACGGACTTGCCGGCTGCCGTCAGGGAGCGTCTGCGGCCTCGTAGCTCCCAGCGCTTGTACTTGGAGACGACGATCGAGTCGGTTTGGTACATGGGCGAGCTTTTAGCTCGTCAGTGCCTTACTGAGATCTTCGTGGTACAGGTCGACCCGCCTAGGGTGTTGTTCCAGGAGTTGACCCCTGACGAGGTTGAGGAGCACCTTCACGATTAGGGAGGCGAGGCGATGTTGCTGCGGGACGTCGACTACGACACCTTCCGGTTGTCGAGGCTTGCCTGGTACCCGATTGAGGTATGTTTTCCTCTGTTCTTTTGTTTTCATTGTCTCCTTTGATAGGAGGGTTTGTTACCTTTGACGAGGACCCGAATTTCAGGGGGTCGACGCGTTGATGAGGACTCAGCCTCCAGTTTTTCCGGCGGAGACCACCTTTCGGGGGCCGGGTGGTGAGGAGCTACAGTTGCGCCTGCCAGAGCCTGCGGTCGCTGAGGTGACCGATGTTGGTACTGAGTGGAGGTTGAGCGTTCTGAGGGTGAGTTCCTGACTTGAACATTTTTCCGGGCATTGCATTAAAGGACATTTTTGAATGTAGGTGACGACCGTTAGTCATCAGGCTTTGTGGCGAATGGCTAACCGCTGGAGGGCGCTTGCTGGTGACCTGGCTGCGAGGGAGGCTCGGCTTTCTCAAGTACTTTTATGTGTTGTTTTTGTGTATTTTGTGTTGCGTTTCACGTTTTTAGATCTTCATGACCTGTATTGTGCTTTGTAGGGTACTGCGGATCTAGCGGAGCTTGCTCGGGTTCGTGCTGAGTTGGATGCAACTAGGTCGATGGTCGAGGCCCAGGGGTTGGGGATCACTCATCGGTACCAGGAGTTGAGGCATCGTGAGGACGAGTTACGGAGCCGAGATGCGGAGATTGCTTCTCTGAGGGCTCAATTGGCTGCAGCGGAGGAGCTTCACGTCGAGATGAAGCGTGAGACGCTGGAGAGTTCCCCGGAGAGGGAGTATGAGCAGGTGGTAGTGTCTGCGTTGGCGGCGACTCCTCGTGAGACCGAGACTGGTCCGACGAGAGGCGTTGAGTAGTTGTAGTTGCTTGCCCGTGTCTTGGACTCTTGTTTGTACATATTTACATTTTGCGTGAGGCGGTTTGTATATATGTGTTTTTGGATTGTGGCTCATTTTGTGATTTTTGGCTTTTTTGTGTTGTGTTTCGGAGGAGCGCTCTCGGCTGTCAATTCTCCTTTTTGCTTCGCACTAGTTCCTGCATCGTTAGTGTAGAAAACAGGCAACATGTAGCGCATATGCATATGTTGGAGCTTGTGTCCTCCACAAATTGGTGTGATAACATTTGTAAATCTCTTACAGGTTCACAAAGGTATAATTCGTATAATTAATCAGTTGATTAACGTTTACCTAATAACGGTTGACTTGCTAGAAAGTTTGACGTTATTATCATACAGATGGCGGTGATCAACTGGTCCCTAAAGGTCACACCTATAGGATGTGTTTGAGATATGTGGTTATAGAAATATAATCACATTGATGCCCAATATGATTAAAAAGCTAGTCAATGTGTTGATGAGATAATTATTTAATGAAAATTAAATAATATTAGTTGAGACGAATTAACTGTCAATTCGTAAATTAAATATAATAAGTTATATTTAATTAAATATATGTAATGTTAGCTTGGACGAATTAATCTGTTAAATCGTAATTAAATATAATTAGTTATATTTAATATCAACAAGATGAATGTGTCATAGTGGTAATAGTGAGGGTACACATACCAAGAGGTCATGGGTTCGATCCTCACTAGATGACAATTCAACACATTTTATATATTTTTGGAAAGACAAAAAATAAGGAGAATATACTCCTTATTTCGGTCAGTTGGGCCGAAAATAGGAAAGTATTATTCATCCTAATTTTCGGCCAGTATAAGAAAGAAAGGGAGAGAATTATTCTACCCTAATTCTTTTCCTTGACCTTGCCTCATCTTTCTCATCAGAAAAACACAAAAACAACTAAATTTTACAGAAAATTTTAGTTCGATTCTAGCACAATCAATAGGGCATATCTCATATCGTCTTCGGTGCAACTGATAGGCGAATATCAATTTTGATATTGTTCTTAGGCCAATTTTTCTAGGACCGAAGGTTAATTCTGAATCCTTTATACTTTGGTTATGTATTTAGTTTATGACCTTTAATCATCATTGTTAAATTCGTTATAATCCTTCTAAATTAAGGGAAGTATACAGATTATTTCCCACAAGTGGTATCAGAGCACTAGGCCACGAATTTTGATTTTGATGATTTTCATAAATTTTGTATGTAAACATTGACATATTTCCGAAAAAAAAAAAAATTCGGCTGAAGTTTTTTTTTTTGGCCGTGAGTTTTCTTAATTTTTCTTTCGTTTTTCTTTTGCTTGATGATTTATTTCCAATTTCCTTATATCATATCATTGTTTTAACCAGTTAAAATCATCATATGAAGAATTGGTAGATTTTGATTTAATGCAGATTTAAGTTAAAATGCAAATATAATCGTCATGTTGATGATACAAGAACTTGTTTTTGCTATATAGTTTTAGCATATAAGATTAATCATGCTTGTTAATTCATTTGCTAAACCATGTTATATTAACTACTGTAAACTTTGTTCTTCATCAATTTTTGTATTAGGGCTTTATGCCGTAAAAGGAAAATAGTTTTGACGGCTCCTTTTTTTTAGGGTTGCCGTGAAAAAAAAAACCTGGTTTTGGGTTATTTTTTTAAATTGCCGAATCAAAAAAAAGGAGAGAAAGTTTTTGTTTTTTTTTTCCGATTGCCGGATATATAAAAAAAAAAAAAAAAATTTGGCTGTTTTCTTTTTCCAGCCGAGAGCTGGGATTTTAATAATAAAAAAAAAATTTCTTTTATTTGGTTCAGCCGAGACCAAACAAGAAAAAAAAGGTAGTTTTTTTTTATTTTGGCCAATTATAAATTGTGAAACGGTTCTCATTTTAACAATACCGATTTATTTCAAAGCAGTTTAAAATTTTGACGGATAGAATTCATATTACAAGTTTAATATGGATTAATATTGAAATTAATGTGATTAATTGCGGAATTGTCACTTAATTTAATTTAAAATAGGTGGTTTGGATAAATTAATCAACATAATTAAGGAATTGTGTCATGTATATTTAATTTATTTTAGTTGATGCTTTTAATTTTGTTGAATGAATCGAATGAATGAATTTTATTTACGTATTTAATTTTGCAATCGGTTGTAATTTGTATTACTTAGTGTGGCCTTAGTCAAATTATGTTTTCATAATGAAGGAAACATGATTTTTTATGTAATTATGAGATCTCGAATCTCCTTTGTTTTAGTTTTGGGTTTTGAAATTAAAGATGTAATAAATAGGTCAATTATGTAATTTTATTTATTGTAATTTCAAAGAAGACTAAAGATGAAGATTCAAGCTCACTCCCGCTACATGGATCAAGATGGAACATCAAGACAAGCTTCTAGGGTCCAAGGATGGATTCCAAACTTGTATTTATTGTTCATTTTGATAGGATAGGCCACACTAGGACTTTTACTATTTTTTACGTTTTTCATTATTATTGCTTTTCATTCACATGTTAGTAATAGCATCATATTCCGCCTAAAACCAAACCACCTACTTCTAAAATGCATGAAAATTGACTCATATAGGTTGTATGTTAGTTTTCATGGACATGCAAATGTCACAGTCTATAAGCCATCACCTTAGTTTATTCATTCTCGCATGCTAGTTTTTAGTTCACTTAAAATGAATTAAAATAAAGTTGATGGGATCTTCCTCTAAAACGGAAATTGAGATTAGTCTTTATAAGGGCAAACATCTATGAATCCCTTCTTCGTCGGTAGGCCTAATATGACCCCTTCTACGTTGGGTAAGTAGTTGTGTTGACTTAGTTTACCTCAACATCATAGTCCGAAGAGTTTCTCGTGATTATGATGGACTAAAGATAATATATACAAAAAAGGTAAAGGTAAGGGCAAGGCTCATGGCGACCTAGCTGTAGGTAAGCCAAAGTTTAAGAAGCCAGTAAACGGTAAGAGTGCGCCTGGTGAGACTAGTGGCTCACATGGCAAGGCAAAGAGCAAGGGCGGTGACATAGAGTGCCACCATTGTCACAAGACTGGACATTAGAGGAGGAACTGTCCCGTCTACCGTGAGGACATCAAGGCAGGCCGCGTCGTTTCTGTTGGTATGTCATCTTATATTCATATGATTGAGATTAACCATGCAAGTTTCGGAACTTGGGTACTAGATACTGGTTGTGGTTCTCATCTGCGTAATCATTTGCAGGGCCTAAAGAACATCATACCTCTCGAAAAAGGTGATGTGGACCTGCGAGTCGGGAATGGAGCACGAGTTGTTGCTGCCTCGAAGGGAACATATGTAATCCAACTCCCTAGTGGTTTTGAGTTATTTTTAAATAACTGTTACTATGTACCCAGTTTATCTAAGAACATTATTTCTGTTTCCGTACTTGCTAAAGACGGTTTTACATTTTCAATAAAGGATAATAGTTGTATTTTCTCTTTTAATGAAATGATTTATGGCAAAGCAATTTCCATGAATGGAATTTTCATCTTAGATCAAACCACAGAAGTATTACACATGAATAATAAGAAATTAAAGGTTGGTGACAAAGATCAAACCTATCTATGGCATTGTCGAATGGGACACATAATTGAGAAACGCGTGAAGAAACTCGTCGATAATGGGACTATTCCCGCATTCGATTTTTCTACATATGGCACGTGTGAATCATGTCTCATTGGCAAGATGACTCGAATTTCCTTCAAAGGTGTTGGAATGCGCGCTAGTGACCTATTAGGACTCATACATACGGACGTATGTGGACCTATGTCAATTACCGCTAGAGATGGCTATAGATATTTTATCACTTTCACGGACGATTTGAGTAGATACGGATATGTCTACTTAATGAAGCATAAAAGTGAGTCCTTTGAGAAATTCAAGGAATACCAGAATAGGGTACAGAACCAACTAGATAGAAAGATTAAAGCACTCCGTTCAGATCGGGGTGGCGAATATCTTTCAAATGAGTTTGATCAACACCTGAAAGACTGTGGAATCGTTTTGCAGTTAACTCCACCTGGAACACCTCAATTGAATGGTGTGTCCGAACGGAGAAATCGAAACTTACTTGATATGGTTCGATCCATGATGAGTCACACGGTAGTGCGATTCATTTATTGGAGTTATGCTCTTTGTCAGCCGCTCTTATACTTAACCGAAGTTCGTCTAAAGCTGTCGACAAGACTCCATATGAAATCTGGAAGGGAACGGTCCCTAACTTGTCCTTTATTCGGGTTTGGGGCTGCGAGGCTTATGTCAAGTGGAGACATGAGGATAAGCTCGGCCCGCGATCGGTCAAGACATACTTTATAGGTTATCCAAAAGGAACATTTGGTCATTACTTCTATTCGCCTACCGAACATCGAGTTTTTGTTGCGGCTAGTGCGACGTTCTTAGAGAAAGAATTTCTCGAGAACAAGACGAGTAATAGAACCTTCGAGCTGTCGGAGATTCCAGAACCAACAACCGAGGAATAGATGGAGGAAGCTGTACCTCCAACTGATGATACGGTTAATATTCCTGAGGAACCTAGGAGGTCGGGTAGAGACTCTCATCCTCCGGACAGATACATTGGTATGGTCGAGGAGAATGACGTTTTACTTCTGGAAAGTAATGAACCCGCAACCTATAAAGGTGCTATGGCCTGTTCCGACTCAAAGCTATGGCTTGAAGCCATGCAATCCGAGATGGACTCCATGTATGAGAATAACGTATCGGATCTAGTTGATTTACCTAATAAGGTAAAACCTCTACAGTGCAAATGGCTTTACAAAATAAAGCATTCTGTAGACGCGCAACCAGATATCTATAAGGCACGACTTGTGGCAAAAGGTTTCACTCAAGTGCACGGATTGCATTATGATGAGATTTTTTCACCTGTAGTCATGCTACGTTCCATTCGGATAATCTTAGCGATTTCCGCATTTCATGTTTATGAAATTTGGCAAATGGATGTGAAAACCGCCTCCTTAAACGGTTATTTGGAGGAAGAGTTGTACATGGTGCAACCCGAAGGTTTCATAGATCCTGAGCATCCTAAGAAAGTATGCAAGCTTAAGCGTTCCATTTATGGACTTAAGAAAGCTTCTCGGAGTTGGAATCATCGTTTCGACCAAGTGATAAAAGAGTATGGTTTCACTCGATCGGTCGAAGAACCATGCTTATATATCAAGTCGAGTGGGAGCAAGATTGTATTCTTGAAATTGTATGTCGATAACATACTCTTGATTGGGAATGACATTCCTCTCCTATCTTCGGTTAAAGAATGGTTGAAGAACCATTTCCAGATGAATGATCTGGGTGAGGCACAACGCATTTTGGGAATTCGTATCTACCGAGATAGATCACGACGGACGTTATCACTTAGTCAGGAGTCTTATTTGGATAAGGTTCTTGAAAGGTTCAGCATGACCAACTCCAAGAAGGGAACCTTCCTATGACGACTGGGATGCAGTTGAGCAAGTCTCAGTCACCCACGACGCCTGAAGGAATAGAGCGCATGAGTCGTGTTCCTTATGCATCTGCAATAGGATCGATCATGTATGCCATGATATGCACACGTCCAGACGTGGCATATGCATTGAGTATGACGAGTCGGTACCAAAAGACTCCAGGTGAAACACACTGGATAGCAGTCAAAAATATCCTCAAGTACCTACGGAGGACTAAGGATTGGGTATTGACTTATGGAGGCGATACTAAGCTATGCGCAACAGGTTACGCAGATGCTAGCTTCCAAACGGATCGAGATGATTCAAAATCTCAGTCCGGGTTCGTCTTCACTCACGAATGGTGCCGCGGTCGGTGGAAGAGTTCCAAGAGTGTTGTAGCAGATTCTACTACTGAATCCGAGTACTATGCCGCTTCGGAGGCAGCAAAGGAAGCGATATGGATGCGTCAATTCTTACAAGGGCTTTCGGTAGTTCCTAGTTCGAATGACCCGATCACCATCTATTGTGACAATAGAGGTGCCATCTTCCAGGCTAAGGAGCCAAAGTCTAGCAACAAATCTAGACATGTACTTCGGAAGGCTCACCTGATCCGTGATTACGTGGAACAAGAAGAGATAGTGATTGACAAGATTGCGACGGATGATAACATCGCAGATCCTCTCACCAAACCGTTGAATTATGATAAGCATGTAGGGCATGTTAATTCCATGGGAAATAAACATGTTCCTGAGTTGTAGTACTTGATTATGGATTTGATACATTATCTTTTTCATATACTATTTTTAACTTCATCGTTATATATATATATAATATTTTGTTTTTCATGTGGATTGTACTGCCAACTTTGAACGCCACAAAGTGAACTGAATTACATTATATTTGTTTTGGTCCGTAATCGCCAATGTGAGCTGATAACTCCGGCTATTATATTGTGCAGTCGATTGATGGTGGGTTCAACGAGCCATAAGTCAAACGGTTGACTGATTGATTACAGATGCGAGATTATGACGATACCTCTTAGGACAACTTTTTGTGACAACGTAATGGAGTCCAAAATGTTTAAAAACATTCGGTGCCAGGCCGGTCGTGGATAGGACATCCATTGTTTTTCTAGAGTCGATTCTTTTGACTATCGACTGTCTCTTGAGATTAAGGCAGTTTTTGGGTGACTTTGGTTTCTTTCTCACGGTCTGCCGTAACTAGAGGCTAAGTAGATTTTTTCTGGGTCATTTCATACCGTGCTTACATCTGCAGGATTCGAGTTGAGGAAAATATCCAACCCTTATCAGGTATAGTTATTTCTCAGGGCCACTCGAGGAGTTGTAACTGAAATGCATGGCCATGCTCGAATGTTGATTCGTTTATCAGTTAAGTTACTCTCTAGTCGGGGAAACCACTCTTGATATTGATCGCTTGTAAAAAAACACCCTTTGTGAATTCGGATTTGCAAATTGTTTTACATTGAGTGGGAAAATTTTTATAGGATATGAGAATCGGTTATCGCACATACACTTGTGAGGACAAGTGGGAGTTTGTTGGAGCTTGTGTCCTCCACAAATTAGTGTGATAACATTTATAAATCTCTTACAGGTTCACAAGGGTATACTTCGTATATTAATCAGTTGATTAAGGTTTACCTAATAACGGTTGGCTTGCTAGAAAGTTTGACGTTATTAACATACAGATGGCGGTGATCAACTGGTCCCTAAAGGTCACACCTATAGGATGTGTTTGAGAAATGTGGTTATAGAAATATAATCACATTGATGCCCAATATGACTAAAAAGTTAGTCAATGTGTTGATGAGATAATTATTTAATGAAAATTAAATAATATTAGTTGAGACGAATTAACTGTCAATTCGTAAATTAAATATAATAAGTTATATTTAATTAAATATATGTAATGCTTGCTTGGACGAATTAATCTGTTAATTCGTAATTAAATATAATTAGTTATATTTAATATCAACAAGATGAATGTGTCATAGTGGTAATAGTGAGGGTACACATACAAAGAGGTCATGGGTTCGATCCTCACTAGATGACAATTCAACACATTTTATATATTTTTGGAAAGACCAAAAATAAGGAGAATATACTCCTTATTTCGGTCAGTTGGGCCGAAAATAGGAAAGTATTATTCATCCTAATTTTCGGCCAGTATAAGAAAGAAAGGGAGAGAATTTTTCTACCCTAATTCTTTTCCTTGACCTTGCCTCATCTCTCTCATCAGAAAAACACAAAAACAACTAAATTTTACAGAAAATTTTAGTTCGATTCTAGCACAATCAATAGGGCATATCTCATATCATCTTGGGTGCAACTGATAGGCGAATATCAATTTTGATATTGTTCTTAGACCAATTTTACTAGGACCGAAGGTTAATTCTGAATCCTTTATACTTTGTTTATGTATTTTGTTCATGACCTTTAATCATCATTTTTAAATTCATTATAATCCTTCTAAATTAAGGGAAGTATACAGATTATTTCCCACAGCATAAACGTAAACACGTAAATGCATACAAAATTAACCAAGATGACTTGAAGTTAAAATTGAATTTTGAAAAATGAAATGAATTTTGAAACATTCCGCGACAAGTCGTCACGTTTGGAATTCAAAAGGAATTAATTTGATAACTGAGCAATTAACTCGTGTCTTGAATTAAATTGCATTGAAATTGTTGAAATTGATTTGTGACTCCAAAAATTTCAAACTCAATCCGTCAAGGAATAATTTTAGAAAAAATTTGTATGAGTGTATTTGATTTGATTTTTGAGGTCAAGACTCGAATTTGTGAGCGCTTGAATTTTTGAGGAAAACTGAGGTCGTGTTATCAATTTTCGATTTTCATTTTGATGGAAAATTGCGAAAAAGCGAAAACATTTCGGAATTTTGACTCACATGGAAACGATCCGTCGCGGATCAGGGCGACTAGCGTTTCCCTCCTTAAAAAAAGAAAGAAAAATCCGTATGTTTAAAGCTGCGTCATGGATACCGTGTCGGATTTCGTAAAACGCGAAAACAAGGAAATATGAGTGTGAGGAAACACAAAATGTTCTGGATCATCCCGAAGAGGCGCAAGCGTTCTGGCGGGAGTTTTGAGGTGTTAGGAGAAAACACAAGTGGAAAGAGACAAGTCAAAGCGAGAATCCTGGGGGAGGCCTAAAGAGGCGCGAGCAGCCTGGCGATGGGAGCCAGCTCTCCCCTTTTTATGAAAAACGTGCTGATTGTTTTTGTATAAACTGTGATGTTTGTGCTTCATTGTTTCATCATCCGAAACACAAAAACATCTCTATAAAACCTCTTCTTCTTCTTCCACAAAAATATTTCATGAATGCCTTTGAGAATGCGTTGCGACAATGATGCCGGGATTTGTCGCCTCCCGAAAAGTATCAACTCATTTGCATGGGAGTTGGTCAATTGTTGGTGCTCCGTCAAGTCAAGGTGCAATCCTCATTTCTCGAAGCATGTTCTCGGTTTTGGGATTCGAAACACCATGTTTTCGTTTTCCCGAAAGGTGAAATTTGTCCACTAGCCTAAGAAGTTGGAGCCATTGGTGGGTGGCCGGGTTGTGTTCCGGTGCTTCCTCCGACTCGGTTTTGCTATAAGGAGAAATTTCGTTCAATGTTGGGTTTGTCGACAAGTCAAGTGAACTTCCTTCTTCCTCCACATGGTGTGGATATGTTAGCTCTCATCAACATCTTTTCCAGCCGATTAGATGCCAATGTTTCGGAGGTGGCTAGGAGAAGGGCTCTTGCCTTTTGCCTTGTCCATGTATACCTCTTTGTCGATGCTTTGAAGAAGGAGGGGCCGAAATGCTATGATAGAATGACCTTTATACATGTGGTTGAGCAAATGGAGCATGGTAGATATCCATCATGGTTAGTGCTTGAAGAGATCATCCAGGCTTTGGACAAGGAAGGTTCTTTCGGAGAAGCTCTTTCATTTAGGTCCCTAAGGATCCTCCAAGTGTGGCTATTGGAGAGGCTAAGGTATGTAGAGCCTCCGGTTGATTCTTCTTCTTATTCCTTCCGTCACCTTACCATGAGGAAGAAATTGTACTCGGATAGTTTTGCTTCTACCGAGGCTTATTAGGCCGCAAGATTGTCGGAGGAGGGTGGTCCTCACATGCATTGGGTGGTGCCATGGTGGCACTTGAGATCCTTCACGGAGTTGCCCGCTTTGGGTGCTAGTCCTCGTTCTTTGATGGTGGTGGGTTTGAAGGTTGCTTCCTTCATTTATCCTAAAAGGCTCATGAGGCAAATGGGGCGTCAACAGAAGGTGCCCGCTCAAGATACCCTTGTCCAAGAGAATATTTTTGATCGGTCCGTTTCGTGTTCACAATTGAATAGATGTTGTCGTTGGGTCACGTCCGAATGAAAACACAATTTATAACTTCACAAACAACTCTACAATTAGTAAAGAGGCAAGTAAAGGTCGGATCCCAAGGGACGGGAATTGAGATGAGATTTCTATTGAAACTAGTGGTGTCTTAGGGGTGTCACAATTTGGGTTGATGTAGAAGGTCACTAACTAAATAGCAATGAAAATAAATAAGCAAGATGAATTAAAAGGGTTGTAAACAATTGATAAAAAACACTAGGGTGTCATGGGGTCATAGGGGAATCATGGGAATTGATCATACAAACATGTTCTCAAATTATAAGCAAGCAATTATTGTTGTGATGGATTGAGTTGGGTTATATCTTACAATCCTAGGAAAGTTTGGGTCCCGGAGCCGAATCGATTAGATTGTACAACACCTACAAGTCGACTTAGTCTTTCCTACTCAACAACATGCATGGTCTAATGAGACTCGAGTTGGTTTATGTCTTACAAGTCTCATTGAAAAGATAGGTGATGGGTAAAAAATGCAAGGATTCATAGGCTCACATTTCATCAAACATAACATGTGCATGAGTTGAGATCAAAACAAGCAAGCAAATAAACCATGAAAGCATATTAATTTAAGCATGAATCATTTCCCATGTTGGTTTCCCCTAATTACCCATTAACCTTAGCTAGGTCACTACTCACTCATTATCATGTTGATCATGCTAGCAAGGTTGTCAATCATACCAACAAAAGGAAACATGATGAATAAATGAAAGTAATTAACAATAATTAAAAATGAGATTAAGAGAATTATACCTACTAATGATTCCAATAATAAAGCAAAGAATAAAAGAAGTATTTGATGCTTGATTGAGAGGTTGTCAATCTCCCAATAATAACCCAAATAATCTTCAATTACCCAAAATAAAGGATGAACAAAAGAGAGATTAAGGAAATAAAACTTGTATTAAAACTTGATTAATTGTTGATTACAATACTAAAGAGAGATTTGATTGATATTAACTACTCTAATAATTGATAAGAAGAACATGCTCTTCTAATTAGACTAATGGGGTATTTATAGTTGAAATTAGGTGGATGCATTAGGGTTAACTAAAGGTTAAACTAGTAATTACACTTTTTAGATTGAGCAGGGAGAAGACGGTATTTTTCGAAAGAAGGGCTTCTTTCTTTAAAGCATGAAGAGACGAATTCGTGCTGGGCTGGAATCCGGGCGTATTGGTGTCGGGACGGGCGGATTGTAGCACGGGAAGACGGGCGTCTTCAAGGGAATCCGGGCGGATTCTGGTGGCTGCTAACCCGGGCGTCTTTGGCAGAAGACGTACGGATTGTGCTTTGGAGGACGGGCGGATTCAAGGCAATCCGCTCGGATTGTAGCTCAGCATTGTTTCTTCTTCTTTTCTTCCCTTTTCTTCATAAAATTCTTGGGGATTTCCTCGGGGATGCAAGGATCCTTTTTCAACATTGCTCATCTACTATCATATGTACAAAGGCCTTCTAATCTTGTCTCTCCTTGATGCTTGGTCATTGAATTCAATCAATTTAGTCTCGTTTTGCCATGAAAATGCAAGATTTGCACTCCTTTCCTACCAAGGGATCAAAATCTCAAAGAATATGCAAAACAAAGAACTAAAGACAATAAATGACCCAAATATGCACTAAAAAGCTTGGGAACAAGGCTAATTCGGGGGCTAAATATGCGCTAATTATGGTCACATCAAATATCCCCAAACCGAACCTTTGCTTGTCCCGAGTAAAGAGGTGACAAAGACTTGGACCATTATTTAAACTAACCTAATAACATAGCCGATATGAGACAATTAGCGGGTCTCACTCCGCCCCTTCAACTCACAACAAGACAACCATAAGGTAGGATGCCTTCTTGCAAGGCAAGGTGGGTCTTGCCAAAATGGCAACACATCCAAACATTAAGCACACAAAATCAAATAATGGATGCATCTACAAAAGGAATAGCCACTTCCTCATCAAGTGGCGGAGGCAACCAAGAGAGAACAAATTTAAGAGTATATAATCCTTCACAAATACTAGTTCAACAAATTACTAATGCTAAGAGGATGGCACTAAATCACCTCCAAATGGTGTTAAACTAGACTAATTTCGTCCTTAATTTCCAAATGCTTTCGTCAAGATCGATCGGATGGTGGTGGAATGATGATCCCTATGATGCTAGTAGCATATGACATGACAAGTCTCGAATTCTCTACAAAAGTAAAGGTCATGGATCGTCCCAAGCTCGACAAAGTGGTTTGACAAAAGGCTTTTTGGGAATGAAATGCTCAAATCTTTATAAACAAGGGTGGATATGACTAGTATTCAAAATTGTCCTCATTTAACTTTCACATTTCAAAAATTTAAGATGGGGTTTGTCCCTTCCGGGCTAGTGTCCTTTGCTTTCGCCAATCGCTTATTAGGCAACCGGTTAACCTCTAGAGAATAGCTTTTCGGGGTGATAGTCACTCTGTCTATGGGCGGTCGAATTCACAACCGTGTGGGGGCCCAATTCAATGGATCCCTCTCCAAAGCACATCGAAGTGGTACGCCTCCATCAAAATAACTAAAATTTCACAACATTTCAACATTTCATAACATTTGAGGTTTCCTTAGCAATAAATTACTTCCACATGACAAAATTTTCGAAATGAGCACTTCAAACTTATTGATATAAAGTATTTTTGGGTTGCCTTACCACAAGGTCAATCAAGGTCACCTAGACAAGTTAACCAAGTCCACATCGCATCACGGGGTTGGATAGGTGACTCACATGCAAACCCTTGACTAGGCTTTGGGTCATGGGTCAAAAGACTCTAGTATGACACAACCTAGGATGTTTTACAACCATTCTAGTAGGCGAAGTCTTAAGTTGAAAAAAGTATTTGTAATGGCTTAGTTGCTCTTGTCAAAGTTCTCAATTAGGCACTTTTCAAAATGTTTTATCTAAATGCAACTACATGCCATGATGCAACTATTATATATCTATCCTAATGCAAGTGATTCTATCAACTAATATGACATATAAACTAAATGCAAGTCCTAAGTTCACATTATTATACCGCATTAATCAAAATAAAGCCACATAGTCATTAACATAAATAGGAAAAAGGAGATTGGAAAGATCATACCATGCGGTCTTCATGATCCTCATGTCTCGGATGTGGCGTAGTCAATCAATGTGAACAAGGATAGAACAAACAATATACAATATATATAATATATACATAACTATACTACCAAAGAAATAAACATGTTTTTGGGTTTTTCAATTTTCAAATTTTTATGGTTTTTCGAAATTTTTCAAATTTTTTGGATTTTTGAATAAAAGTTAAGTTAGAATTCCCCATCCCCACACTAATATGGGCATTGTCCTCAATGGCCAAAATGATGGGAAATTATGCGAACATGATGCATGATTTCTACACTAAATGCAAGCTACACTAATCTACACTACATGATGCATGGTTTTTGTTTATGACAGAGAGGATAATTTAGATTACCTCCCGTTGTGTATGCATTAACTTCCCCAAACCGATCTAGACATTATTGCTAATGTCCAAGGATAGGTGTAGTTCATGCACACACTATGCAATGCATGAAACTAATTTTGTCATTTTGGATTTTGAAAGGTGGGAACAATAAAATGAGAACACCTCAATGGGGCCGAGGTGTTAGTCCTCAATGGTGCTAGGACTACTCCAACAATGATCAAGAAAAATAAATAGAACAAAGAGAGAAATAGACAAACCTCAAGAGGGTAGGAGCCTCTAAAGCTTGCTAATCTTCCATCAAATCATCATTATCATCATCTTCCTCACTAGAAGTGGTCTTATCACCACTTTCTCCTTCACTTTCTTCTTCACCTTGCTCATCATCCTCTTCTTCTTATTCAGTAGCTTCTTCATCAATGTTATCATCAACCTCTTCATTACCAACAACCTCATTATCACCCGGAACAACCCCAGATGCACTCGGAAATAGGACTTCCCTATCCGCCCAACTAGGCAAAGGACATGAAGGGTCAAGTAGTCCTTGCCTAGCTAAATGTAAGAGGGGTGGATATTGGGCTAAGTAAGCATTTTTACGATCCTCGAAAGCTTGCTTGTGCATCTCTTGCATGAGAAGAGTCAAATAATCATTTCTTGCTTCAATACCTTCCGGCTTGAACTCTTGGTACTCGAAAGGGTAGGGTGGTGTGACAATGGAAGAGGAGGGCATTTCAATTTCAGCCTTTTGTTGTTGGATAATATACTCGGCCTCTTTTGATAGGGGAAGTAGATAGTTGGTTCGGTGGACACTCAATCGACAAATCTTTGAAGGCAAAGTGAAAGATCTAGCCTCACTAGTGAGCCATCCATACTTGGTGTCAAGAGGGTTATGGGTAACCCACTTGTACTTGTATATCATAGTATTAATATCAATGAGATGACCACCTTCTTTCGCCTCATACTTGTTATCTTTGTTGAAGTTTGGATCAAAGTATTTGGCTAGGATAGTGACTAGGCCTCCATTCACAATAATGGTGGTGCCTTTCTTCCCACAATCAATATATAACCATCTATCCACGAAGGGCCTTAGAGAGTTGAAAGGCTTGGTGAATTCCCTACCAACGTTCAAAGCCGACTCAAGAAGAACAAAATCGAGTTTGGTGAAATGGTTGGTGTCTTTTCTTGCAATGATGGTGTTACCTATGACCTTGTGCCACACTCTAATGCCCGGATGGTGGACTAATAGAGCGCGACTGGCATGAAAGTCTTCAAATTTCCTTCCGGAAATCGCCTCCCAAAGAGGGTCGGGGTCATATTTGCCAACATTCTTAAAATAACTTGGTGAATCACTAAGACCCAAAGCTTTACCCATTTCCTCAAAGGAGATGCGCCTACTAACATTAGCTAGACGAAACTCGATGGTCTCCATGGTCTCAACCTTGTTAACTTTCAAAGAACTCAAAAATTCTAAGGTAAGGGAGGGGTATGTCAATTCTTTTGATTCAAACAATTTCTCCAACCCCATGGCTTTGAAAAAGACTCTAGTTTGCTCAAGGACACCCAACTTTTCTAAGGTATCTTCACAAATAAACTTGGTGGATAGAAATGATTTCCTAGCAAACTTGGCAAAAGTGTCCCTATGGGATTTGGAAATAAAAATTACCTCCGGATAGTTCGAAAGTTGAGCAATTTCCGGAGTAGAGGATGTTTTTGCTTCCATGGGAGGTTGTTGTTGTTTCACTTCCAAGTTTGGGTTTGCTACCACCATAGCCAATGTTTTCTTTGCTTGAAGAGTCTTTTGCCTTGATGAGAGTGCCTTTGCCTTTGTTGCCTTTGTTGCTCCCTTAGTCCTTGCCATTGATGAATTAACCAAGAAAAGAGTGAAAAATCTTCAATTTCTACTGCACCCAAATCGATTTAAAGATGAAAGGCTTTGCCTTTATGAATTCAAAAATTGACTCAAAGGTTGAAGATTTTGTGCTTGGTTTTGATTTTTGTTGAAAGAGGAGTGATTGATTTGTTGTTAAAAGGATGTTTTGATTTGATTTTGGTGAATGTTGTTGAGGAATCTTGTTTTTGTGATGGAGAGGATGAGGGTTTTGAGGTTTATGAGTAGTGTTATGAATGAAGGAATGAAGAAATGAATGTGGGAGGGGGTTTATAAAACCCGAAAAAATTTGAACTGCAGGGGCAAGACGGGCGGATTCTGCTCGGGTCGCCCGGATTTGGTCTGTTCTGGGTTGGGAAATCCTCGCCTAAAGACGGGCGTCTTTCAGTGTAGACGCTCGGATTTGCAAACACGGGACGGGCATCTTCTGCAGAAGACGGGCGGATTCCTTCACAGGGATTTTTCTTGTTTTCTTCAGCTTTGAAGACGGGCGTCTTCCTTTCAGGACGGGCGGTTTTTTGAAGACGGGCGGATTTGGATGCAGGACGCCCGGATTCGTTGACAGTCAAAATTATTTCAAAAGTTCAGCTCAGAGGGACGGGCGTCTTCTACCCAATACGCCCGGATTGCCTGAAGACGGGCGGATTCTCCTGAATCCGCTCGGATTCGACCCCTTTGTACCCGGATTCAGTTCCATCCGTGTACTTTGCCAATCCCTTGCCATTTTTCTATTCTTCTTCATATCTCGTGTTCTTCATTGTGGGGACACTACTAAGGCATAGATAGCCTAGGCAATTGCCATCCCCACACTAAGCTAAAGCACTACACATTAATTGAAGTTATTAGTCCCTCCCTCACTTCTCTCAAACATGATAATTATCTTGATCAAAGTACAAAGATCCAAAAATAACAAAAATCCAATACAAGAATTGAAATGCAAGTTAGGGTGTTAGAAATATTTACAAATGGTGGTTTAGGGAGGACTCCACCAAACTCTCATTCTTGATGAGATGTCAAGGGGGCATGTTCAAGGTGTTGTTGATGTTGCTCAACACCTTGAAAAAGTAATCAAATGCTTGTTCATTATCATGATAGAGGTCTTCAATATACTTTGGCCCTTGTTGTCGGTCTTAATCAATGGCATTACCAATGTAGGGATTAAAAATCCCTTCAAATTTGTCGTCCCAAAGACCACATACTTCATTAAGTTGATCATTGAAAATCTCTTGATTTGATGGAGACAACTTTCCCATTTCCTTTTCTTGGCCAATGAGGCCATCTTCTTCATTGCTTGTCTTTGATGAGCTTTGCAAGCTCTCTTTGTCACAATTCACTTGCTCTTTGAATGGAGCATCTTCAATTTTCTTCTTCCATTGGAGTTCCGACTTCTTCTTTTCATCCTTCCGACTATAATGATCGATCATAAAACACGGTTCATGTAAACGGGGAGCTCTCATAGTCTTGTCAAGATTAAAAGTTATACTCTCATCTCCCACTTCTAGAGTGAGCTCACCATGTTTTACATCAATCACCGCACCCGCGGTGTGTAAGAAGGGTCTTCCTAGAATGATTGGAATGTTGGAATCTTCCTCCATATCAACAATGACAAAGTCCACCGGGATGAAAAACTTCCCAATTCGTACGGGGACATCTTCCCATATCCTAATGGTGTCTTCGTCGATCTATCGGCCATTTGGAGTGTGATATTGGTGCATTTAAGCTCTCCCATCCCCAACCTTTTACTCACCGACTACGGCATAACACTCACACTAGCTCCTAGATCACATAAGGCTTTGTTGATCATGGTGTCGCCAATGGTACACGGTATTGAGAAGCTTCCCGGATCCTTTAGTTTTGGAGGTGAACTCCCTTGAAGTATTGCACTACTCACCTTAGTGAAGGCGATAGTCTCAAGTTTCCGGATCGACTTCTTCTTTGTGAGGATGTCTTTCATGTATTTCGCATAGGCCGACACGTGATTGATTAATTCCGTGTAAGGAATTGAGACTTTCAAATTCTTCACAATTTCCATAAACTTTCCAAGTTGGTCATCAAATTTGGGCTTGGCTTGACGACTTGGAAAAGGAAGTCTAATCACAATGGGCTCCTTCTCCTTAACCTTGTCTTCATTTTTCTTTGAAATTTCTTCTTTTGATGATTCTCCATCTTTCGAGTTTTGCACAATTTCTTCCTTATCACTTGCTTCCACAACTTCATCCTCAACTTGCTTCTTCGGTGCTTCATACCTTGTACCACTTCTCACGTGAATGGAACTAACCGTTTCATGTCTTGGAGGATTACTTTGAGGTGGTAATTGCCCCTTTTGTCTTTGTGAGCTTGAAGATGCTAGTTGAGTCAATTGGGTTTCCAACATCTTGGTGTGAGCTAGAATGTTGTTGATGGTGGTTTCCTTTGCTTGGCTATCTTTTTGCATTTGAGTGAAAAACTATTGTTGATTCTTTTGCATTTGGAGGACCGCTTTTTGAACATCAAAACCTTGGTCATTTTGGTAATTGTATGGATTTTGGTTTTGGTAACCTTGGTTTTGGTTGTAAAAGGGTCTTTTATTTTGGTTTCTCATGGGAGGTGGGGTGTATGTTGTTTGAGGGTTTTGAACATTTTGGCTTTTGTATGAGAGATTTGGATGAAACTTGGTGTTTTCATTGTAATAGTTGGAATAAGGGGTACCACTCTTGTATGCTTGGAAAGCATTCACTTGTTCATTTGTTCCCCTACATTCACTTTGGTCATGTCCCAAAGTTCCACAATTCTCACATATCCCACTTGGGATTGATGAGGATGCCGTCATGGCATTAACATGATGCTTTGGTGATTTTGAGGCTTCTTCAAGTCTATCCATAGCTTGTTCAAACTTTAAATTGATTGTGTCAATGTGAGCACTAAGTTGAGCACCCAATTGAGTAACAGAGTCCACTTCATGCCTTCCTCCTCTAGTAGCCTTGCGAGGTCTACTATATTGTGAGTTATGGACCGCCATTTCCTCAATCTTGTTTCATGTTTGATTGTCATCAACTTCGGTGAACATTCCATTTGATCCCATGTTGAGAATGTTCCTTGATCTTCATATAGACCGTTCCAAAATTGTTGTACCAAGAACCACTCGCTAAGTCCATGGTGAGGACATGAGTGACAAATTCCCTTGAACCGCTCCCAAGCTTCATACAAAGATTCTTCATCCCTTTACTTAAAACCCGTAATTTGAGCTCTTAGCATTTTAGTCTTTTCCGGTGGGTAGAATTTTTTGTAGAAAGCTAGAGCCAACTTCTTCCAAGAATCAATTCCGAGAGTGGCCTTATCAAGGCCCTTCAACCATTGTTTCGCGGTGCCGATTAGAGAAAAAGGAAATAAGACTCATCGAATTTCGTCTTGAGTCACACCGGTTTGAGAAATCGCATCACAATAGTCACAAAAGGTTTCCATATGAGAATGAGGGTCTTCACTAGGCATCCCCCCAAATTGGATCCTTTCGACTAATTGGATAAAGGCGGATTTGGCAATAAAATTTCCGGTCAAATGTTGTGGTGTGGGAGTACCATTTGGTAGGTTCTCCTCGGTGGGTACGGAATGTGATGAAAACTTAGGCATTGTAGGTTGATTTTGTGAGGTATTTTGTGTTGGGTTCTCCTCACCTTCTCTTGCAAAAGGGTTAATGAACTCAATAGTTGGTTGAGTATCCACAACCTCACTAATACCTCTCATATTCCTCCTAGCAAATCTCCTATTGTTTGTCAAGGTTCTTTCAATTTCACGATCAAAAGGTAACAAATCACCTTGTGACCTTCTAGACATGCAAAATATCAAACAACTCAAAATCAATTAGAATATACCTTGAGGAGTTTTACTTCCCCAAGGCAAAGAAAGACACAACTAATAACAATATAAGAAAATCTAAATCAAGTTAACACCGTCCCCGGCAACGACGCCATTTTTGATCGGTCCGTTTCGTGTTCACAATTGAATAGATGTTGTCGTTGGGTCACGTCCGAATCAAAACACAATTTATAACTTTACAAACAACTCTACAATTAGTAAAGAGGCAAGTAAAGGTCGGATCCCAAGGGACGGGAATTGAGATGAGATTTCTATTGAAACTAGTGGTGTCTTAGGGGTGTCACAATTTGGGTTGATGTAGAAGGTCACTAACTAAATAGAAATGAAAATAAATAAGCAAGATGAATTAAAAGGGCTGTAAACAATTGATAAAAAACACTAGGGTGTCATGGGGTCATAGGGGAATCATGGGAATTGATCATACAAACATGTTCTCAAATTATAAGCAAGCAATTATTGTTGTGATGGATTGAGTTGGGTTATATCTTACAATCCTAGGAAAGTTTGGGTCCCGGAGCCGAATCGATTAGATTGTACAACACCTACAAGTCGACTTAGTCTTTCCTACTCAACAACATGCATGGTCTAATGAGACTCGAGTTGGTTTATGTCTTACAAGTCTCATTGAAAAGATAGGTGATGGGTAAAAAATACAAGGATTCATATGCTCACATTTCATCAAACATAACATGTGCATGAGTTAAGATCAAAACAAGCAAGCAAATAAACCATGAAAGCATATTAATTTAAGCATGAATCATTCCCCATGTTGGTTTCCCCTAATTACCCATTAACCCTAGCTAGGTCACTACTCACTCATTATCATGTTGATCATGCTAGCAAGGTTGTCAATCATACCAACAAAAGGAAACATGATGAATAAATGAAAGTAATTAACAATAATTAAAAAGGGATTAAGAGAATTATACCTACTAATGATTCCAATAATAAAGCAAAGAATAAAAGAAGTACCCGATGCTTGATTGAGAGGTTGTCAATCTCCCAATAATAACCCAAATAATCTTCAATTACCCAAAATAAAGGATGAACAAAAGAGAGATTAAGGAAATAAAACATGTATTAAAACTTGATTAATTGTTGATTACAATACTAAAGAGAGATTTGATTGATATTAACTACTCTAATAATTGATAAGAAGAACATGCTCTTCTAATTAGACTAATGGGGTATTTATAGTGGAAATTAGGTGGAAGCATTAGGGTTAACTAAGGGTTAAACTAGTAATTACACTTTTTAGATTGAGCAGGGAGAAGCCGGTATTTTTCGAAGGAAGGGCTTCTTTCTTTAAAGCATGAAGAGACGAATTCGTGCTGGGCTGGAATCCGGGCGTATTGGTGTCGAGACGGGCGGATTGTAGCAGGGGAAGACGGGCGTCTTCAAGGGAATCCGGGCGGATTCTGGTGGCTGCTAACCCGGGCGTCTTTGGCAGAAGACGTACGGATTGTGCTGTGGAGGACGGGCGGATTCAAGGCAATCCGCTCGGATTGTAGCTCAGCATTGTTTCTTCTTCTTTTCTTCCCTTTTCTTCATAAAATCCTTAGGGATTTCCTCGGGGATGCAAGGATCCTTTCTCAACATTGCTCATCTACTATCATATGTACAAAGGACTTCTAATCTTGTCTCTAATTGATGCTTGGTCATTGAATTCAATCAATTTAGTCTCGTTTTGCCATGAAAATGCAAGATTTGCACTCCTTCCCTACCAAGGGATCAAAATCTCAAAGAATATGCAAAACGAAGAACTAAAGACAATAAATGACCCAAATATGCACTAAAAAGCATGGGAACAAGGCTAATTCGGGGGCTAAATATGCGCTAATTATGGTCACATCAGTTTTCCTGAACTCCGAGCTTGTGGAGGTCTTCGAAAGATGGTGGGCCACTCGGCCGCTTTGGGAGGTACCGGACCCCGTTGCCACGACATGGGTGACTCCCGCTTATGTCAAGTGGACACGTGCTCCGTCCTAGGAAGAGAGGTCCAAATTTCGTAAGGACGAGGTTGTCGATTTGAAGTATCGAGTGGTTGGCAAGGCCAACCGTGCCTTCTTTGAGGAGTATGTTGATGGAGCTAGCCCCAATGTGATGAGACCACCATAGAGGAGAAGTTCGGGTCCCAAGAACATGGTGGGCCGTGCATGGGCTCATTTTGGGCCGAATATGGGGTCTTGCACTAGACCGGAGGCCGTTGCAGTCTTAGATCCGTTGATGATCCATTTCGAGGAGGAAAACCATGCCAGGCAGGCCAACAAGAAGAACAAGGGGAAGATATACCCCGAAACAAAAGGCAAGGGTAGAATGGAAGAGTGAAGACCTCCATTACCCTACTTTATTAATATGTTGTATTAGTGGTGTGAGTTTTTATTATGTTGTAGTAGCTAGTTATTGTGTGTTTTATGCTAGTTTTATTATGTGAGATGTTTTAGTCGACACCTTAGCTTTGACAAGTTGCAGACTCGTCGAGCTTTGTTTGTTGTTGAAATTGTAATCCCTCCTATTATTAATTAAATAAGAGGATTGCTTGTGTCAAAGATTGTGAACGCTCATTTCTTCCATCCATTTTGTAAAGGTAATTCGATTTGAATCATCCTAAAAGTTGGCACTTGGGAAAGTGGGATTTTTGTAGGAAGGGAGAAAGGCTACTTTTTGTATTTTTGCGGGGAAAAGGGAATGTTGTTCCCTTTTCTCTCTTTTTTGAAAGTTGATGTGGGTGCGTTTTTTTTATTATGGGGGTGATGTTTTTTGATTATGGGGATGGTTGTATCCTTCTTGTGTAAGAAAGGACTGCCTACGTATCCACCTGAAAAGGTGAAATCAAACCATGATCGTAGTTCGAAATGTTTTGTAAATTTTGATTAGGTTTTGTGGTTGTATCCCTCATGTATAAGAGGGACTGCCTACGTATCCACCTGAAGAGGTGAAATCAAACCATGCTCGTAGTTCAGGGGTTTTTGTATGTTTTAGTAAAAATGGACGTTGCCTTTGACAGATCAAAGGACATTCGAAACGGGCAAGGTGTCGCAACTTAGACTCGATAAAACATGCAATTTCAAATCAGAACGCGTTTGATGAACTTGATTTGAAAAGGGTTAAGGTGGACGCTAGCTGTGAAACTAGGCTTGGATCGTTGGTTGCTACGGTTTAAGGGTAGTATTTATTGAGTTGGTCTAGGTTGGTCGGGTTTGTAGAATCCTCCCCATCTAGGTCACTCAGTCTAACTGTGCCCCCCGAAAGTATTTTCTTTACCAGGTATGGCCCGGCCCAGTTAAGTTTGAATTTTTCCCTCGGATCGACGGGTAGCGGTGCTTGGACCGACTTGAGGACCAAGTCGCCCTCCTTAATGTTCCTGGGTTTGACCCTCTTGTTCAATGCCCGTTGTATACGTCGTTGGTATAGCTGGATGTTGTGCAAGGCGTTGAGCCGCCGTTCGTCTAGAAGAGTGAGTTGTTCGTACCTTTTGCGGGTCCATTCCGCCTCAGGGACTTGACTCTCCAATAGGATGTGTAGAGAAGGGACCTCTAACTCTATTGGTTGAACCGTCTTCATACCGTATGCTAGGTAGAAGGGTGTGGCGCATGTCGGTGTTCGGATGGAGGTTCGGTATCCCCAGAGTGCGAATGAGAGTTTGCTCGGCCAATCGTGGTAATTGTCTTGTATTTTCTTGATAATGGAGACAAGAGTTTTGTTAGCTGCCTCCCCCGCTCCTTTGGGTTGGGGACGATAGGGGGGTGATCGATGTCGTTTGATCTTGTATTTGTCCAGCAAGGCCTGAGCTTCCGCTCGGAAGTGAGAGCCTTGATCGCTGATGATTTCATGGGGTACCCCATATCTGTAGATGATGTTGTTCTAGATGAATTTGGCCACTTGTTTGGCGGTTAAGACTGCATATGACTGCGCTTCCACCCATTTGCTGAAGTAGTCGATGGCGACGAGGATGAAACAATGTCCCTTGGTGCCCACCGGGTTGACTTTCCCGATGATGTTGATTCCCCAGGTTGAGAAAGGCCAGGGTGACGTCATGGTGTATAAAAGGGATGGTGGTATATGTTGTATGTTGGCGAAGATTTGGCAATTGAGGCAATGTTTGACGTAGTTACGGTAATCGGCTTCCATGGTGGTCCAGTAGTAACCTAGCCGCATCATTTTATGGGTAAGCATCATTGCGCTCATGTGAGGGCCACATTCTCCGTCGTGAACCTCTCCCATGACTTTTTTGGCTTTGTGATGGTCAATGCAAAGGAGGAGAATCCCTTGGGGTGTTCTTTTGTATAATTGATTTTGTTTCATCACGAATTGTGATGCAAGTAAACGGATGGCTCTTTGTCCTCTTTCGTCAGAGTTAGGAGGGAATTCATTTTTGGTTTTGTAGTTGAGGATGGCTTGGTACCAGGGCTCATCTTGTCTTCTCGTCGTTGTTGATGGCGCAAATATTCTTCCTCTGGCGATATTAGGAGGATTCCTACCCCAAAGCCTCTCAGATTAGATGCACCATCGAAGTATAGGTCCCATGCGTCGGAGTCAGCACAAAGGATGTCTTCGTCAGGAAATGAGCATGTGTCGGTCGTTGGATCCTCGTTGACGGGATTTTTTTCCAGGAAATCGGTGAATGCTCTTCCCTTAATAACTTTGAGGGGTACAAACTTGAGATCGAACTCGGACAGCATGAGTGTCCACCTAGACAGCCTTCCGTTTAGTACTGGTTTTTCGAAGATATATTTAACCGGGTCCATCTTGGAGTAGATGTGGACCGCGTAGCTGAGCATATAATGCCGCAGCTTCTTTGTTAACCATACTAGGGCAAGGCATGTCTTTCCCAGTTGGGTGTACCTTGTCTCGTACTCAATTAACTTTTTGCTGATGTAGTAGATGGCTCGTTCTTCGCCGTCGACTGTTTGTGCTAGCATTGCTCCCATGCCTGTGTCTGTAACAGTCAGGTATTGGGATAAATGAATCCCTGGTTGAGGTGGCATGACGACAGGAGGTTTGGATAGGCTTTCCTTTATCCTGTCGAAGGCTTTTTGACAATCGTCGTCCCAATCGGTGTGATCGGAGGCGCGAAGTTTCTTGAATATTGGTTCACAAATCATGGTGAGCGTGGTAATGAAGCCGCTGATGTATTGGACCTGACCGAGAAATCCCCGAATCTCCTTCTCGATCTTAGGTCGAGGCATTTGCTGAAGGGCTTTGATTTTGGTTGGATCAATCTCAATGCCTCTTTTGCTGACGACATGTCCCAAGAGTTTTCCGGAGGTGACCCCGAATGCACACTTCTGAGGATTTAGTCTCATGTTATATTTCCGCAGACGAGCGACAAATTTTCGAAGGGCGTTGATGTGGCCGTCCCTTCTCTCGATTTGACAATCATGTCGTCGACATACACCTCTACCTTCTTGTGCATCATATCATATAGGAGAGTGGTAGCGGTCTTTGATAGGTAGCCACGACGTTGATGAGACCGAAAGTCATGACTGTGTAACAATATGTAACCCACTGTGTAGTGAATGCAGTCTTGTGCATGTCTTCCTCAGCCATTTTAATCTGGTTGTATCCGGCATACCCGTCCATGAATGAAATGAGAGCATGTTGGGCAGTGTTGTCTACCAGAATGTCAACATGTGGCAAAGGGAAGTCGTCCTTTGGACTCGCCCTGTTCAGATCCCTAAAGTCGACGCAAACCCGAATTCTCCCATCTTTCTTCGGTATAGGAACAATGTTGGCCACCCAGTTAGAGTATTCAGACACGTTGATGAAACTAGCCTTGAATTGTTTATCCACTTCTTCCTTGATTTTTAGGGCCCATACAGGACGCATCCGGCGCAGCTTCTGCTTCACAGGTTTAGCTCCGGGCTTTATGGGTATTCGATGCTCTGCAATTTCCCTGTCAATCCCAGGTATGTCTCTGTAGGACCAGGCGAATACGTCCTTGTATTCGTGGAGGAGGTCAATGAATTGTTGTCTTTCCTAAGTTCATGATGTGTGTTGTCGGTCCCTACGTTAATAGGTTCGGTCTCCTCAATGATTGCGGTTCTAGTTTCCCGTTTGTCAAGTTCTTTGGCTAGGTGAGGCGGGTAGTCACTCAAGTCAAATTCCTCATAGTTATTCAGAATTGCATTGTAGTTAAATTTAGACGAGTCATAAGCAAACTTAGCGTTCATTAAGTTGACACGAGCGAAAAGCTCGAAGAGGACAGACATCTCGTGGTCAGTCAGAGGCGACACAGCAGAGGAGGTGGCTCCTGGAACAGGCTCCAGGTTGTCACATTTTATGGGAGTGGGGGTGACCCTAGTTGACTCAGCCTCTGAATCAGCCACGACCTTGTGATAAAATAGTGGGAAGGGGACCTTGACTGGGACAGCAAAAGCGTTAGGAGCTATGACAGACTCGGACTCCGACTCAGATATAGATTCAGATTCTTCTCCATTTCCCTCTTTGAACATAGGGCCTTCTCCAGTTGTGATCTTGAGAAGGCGGCCTCTGCGATCGGTCCATTTGACGGTTTTTCTCCAGCCTTGCGTAGCTTTCTCGGGGTCAGTGTCGGAGATCAAGGCAGTTGGGTCAAACTGATTGTCCTTCAGGGCGATGTTGATAATGTCCTCATAGTCGAGGTGCTTAATGTTATCCTCTATAGAGGAGGGTGACAGCTTGTCCGTCGAGGCATGACGACGGCTTAGACTCAGTTGATGCAGCTTCGGTGTTGTCGGGGATGAAGTAGCAGTCCTGGAAGACTTCCACACCCGGGTATCTGGCCTTGGCCACAGAGTCATAAATCAGCTCCGGAAAGCCATGGTAGAGCTCTGATTCTCCCTCGGGAACAAAGTATCCATTGAGGGTCAGATGATAGGGACGGAGGATAACTCCGTGCTTCTTGCGTTTTCGAACTAGGAGGTTCAACTCTTGGATATATTCATCAGTAGGTTCATACCCCAGGCCGAAGGGAATTTTGGGGACCTTAGCCTGTTTCAAGGGAGGTAAGGTGCTCTTCAGTGGATTGAGGGGCTAGCCCGGGAAGTAACCCTGGCGCATCATGATGCTTTTGACTGTGAGGTTGGCAAACGGGTCACAATCAAAGGGTGTTGATTCATCAGTTATTGCATTCACAGCTTGGAACCCCTACATTTCATTATCATCTTCCCCAATGGTTTGGGAGGCTATTCCCTTTCTCATGACAGCTTTGATCGGGGAAGTAGGAATTGTGATCGTTTTCCCGTTGAAGGGGACCCTGATCTTCTGGTGGAGAGTTGAGGTAACTGCCTTGACGGCGTGAATCCAGGGACGTCCCAGGAGCATATCAAAGGAGGCATCGATGTCGACCACCTGAAAACTGGTTTGCCTTTCCAGTGGTCCGGCTGCGACAGTCAAAGTGATGAGCCCCGCTACCTTGCAACGAATGCTATCGTAGACGCGTACTCCTTGATTTGTTGGGACCAAATCAGCTTCCTTAATACCCAGCTTGTGAGCAGTCTTGAGGGGAATGACATCTACCGTAGATCCATCATCTACAAGGACCATGGGTACATTCTTCTTGAGACATTGTACGGTAATGTATATGGCAAGGTTATGATTGGCTCCGAAGGGAGGGATATCTTCGTTAGAGAAGTCGACTGGGTTGTTCAAGTCAGGGGCGTCCCTCGTCATATGTGCCATTATTTCTTCAGCGGAAGAGGTGGAGGGCACAGTCAATTTACCAAAGGCCTGTAGCAAAGCCTGTTGATGCCCAAATGATGTCGCGATCAGTTGCCAGATCGAGATTTCGGCTTTTGCCTTCTGAAGCTGCTTAAGGATCGAATTCTCAAGAGCTCTTGGTTGAGTGTCTTCTTCCGGGACGACTTGGTCATTTGTTGTCGGAGTGACCGTTGAACTGTTCGACTTCTGATAGGGGCGTCCGGACCGGGTAAGGTGACCTATCTCTTTCGCCCTTTTCTCATTCCCTGGGACAATATAGACATCTTCAACATCGTCTCTCCAGATGCCATTGATTTCAGGATATCGAAGACGCCTTGGAGGGGTATTCTCTGGTGGGCAATTTTTGTGAGGGATATTTCTGTGAGGGTAGTTTTTGTGGGGTTGATTATTATGAGGGTGATTATTGTGAGGATGATTATTGTGAGGTGCATGCCAGAATGGTCGCGGGAGCAATCCGTCCTGGTGAGGGTAGTTTTGGGCGCTCGGGGGACTCTCCCTCGGGCGTGGTGGTGGAGGATTGAAGATAAGCAGGCGGTAGGCATCGTCAAGTCGGGTAATCCTCTCGGAGAGGCTGGTTATGGCTTCCTCAACCTGTTGGAACATGGTGAGCATTGTTGCGGCACTAAACACAAATACCCCGTCCGAGGGATCTTTCTCCAAGGTGTTTACCTCGTCATCAATTGGCAGGATGAGGTGTGAGCTGTCCAGAGTTGGCTCATTGTTGGAGATAGCTTGGATTCCGAGAGGATTTGTTTTGTTGTTTGGCTTAGTCGGTGGGAGTAAAGGCAAATCCCCTTTTTTAATCATGTCTTGGATGATGTGTTTGAGTTTGAAGCAGGTTTCCGTATCATGCCCTTTCCCTTGATGGTACTAACAGTAGGCATTGGGATTCCAGAAGCGGGATTTCTTAGCATCGGTCGGATCCGGGGTGGGTCCGATTGGTTGTAACTTTCCCTGGTCCATGAGCCTCTTCAGGGCACTGGCATAAGTTGACCCTATATTAGTGAACACTCTCTGAGGGAGCTCAGCTCTCTTGGCAGATGATTCATCGAGGTTGACCACATCGATCTTGTTCGTTTGACCATAAGGGCGAGATCCGGTTGAGGTGGATCCCTGGTAGCCTCTGCCAGTGGTCTTGGCTAGGACACCCTTTCGGAGGTCATCTTCAATGCATGTCCCCAGAATTTGAAGCTCCTGGAAGGTCTTAATATTTTGATACCTCAGTAAGTTGGCATACACTGGGCGGAGATTGTTGACGAACTTTTCCACCAAAGTTTATTCACTCGGCTTGCTGACGAGCTGAGTACTTACCCTCCTTTAACAGGTTAAGAACTCGGTGAATCCCTCCTTGTCGTTCTAGGTTAGGACCTCAAGGGTACGGGTATTGGCTTGGATTTAAACATTGTCAGCGTATTTCTTAGCAAATTCAACCGCAACCTCGTCCCAGGTAGTAAGGTTCTTCGGGTCAAGGGAGTAGCACCATTGGCGAGGGATCGGTTCCAAGGATGATGGGAAGATCTGGGTGAAGAGCTCCTGTTTGACCCCGTTTATGGCCATGTAGTCTTTGAAGGCACTGATATGATTGAGCGGGTCCTCCACTCCTTTGAACTTAGGTACATCGGTCAGGGTAAAGTTGTCAGGTAGTTGATCCCCAAATGGTTCAAACCTTCGGTTGTTCTCAAGATGAATATTGTTACCCCGGGCTAGGAGTTGTTCTTCCAAGAGTTTTAGCCTTTTCTCAGTTTCAGTCAAAGGCGGAGTGTTATGTTCTCCAGCTTCTTTGTTTTCCATGGTGTCGATACGGGTCTCGACACGATCCAGGGTGACCTTAAGAGCGGTGAGTAGGCTAGCTAGCTGAGCAGTTGTTAAATCTCTGTTATTATCATTGTTGTTGTTGTTGACAGACGAAGTTGAAGACGGGGCCATGACCCTGAGGCAGAAAAACGGCTCACATTACAGCTCAATCCGACACGGTTCAAAGACTGAACGCAAACAACGCAAAGGACGAGACAGAGATCAGACTCAACAAGAGGAGGATGACCGTGCATGGGACCTTGGTGTTGACTCAATTTATGGCGTGACGGTGTTGACCGAACCTTTGACACATATCCAACGTAGCGGCGTGACGCCATTGGACGAGTCTCGTGGTGAGACGACTCATAAGTAAAGACCCATAAGTACGTTTGCTTCGACTCGATAGACACGAGGCGGAATTGGAATGGTGGACTGAAGTTTCCGAAAATAGAAATTTTCAAAAAGATTCATTTGTCGCTTTATGGACGGCTTCCAAAGATAGAGATCTTCGCAAGTCGGTCAGTTGAAAGGTGTTGTGTTAAGTTTATTTGCAAAAGACGGTTTGAGTTTGAATCGGCTCGGAAAACAAGGTATTGCCTCCCAAGACGGTTTTTGAAATTCAAAATTGTATGTTTTGAAAATCGAGTTTGAAATGTTTGAAGAAGTCTCGGGGACGGTGCATGGTCCTCGGGATCTCAAAAGTGTCTCGAGAAAGGGTGTGTGCTTTTCTCGGGTTTTGAAAGAGCCATTGTAGGCGCGAGACGTATTAAAATCCGTGCCAAGATGCGGCGATTATAACGGCGTAAAAAGGTGATTTGAAATGGTTGTAAAGAACCGGGTTTAAAAATCATTACGATGGCCTAGAAAGGCGTGTTGAAATGGTTATAAAAACCGAGTTTAAAAATCGTCATTACGACGGCCTAAAAAGGCGTGTTGAAATGGTTATAAAAACCGAGTTTGAAAATCGTCATTACGACGGCCTAGAAAGGCGTGTTAAAATGGTTATAAAAACCGGGTTTGAAAATTATCATTACGATGGCCTAGAAAGGCGTGTTGAAATGGTTATAAAAACCGGGTTTGAAAATCGTCATTACGACGGCCTAGAAAGGCGTGCAACGGTCGGCAAAAGACCGAGGTTTGAAATGGCCATTATAAAGGCGCGAAACGGTGTTTTGGAAGTTTGAAAATGACACGGAAGGACTTATGATCAAGTAGCACATAAGCACTCATAGTTTCATTATTTTATGCACTATGCTGACACGAGTTTTGGCTTAGAAGGGTGGGTTACACACCAAGCAATCAAACCCCGATTTGCGAGAGGGATACCAATCCAAACAAAATGTGTAAGGAGTGTGCCCTAGCCTCGTACTGGAAAGTGATGAAAGCTCTTTGACGAAACAGAAATGTGTGACGTCAACAGTATGCTTGATACAATCGGGATTCAAAACGCGGGAATGAGAAAACTCACGCCGACGAGACGAGCCAATTGCCCGATAAAGGTTAGGTTGTGGGCCCGGACAAGGAACCCAACCGTGACCGTAATATCAATTAATCCATTCCAACCAAGACCTCGTTTGAGTCTCACCATCTAGGGATCACAAAGACGTAGGTGTCCTAGTTTTTCCCCAGCGGAGTCGCCAATTTGTGGACATGGGCCCACCTGCAAGTCAGGTTCGATCTGCGGACACGCAGCGGTCTTTCGAAAGCCACGCTCGGCGGCGTAAAAATGCTTTCGACCGGATCATTTTAGATCGGTCGGTTTCGTCTCGGTAAGGGTCTCGAAACGATTAGAGATGTTCGGAGTCGCCACCAAGCATTTGTGGGATGCTTAGAACCCGTTCGAAATCCACTTTATACCTCGGTCAAATCGAAGCACAAAGCAGCGTTTGACATAGGTACTAAAGATAAGGAAATCGTCCCTCTTTAGCATCATATCTCTAGAATGACTCTCGTACGCCCTGGATAAGGTCGTCCCCTATCCAAAGTTTCTGGATAAGAGGTGAAGGTACGTATTGGGAAGCCCTTTAATTAGACACCCAATCCCGCCCGCGGTAGCGGCCTCTACTGATCGATCTTGGTTGGTTGAATGCAAAAGTTGATAAAACGGTTTAAATGCATGAATGCGCATCCAATAATTTAAACCTAACATGTGAGAGCTTTCTAAGTCGGTTGATTTAATCCAAATATCAAGTATAAGATGTCGAGTTGGATTAATGGTTGATTTGCATGTAAGACGGAAGTTAAAGATCCATTTACCTTATTAGGTTTATGGTGCATAACATGATCCATTTGTCTTAGTAAAGCATTTTGCAAGTATGATTTTTGAATGAGTAAATAGTCATCTGATCCATACTATATCCGGGTTAACCGGAGTCGGGATCGTCCTAGACTAATGCTGGAAAGGGAACAGACCCTGCACCAGGCAACCACATGAGGCGCGAGCCTGTTGGCAGTGCAAGGGGGTCTCCCCTGGTTTTGGAAATAAGAAAAAAAAGGCTTGTTTAGGCGCGGGTCAACCAACGGTTGTATGCCGTGTTCTGACCTTTTGAAAAATGTTTATAAAACGTATTAAAAAAT
The DNA here is from genome assembly GCF_048544455.1 of Silene latifolia. Taxonomy (NCBI): domain Eukaryota; kingdom Viridiplantae; phylum Streptophyta; class Magnoliopsida; order Caryophyllales; family Caryophyllaceae; genus Silene; species Silene latifolia. Next base: position 80,208,389 of record NC_133538.1, on the reverse strand, counting down.
GGGTATTTGACCCGATTTGGTTTGAAAGGGTCGTTTATACCGCATTTGTTGATTTGAGGAACGAGACTCGAATAATCATCATTATTTTGATGATATTCGGTGTCGGGTTCGACTTGGCAAGCTTGACATGAATAGTTTTGAAAATAATTATGAACTAATTGTTTTAAGTTCATTTGAATATAATTAGTCGATACTCATCATCGTACCCGGGTTAAAATCCGGCATGGTATGTAGAACCAAGGATGACTTTATGTTGGTGACTAATATGCTTGTTTTGAAAATGTAAAGAAATGATGAAAGGCTTTAAAATACCTCCCAAAATGAAATAAAAGGCTTTAAAATACCTTTTAAATGTTATTAACCAAATATTATCACCGAAACACGGATTTAATGGTCATGGTATGAGGAACCAAGGGTGAAAAATGTTTTATGGTTATAACAAATGAAATAAGATAAAAAGGGTATGAAAATATTTGAAATGGTAAAAACCGATTACAAATATGAAAATGGATTAAAGGAGAAAGACGAGAACAAACACGGTTGAGTTATGACCTGGGAACCCCATTGAGGCGCGAGCCTTTGTGCACAATAAGGGGCTTCTGCCTCAGGCAAAAACTCAGTTTTGGCTCGTTTATCCCATGTTTTGGATCATGTTATGCATGTTTTAGCATGTTATAGTCATAAAACAAATGAAGACATGATAAAAGAAGGATTTTTACACCCTCATACTTACATGTTTGGTTCTGGCGAGAAACCGACGTAAGTGTAACAACTCGTTTGGTCGGAAAACACTCGGTTTAAATCCGTTTTGGTAAGTAAAAAGAGTGTTTTATTATGATTAGTGACGGTGTAGTGGTCGAAGTGGTCGGTCAAGTGATTTAATGCACGATGACGGTACCAAACAATGTGTAAGGCTTGTATTTACGATCGGTAGGTCGTAAATACGCGTCGGATTGTGATTTAAGAAGTCGAGTCGAGAATTTTAAGGGAGAAAGAGGGGGAGGACACTCGCGTGAGTTCTCAAATGGGGGCATTTGAGGGGTATTTATAGGAAAATGAGTGGTTGTGTGAGTTTTGAGCGACGTGGCCACCTGGGCTGCTCAAAGAGGCGCGAGCCACGTCGCGGGTCTTCGAGTTGTCCTGCCACTTTCAATTTCAAATTAGAACGCGTTTGAGGAACTTGACTTGAAAAGGGTTAAGGTGGACGCTAGCTGTGAAACTAGGCTTGGATCGTTGGTTGCTACGGTTTAAGGGTAGTATTTATTGAGTTGGTCTAGGTTGGTCGGGTTTGTAAATTCCTCCCCATCTAGGTCACTCAGTCTAACTGCGCCCCCCGAAAGTATTTTCTTTACCAGGTATGGCCCGGCCCAGTTAAGTTTGAATTTTTCCCTCTGATCGACGGGTAGCGGTGCTTGGACCAACTTGAGGACCAAGTCGCCCTCCTTAATGCTCCTGGGTTTGACCCTCTTGTTCAATGCCCGTTGTATACGTCGTTGGTATAGCTGGACGTTGTGCAAGGCGTTGAGTCGCCGTTCGTCTAGAAGAGTGAGTTGTTCGTACCTTTGGCGGGTCCATTCCATCTCAGGGACTTGACTCTCCAATAGGATGTGTAGAGAAGGGACCTCTAACTCTATTGGTTGAACCGTCTTCATACCGTATTCTAGGTAGAAGGGTGTGGCGCATGTCGGTGTTCGAATGGAGGTTCGGTATCCCCAGAGTGCGAATGGGAGTTTGCTCGGCCAATCGCGGTAGTTGTCTTGTATTTTCTTGATAATGGAGACAAGAGTTTTGTTAGCTGCCTCCACCGCTCCGTTGGTTTGGGGACGGTAGGGGGGTGATCGATGTCGTTTGATCTTGTATTTGTCCAGCAAGGCCTGAGCTTCCGCTCGGAAGTGAGAGCCTTGATCGCTGATGATTTTATGGGGTACCCCATATCTGTAGATGATGTTGTTCTAGATGAATTTGGCCACTTATTTGGCGGTTAAGACTGCATATGACTGCGCTTCCACCCATTTACTGAAGTAGTCGATGGCGACGAGGATGAAACAATGTTCCTTCGTGCCCACCGGGTTAACTTTCCCGATGATGTCGATGCCCCAGGTGGAGAAAGGCCAGGGTGACGTCATGGTGTATAAAAGGGATGGTGGTATATGTTGTATGTTGGCGAAGATTTGGCAATTGTGGCAATGTTTGACGTAGTTACGGTAATCGGCTTCCATGGTGTTCCAGTAGTAACCTAGCCGCATCATTTTATGGGTAAGCATCATTGCGCTCATGTGAGGGCCACATTCTCCGTTGTGAACCTCTCCCATGACTTTTTTGGCTTTGTGATGGTCAATGCAAATGAGGAAAATCCCTTGGGGTGTTCTTTTGTATAATTGATTTTGGTTCATCACGAATTATGATGCAAGTAAACGGATGGCTCTTTGTCCTCTTTCGTCAGAGTTAGGAGGGAATTCGTTTTTGGTTTTGTAGTTCAGGATGGCTTGGTACCAGGGCTCATCCTATCTTTCCTCGTCGTTGTTGATGGCACAAATGTTCTTCCTCTGGCGATATTATGAGGATTCCTACCCCAAAGCCTCTCAGATTAGATGCACCATCGAAGTATAGGTCCATGCGTCGGAGTCAGCACAAAGGATGTCGTCGTCAGGAAATGAGCATGTGTCGGTCGTTGGATCCTCGTTGACGGGATTTTCTGCCAGGAAACCGGTGAGTGCTCTTCCCTTAATAACTTTGAGGGGTACAAACTTGAGATTGAACTCGGACAGCAGGAGTGTCCACCTAGACAGCCTTCCGTTTAGTACGGGTTTTTCGAAGATATATTTGACCGGGTCCATCTTGGAGTAGATGTAGACCACGTAGCTGAGCATATAATGTCGCATCTTCAATTCTTTGTTGACCATACGAGGGCAAAGCATGTCTTTCCCAGTTGGGTGTACCTTGTCTCGTACTCAATGAACTTTTTGCTGATGTAGTAGATGGCTCGTTCTTCGCCGTCGACTGTTTGTGCTAGCATTGCTCCCATAGCTGTGTCTGTAACAGTCAGGTATAGGGATAAAGGAATCCCTAGTTGAGGTGGCATGACGACAGGAGGTTTGGATAGGATTTCCTTTATCCTGTCGAAGGCTTTTTTACAATCGTCGTCCCAATCGGTGTGATCGGAGGCGCGAAGTTTCTTGAATATTGGTTCACAAATCATGGTGAGCTTGGCAATGAAGCGGCTGATGTATTGGACCTGACCAAGAAATCCCTGAATCTCCTTGTCGTTCTTAGGTCGAGGCATTTGGTGAAGGGCTTTGATTTTGGTTGGATCAATCTCAATGCCTCTTTTGCTGACGACATGTCCCAAGAGTTTTCCGGAGGTGACCCCGAATGCACACTTCTGAGGATTTAGTATCATGTTATATTTCCGCAGACGAGCGACGAATTTTCGAAGGGCGTTGATGATGTGGCCGTCCCTTCTCTCGATTTGACAATCATGTCGTCGACATACACCTCTACCTCCTTGTGCATCATATCATGTAGGGGAGTGGTAGCGGTCTTTGATAGGTAGCCCCGGAGTTGATGAGACCGAAAGGCATGACTGTGTAACAATATGTAACCCACTGTGTAGTGAATGCAGTCTTGTGCATGTCTTCCTCAGCCATTTTAATCTGGTTGTATCCGGAATACCCGTCCATGAATGATACGAGAGCATGTTGGGCAGTGTTGTCTACCAGAATGTCAGCATGTGGCAAAGGGAAGTCGTCCTTTGGACTCGCCCTGTTCAGATCCCTAAAGTCGACGCAAACCCGAATTCTCCCGTCTTTCTTGATGACAGAACAATGTTGGCCTCCCGGTCGAGTATTGACACTTTGATGAAACCACCTTGAATTGTTTATCCACTTCTTCCTTGATTTTTAGGGCCCATTCAGGACGCATCCGGCGCAGCTTCTGCTTCACGGGTTTAGCTCCGGGCTTAATGGGTATCCGGTGCTCTGCAATTTCCCTGTCAATCCCAGGCATGTCTCTGTAGGACCAGGCGAATACGTCCTTGTATTCGTGGAGGAGGGGTCTAGGGTTGTCCCTATCCTAAGTTCATGATGTGTGTTGTCGGTCCATACGTTAATAGGTTCGGTCTCCTCAATGATTGCGGTTCTAGTTTCCCGTTTGTCAAGTTCTTTGGCTAGGTGAGGTGGGTAGTCACTCAAATGAAATTCCTCATAGTTATTCAGAATTGTATTGCAGTTAAAGCTCGAAGAGGACAGATATCTCGTGGTCAGTCAGAGGCGACACAGCAGAGGAGGTGGCCCCTGAACAGGCTCCAGGTTGTCACATTTCATGGGAGTGGGGGTGCCCCTAGTTGACTCAGCCTCTGAATCAGCCACGACCTTGTGATAAAATAGTGGGAAGGGGACCTTGACTGGGACATCAAGAGTGTTAGAAGCTATGACAGACTCTGACTCTGACTCAGACTTAGATTAAGATTCTTGTCCATTTCCCTCTTTGAACATAAGGCCTTCTCTAGTTGTGATCTTGAGAAGGCGGCCTCGGCGATCGGTCCACTTGACGGTTTTCCTCCAGCCTTGCGTAGCTTTCTCGGGGTCAGTGTCGGAGATCAAGGCAGTTGGGTCAAACTGATTGTCCTTCAGGGCGATGTTGATAATGTCCTCATAGTCGAGGTGCTTAATGTTATCCTCTATAGAGGAGGGTGACAACTTGTCCGTCGAGGCATGACGACGGCTTAGACTTAGTTGATGCAACTTCGGTGTTGTCGGGGATGAAGTAGCAGTCCTGGAAGACTTCCACACCCGGGTATCTGGCCTTGGCCACAAAGTCATAAATCGGCTCCGGAAAGCCATGGTAGAGCTATGATTCTCCCTCGGGAACAAAGTATCCATTGAGGGTCAGATGATAGGGACGAAGGATAACTCCGTGCTTCTTGCGTTTTCGAACTAGGAGGTTCAACTCCTGGATATCTTCATCAGTAGGTTCATACCCCAGTCCGAAGGGAATTTTGGGGACCTTAGCCTGTTTCAAGGGAGGTAAGGTGCTCTTCAGTGGATTGAGGGGCTAGCCCGGGAAGTAACCCTGGCGCATCATGATGCTGTTGACTGTGAGGTTGGCAAACGGCTCATAATCAAGGGGTGTTGATTCATCAGTTATGGCCTTCACAGCTTGGAACCCCTACATTTCATTATCATCTTCCTCAATGGTTTGGGAGGCTATTCCCTTTCTCATGACAGCTTTGATCGGGGAAGTAGGAATTGTGATCGTTTTCCCGTTGAAGAGGACCCTGATCTTCTGGTGGAGAGTTGAGGTAACTGCCTTGACGACGTGAATCCAGGGACGTCCCAGGAGCATATTAAAGGAGGCGTCGATGTCGACCACCTGAAAACTGGTTTGCCTTTCCAGTGGTCTGGCTGCGACAGTCAAAGTGATGAGCCCCGCTACCTTGCAACGAATGCTGTCGTAGGCGCGTACTCCTTGATTTTTTGGGACCAAATCAGCTTCCTTAATACCCAGCTTGTGAGCAGTCTTGAGGGGAATGACATTTACCTTAGATCCATCATCTACAAGGACCATGGGTACATTCTTCTTGAGACATTGTACGGTAATGTATAGGGCAAGGTTATGATTGGCTTCGAAGGGAGGGATATCTTCGTCAGAGAAGTCGACTGGGTTGTTCAAGTCAGGGGCGTCCCTCGTCATATGTGCCACTATTTCTTCAGCGGAAGAGGTGGAGGGCACAGTCAATTTTCCCAATGCCTGTAGCAAAGCCTGTCGATGCCCAAATGATGTCGCGATCAGTTGCCAGATCGAGATCTCGGCTTTTGCCTTCTGAAGCTGCTTGAGGATCGAATTCTCAGGAGCTCTTGGTTGAGTGTCTACTTCCGGGACGACTTGGTCATTTGTTGTCGGAGTGACCGTTGAACTGTTCGGCTTCTGATAGGGGCGTCCGGACCGGGTAAGGTGACCGATCTCTTTCGCCCTTTTCTCCTTCCCTGGGATAATATAGACATCTTCAACATCGTCTGTCCAGATGCCATTGATTTCAGGATCTCGAAGACGCCTTGGAGGGGTATTCTCTGGTGGGCAATTTTTGTGAGGGATATTTCTGTGAGGGTAGTTTTTGTGGGGTTGATTAATGTGAGGGTGATTATTGTGAGGATAATTATTGTGAGGATGTTTATTTTGAGGTGCATGCCAGAATGGTCGCGGGAGAAAACCGACGTAAGTGTAACAACTCGTTTGGTCGGAAAAGACTCGGTTTAAATCCGTTTTGGTAAGTAAAAAGAGTGTTTTATTAAGATTAGTGACGGTTTAGTGGTCGAAGTGGTCGGTCAAGTGATTTAATGCACGATGACGGTACCAAACAATGTGTAAGGCTTGTATTTACGATCGGTAGGTCGTAAATACGCGTCGGATTATGACTTAAGAAGTCGAGTCGAGAATTTTAAGGGAGAAAGAGGGGGCGGACACTCGCGTGAGTTCTCAAATGGGGGAATTTGAGGGGTATTTATAGGAAAATAAGTGGTTGTGTGAGTTTTGAGCAACGTGGCCATATGGGCTGCTCAAAGAGGCGCGAGCCACGTCGTGGGTCTTCGAGTTGTCCTGTCACTTTCACACAAGTGAAATCATGATTTGTTCTCTTTTAGGATATGTAGTAACATGTTTGGTACTTGACCATTCATGAATCCGGGAAATCTTAGTATTGAAGGCTTTGAATGTTTTGTTTTTGGTGGTTGACTCGGTTTGACTCGTTGTTGGAGTCGGGATTTGAATTTTTGAGTCGGTTTTTGGTCCGGTGTCCGTTTTGACTCTAGTTAGTGTCTTTGCGACCCCGTCGTCGTGCATTAAACATTCCAGGTACTTTTGAAAAGTTTTGAAACATTTTATTTTCGAAATCGTTTTAAGTTTTCCGACGTAAAGTTGTACACAAACTGTCGATCAAACGCCGCGATTCCAAAACATTTTATAGTCCGATAATCATCGGGTGTTTGTTGGAGTCTCAACAGATACTGGGTATCTACACAAACTCACTCAAAGTCATTCTTCTACTCTTGTTCTCAAGACGGAATTCAACATAATGTCGAGTCTCTAACTTAGACACCTTCAAGGAGCTTATGAACTCCATGGTTAATGAAGGATAAGTCAATTCTTCCATTTCAAATAGGGCTAACAACCTCACGGACTCGAAAAATGCTCTAGTTCTCTCAAACACACCCAATTTTTCCAAAGTGTCTTGACATATAAACATGGTAGCCACAATAGTCTTTCTAGTAAGGGATAAAAATGCATTCCTATAAGCATCGGTTAAGAAAGTTACCTCCAAAAAATATGGCAATTGTTCTATAAACGGAGTAGGTGTGGTAGCTTCCTCAATAGGAGTTGCGATTTCTTGGATTTCCACCCTTGGTTGGGTCACTACCAAAGCCTTAGATGCAAGAAAAGCTTGTTGTCTCTTTGATAAATTTGGAGTCTTGGGTGCCTTGGTTCCGCCTTTGGTCCTTGCCATTATATTCTCCTTCTCAAATTGGTATCAACAAACCAAGATTTTGCTTGAATGTTCCTTGCTTCCTCAAACTTCAATCAATTCCTCAATCAATTTAGGATTTTCGAATTTTTGGTCAAACCCTAGAATATGGATTCAATTTGTGAGAAATTTGATGTTTAGATGGTCTTTTGTGGATAAAGGAGTGATTTAATCTTGTTTTGAGCAAGTTTTGTTTGGATGGTAGTGAATTTTGTTGAGAAATTGGTGTTTTTGAATGGCTTGATTGAGCGTTTAAGTGGGAGAAAAAGTGTGTGTTTGTGTTTGTGATAGATAGAAATGAATTGGGAAGAAGGAAGGAGATCCCCGTGTTTTTGTTTAAGTACCAGCTAGGGACGCTCAGATCAGGCTCGGGACGCGCGGATCGTCTTACAAGACATCCTGAAATTGCAAACCAGTGCCAGAACGCGCGGATAAGTTTCAGCTCGAGCGGATTTTTGAGGAGATGCTCGGATTCACCTGGGGACGTGCACATTTCCTTACAGCGTAATTTCATAGACTGGTAGTCCTCCCAGGATGCGTAGATTGATGCGAAGACTAGCATTCTAAGGATGGGGACGAGCGTCCTGAGGATGATCTGGTAAGGATTTCTTATAGAGCATTTTCTTCAATTCAAACTTTCCCAGGACTCGCGTCCTAAGTCAGGATGCTCGGATGCATGCTGGGGACGCTCGGATCCTCTTCAGCTCCCATGAGCTCAGGTTCGCTTATGGGGATTCCTTTTCCCATGTCATTCTTTCTTCTTCTCCTTTGTTAAATGTTGTGGGTGCACTACAAAGGCTTGGTTAGCCTAGGCATTTGCCATCCCCACACTTGGTCAAACACTACACATCAAAACACGTTAAAATACCTCCCTCACTTGCTCTCATGTCAAAAATCTTGATCGAAGCACAAAAATGCAAATCCAAAAATGACAAAAATGCAATAAAGGAAATGAAATGCGAGTTAAGGGGTTAGAATATTTACAAATGGTGGTTTAGGGATGACTCCACTAAACTCTCATTCTTGGATGAGATGTCAAGGGGGCAAAGCCAAGGTGTTGTTGATGTTGCTCAACACTATGTAGACCTAGTCGAAGGCTTGCTCGTTTTCATGATAAAGGTCTTGGGTAGACCTTTTCACTTTGTTCTCTTCATTGTTGTAGTCACCCAAGTCAAAGTGATGACAAGGATCCACAAAGCCTTGGTCTAAGGTCATAGCATTTCCAATATAAGGATTGACCAATCCTTCAAATTCATCGTCCCATAGACCCCAAACTTCACTTGCTTTTTCCCCAATGATGTCATGAGTTGACAAGAGCAACTCTCCTTTCTTGTTATCTTGGCCAATGAGGCCTTCTTCATTACTTGTCATGATGGGTGAGCTATTCAAGCTCTCATTGTTGTTGAAAATTCCTTGCTCTCCGAATAGAGCTACTTGAAAGTCATCCACTTTCTTCTTTCATATGGGTGGTGTTTCTTTACCCATGGCTTGATCTTTACATAGAAATTATAACTTATTCATATCACTTTCTCGGCTATAGTGATCGACCATGAAGCATGGCTCATGCAGTTGGGGAGCTCTCATTGTTTTGTCAAGATTGAAAGTGATTGTCTCGGCCCCTACTTCAAGTGTGAGCTGTCCTTGTTTCACATCGATAACCGCTCTGACGGTATGCAAGAAAGGTCTTCCTAAGATGATAGGAATGTTGGAATCTTCCTTCCATGTTTACAATAACAAAGTCTACCGGGATGAAGAATTTGCCAATTCTCACGGGCACATCCAACATACCCCTAAAGGTATCTTTGTCGATCGATCCGCCATTTGAAGAGTGATGTTGGTGCATTTGAGCTCTCCCATTCCTAGCCTCTTACACACCGAGTATGGCATGACACTTACACTTGCTCCAAGGTCACATAATGCTTTGTTGATTGTAGTGTCGCCAATGGTACATGGAATAGAAAAACTTCCTGGATGTCTGAGCTTTGGAGGGGAACTCCCTTGAAGAATAGCATTACTCACTTTGGTAAAGGCAATAGTCTCCAACTTTCGGATGGATTTCTTCTTAGTAAGGATGTCTTTCATGTACTTTGCATAAGCTGGAACATGGTTGATCAATTCCGTGAATGGGATTGAGACTTCTAAGTTCTTCATAATTTCCATGAACTTTCCAAGTTGGTGATCAAGCTTAGGCTTAGCTTGGCAACTTGGGAATGGAAGTATAATCACAATAGGCTCTTTGTCCTTAGCCTTCTCTTCATTCTTCTAATTTGAAATTTCTTTGGTGGTAGGATCTACCTCCTTAAAGTTCTCCATAACTCTTTGTTTGTCACTAACATCCACAATATCTTCATCAATTCGCCTCTTCGGCCCCTCATATCTTGTACCACTCTTCAAATGGATGGCACTAACCGTCTCATGTCTTGGGGAATTACCTTGGAGCGGTAATTGCCCCTTTTGTCTTTGAGAGCTAGAAGATGCTAATTGAGTCATTTGAGTTTCTAACATTTTGGTGTGGGCAAGAATGTTGTTGATGGTGATTTCCTTAGCTTGGCTATCTTTTTGCATTTGGGTGAAGAATTCTTGTTGGTTCTTTTGCATTTGGAGGACCGCTTTTTGAACATCAAAGCTTTGGTCATTTGATTGGTTGTAGGAAGGTTGATTTTGATAACCTTGGCTTTGGTTGAAAAAGGGTCTTTGAGCTTGGTTTCTCATTGAAGGTGGGCTGTATGTGGGTTGGGGGTTTTGAACATTTGGGCTCTTGTATGAAAGATTTGGATGAAATTTGGTATTCTCATTATAGTAGTTGGAATAAGGGGTGCCATTCTTGTATGCTTGGAAAGCATTAACTTGTTCATTTGTTCCCCTACATTCGCTTTGACCATGTCCCAAGGTTTCACAACTTTCACATACTCCACTTGGGATTAATGATGATTCCACCATAGCATTAACATGTTGTTTGGGTAATTTGGAAGCTTCATCAAGCTTAGCCATTGGCTTCTCAAACTTCAAATTGATGGTGTCGATATGAGCACTTAGTTGAGCACCCAATTGAGTGATGGAATCTACCTCATGCTTTCCTCCTCTAGTGGCCTTTCGGGGCCTATTATATTAGGATTTATGAACTGCCATCTCTTCGATTTTGGCCCATGTTTGATTATCATCAACTTCGGTAAACATCCCATTGGATCCCATATTAAGAACATTGCGGGAGTCTTCATATAGGTCGTTCCAAAATTGTTGCACAAGGAACCATTCACTAAGTCCATGGTGTGGACAAGAACGACAAGTGTCCTTAAATCTCTCCCATGCTTCATATAATGATTCCTCATCCCTTTGCTTGAACCCGGTGATTTAGGCTCCCAACATATTACTTTTCTCCGGAGGAAAGAATTTCTTGTAGAAGGAAAGTGCTAACTTGTCCCGTGAATCAATACCAAGGGTAGCCTTATCTAGGCTCCTTAACCATTGCTTTGTGGTACCGATCAAAGAAAAAGGAAACAATTCCCATCGGATTTGGTCTTGAGTAACTCCGATTTGAGAAATTGCATCACAATAGTCACAAAAAGTCTCCATATGTGAATGAGGATCTTCACTAGGCATCCCTTCAAATTGACTTCTCTCAACTAATTGTATGAATCCGGATTTGGCCATGAAATTACCGGTTAAATGTGGTGGTGTAGGAGTACCATTTGGTAGGTTCTCCTCAGTTGGTTGATTTTGTGGTGGGTTTTGAATTCGGTTATCCTCTCCTTCTCTTGCAAAAAAGGTTGACAAACTCAATGTTATTTGGTTGAATGTCCACAATCTCACCAATACCTATAACTCTAGAAGTACCTCTAGCAACTCTTCTATTGGTTGTTAAGGTCCTTCAATCTCGAAATCAATAGGTAATAGATTACCTTGTGATCTCCTAGTCATGCAAAATTTCAAACAACTCGAAAACAATTAGAACAACCTTGAGGAGATTGACTTCCCCAAGGTAAATAAAGACACAACTAAAAACAATTAACGAAAATCAAATCAATTGAACACCGTCCCCGGCAACGGCGTCATTTTTGGTGTGGTTTAAAACTCGTCTTCAAAAGCTACCAACCAAAACAATATTTATAACTTCAAAACTACTCTTATTAAAGAGGTAAGTAAAGGTCGGATCCCAAGGGACGGGAATTGATGTAGGATTTTCATTTTCAAGTAGCTATGTCTTAGGGGGTCACAAACTGGGTTGAGATAAGATGTGGTCTAAACTAATCAACAAGATGGATGTAAATTAAGTAAAGCAAATAAAGGGGTTGTAAACAATTGATTAAAAGCACTAGGGTGTCATGGGTTCATAGGGGATTCATGGAAATAGATTATACAATCATGTTCTTAAATAGATGCAAGCACTGATTGTTGTGATGGGGTCGAGTTAGTGAATATCTTACAATCCCTAAGAAGATTTAGGTTCCGGTGCCGAGTCGTCTAGACTGTACAACACCTACAAGTTGACTTAGTCTCCCCCTATTCAACTCTATGCATGGTCTAATGAGGCTCGAGTGTGTTTATGTCCTACAAGCCTCATTGAAAATATAAGAGGTGGGTAAAAAATGCAAGGATTCATAGGCTCGCATTTCATCAAACATCACATGTGCATAAGTTGAAATCACAACAAGCAAGCAAATTAATTATGAAAACATATTAAGATTAAGCATAGATCAATTCCCATGTTTGTTTTCCCTAATTCCCCATTAACCCTAGCTAAAGGACTACTCAATCATGATCAAGTTTAGCATGCTAATAAGGTTGTCAATCATACTAACAAAGCAAAACATGATGAATAAATGATATGTTTAACAATAATTAAACAAGGGTAAAAAGGAATTATACCTATGGAGATGATTAAAATAATAAAGCAAAGAATAATAGAAGTACTTGATGATTGATGGAAGGTTGTCGATCCTCCATTAAACCCCAATAATCTTCTAATTACCCAAATAAAACTAAGAAAAATTGAGAAATTAAGGAAAGATTAAAATTAATATTGAAAAGTGTATTACAACTAAATTAAAAGATGATTCAAACTTGATTAAGAGTTGATTTATAATGGATTAAAACTTGATGATAATCTAGGCAGTACAATGGGGTATTTATACTAAAATTAAGTACAAGGATTAGGGTTACTAAGGGCTAAAATCACTATTAAGACCTTAAGAGAAGCTTGAGGAATTACAAATCCAGAGGGACATGCGCGGATCATGCTTGCAACTCCCACCAGGATCCGCTCGTCCTCACCTAAAGCAAGGCCTGTCCTGTAAGAAGATTCGCTCGAGCTGGCAGTCGGGATGCCCGAATCGTGCTCTGATACGCTCGGATCATGCTCAGAGACGCTCAGATCATTGTTCTGATCTACTCGTCCTAAGCTCGGGCCGCTCGAATCATGGCACAGGATTCTTCTCTTGTTTGGCTCGTAATCAATCTGCGGGGATTGTGTTGGGGATGCAAGGATCTTTTCATCATTGCCCATTTTTTTGCTTAGGCCTCTAGTGTCGGTCTCCTCTTCGATGCTTGGTCATTAGATGCAATCCATTTAGCTCTGTTTCGCTCCATAAATGCAAGGTTAGCGATCCTCTCCTACCAAGGACACAAAACCTCAGAGAATATGCAAAATGGGAAACTAAAGATAAGAAATGACCCTAATATATGCTAGAAAGCATGGGAAAGAGGTTAATTCGGGGACTAAATATTCTAAAAAATGAGTCACATCAGAAGTTCATTTTAAGGAGGGAAGAGTGTAATAGCCTTCATATTTTAGGGTTATTGGACTCTTTGTGTGTGTCTAAAGTATAAGCTAGACTATGAAAGGTTAATAGGAAGCTTGCACAAATGTGTTAAATATAGAAATGTGATCACTTATTTTATGGGTATTTTGAAATGGGCATATCTAGTGTTTTAGATCTCCGATAAGGGTGGTTCAAATTGGGGGTGAAAGCTTATGGTCTTATCTTTCCAACGCATGGTCACAAACTTGATTCCGATAAGTAACGAAGAAATGGCAGCAGTTTGAAAATCAGTGTGCAAAGCCGAACTCACTGAGTGATGTTACGCGTTAATACTCTTTCCTAATTCCGCACTTTCTTAGAATATTCCTAATATTATACTATTCTCATCTCAACTATTATTATTATTATTATTATTATTATTATTATTATTATTATTATTATTATTATTATTAATATTATTATTATTATTATTATTATTATTATTATTATTATTATTATTATTATTATTATTATTATTATTATTATTATTATTATTAATATAAGAACCGGAATTTTTATTAAGAAAAATCAAAATGTTTACAAGAAATTAGACGGCAACTGAGATACAATCTGGGCCCCCACTCCTTTAGCGATAACAAAGCCAATTCTAGTAAAAGTGTAAGCGGCCGCGCGAGCCCCTGCATCCTGAGAAACATAGAATTTCTTGATCTGCTTGAGCAAAGTCACAGCATCTATATCCAGCTCTCCCAGCGAGGAAAAAGAGAAGGTTAGGAAACAAAACAAAGCTATGGGGAATCGAACTTGGCTCTTGCTGCTTTATTATTATTATTATTATTACTATTATTATTATTATTATTATTATTATTATTATTATTATTATTATTATTATTATTATTGTTATTATTATTATTATTATTATTATTATTATTATTATTATTATTATTATTATTACCTACCTTAGATATTGTTGGGGTTGGTGTCCTTAACAGTTAGTGCAAGGACTTATAAACCTCTAAAAGGATCAAAGGGCATACTTTTGGTATTATTATCAGTTGATCCACGTTTATCAATAACGGTTGGCTTGCTAGATAAGTTTGACGTTATTGTCATACAGATGGCGGTGATCAACTGGTCCCTAAAAGTCACACCTATAGGATACGTTTGAGAGACGTGACAAAGATGAAAATACAAATCATGTAGATGCCAATTTTGACTAACCAGTTATTCGAGTTATTTGACTAATATTTAGTCAAAATGTGATGTTGAGATATGTTATTTAATACGGATTAAATAATAATGGCTAAGGCGAATTAAGCAGTTAATTCGTAAAATTAAATATAAACGATTTATATTTGATTAATGTATATTGAATATAATTATACAATATTGTCTTTGTCGGACACGTATTAATGATTCAACTGATCCGTGTTATAATTAGTTGATGCTTTAATATCCGATAACCGATGACAATTTATGATGAAACCGTGTCATATACATTTAGCGCATTTCAGGTCGTACCATGAGTTAAAATTAAGAGGAAGTGGAAGCCCACTTCCCCATGCAAACCCACGGTGGCGAACCAAACAAAAGGAGAGACTCCCTCTCCTTTTGACCTAGACAATTTCATTTACTCAGAAATTAGGGTTTTGGAGATTAAGCTTTCTCTGAAACCGAGATCTCACATCTCGAGAAAAACTCACATCAAGTTCTCCCAATATTGCAAGACAATCGGAGAACACGTTCTAGCACAAGGGCATTTCTCGGACGGTCTTGGGTGCAACAATTAGGAGGGAATCTCTGTTGATTTCTGTTCTTTACGCCGTGCATCAAAGGACCCGAGGTTGATTCTTTATCTTTATCGTTTCATTGTTGTATTTCGTTTATGACCATATTTCACATGTTAAATTTACGTTATAGTCCTAAATTTAAAGGGTCTTATACGGATATTACCCCACAAGTGGTATCAGAGCGAGGCCACGTAAATTTTCATTGTGATTTTTCATAAAACGATTTTGAAACGGTAGTTTTTGTCTCGAAATCCGTGCCTTGTATACACGGATGTTGCGTTTTTTGTTGAAACCGTGACATGTTTTACACGGTTGATTCTCTTTTTCCGTTTTGTTCTTTTACATATTGTTATTTTATACGGAGATTATAATAATATGTCAAGTTTTGTCAAATTATAAAATTGATTTTATGCGTTTTTGATCAAAATTGAATTTGGTTTTGTGTTCACAAACTGTTTTCACGAGGGTTTTAAGTTTTCAGAACTTGTTTGGTCTCGATCGAATGGATTTCTACTCGATCGAGAGCTTTTTCTATCTTGTATTTGTTCGATCGAGTCCTTGCAGTACTCGATCGACCCCTGTTTAAAACCCCACTGCTCGATCGAGAAGTCCTCGTACTCGATCGAGCAGATTTGCTGATAAAAGCTCTCGATCGACCTCCAGTACTGTCGATCGAGTACTTCCTGATTGGCAAACCCCTCGATCGAATGGCAGCCTCATTCGATCGAGCCCTTTTTGTTCCTCGATCGAGCACCTATGTCCCTGGATCGAGGGATTTTGTTTTGGCAGCTTTGAAAATTTATTCTTTTTGCTTTAAATTTTCTTTTGGCCTTAATTTGTACTTTATACGGATATTGTACACTCGCTATGATTGTGAAACGGTTCACACACGTACCATTAAGTTATTTTAAAGCGTATTTAAAGTAATTGGATGTATTAGATTAAAATTAAATTGATAGAAGCGGTTTTATCACATGAATTTTAATCATTAAAAGGTGGTTTGGATAAATTTCACATAATTACGGAATTATGTCACGAATGAGTTTGTTTTTAGTTGATGCATTTTATTTATCGTTAATTATGAATGTTTTTGAATGCTTTTTATTACGTATTTATTTATTTATTTTTGCAAAAATTTTGTAACTTAGTGTGGCCTTAGTAGAACGTGTTACCGTAATGATGGAACACGGTCTTGGTTGTATTTTGAGATCTCGTATCTCCGTTTTGGATTTTTCACTTGTAATTACAGTTTTAATTAGAATGTAAATAGGTTTATATTTGTAATTTTAAATTGTAATTTTTGAGAAGACCAAAGGTGAAGATCGGATGCTCACTCCCGCTACATGGATCAAGATGGAACATCAAGACAAGCTTGTCGGGTCCAACGGTGGATTCCAAAGTTGTTTTATGTTTTATTTTACTAGGATAGGCCACACTAGGAATTTTTATTTACGTATTGCATTCAATTTTTATTTTATCGTAACGATAGTATGCATCATTTTCCGCCTAAAAACCAAACCACCTAATTATTACATGAAAACTGACACATATAGAGGTCACGAGTTAGTTTTCTTTGACATTCTCATGTCACACGATCCATGCTAAGCCATCACCTAAATTAATTCATTCACGCAGACGCTAGTTATTCGTTCACTTAATATGAATTATAATTTAGTTGATGGGATCTTCCTCGTATAATCAAAAATTGAGAACGGTCTTTATAGGTCAAACTCCAATGAGTCCCTTCTTCGTCGGTAGGCATAATATGACCCCTTCTACGTCGGGTAAGTTGGAACCGATTGACCTATTTTATCTCAACACTATGGCCACTAAATGCGATCCTGTGACTATGGTGGACTATAGATAGGATTTACGGAAATCTATCGACCAAGAGTTCTTAGGGAAGAATTAGCTAAACAGTTGGCTTATCAATTTACGTAAATTGAGTCTTGGGATCACTTGTATCATTCTTGAGGGAGATCAATTATGCAAGTGCATTGAGTCTACACGTTAAAATGAATTTTAAATAGACTTAAATCACCTCGATGAGTTGCTTATTTCGTTTCGTTTTTCTTTCTTTTTCAGTGTAGATCACGAACTTCTAAAGCGCTAATAACAAATGGCTGGTTCTCGATAACCCAATGCCAAGTGCCACATTGGACCGTGAGTCCCGGCTTCGGATCTTCATGAATCGGATGAATCGGTCTACTCGATCGAAGAATGATGGATCAAACTTCGAGAGGCGGGAGGCGGCATTACGGAATGCTGCCGGCACACACGGAAGCTCAAATATCTATTAGAGCCCCTCCCGGCAAACCCAGGTCCCACGGCTAGAGTCTTTGAAATCACCAAGTTTAATGATTTCGTATGGAAGCGGGTGCGATTAAAAACGTGCTCATTTTTGCAATGGAATCCAATTTGCAGAAACGCTTCATAGCCCATGGTGCAAACAAGATTTTCACCACGCTCACCAAGGAATTCTCGAAAGCACCGAGAATCGTGACCTATGAGCATACCACTCGCTTCTTTGATGCGAGACTCCAGAAGGGCCAACCGGTTAGCCCACACATTCTCAGCATGATTGAGAATGTCGAGAAGCTGGAGACCTTTGATTGTAACATCAGCGAGAACATTGTTATCGACCGCATGCTTCATTCACTCCATGATGGTTTTTCGCAATTTAGAGCGAATTACTATATGAATGATTTGAAGAAAACCCCACATGAATCGCACTCCTTCTCGCATGCACCGAGAAGGACATGAAGTTCAGTGGGAGCTTGAAACAGGATGTTCTCGTTGTGTCAAACAAGGGGAAAGGTAAGGGCAAAGCTCAGGCAAACCTAGCAGTAGGTAAACCGAAGTTCAAGAAGTCGGGTTCAGGTAAGAGTGGGCCTGGTGAGTCGAGCACCTCATCAGGCGCGACAAAGAGCAAGAATGAAAACATGGAGTGCCATCATTGCCACAAGACTGGGCATTGGAGGCGTACATGTCCTGTTTATCATAAGGACTTAAAGGCAGGTCGTGTTAAACCTGTTGGTATGTCTTCTCTCTCTTCTACTTTTATTCATATGATTGAGATTAACCACGCAAGTTACGGAACTTGGGTACTTGATACTGGTTGTGGTTCTCATCTGTGTAATCATGTGCAGGGGCTCCGAAACATCGAACCCCTCGTAAAGGGTGAGGTGGACCTGCGTGTTGGGAATGGAGCAAGAGTGGCTGCCATCTCAAAGGGGACATATGTGATCCAGCTTCCTAGCGGATTTGAGTTGTCATTATATGACTGCTATTATGTACCTAGTCTTTCGAAAAACATTATTTCAGTTTCTGCACTTGACAAACTTGGTTTTTCATTTGTAATAGAGAATAACACTTGCATTTTCTCTTTACACGATATGATTTATGGCAAGGCAGTCTCCATGAAAGGAATTTATGTTTTAGATCAGACCACCGAAATATTACACGTAATGAATAAAAAGTTAAAGGTTGGTGACAAAGATCAAACGTATCTATGGCACTGCCGTATTGGACACATTAATGAGAAACGCGTAAAACAGCTCATTAAAAATGGAGCTATCTCGGCCTTTGATTTTCAATCATTTGGCACGTGTGAATCATGTCTCATCGGTAAGATGACTCGTATTTCCTTCAAAGGTGTTGGAATGCGCGCTGCTGACCTATTAGGACTCATACACACGGATGTATGTGGACCTATGTCAATCACCGCACGAGAAGGCTATAGGTATTTCATCACTTTCACGGACGATTTAAGTAGATATGGATATGTCTACTTAATGAAGCACAAAAGTGAATCCTTTGAGAAATTCAAGGAATACCAGAATAGGGTGCAGAACCTATTAGGTAGGAAGATTAAAACACTGCGTTCAGATCGTGGTGGCGAGTATCTTTCTCACGAGTTTGATCAACACCTTAAAGACTGTGGGATTGCCCTATAGTTAACTCCACCTGGAACACCTCAATTGAATGGTGTGTCCGAACGGAGAAATCGAACACTACTTGATATGGTTCGATCCATGATGAGTCACACCGTGTTGCCTGACTCATTGTGGGGTTATGCTCTTTTGTCAGCCGCTCTAATACTTAACCGAAGTCCGTCTAAAGCTGTTGACAAGACTCCATATGAACTATGGAATGGAACGGTCCCTAACTTGTCCTTTATACGGGTTTGGGGCTGCGAGGCTTATGTCAAGTGGAGACCTGAAGATAAGCTCGGCCCGCGATCGGTCAAGACATACTTTATAGGTTATCCTAAAGGAACACTTGGTCATTACTTCTATTCGCCAATCGAACAACGTGTTTTTGTTGCGGCTAGTGCGACATTCTTAGAGAAGGAATTTCTCGAGAATGCAAAGAGTGATAGAACCTTCGACCTGTCGGAGATTCCAGAACCAAATACCGAGCAACCATTGGAGGAACCTATTCCTTCAATCCCGGCTGCGGTGAATATTCCTGAGGAACCTAGGAGGTCGGGAAGAGTCTCTATTCCTCCGACAGAGATACATTGGTATGGTCGAGGAACATGACATAGATGACGTTCTACTCTTAACGAGTAGTGAACCCGCAACCTATAAAGGTGCCATGACTAGTTCCGACTCAAAGCTATGGCTTGAGGCCATGCAATCCGAGATGGACTCTATGTATGAGAACAACGTATGGGATCTTGTTGACTTACCTGCTAAGGTTCGTCCCCTTCAATGCAAATGGCTTTACAAGATAAAGCATTCCGTGGAAGGTCAACAAGATATCTATAAAGCACGACTAGTTGCTAAAGGTTTCACCCAAGTGCCAGGTTTGCACTACGATGAAATTTTTGCACCCGTAGTCATCTTTGCGTTCCATTCGGATCATCTTAGCGATCGCCGCTTTTCATGACTATGAAATTTGGCAAATGGATGTGAAAACCGCCTTCTTAAACAGCTTTTTGGAGGAAGATTTGTACATGGTACAACCCGAAGGTTTCATCGATCCACAACATCCTAAGAAAGTATGCAAACTTAAGCGTTCCATTTATGGACTTAAGCAAGCATCTCGGAGTTGGAATCATCGCTTCGACCAAGTGATTAAAGAAAATGGATTTACTCGATCGGTCGAGGAACCATGTTTATATATCAAGTCGAGTGGGAGCAAGATTGTTTTCCTAATATTGTATGTTGACGACATACTCCTGATTGGGAATGACATACCTATCTTAACTTCGGTGAAAGTATGGTTGAAAAACCATTTCCAGATGAAAGATCTGGGAGAGGCGCAAAGAATTCTAGGCATCCGTATCTATCGAGATAGATCACGACGGATGTTATATCTCGTCAGAGTCTTACATAGACAAAGTCCTAGAGAGATTCAAGCATGACTAACTCCAAGAAGGGGTTTCTTCCTATGGCTCCTGGGGTGCATTTGAGCAAATCTCGAGGCACCGAGACAGGAAGAGAAAGAGCGCATGACACGGATTCCTTATGCTTCGGCTATAGGATCAATCATGTATGCCATGATATGCACACGTCCGAACGTGGCATATGCATTGAGTATGACAAGTCGATTCCAACAAAGCATCCGGTGAATCACATTGGTTAGTTGTCAAGAACATTCTTAAGTACCTCCGGAGGACTAAAGATTGGGCATTGACTTATGGAGGCGAACAAAAGCTATGCGCAACCGGTTACACAGATGCTAGCTTCCAAACGGATCGTGATGACTCGAAATCCGAGTCCGGATTCGTTTTTACTCTTAAATGGCGCTGCGCATCAGTGGAAGAGTTCAAACAAACTGTTACAAAGCAGATTCTACCACCGAGTCCGAGTACTATGCCGCGTCCGAAGCTACAAAGGAAGCGATATGGATGCGTCAATTCTTACATGGACTATCTGTAGTGCCTAGTTCGAATGACCCGATCACCATCTATTGCGACAATAGTGGTGCCATCTTCCAAGCTAAGGAGCCAAAGTCTAGCAACAAGTCTAGACATGTACAACGGAAAGCTCATCTAATCCGAGATTACGTGGAGCAAAAGGAAGTAGTGATAGAAAAGATTGCTACGAGATGATAACATAGAGATCCTCTCACTAAAGCATTACGACAAGATAAGCATGAAGGGCATGTTAATTCCATGGGAATTAAACGTGTTCCTAAGTTGTAGTACTCTTTTATGGATTAGATTCATTCCCTTTTGTACTCTATACGACATCATCGTTTTGATATTTTATACATATTTTGTTTTTTCATGTGGAATTGTACGACAATTTTTGAACACCACAAAGTGAACTGAACGAACATTATATTTTTCAGTCCTTAATTGCCCACATGAGCTGATAACTCTGGCAATTATTTTGTGACGTTGGTTGATGGTGGGTTCAACGAGCCATAAGTCAACCAGTTGACTGACCAATCACAGAGGCGATTTATACGGATATCTCGTAGGACACAATTGTGACATCGACGTGGAGTCCTAAATGTTTTATAACATTCGGTGCCCGGTCGTGGATAGGACTTCCATGGTGATCCTAAGAGTCGATTCTTTTGACTATCGACTGTCTCTTGAGACTAAGGCAGATTTTGGGTGACTTTGGTTTCTTTCTCACGGTCATCCGTAACAGGGGGCCAAGTAGATTTTTTCTGGGTCATTTCATGCGTGCTTAGATCGGAAGGAGTCGAGTTGAAGGAAATATTCAGCCTTTATCGGGTACTCGATATTTCTCAGGGCCACTCGAGGAGTCAGAATCGAAATGCATGGCCATGCTCGGATACGGATTCGTTTTATCGGTTAAGTTACTCTCTAGTCGGGGAAACCACTCTAGATACAGATCGATTGTAAAATACGACCTTTGCGGATCCGGATCTGCAAATTGTTTTACATTGAGTGGGAGAAATTTTAAATGAATATGAGAATCGGTTATCGCACATACACTTGTACGGACAAGTGGGAGTTTGTTGGAGCTTGTGTCCTCCAGTTAGTGCGGATAACGTCATTGCACATACACTTGTACGGACAAGTGGGAGCTTGTTGGGGTTGGTGTCCTTGATTAGTGCAAGGACTTATAAACCTCTAAAAGGATCAAAGGGCATACTTTTGGTATTATTATCGGTTGATCCACGTTTATCAATAACGGTTGGCTTGCTAGATAAGTTTGACGTTATTGTCATACGGATGGCGGTGATCAACTGGTCCCTAAAAGTCACACCTATAGGATACGTTTGAGAGACGTGAAGATGAAAATAAAGTCATGTAGATGCCAATTTTGACTAACCAGTTAGTCTGAGTTATTTGACTAATATTTAGTCAAAATGTGATGTTGAGATATGTTATTTAATACGGATTAAATAATAATGGCTAAGGCGAATTAAGCAGTTAATTCGTAAAATTAAATATAAACGATTTATATTTGATTAATGTATATTGAATATAATTATACAATATTGTCTTTGTCGGACACGTATTAATGATTCAACTGATCCGTGTTATAATTAGTTGATGCTTTAATATCCGATAACCGATGACAATTTATGATGAAACCGTGTCATATACATTTAGCGCATTTCAGGTCGTACCATGAGTTAAAATTAAGAGGAAGTGGAAGCCCACTTCCCCATGCAAACCACGGTGGCGAACCAAACAAAAGGAGAGACTCCCTCTCCTTTTGACCTAGACAATTTCATTTACACAGAAATTAGGGTTTTGGAGATTAAGCTTTCTCTGAAACCGAGATCTCACATCTCGAGAAAAACTCACATCAAGTTCTCCCAATATTGCAAGACAATCGGAGAACACGTTCTAGCACAAGGGCATTTCTCGGACGGTCTTGGGTGCAACAATTAGGAGGGAATCTCTGTTGATTTCTGTTCTTTACGCCGTGCATCAAAGGACCCGAGGTTGATTCTTTATCTTTATCGTTTCATTGTTGTATTTCGTTTATGACCATATTTCACATGTTAAATTTACGTTATAGTCCTAAATTTAAAGGGTCTTATACGGATATTACCCCACAGATATTTTATTATTATATTATATTTTATAACCTTGAAACTTCCCTTGTCACTATATATACTCCCTTCACCTATCACCTTATATTCTAGTGCTCACAATTACAAATCACAAAATATATATAGAAAGAGACAGAGAGAGAGAGACAGAGAGAGAGAGAGAAATAGAGAGAGAGTTTAAGAGAAAGAAAGAAAGCTAAGGAGTATTCGTTCATCTTTTCAACATCTTAGGATCTAAAGGTAAGTAACTCGCGAAACCGTTTTATAATTAATTAATCTTATTTTATTAACGTTGTTGACCAACCCCTTAACCATCGTGACCACCCTTGACCCAGACAATTTGACCGTTGACCGCATTAACCAGCCGTTGACCGGTCAGTTTAACCACTGTTTGACCGTTGTGAAGGGGGCGTCCTTATGGAGCGGTTTTGGGGTGTTTGTTGGGTAGTTTTTACATCTTAATTTAATTAATATTGTTAGATTATAATTATGTGTAAAATATGTTGATTAGGAGAAGATTTGGTGGAGGAATTCTTCTAATTGCTTAAGTTGCGTGATTATTGAAGATTTGCCTAAAAGGTAGGATATCTACTCAACTGTATTTCTCTATTCTTATATCATTTGTCTGGCATGTTTAACTGATTGGTTATTGCCTTTGGCTGAGTTATTGGAATTGGATTGTTTCTTGAAATTATATTATCATTGTCGTGAGCATTGGCATGGCATATGTATATTAGTTTTCAGTAATTATGATTTAGGCGCAAGCTGGTGCTGCACTTATAGACTTGTCATTGGTGTCCTCAGATTTATTCTGTTTTAAGGCCTAGGCTAGTTTTGTAGACTTATCTCTGGTGTCCTCAGGTGTATCCTGGTTTTCTCAATGTTGGTTGAGGGTTTCCCTGGGCCAGGGATTGGCGGGTAGAATGGGTGTCTCGGGTGATAAGCGCAGCTGTATTGTATTTCCATATCATGCATATCTATTGTTGTGTTATACTGTTTTTTATATATCCTACTCAACCGTTTGGTTGACAGTGTATTCTGTAAACACCTGTGATGAAACAATTATTGGGGAGCAGATTGACTGACAAGTACTTAAGTTGCCTTATATGCGAGCACGAGAAGGGGTGAGACTGGATGGCTACTTAGAAGTCTAGATCACTTAGCTTGGACAATTACTATTTGTTATTCCCTTAATTTAGTTTCCACTGTAGATATATTTAATTACTTTACAGTTATTAAGTTTGGAACATTGTAATAAAGGACTTTAATCGTTAAATTTATTTTTAAAGTACTGTAATTTCGCTTATCTTTGTAATCACTACCTTACGAAACTGAGGTGGTAATACTTACATTTATCTAGGAATGCCTAATAAAGCCTCTTAAATAAATTGGGGTGTTACACCATCGATCAGATGCCTTTTTATCCATTCAAGGGATTTGATCATGTAATCCTTCGTGAGGAAGGACAACCTGGATACGAAATACAAAGTGGATAAATCCACTCTCGTGTCAAGTCCTTTGGAAATTCGGGTGATAAGGCCACCCACGTGGAGAGATACCCTTTGCCCCTGAGCATTCGATAGTTTTTAAGGGGTCTTGTGGTTGCATGTAGGAAGTTGCATTGCCTAGGAAGTGAGAAATCACATGATTTTAGAATTCATGTGAATTAGAAAATGTTGTTTGGTTGCATAAAGGAAATGCAATTCATGTAGGCATTCCCACTTACCTAGGGGGACCTAGGTAAGCAACTTCCTCCATTATGGAGGAATTAGAGTTCCAAGGTAATTATATTTCATGTGAATTGGAGTAACCAAACAAGTTACCCATTTTGCAATTCACCTAAATTGGAATTCCTGTGTTATTTAATGGGTAACCAAACAACCGCTAAATGTGGAGGGCCATTAGGTGCACCAAATTGATTCGGAAGGATGTCACTTTAGTGAATATTTATGAGCCTAATATTTCTAGCTCATCGGTCCTGAAATTCCACGGTTCGTCACTTGCAAAAACCGTGCAACCTATAAACCTATGCCAAATCCTTATCGGGGGATTATGACATAAATTTGCCCCCCTGTTGACCCCGGGTTGATCATCCAATCCCTAAATGGTCCGCCACACTCGAGAAAAGTGGAAGCCTTCGGGAACCTTATGTCAAGGCGCATCTTCCAACCCAAATATTCTAGCTAGGAATGAGAGGGTAATAGACTGGTCCTTGTTCATTAGGCGGAAATAGAGGGCCGCCACCATCCCCGTTTAACGAAGTTTATCAATATGTAAATAACTCAAAAATTCCCAAGTTAGACGGGGGTAGGTGCGTTCATGCATATTGTACGTCCACTTCATACCTACGCCCTTAAACAAAGCTTCCGTCTCTTTGTCTAAACCTAAGTTTCTCATTGATTGGCGACAAATAAAACGATTCGGGTGAAGGGGACGTTGCTTAAACAAGATGAACTTACCCTTTTGAGTTGCGGTGGTGAGTTCAAGGCCCAGAAAATCTGCATCAGGAGTCATGTCCGAGGAATCCACCATGTCCGCTTGAATCCTAGCCAAGTCCCCACGAGTCCTTCTTCCCGCCATAGTTGAATTTGGGTGAAGGATAGAGTGATTGGGTGTGTGGGTGATTGATTTGATGAAGGAAAAAGGAGATTTAAGAGAGTTTTAATGGAGTTTTGGGAGGATTATTTGTGTTTAGAGAGAATAAGGAGATGAAATAATGAGGATTTGGTGTTGTTTTCGTGCGTTTTGATCCGTATAATAGGGGTCCTAGCCGATTTGGCACGGGCGGCCGGTCAACTAGCTGGGGTTCCTTCCCTTTTCCCCTAATTTTTCTAATTCTTCTTCAAAAAAAAAGAGCTCGGTGCCGGTAGGGGCACCGGCTGCCGGTCCACCGATAGGGATCTTTTTCCCTTCTCCCTTTCCTTTGTGTATTCAACAAACATGGTGTTACATGCTGGTGAGCCGGCGGCAGGGAGCTCAAATCACCTTCTTTCAGTTTGTTCCTTATATTGTTGTGTCCCTGCCGGTGAGCCGGCTGTTGGCCTACCGACATAGGACACGAGTCTCCTCAAACATACTTATATTCAATATGGGGGGTGCTCCCAGCCGGTGAGCCAGCTGTCGGCCTACCTGCACGCACCCCCCTTTCATTTGCGTTTATCAATTTTTTACCAAAGTATAAAGTTCTCGGTGCCGGTGAGGGCACGGGCTACCGGTGCACCAACAGGGGACTCTTTTTTACATGTTTTCCATATTCATGAAATTTTTAATTCTTCAAATTTGAAAAGAGCTAGGTGCCGGTGGGGGCACCTGCTACCGGTCCACCGACAGGGAGTTTATAATGCTTGAATTTGACTTTTTTTTCCTCAACGTTTTCAAATAATAAAACCCGACTTCTTCACTTAGCCCGTCTTCTCGTGTTTTCCACAATCATGCCGGCTCACCATATCTGGAAATTGGCCAAATGAAGGTACTGCTTGTATTGTTTATTTTTTCACCGATCAACTTTCATGCGACATCCCGTCACCAAAGCCAAATTAACACAAATACAATGGGTCCAAATCAACTCATGAACTAACTACATGCATGCACTATATACAAATTGGTAGTTCTTGAGGAGCTCGACTAAACCCAAGATTTGAAGTAGCTTCAAATGGTTTCCTCCTCGGGGAGCAGATCCCCGAGGTATATGACTTCAATAGTACCTCTTTCATGACCTTGATAGTATCGCTTCACCCTTTGGTCGTTTACCTTGAAGCTTCCGCACTATTCGCTCCATAGTTTGAACGCGCCATAAGGAGGAGATGTCCATAATCTTGAAAGGTCCCAACCACCACGAACTGAGCTTGCCCGGGAACACTTTCACTTTTTAATTGAAAAGAAGAACTAGGTCTCCTACACTTATCCTCTGGTCAAAAATCTTGGCATCATGCCACTTCTTAGTTTGATCTTTATAGATCCTTGAACTTTCATATGCTTTCATCCTCAATTCTTCTAGCTCCCTCATTTGGAGGAATCTCTTCTCCCCGGCAATGTCTATGTCAAATTTCATCTCCTTTAGAGCCCACCATGCCTTGTGCTCTAGTTCGACGGGCAAGTGTCAAGCTTTACCATACATAAGCTTATATGACGTTGTGTCAATCGGTGTTAAGTATGCCGTCCTTAGAGCCCACAAGACGTCAGGGATCTTTGGAGACCAATCTTTCTAACTATTTGAAACCTCCACTTGCCCACTCATTTGAGGGTGATAGGCAAAGGCAGTCTTATGTGTCACCCCATGTGAGGCCAACAAGGTCTTGAAGGTGCTCTTTCGGAAATTGGACCCTCCATCACTTATAACAACTCTCGTAGTGCCATACCTTGGGAAGGTAGTGCTTTTAAACAATTTCATCACCACTTTTGAGTCATTGGTCGGAGAAGCCACTGCTTAAATCCACTTGGAGACGTAGTCGACAACCACAAAGATTGATGTGCCTCATATTTATGCACATTTTGTCCCCTAAATAACCCCATTTCGCAGACTTTTATGTGATTATTAGGGTCGTTTCACTGTCTTTAGCTTCCTATTTGCTATACTTTAAGGTTTGGTTCCTGTGGTAAGAAAGGAGCGCTAGCCTTGCTTTAGTGAATTATTTCGGAGCTAAATGGAGGCATCTAACGACCATGTATCAAGAGGATACCAAAACAAAAGGCCTTAGTCAATAAAGAAAGTATTTGGGCAATGAAGAGGAACCCCACAAGTCCTATCTAGCTCCCACGAGCTGGGAGGCATCCACCAAGAATTGATTTTTTGGATCTGAAACTATGATAGATGAAAGGGCCTCGAAAAATCAAGTGGTTTATGCTATTCAATCACTCCAATAGGAGCCCGGATGAGGAAACGACGTCCGTTTTATAATCCAAGCACCGCCTAGCCCAAGCTGAGCTCAGCTCGCCCTAGCTGGCTTGCAAAAATATGATTCTTCAGAGCTCAGCTCTTGCAAGTTGATGGATTCATCTAATACGCCTAGCCTTCATTTAAGCCCTTAATTAACCCTAAAGCTTACTTACTATATATACCCCTCTTGTAATTAGAAGGGATGTAAGTCCTCTTAGAGAAAGCTTAGATTAGATTAGGAGTGAATTAGTCTTTAATCCTTCCATAAATGCACTTTAATCTTTCCTTAATTATTTCTCAGACAATCTTAGATCTAGCTTTGTATTTGAAGAATTCTTGAGTTTCAATTGGAGAATTGACAACTGTTCATCATTAATCAAAGATTTCTTTTATTGTTCTTCCATTTTCGTTTGTTCATCTCAAGTTCTTTACATTTGGATATCTTGGGTATATAATTGAAGATTGGTAACAAGTCTTCATCTTTTTTCAAGGATTCTACTTTATTTATGTTCATCTTTACATTCCAAGTTGGTAACTTTCTTAATCCCTTTATTTACTTGTTAAACCTTTTTTTATTTCCTTGCTTAATCATGATGTTTATTTATGTTATGATATTTGACACCATTGTTGACATGAGGAGCATAATGTTTTGTGAGTAGTCTTCAAGCAAGGGTTAAAGTGGGATTAGGGGAGTAATTATGGGTTAAGATCTATGCTTAATGAGTTCATATGAATGATTCCTTGTTGTTTTTTCAACTTATGCACATGTTATTTGATAATTGCTTGATTGACAACCTAACAATTCTCTATCTCTTTAACAAGACTTGTAAGACATAAATCAACTCAAGGATTGTTAGACCATACATATTGTTTAATAGGGAGACCCAAGTCGCTGTAGATGTCGTAAGCTATGCATCAATTAGATTCTAAGACTTAAGTCACCTTAGGGATTGTAAGACATAAATCAACTCGGTTCCAACACAACACTTGTATTTATGTGACTCATTTATGTGATTTTACCATGTTTCCCCTATAATCCCATGACACCCTAGTGCTTTTACTCATTTGTTTACATCTCTACTTTTATTTGCTTGCATTACTTTTAATATGTTTACATTTGTTGCTAGTAGTTGTTAGTTGTTTCATCCGCCTTTTCAGCTTTACATTCCAAGTTGGTAACTTTCTTAGTCTCTTTATTTACTTGTTAAACCTTTTTTTATTTGCGTGCTTAATCATCATGTTTAGTTATGTTATGATGTTTGACACAATTGTTGACATGAAGAGCATGGTGTTTTGTGAGTAGTCTTCTAGCTAGGGTTAGTGGGGGATTATGGGAGTAATTATGGGTTAAGATCTAAGCTTAA
Organism: Silene latifolia; assembly: GCF_048544455.1. Classification (NCBI taxonomy): domain Eukaryota; kingdom Viridiplantae; phylum Streptophyta; class Magnoliopsida; order Caryophyllales; family Caryophyllaceae; genus Silene; species Silene latifolia. The sequence continues at coordinate 80,179,092 of NC_133538.1, read as the reverse complement.
TGAGTTCATATAAATGATTGCTTGTTTTGTTTTCTACTTATGCACATGTTATGTGTGATGAAATGCTTGATTGACAACCTAGCATGATTCTCTATCTCTTTAACAAGACTTGTAAGATAAAAATCAACTCAAGGATTGTTAGACCATACATATTTTTGAATAGGGAGAACCAAGTCATTGTAGGTGTCGCGTAAGCTATAAATCAACTCAACTCCGAGACCTAAGTCACCCTACGAATTGTAAGACATAAATCAACTCGGTTCCAACACAACACTTGTGTTTATGTGAGTCATTTATGTGACACCCTGGTGCTTTTAATCATTTGTTTACATCTCTACTTTTATTTTCTTGCTTTACTTTTCATTTGTTTACATTTGTTCACTATGCCAAATCTGGCCGTCAATAACGAGCGTTTCACAACGGTTTAATGCATATAATAATGACACATAGATTATCATCGTTTTCCAAATATTGGTGGAAACCTAGACCGCGCTAATAAGAATAACGGTTTCCCTCAAAAACCGTTGTTATTAAAATGTGACAACGGCTGCTTAACAAACCGTTATAAAAAACGCTTTAACAGTTTCCAAAAACTCGTTATAGAATCACTCTTATCAACGGTTGTAAGACAATCGTTACCAGTTTAAGAAAATGACATTTTGAAAACCGTTACTAAATTAACACCAGCAACGGTTTGTGGTACCCGTTGTTACGTTATAGCTACGGGTTTCTTGTAACCGTTATCATTTTAAATTACTCCCTCCATTGAACTCCACTTTGCATGTTTCTCTTTTTCATACTATTCACAAGCGGACATTCAACTTCAATTTTCTCTCGATACATAAGTTGAAATATATTCATGTGGGATCTTATTTGATTCGTCTTTAAGAGTACATTAAAAATATCTAACTTCTATAATTTTTGCAAATACGTAGCTAAAGATATTTACCGCGTAAAAGTAGCGTTGGCAAACATGATAAATCAAATATGCAAAGTAGAGTTGAATGGAGGGAGTATGAAAGAATGGTTTTTCAATTCAACTGCTGTTACTATTTGATTAGATTTCTCAGTTTGACCAGTGCGTGTAAAACTTTATCAGAACTTTAATAAATATTCAATTTGACCATTAATATTTAATTTGACCAAAATAATTCTATAAATATGTCTTCATAATGTTTTAGGTCAAAATCAAAATTATCAAATATTTACTCTTTAATTTCTCTCTAAATAAAATATGGCTTGTATATCGGAGCTACAATCACGTTCTCATTACACACAGCCTTTTACTTGCATTCTCCATAATCTCCCGGTTCATTATGATGAGAATGGAAAGGGTTTAAACCCTGATTTTGGGTGGTTGACGAAAATGCTTCATGACTCCGGTTTCACTGCGGTTAAAAAACTGTACCCTGTGTCTACAAACAAGCAAGGTTTTGTAGGTTTCGCTTTTATCGAGTTTGACAAAGCCAACTGCCATGATAGTTTTCGTCAGGCAATAAAATTCGGGGCTAGATTTACGGGGGAAGATGCGGGAAAAGAGGACTTCTATTCGGATGCTAGACAAAAGGGCCCTTATCTATGGGTTGTGACCCATCTTGATCGTTGTTAGGCCTGAAAATCCCCAGACCTTCCTGATTAGTATCTCATCTAAACCTGACTGCCAGGCTGTCAGGCTATCAGGGCACATGAAGATAGGCGCTAGGCCATGGAGAGGACAACGGTCAAAATATCAGGACGATATTAGACCATAAACACGTATTATAAAAGGATTATATAGGCAGCATTGAATGAGAAAATCTCGCAGTAAATGCAGTAATTAAGGGAGGAATATTTAGCCATTATTACAGGCAATAATGGAGAATAATCCGCATTCAATACCATATCAAGCAGTCGTTCAAGATTGGAGCTTATATAAGGAACACTTTGAAGACATTGGACTCATCTCGTTCTTACACAAGAAGAAGCATACACTTTCATACGCAATACATAGAGAAATATAAGCATTGTTATTGTCATACAATTATTCTCCCAAATTACATAGTGAAATCCTCTCCTGGCTTGGTGCCCGTGGTTTTTCCCATTCAAGGGTTTTCCACGTACAAAATTCTTTGTCTCATTATTGTTATTGTTATTATATTTACAGCTTTACATTTGACCCTGACGACCTGACTAATAGACCATTTAGAGCTAGCTAACCTTGCATAACTCTACCCTGACCCGATTTCGCCTTGCGCAAAATCCCCACAAAACAATTGGCGCCCACCGAGGGGCATCTAGCTCTTTAAATCCTTTTTTCTTATCCTACAAAAATTCAAAAATCCTACAAAAATGGCCCAACCCACCGTTGAAGAACAATTGAATGCAGCTCTCTAACAAACCGCTGAGTTGGAAAGCCTGAAAGAAAAAGTTGCCCAAACTGAGGCAGAAATCCTGCAATTAAAAGAATCCGAGTCAACTCTAAAGAAAAAATTAGAAAAAACTCAAGGGGGAGGCTCTAGATTCCAACCAGGAACCCCATTTCCATCAATCATTAATAATATTGATTTTTCCAGTTTTGGGAGCCCAAGTATTCCTAAATCCATTTATGTTGATGGTGATGATGAACCAAAGGATGGTAAAGACAAACCTGATGAATCTGCAGTAGCCATCATGATGGCAGTGGTTTAGGAGATGAAGAAACTCAATGAAAAATTCGATAAAATACCTGGAGTACCTACCAGCATGGAAGAAGCTACCCCTGACAGCTATGCTGATTCGCCTTTCATAGACGAAATAGCAAAATTAGACCTACCAAAAAAGTTCACAATTCCATCCATGAGGGTCTATGATGGAACCACGGATCCACAAAATCACGTGACTCTTTACAAGAAGAAGATGCTGGCTGCATCTATTCCCAGCGAGCTTAGACAAGTTTGCATGTGCAAGGGATTTGGAACGACCTTGACTGGCCCTGCTCTGCAATGGTACATCAACCTGCCAACTGGGAGCATCCATTCCTTTGCCAACCTGATCAACAGCTTTAACCAGCAGTTCGCAAGTAGCAGGGAGTTGGAGAAACGATCCAGTGACCTTTACCGTGTTACACAGAAGCCTTATGAAACTCTCAGGACATTTCTTTCAAGATTCAACAAAGAGAAAGTATCCATACCCAGGTGTGACGTTGGAACAACAGTGGAGGCATTCAGACAGGGGTTACTACCATATAGTGACTTATACAGCGAGCTCACTAAGTATCCCTACCACACCTTCGAAGATGTTCAGGCCAAGACTCTTGCTTTCATCAGGCTAGAAGAAGATAAAAGCTATATACTTGGATCACCCAATAGACCAAAGGGTCATGAAAGGAGCATTAGGAAGAGCAACAAAGGAAACAACTATAGACCCACTCCATATTCTAGGCCAGATCAGTCAGAAATTAACCTGGCTCATGATTATCAAGGTAAGGTTAAAGTTTATCCACCTATTTCCGAACATAACTTCAGTGTTGATATTGCAGGATTAATCAAGAGACTTGACAACATGGGATCAGCTATCAGATGGCCCAGGAAGTCATAAAATGCAAATCCCAGACGAGACAATTCTAAATGGTGCGAATTTCACATGGATATTGGGCACACCACGGATGATTGTTTTACCCTGAGGACGGAAGTGGCCTACCTGCTAAAATCGGGATATTTGAAGGACCTGATCAAGGCAAAAGGCAGGAACGCAAACCAGGATAAAGAGAATCAGGAGCATAAGCAGGATCGTAGTCTCCCTCCACCACCACCAATCTATAAAGTAAAATTCATATCCGGCGGATCAAAAATTTGTGGCCTGACAAGTTCAGCGGCAAAGAAGATAGATGATACCCGTCGTGAGGTGTCAAAAATAAATTTATAATCTCCAACTACAACTATAGCTAGCGGCAGTCGGGTCGAACCACAGAGAGGCAGACGTAATTTCTAGTTGTTTAAATTCGGTCTAAGGTAACAATAAGGTGGGGGTTTGATTGGATTTGGTCTACAACTAATGAGCAATAAAATAAAGTGAACTAAGGAAACGGATGAAATCAAGTATAAAAAGAGGTACTAGGATGGTCGGTTTGTTATAGTTTCGGCGGCAGCATACTAAACAGGTCCAAATCGAACACATGTGAGGCGAGAATTAAAGAGGTCCCCTCAGTCCACTCTTAACAAATAACATCTTTCGATCTCGCTATAAGTCCCTAATATCACTAATACTGACTCTCGTCCTGAAAAGTGACTAATAATCTAAACTTTACCTATCTTTCGATCTCAGCACAGTTTAGTCATTTTAATTGGTGATCTAACAACTTTCCCTATCTTTCGATCTAATGGGTCAGTCATAAATTAAGCATCTAACTGGTCGCATGCATTCAATTAGTTAAATAAAACATTAAAATCAATTAAAACGAAAGGTAACCTCACGTGGTCAGTCGATCGACCAGGTATGGCAGTCGATCGACTGACACGCGATTTCAGTCCAAATTAATACTACGCCGCCTACGCTATAATTCCCCTACATCCTAGCACAATTGATTTAGCTACTCATGGATATGGCGAAAATAACAATAATATTGACGATAAAGACTACTGAATTCATGCTAAAAATAGTAGAACAAACAATTAACATAAAGCGATAAAACGGTTTCGGGAACCTAACTAGCAATTCTATACTAATAACGAAGTAAGAGTGAATTCAAATAAGGCAGAAGAATACCGAGATTGCAGAGGAATGATTAAGAATAAGAACGAAATCCAATGCTAAAAAAATATTCCGAACCCTAATAAAAACTGAATGTTACTGTGTAAAACTTAGATAAAAATTGGATCAAAACTCGATGCCGTTCTAGGTTACGTTATATAGCAAACATACGTAACACTTATTATCAAAACCTAAACATAATGGGCTTCAAGTTCCTCGATCATTTAATTCTCGTCTGGGATAGCAGCTTGGTCGATCGACTAAGCATGGCAGTCGATCGACTGCTCTTCAGTGCATAGTAGCTTCTGGAACCCGCAGGTTGGTCGATCGACTGATGGTAGTGGTCGATCGACCGCTTGAGCTGATACTTGACTTCTAAAATCTCGTGGATTTGTCTTTTGGGCTTTGAAATGCGCACCAAGCTCATTCCTCGAGTCAATACTTCACGTCAATTGCAATGCAGGATAGTCGGGGACGGATTTAGCTCAATTTCCGTTGAATTCTTCACATTTTCTGCAATAAAGTACAAAAACACGAAAGTAGACGGAAATGGGGGAAATAGTAGCTTAAACTACACAAATGAGCTCTGAAATGCGTGTAAAATGAGGTGCAAAACATCATATAAAAGACACGCATCAAACTTCCCCAAACCAAACCCTTGCTTGTCCCCAAGCAAGAACAGGGCTCGATCTAATGACCTAATGGAACGAGTTCAATCTCAGAGTGAAATGCAACATGTAAATCCTAAACCAAATTAATGCACAACCAACAATCAATTTGCAAATGAATCATACAAACGAGTTATGGAGTCGTTAAAACTACTGAACCGTCAACTGTAAAGACTTATCAAATTGGACTCTCACGGGTCAATCATATCACTCAAATAAGCACAGGTGAATAATGTAAAGATAGAAAGAATTCATTTGTAGTGACACTCACCTAACTACGACCTACAAGAACATGCCTGCAATCTAATATGAAAGCAATCTCTATGACCGTACATATGCATTCCAACCAACAAAAGACCGTGACACATGCTGAGGTATATATGTGGATATGTGAGGTATGGGTAAGAAGAGGCAAAACATTTATGGAAAAGTGGAGGTACAGGTGATCAAGCTAGTACCAAAACGGAACCATATGGCAACATCCTTCTTCTTGCTCCAAAATAAAAGAAACTGTGCTATAGCAAGCACAAATCTTCACAATCTCCAGGTATAAAAGTAATCAACTAACTCCCATAAGATTTGAATAACACATGGGAGCAAAAATCGCCAAAAGATAAGGATTTGAATTATGCGAATTTGATTTCTTTTCTTTCTCTCGAACCTCAGTCGATCGACCTATAATGTCAGTCGATTGACCTCTTAAACAGTACACATGCGTTTCTCTTTCTTTTTGAATTATTTTTTCACTTCTTTTGTTTTCTATTTTTTTCTTTCCTTCCTTTCTTTTCATTCTCCCAACTAAATCTCAATAAGAGCATTTACCACCAAAACGAAGTAACAATCTCAACAACTAAGACTACTAGCTTGACAAGGGACAGGCTAAATGTAGGATGTAGTAAATGGGACAAAAAGGATATTTTTGGCAGTGTGGAGCTTATGGGTAAAACGAATAAAGGGAAACCTCTACCACATGTGTCAACAAACCACAAACCGAATGCATACAGGTATTAAGCAGATTAAGTTCATATTTATGCAAATTGATTTGACATGTCTCATAAGGAGTACTACTCACATCCTAGATAAACTGGTCATAGATGTCACCAGTTATAGGCTCTAAATCTCAGAAATATGATGTAGTTTGCCAATTTTCAAAGTCAAGTCTCAAGTTCAGCAAATAATTAACGAAAACACGTAGATATGAATATACGATTCTACTAATAATCATGTCAATTTAACAAGGCTTAGGCATAAACAAATGCAAATGCAATATCATCCTTGAAATACTACCGTTCCGACTCGACCTATATGCTAAAATAAACATGCATTTTATTTGAAATTTTTGTAATTTTTCAATTTTTTTGGAATTTTTTGAATATAAGAATGAAATAAACAATGCAAAACAAAATGTAAACGTGAATGCAAGCAAATGATATGCGACGCAAAACTCTTCCTCAAACCAAATCACACAATGTCCCCATTGTGCAAAATCATGTAATGAAGAAAAGAGAAATGGGAATTTGCGAGAAAATTAACAAATAAAACATGAAGTGAAGTGGAATTTGGGAACTCACAAGACTTTAAGCGCAGCAAAGGAAACCTCCCCAAACCAGCGTAAGCTAGGAGGTTTCAGTAGCCAGCAGTGCTACTAATAAGTACCTGAAAAGACAAACAAAGAACCACGCATAAATCGAGAAAGCAAAAATGAAGCGGTATTATGTGCATGATAGAGAAAAATAGAAGAAATAAATAAAATGACGGAAGATAAAGTGGAGTAGAAAACTCCCTTAATTCCGCAACTCGACCAAACATAGCAGGGGAGAGGTCGTTGATACGTGCCTAATGTATAGTCTTTTTAGCCTAATTCAGCACGTATTTCTATGCATTTCTATACTATTTTTATGGTATTTTGCCCCGAATTGGCTACTTTGGTGTATTTTGTCCTTTTTGTAGGAATGATCGCGAAAGTAGTGGAACCATATTCTTTTCCGTCCTTTTTGCATGCATTTAGAGGAGACGGAGTTGTCCCAGAGTAGAGTACCGCACTTGGAAGCATCATGGCACGCACTACTAGGCACTTGGGTGAAGACGTGAGCTGAATTGAAGATACAAGTGCTCGATCGAGTTGTTTCTTTGGTCGATCGAGTGGTTTCTAGCCTCTCGATGCTCGATCGAGCTATTCCTTGCTCGATCGAGGAAGTTGCACATGACCAAGTCCTCGATCGAGTCCCCATTTGGTCGATCGAGGGACTTCTATTTGAGATATTGGTCGATCGAGTGGTTTAACCCACTCGATCGAGAGGCTTTCGACATCATGGGCTTTAATCAGTCCATGTTTACTTATTTCCGCAAAGACTCTTAGTTGTTTTATCTATTTAACCTATGTTTTACTAGGTTATTAGGTATTCCTTTTACTATCTCTTTTCCATCTAAGTTTTTACATTAGAACTACTGCTACTTCCTACGTTACCTTTTACCTTTCGACTGTTACTTTCATTTTCGGATTATTGGTCGCTTGGATTTCGAGTTCTTTACGCGGAATTTGCTTGGATTGTAATTTCCTCTCTTCTCTTAATAATAATTAACCTTCTTGTTGCATTAATTCCTTGTTTGCTTTATTTATTCCTTTGCCCTAATTTATTTATTATTGCGTTTTATTATTATTTCATTATGTCATCTGCTGGAAAATTATCTGATGTTAGTTTAATTAAGAATATGAGTAGCTAAACCCCTTTCATGTTGGGATTAGGGAATCTGCGGTAGAATAATGATGACGTAGTGAATGAATTGGACGAATTGATTAAGAGACTCTGTCACTATAGCAATTTAACTGTAATTCCCGACCTAGTTGAGTGCACGCTTCTATGTCACCCATTAAACTGGCTACAATTAATCCTGGATCGAAAGATTGGACTAAACGGAGCTGCTATAAACAGTAGACTACCCTAATGAGGACGAAAGTTAAGTTAGTGGTATTTTAGGGTAGGAAGTGGACCGAAAGGACCTTCTAACATCCGTCTCGCATTAGTTCGTCCGAGTCATTTACTGCCGAGTTGTTAGACTATCGTAGTGAACCGAATTCCCGACATGTCCCTCTCTTCTTGATAGTTAAATCGTATTTTACCGCTCTATTACTCTTAGTTTAGAATCAATTTTAATCAAACCCCAATCGTTACCGTAGGACTAGAATAGATGACTATAATTACATTTCCTCCCTGTGGATTCGATACTCGACTGCCTCTGCTACATTTTAGTTGAGACCGTTAGGTTTTATCTTTGATAGGGTTGCGATAGCCGTGTCAAATTTTGGCGCCGTTGCCGGGGAGGCAATTGTTCAATTTATTAGTTGTTTCATTTTTAATCCTTTTTCGGTCTAAGGGACAACCGTTCCTTGGACTATTCTTATTCTCTGTTGTAGTTTCTTCTTATGCGCAGTCGCGGGGTGGTCCACTATCGCCATTTGAACCGAGAGATTGAGAGATCTCTCGCACGTAAAGAGGAGACTATTTCAAGAGCAACAGTTGGAAGAAGAGTCCAGTTCTCGTTCCAACTTCTACGAGAACGAATCGTTCAAGACAATCCACCGTCTTCTCCAGATTTCCAATTCGTCGGTTGAATCCGTTATTTTTCCAGACACTCAAAATGGCCGAAGAAGCGACCATTGCCGTTATTCGAACCCTCACCGAGGATCTTTACAAAGGATTCGAGCTACCAGGGGAAGCTCGGAAATTCGAGCCGAAACCTCCTTACCTTAACATGGTTGAGAAGAATCAGTTCGTTGGGGCTGCAAACGAAGATGCGGCAAAGCACATGGAGACTTTCATTGATTATTGCTGCTCCATACCCCCACCGGCGTGATGGTGATCGGATAAAGGAAACCTTGTTCATCTTCTCACTCCGCGATCTTTGCGAGAGAGTGGTATAGGGATTTAGACCGAACTGCTGCTGGCATAACTGATTGGAACTCATTGGCTTTAGCGTTCTATAAGAAGTACTTCTCTGCATCAAGGACTATTGCCATTAGAGCTCAGATAACGAGCTTCAAACAAGGGCCTGACGAGAACTTTCACGAAGCATGGACTCGATTTAAGAAGCTAGTGCGAACCATACCGCACCATGGCTTCGAAAAGTGGAGTCTAGGCAATCATTTCTATAATGGATTGTATGATGATCAGAGGGACATTTTGGATGCTGCAGCTAATGGCCGGTTCGCTGAAAACTTGGGAGCTACCAAAGGGTGGAAGATCATAGAAGATTTGGCCATCCATAAGGCTGAATATGGGAACTCAAGAGGAAACCAAAGAAGAGCGGTGAGTCTTCTTCGTCGCCGCACTTGAAGCCCTCACCGCAAGGTTCGACAAGTATGAGCTAGGGGAGTTTCAAGGGGGCATGTACCGGGTTAATCTTTGTGATGAGACGGTCCTTTCGTCCGTAGGAGATGCGGATTAGAGGGACATGTCTCGAGCATTGTCCCGATCCTTTTGAGCAATGTGTGCCTTTCGACATTACAGCGGAATAACGATTATTACGAGCCAAACGTCCATCCCAACTTGAGGTGGACTAGCCAGAATGTACAAAATCCCACGGCTCCTCCAACGCAGCAACCATACATTCCTCCACATCAGAAGCAACAAGGCTATCAGAAGCCTCCATCCTTCAACCCTCCTAATCAAGGTGCATCATCCTCTAGTGGAGTGACTGAAATGGGTGAGCTTAAGTCCATGATGCAAGCCATTACAAAGCAGCTTCACGCAAGTGATCAACAAAGAAGTTCAAGTGATCAACAGAGAGATGCATCCATAAAGGCACTTGAAACTCAAGTTGCCCAATTGGCCGCGAATCAGTCCACAAGAAAGCAGGGTCATTTACCTACTCAAAACGAGAAGAATCCACATGAGACGGTAAATTTGGTAGAATTAAGAAGCGGTCTTTCTTATGAAGGACCGGAAGTGTCGAAATCAGACCCGAAGATAGTCAGAATCGATGATGAAAAGTGTTCGTCAAGAAAAAGGGTCGACGACAAAACAGCTACTCGATTGACTGAAGGCTGGTGTTCGATCGAGTGGAAATGGAGAGGAAAGCCCTCGATCGAGTAGTCCTTCTGCTCGATCGAGTGAAGTTGCTGAAGAAACTGCTCGATCGAGTGAGCATGATGCTCGATCGAGTGATATTGATGACGGGAAGCTTATTCGAGAGCCTGCTAGTGCTCGTTTAAGCGAGAAATCACCGGAAAGACCTCGTTCGAGAGGTAAGAAGCGTTCAAAGGATACTGAACTTGCTCCGGAAGACACTTTGGAGGCGAGAAACAAGGGACTCGAGATTCCTATCACGGTTCCCTTCCCGAGGCGGCTGCAGAATACCAAAGTTAATCAACAGTTTAGCAAATTTGTTGAACTTTTGAAGAGCTTGGAAGTTTCCGTGCCGTTCACTGAATTGCTGACTAAGGTACCCTCTTATTTAAAGTTCATGAAAGACATTTTATCACGCAAGAGGACTATAAATGACAGTGAGACCGTAGCTTTTGATCGAGATGGGGTCACCCTATTTCAAAATAAGTTACCCCCTAAGCAATCAGACCCGGGTAGTTTTTCGATTCCGTGTCACATCGGTATGCAGTTGATTGATAATGCGTTATGCGATCTAGGCGCTAGCGTAAGTGTCTTACCTTTGTCTCTGGCTAAGAGACTTGGTTTGACAAAACCGAGTTGCACCAACATGACCGTCGGATGGCCGACCGTAGTCTATCACGGCCATTAGGTATAGTAGAAGACGTACTGTCCGGATCGGGAAGTTCTTTATTCCGTCGATTTTGTTGTCTTAGATATCCCCGAAGATGCACACACCCCTATTATTTTAGGGAGACCATTTTCGTCCACCGCCCGTGCGGTGATAGACGTCGATGGGAAGACTTTGACATTTCGGGTAGGGGATGAGGAGCGATTTTCATCGGTCAAATTCGGAGAGCTCCCATGCAAGTTCAACCTTGCAATGCTCTTTCTTCTATCATCCCTATTGTTGACACTCCGGATGAAAATTTGGAGAATATTCTTTGTTATTGTTAACCCTCCGCCTCGATTGAGAGCAAAAGGAGGCAAGTTCGTCTGTTGTCCTTCTGCAGTACAGGACGAAAGCAAGAATGGGACTGTCAAAGGACGTGGTGTAGCCATTATCAATCAAAGTGGCAGCAAGGATGCCAAAGAAGATGACAGAGGAGCGAGAACGAAGAAGGTTCGAACCTACATAAATGGGAACTACATTCCTCCTACTGTCGCAAATGGTGACTCAAGCTCATGGAAGATGAAGAGGTCGGTCAGTATCGCTGAGGTGACGTCCTCCAGTCAGAAGCCCACGAAGGGGCTACTGAAAGCTGATGAGAATTAAACGGGGAAATGCCCCGTGTAACAAATTGTAATAGACAATTCATTTGAATTTCTTTTAACCTTGCTTTTATTACGTTTTAATTAGGACAATTAGCTAGACAATTTTTAGCATAGACTAAGATTATAGACCATTTTGCTGCGCATTTGGTATTTTGGGATGTGTTTGGATGTATTCTATGCAGGTTTGGGGAAGTGTCACGCATTTCTAGGAAGTAAAGACGGAAATCAAAGAGCCTACAAGAGGAAGTCCTCGATCGAGTACTTTTGTACTCGATCGAGTGGAAGTTAGTTCGATCGAGCCATGCGGTTACTCGATCGAGAAAGGCCAAAGAGGAACAGGTCGATCGAGAGGTCTCTTACTCGATCGAGCAGAAGGGACATCAAAGGTCCTCGATCGAGTGATTAAAACCACTCGATCGAGTGAAATGAACAGTGGACACGGGAGTTTTCTTTCTTAAACTCTTACTTTCCCTAATTCTAATTTCATTTCACCCTAATTTCCGTCTAACCCCTTCCCTAATTGCGATTTCCATTTCCCCCAAATCCCCATTTCTTGCCCAAAATTATCAAATCCGTCACCTACATTCTATTGCTAGCACTTTAATCTTCAATAGCCCCTTATTTTTCCCCTCTTTTGTGCTCGTTTTCGCGGTTTTTAAAGGGGATTAGGGTTCGCGGGTTTTTCAATTGAAAATCCGCCTTTGTTGCTTGTTATTTGAAGTTTAATTGCTTTTATAGGATCATCATCATCAAGTAAGTGTTTCTTTCACACTCTTTGCATCTTCTCTTCATTTAATTCGAATTTTTGAGGTGCTTTTGAATTAGGGTTCGAAAAATCCATGTCTAGTCGATCTTTTTCGACTTAATTGTGTTTATATGCCCTTAATTAGCTTGTTGATGATCTTATCGCAATCCCTCGCTATTGTTACATGTTTAATTCGAAATTTGCACGAGATTCCGCGACTAGGGCTTCTCAGTCGAATTTTTTTCGATCATGAGAGACGGTTTTTATCTTTGCCATGCTTTGTCTAACTGCAGTTCTTGCCTACTTGTTCTTTCTTTGTTATCATTCTCCGTCCCCTATCGTCATTACATGTGTAAATCATTTGGAATCTCGCATCTTGTGAGTATCTTTTGGATGCTAGGAGCCCCACATGATTTCATATGCGGCTTTCATGCCTCTTAGTCTCCTTTAGCAGTCACTATTTTGTCATTTTACCACCACTCACATGCTACCTTTCGAATTTATTGAGGATTGTTGGATTTTGTATGCTGGAAGTCGGATTTCTTGACTGATAAGGCCTTATATTTGTTGTCACATGTTGGTTAGCGGGTTATCTTAACCACGGTTAGCAGCATCTTCCCTTATTCATGCCCTTTGATACCTTGCAGGATGGACGCTAGTTCTTTGCCTTCTACTAGTACGTCCTCCAGTCAGTCCGTGAGCGAGTCAGTGGTCCCTCCTGTCACCACTACTTCTGCCCTGGTCACCACTATAGTTCCTGCTTCTACTTCTACCCCTACCAGACCTTTGTCCATGCTGGAACGAGGATTCATCCCTCTTTTTCCGTCTCCTGGTATGGCGCCACCCAGGCCGCATCGCGAGGCTAGCCGATTAGCCATCACCTCCAGCCCTTCCGAGGCGATGTTACGGAGAGGGCGCCCTCACACCTTTACCGCGGATGCCCACGGTACGTTTTACTTCATCGGACCACCGGATTCGGTTAGCCGCTTTACTTCGTTGCCCCCTCTCCTCCACCCGTTTCCTTGCACGGACCGACCTAGAGACCTTAGGAATTTATGAGGAGGTCTGTAGTTTGTTGAACGGGACGGGTATGTCGGGTCTGATCACCATGCAGGAAGCTACTATTCGTACCCCTACGTACGAGTTCTTTAGCTCCTATTCCTTTGACACCGACTCTTATGATGCTGACCACTCCAGCTCTTGCATTCACTTTCGACTCCGCAATGAGTCACACCACTGGACTTTGGCCAGGTTTGGGCAGGTTTTAGGCCTAGTTAGTGACGGTCCCACCGACCCACCTCGAGACCTCCTTCAGCCACTTTGGGCTGCACTTTCTCACACCCCCTTCCCTTCACGGAAGGGAGCTCACCTTCACTTACCTCCCCCCCGTTACTACTTGCGTCTGATAGGAGAGACCATCTTTGGGCGACCTGAGCCCAATAACGTGACCAACACTGAGCTAGCGATTCTCGCGGGGTACCTCAACATTGACTCCGGTGCCCCGTTTGTTCTAAACATTGCCTATCTGGTAGCTCAGCATTGGAACAGAATTGGGACTCGGGTCAAGACCGCTGTTGTCTGCGGCGGGCTAGTGACTAGGATTGCCCGCCACCTTTACCCCACTGACTCTTCACTCACTGCACCCGATAGGATGGCTTACCTTGACCTGGGTGCCATGGCTGACTTCGCCTGGTTCCCAAAGACGAAGGGGAGCGCGAGGACGTGGAAGATTTGTGGTTCCACGTCTGTTACCTTGTCGTGCTCTACCCTTCCTCCACTCTTACCGCTCCCGTCTGCTGCTGAGGGAGCGAGGCCACCTCCACCCACTTACCACCTTACACTTACCCCTACTTCTTCTTCTAGGAAGAGGAAGCGGGAGGCCGGAGCATCTTCTAGCTCCCAGACCCCGACTCCGGCCCAGACCCAGTCTCAGACTCAGACTGGACCCACACAGACTCCCACACCTCCACCTTCACTCACTCCACCTCCTTCTGATCCGGCCTTTCCGGCCAACTTTGTCTGCCCTCCTGTTTTAGGGGCGCCCGAGGTCATGGACCAAGGGCGTCGTGATGCCGTGCTTTCGGATATGTGCAGGTACATTACTGAGATGAGACGGGATATGGCTTTGGCTGTATTCCCGCTCTACGAGTTCCATATCCGAGCCCGGCGACCGATTCCAAAGGGGTGGCCGCATCCCTCCTTCTACCGATACCCAGCGGACGGGTACCCTCCACTACCTTCTGACTCAGAGGAGGAGGCGGAGGAGACACCGGTAGCACGAGAGGTGCGATTCGGCCGAGCGGCGGCGGCGTGCTGCGAGAGAGGAGGAGAGTGACCCTCCGTTCGTACCCGGTCGGAGGATCACCGAGATGACGACCGAGTCTCCCCTTGTTTGTTCTTTGGTTTGGGGAGACCGTTTTGTTGAGTCGGAGTACCTGGGAGACGGCGGTGCCGACGCCGAGTAGCTACTGGTCAACTCACTTCCCCAGTTTTCTGGCTGGTTTGGGGAAGTTCGCTTTTGTATGTACATTACTCTTTTCATTTTTGTCTCCTTTATTTTTTTTTTTTTTTTTATTTTTTTTTTTTTTTGCTGGTTGTATACCCCCATCCCCCATATTTCTGCTGGTGTATGCTGGAGGACAACGAGGGCGTTGTCCGTTTTGGTTTGGGGAGGGTATTGCATCCTTTTGAGTCTGCATTTGCATTTGTTTTGCATTCACGTTTAATTTTCAGCTTGCATTGTTGTTTATTCTCAATAAAAAAATTCGAAAAATTTCAAAAACATTTCACATTTATTTTTGCATATAGGTTGAGTCGGAACGGTAGATTCCCGTGATGAAATTGCACTATAGCTTGTCATATTACTTGAGCCTTGCACCTTTATTGATAGTTTTTAGCCTTGTCATACGCATAATCTACGAATTTCTGTTCAAATAATAGCTGACTGTTTAGACTTGACCTATAAACTGGCAAACTACTTAAAAATTCTGAGTTGTAGAGCCATAACTGGTGACATTCATGACCAGTTCATTAGGGATTTTGAGAGTAGTACTCCTTGCATAGCATGTTTGTCTCATTTGCACATTTATGACATTCAATTTCTCGTCAAATGCACATATTCGGGTTTGTGGTTGGTGTCACATGCAGGGAGGGTCTTGCAATTTCCCCTTTCTTCTTGTCTTTCACCCATTTAGCTCCACTTTAGCCAAAACATGCCTTTTTGACCCATTAGCTACATTCCAAACTAAGCCTGCCTAGTCAAGCTAGTTAGTTTGTCCTTTTGTGGTATGTTTTCCATCTTTGTTTGGCCTGTCGTTCCTGTTGGGAGTTGGTGTTTGTATTAAGAAGGAGGAGGAAAGAAAAAAAAAGTATTGAAAAGAAAAAAAAAAGAAAAAATATATGAAAAAAAAAAAAGAAAAAAAAGCTGTGATGAAAAAAGAAAGAAATAGAGATTGTGAAAAAAGTTGTCCCCTCTTGTCAGAGTTGAGAAGATGTTCGAAGATGTACAATCGACAAGAGGGTTGGTTGTTTCGATTTATTTGTTTGAGACGATGTGTTTAAAAGGAAAGTTTGTGACCGTCGACTCCTCCGTTCTATCCCACATTTTTTGAGGAGATTGTGCTTTGAGTCTAGTGAGTTTGTGCCAAGTGAAGGGCACTAGTACTTAGTTTTTCAGTCAGTTGAGATCCGGATGGTTTCATTATGGTCCTGTTAGGAACTAGCTTGACGCTTTTACCTCCACTTTTCCATAACTTGTTTAGCCTTTTCTCACCTGAACCTCACTATTCCCATATTATTTGCAAGCCCTCGGCTGTGACGGACATTATTGGTTGGAGTGTGTGCATTAGTACTTGAATTGTCTTTCATTTTTGTTGCATGCATGCTATGTAGGTCGCAGTTAGGTGAGTGACTGTCTTTTCTTCTCTCTTTTACATATTACATTTGCCCTTTGCTTCATGAGAGAAGAGTGACCACGTGAGAGTCCAGTTTTGTTGGTCTTGCAAGGTCGATAGGTCAGCTTTATTTATGAACAGCTTATAATTCGTTTGCGTATTGACTGCCTGGCTTTAACTGTTGATTCTCGTTGCATTAAACTGTTCAAGTAGACAAGTTAAGCTAGCTCTGAGTTATCATTTCCGTTCCATTAGTTTAGTTTTGAGTTTACTCGAGGGCGAGTAAAGGATTGGTTTGGGGAGATTTGATACGTGCCTAATGTATAGTCTTTTTAGCCTAATTCAGCACGTATATCTATGTATTTCTATACTATTTTTATGGTATTTTGCCCCGAATTGGCTACATTGGTGTATTTTGTCCTTTTTGTAGGAATGATCGCGAAAGTAGTGGAACCATATTCTTTTCCGTCCTTTTTGCATGCATTTAGAGGAGACGGAGTTGTCCCAGAGTAGAGTACCGCACTTGGAAGCATCATGGCACGCACTACGAGGCACTTGGGTGAAGACGTGGGCTGAATTGAAGATACAAGTGCTCGATCGAGTTGTTTCTTTGGTCAATCGAGTGGTTTCTAGCCTCCTCGATGCTCGATCGAGCTATTCCTTGCTCGATCGAGGAAGTTGCACATGACCAAGTCCTCGATCGAGTCCCCATTTGGTCGATCGAGGGACTCTCTTTGAGATATTGGTCGATCGAGTGGTTTAACCCACTCGATCGAGAGGCTTTCGACATCATGGGCTTTAATCAGTCCATGTTTACTTATTTCCGCAAAGACTCTTAGTTGTTTTATCTATTTAACCTATGTTTTACTAGGTTATTAGGTATTCCTTTTACTATCTCTTTTCCATCTAAGTTTTTACATTAGAACTACTGCTACTTCCTACGTTACCTTTTACCTTTCGACTGTTACTTTCATTTTCGGATTATTGGCTGCTTGGATTTCGAGTTCTTTACGCCGAAATTTGCTTGGATTGTAATTTCCTCTCTTCTCTTAATAATAATTAACCTTCTTGTTGCATTAATTCCTTGTTTGCTTTATTTATTCCTTTGCCCTAGTTTATTTATTATTGCGTTTTATTATTATTTCATTATGTCATCTGCTGGAAAATTATCTGCTGTTAGTTTAATTAAGAATATGAGTAGCTAAACCCCTTTCATGTTGGGATTAGGGAATCTGCGGTAGAATAATGATGACGTAGTGAATGAATTGGACGAATTGATTAAGAGACTCTGTCACTATAGCAATTTAAGCGTAATTCCGACCTAGCCGAGTGCACGCTTCTATGTCACCCATTAAACTGGCTACAATTAATCCTGGATCGAAAGATTGGACTAAACAGGCCTGCTATAAACAGTAGACTACCCTAATGAGGACGAAAGTTAAGTTAGTGGTATTTTAGGGTAGGAAGTGGACCGAAAGGACCTTCTAACATCCGTCTCGCATTAGTTCGTCCGAGTCATTTACCGCCGAGTTGTTAGACTATCGTAGTGAACTGAATTCCCGACATGTCCCTCTCTTCTTGATAGTTAAATCGTATTTTACCGCTCTATTACTCTTAGTTTAGAATCAATTTTAATCAAACCCCCAACTGTTACCGTAGGACTAGAATAGACAGCTATAATTACATTTCCTCCCTGTGGATTCGATACTCGACTGCCTCTGCTACATTTTAGTTGAGACCGTTAGGTTTTATCTTTGATAGGGTTGCGATAGCCGTGTCAGTCGTGAACAGGTACAGCAGTGCAGGTCGGTCGATTGACCACATAGCCCAGTCGATCGACCAGGGTGAAAAGAACAGTAGCTCCTGGAAACTGCGACGCAGTCGATCGACCAATGTTGCCAGTCGATCGACCGAAGATACTGCTGTAACTTCTTATTTCTTCGTATTTGCTCAATTACTTGAGCTAAAGAGGTCTAAAAACCTGCAAGTGCACAATAATACGCGCCCAAAATTGCGCAAAACCCAAAATAAAGTCTCAAGCGTATAAAATTCTAAGCAAGCAAAATAAAATGCAAAGTTTCGCGCACACAAAAGCAATAAAAAGTGTTTAACAAAAGCAAATAAAAAGTTTGGAAAACATGTGATCAACTAGTAGTTGATCAAGAACGGCCACGGAATGGCCCACTTCGTCGGATTCTGGCTACTAGAGGTTGCCTCAACGGTGCTTATCTTATCAGCTGCACCCTTCTTAGCTTCCACGTCCGTATGGCTTAACGGATCAACACTTTCATCATCTCCCCAGTCAATGACTTCTTCAGACTCGTCAAAGTCCAAGTCGGACTCCCTTGCCTTGACCGGTTCATCATCAACTTCCTCATCAGTGGCATAGCTAAGGCAACCAAGACCTCCTCGTGAAACGATTGGCTTCTTTGCGGCTAGAGTGACTTGCAGCTCTTCCTTCCCCAAACCAGCTCCTGCAATATCAGAAATAGACAAATCTTCCTCCAATTTGCTCCCAATCTGGGGCGGAGGGGTTACAACAGGAATAGAGATAGGTAAATCAGGAAGCACAAAGTACGATTTCTTGTCAGAAACCGTATTACAAGTCACAGGCCACATGGAGTCCTTTTTCTTAGTCGGCTGGGCAAAAACAATAGAATGCTTCCCCACTTTGAAGGTCAGGGTCCCATAATCAACATCAATAACTGCACCAGCAGTGTGCAGAAATGGCCTACCTAGAATGATAGGTATGTGGGCATCCTCAGGCATATCTAGGACGACAAAGTCAACAGGGAAGAAAAACTTCCCTATTTGCACGGGGATGTCTTCTAGGACTCCTATAGGCTGGACCGCAGATCGGTCAGCCATCTGTACTATCATATTTGTCACTGCGAACCTAGTCAATTTGAGCTTCCTAGCTAGACTCAAAGTCATGACGCTTATACTAGCTCCTAAGTCACATAATGCCTTCTCAATAGGGAAGGTACCTATATTGCAAGGAACAGAAAAGCTACCCGGGTCCTCTAGCTTATGGGGTGCAGTATGAGACAAATAAGAGCATGACTGTTTGGTTAATGCGACAGTATGCACATTTTCAAGTGACTTTTTCTTAGACAAGAGTTGTTTCATGAATTTAGTGTAGGCAGGCACTTGATTGACCAACTCAAGGAATGGAACTTGTACATTCAAACTACGAATAATCTCTTCAAATTGATTGAAAGATACCCGTTATTCCTTTGTCGGCACTAGTCTCTCTGGATATGGGGCTGAGAGAAGTACCTTAGCCTTCTCTTCTAAGTCTCACATGCCGGCATTCGTGGACTTAGGCTGAAAGTCCACCACCTTCTCCCTATTGAAGCTTGAACCCTCCTCAGACCGTCTCAAATGTGAGCCATTGACCGACATTGGGTCGAACTTCGGAATCGGGACGGACCCATCAGCACTCGGGTCTTGCCCCAATACTTTTGGAGTTGTCAAACCCCGGAACAAATGGTCTCTTAAATTATCGGGCATTGAAGGACGAAATTTCTCAATATCAGCAGGGGTCTCAGTCGATCGACCACCTTGCTCAGTCGATCGACTGAGGTGTACAGTTCCAGAAGCTCCTGTAACCCGCATATCAGTAGATCGACCGGGTATATCAGTCGATCGACTGATATACCTGGTAGACGCCTTGTTCTTGTTATTTTTCGTTAAAGCTTTATTTTGACTCGGTTCCGCCTCATTCTTTTCAGGGGCATCCTCGACCATAGCAGGCCCCTCCAGGGTAGACCCACTCCTCAAAGTAATGCCATTCAGGGTCTCTTTCTGGTTAGTTTGAGTCGGTAAGTGTCCGGGAGCTCGAGTGGTACTCTTACTAGCCAATTGAGCAATTTGGCTCTCTAGTAGCTTTATCCCGGCCTCTCTAGCTTGGGACTCCTTCAGCAGCAAGTTATTAAACTCAGTAAAATCGGAATTCTGGGATTGTTGCTGCTGCGGCACATAGGGAGGCTTTTGGTATTGTTGTTGCTTATGATGAGGGGGCACATAAGCTTGCTGCTGCTGCTGTTGTGGAGGTTGAGTCGGATTCAGGACATTCTGGCTACTCCACCTCAAGTTGGGGTGGACATTCGGCTCATAGTACGTGTTTGTCTGCCTATAGTGTTGAAAGGCAGCACAAGACTCAAAGGGGACAGAATAATTTTCTGAGACATGCCCCTCAGCTCCACATCTTCTACAGACGAAAGGACCGTCTGAAACAGCGTTAACATGGTACATCCCTCCTTTGGAAGCTCCTCCCAATTCATACTTGTCAAACCTTGCAGTGAGAGCTTCTAGTGCAACAACAGAGGAAGATTCAGCAGCTCTCCTCTGATTTCCTCTCGAATTCCCATATTCAGCCTTATGAGTGGCCAAATCATCGATGATCTTCCACCCCTTAGTCTCTCCCATGTTCTCAAGCAAATCGGCCATTGGTGCATGACATCCAAAATAGCCCTCTGATCGTCATACAACCCATTATAGAACTGGTTGCAAAGACTCCATTTTTCGAACCCATGGTGCGGTATGGTTTGCACCAGTTTCTTGAAACGGACCCATGCTTCATGAAAGTTCTCATCAGGCCCTTGTTTAAAGCTCATAATCTGAGCTCTAATGACATTCGTCTTCGAGGCAGAGAAGTACTTTTTGTAGAATGCGAGGGCTAAGGAATTCCAGTCGGTGTTCCCATGAGCGGCTCGGTCCAGATCTCTATACCACTCCCTTGCAGCATCACGAAGGGAGAAAATGAACATGGTCTCCTTGATCTGGTCTTGGGTCACACCGGCCGGCGGGGGTATAGAGCAGCAATAATCAATAAAAATCTCCATGTGCTTGGCTGCATCTTCATTTGCAGCTCCCCCGAACTGGTTTCTCTCAACCAGGTTAATATAGGAAGGCTTTGGCTCGAATTTTCTCGCCTCCCCAGGTAGTTCGAATCCTTTGTAGAGATTCGTAGCTGTAGGCTTTTAGTGACTAGCAATGGTTGCTTCTTCAGCTATGACTGGGATTTCTGGAGAAGTAACTGTCTCAGCTGAGGAAATTGAAGCAGAAGATGTAGGTGGATCTCCTTCGAATAGAGCGTTCTCGTAGTAGCTTGATAGAGTACTCAGCTCTTCCTCTGTCGGTAATACCCTTTGTGATCGTCTCAACTCGCGCAAGAATTTCTCGATCTCAGGATTTAATGGTACTAGTTCACCACCCTGTGACCTGCACATAAGAAGAAACTACAAAAAGAATATAAGAAAAGTTTAAGGAACGGAAGTCTCTTAAACTAAAGAAAGACTGAATAAAAACAATTAAAAATTAGAACAATTGCCTCCCCGGCAACGGCGCTAAAATTTGATACCCGTCGTGAGGTGTCAAAAATAAATTTATAATCTCCAACTACAACTATAGCTAGCGGCAGTCGGGTCGAACCACAGAGAGGTAGACGTAATTTCTAGTTGTTTAAATTTGGTCTAAGGTAACAATAAGGTGGGGGTTTGATTGGATTTGGTCTACAACTAATGAGAAATAAAATAAAGTGAACTAAGCAAACGAATGAAATCAAGTATAAAAAGAGGTAATAGGATGGTCGGTTCGTTATAGTTTCGGCGGCAGCATACTAAACAGGTCCAAATCGAACACATGTGAGGCGGGAAATAAAGAGGTCCTATCAGTCCACTCTTAACAAATAGCATCTTTCGATCTCGCTATAAGTCCCTCATATCACTAATACTGACTCTCGTCCTGAAAAGTGACTAATAATCTAAACTTTACCTATCTTTCGATCTCAGCACAGTTTAGTCATTTTAATTGGTGATCTAACAACTTTCCCTATCTTTCAATCTAATGGGTCAGTCATAAATTAAGCATCTAACTGGTCGCATGCATTCGATTCGTTAAATACAACATTAAAATCAATTAAAATGAAATGTAACCTCACGTGGTCAGTCGATCGACCAGGTATGGCAGTCGATCGACTGACACGCGATTTCAGTCCAAATTAATACTACGCCGCCTACGCTATAATTACCCTACATCCTAGCACAATTGATTTAGCTACTCATGGCTATGGCGAATATAACAATAATACTGACGATAAAGACTACTGAATTCATGCTAAAAATAGTAGAACAAACAATTAACATAAAGCGATAAAACGGTTTCGGGAACCTAACTAGAAATTCTATACTAATAACGAAGTAAGAGTGAATTCAAATAAGGCAGAAGAATACCGAGATTGCAGAGGAATAACTAAGAATAAGAACGAAATCCAATGCTAAAACAATATTCCGAACCCTAATAAAAACTGAATGTTACTGTGTAAAACTTAGATAAAAATTGGATCAAAACTCGATGCCGTTCTAGGTTACGTTATATAGCAAACATACGTAACACTTATTATCAAAACCTGAACATAATGGGCTTCAAGTTCCTCGTTCTTTTAATTCTCGTCCGGGATAGCAGCTTGGTCGATCGACTAAGCATGGCAGTCGATCGACTGCTCTTCAGTGCACAGTAGCTTCTGGAACCCGCAGGTTGGTCGATCGACTGATGGTAGTGGCCGATCGACCGCATGAGCTGATACTTGACTTCTAAAATCTCGTGGATTTGTCTTTTGGGCTTTGAAATACGCACCAAGCTCATTTCTCGAGTCAATACTTCACGTCAATTATAATGCAGGATAGTCGGGGACGGATTTAGCTCAATTTCCGTTGAATTCTTCACATTTCTGCAATAAAGTACAAAAACACGAAAGTAGACGGAAATAAGGTAAATGGTAGCTTAAACTACACAAATGAGCTCTGAAATGCGTGTAAAATGAGGTGCAAAACATCATATAAAAGACACGCATCAATAGCCAGGATACCAAGGACCGTATCACCTTGCAAGACGGATCATATCCCAACAATCACTTTCAATGATTGTGACCTAGTGGGCATCCCTGATGTTCATCATGATGGCCTGTTAATTTCTATGCAGATTGGAACAGCAACAGTAAGAAGGATCCTGGTAGATGGAGGCAGCTCAGTGAACCTGATCATGCTTGACGTTCTGAAAGCCATGAAGATCAACGAGGACCAAATCATTAAGAAATATAGCGTCCTAGTGGGATTCAGTGGCGAAACCAGGAGCACCCTAGGAGAAATCCACCTCCCAACCTACGTGGAAGGAGTCTCATCTTATGAGAAATTTGGAGTCCTTAACTGCCTGTCATCCTACAACGCTATCTTGGGCAGGCTCTAGATTCATAATGTCAAGGCCGTACCGTCAACCTATCACCAGTGTATCAAGATACCAACAGACTGGGGCATAGCCATAATCAAAGGGGATCACAAGATAGCCCAGGAATGCTACACAACAGCCTTAAAGCCTTCCAAGGCAGGTAAGTCCCTGGCATAGCAATTACAGTACCATGTTAGGAGTACCTATGTGGCACCGCCCAAAATGGAAACAGATCAGGTAATCCTAGACCTTGAGCACCCTGACAGGTATGTTTTAATAGGATCTGACGCACTAGATAGTGTCAAGCCTGAACTGGTCAAGTTCCTTAAAAATAAACCATCTTGGTTTGCTTGGTCACATTTTGATATGACTGGAATTAGCGCTGATATAATTACATATAAACTCAATGTTGACCCATCTTTTAAGCCTGTACAATAGAAAAGGCGGAAATTTGCAACTGAAAGAAATACCATTATTAACGAAGAAGTAGAAAAACTCTTGGATATGGGGATGATCAGGGAGGTAATGTACCTTGAGTGGTTGGCTAACGTAGTTGTTGTGCAGAAAAAGAAAGGAAAGTGGAGAGTCTGTGTAGACTACACTAACCTGAATAAAGCCTGTCCTAAAGATCCATCCCCCCTACCTCATATTGATGCCATGGTAGACGCCACAGCAGGCCATGAGATGCTGACATTCATGGATGCTTCCAGTGAATTCAATCAAATAAAGATGCACCCTGCCGACCGGAGAAATCTTGTATTCATTACGAGGCATCGAGGCATATCTTGTTACACTACCATGCCTTTCGGCACCGAAGAAGAATGGGGGCAACGTACCAGCGCCTGGTCAACATGATGTTTAAAGACCAAATAGGTGACATCATGGAAGTATACATAGACGACATGGTGGTGAAATCCAAAAATGCAGAAGATCATGTGAAACATCTAGAAATAGCATTTGAGATATTGGAAAAATACAACATGAAGCTAAACCCTGCAAAATGCCACTTTGGAGTCTCTGCAGGCAAATTCCTTGGATATATGGTCACAAAAAGAGGCATAGAAGCCAGCCCTGAACAGATAAAGGCTATCATGGAACTACAGTCACCCAAGTCTGTCAAGGATATCCAGAAATTGACAGGCCGGGTAGCTGCCCTGAACCGTTTCACATCGAGATCCTCTGAGAGATGCAAAACATTATATAACCTCCTCGGGAAGAACAAACAGTTCCAATGGATGGATGAACATGAGACAGCTTTTCAGGATCTAAAATCCTACATATCATCTCCACCCTTACTGGCTAAGCTAGAGAAGGGAGAGCCTTTGTCAGTATACCTATCTGTCACTAACACATGCTATGTGATCCTAGTGAAAGAACAGGACGGTCGACAACATCCATCTACTATGTAAGTAAAAGCTGCTAGATCTTTGAGTTGAGGTATGGACTACTTGAAAAATATGTCTTAGCTTTAATTATGTCATGTACTAAATTGCGACCTTATTTTGAAAGTCACCCCATTATAGTCAGGACCAATTTACCCATAAAATATGTCCTACGTAAGCCTGAACTTTCACGCAGGATGGCCAAATGGTCAGTACATATTAGCACATACGACATCCCTTTTGAACCCAGGGCAGCGATCAAATCGCAGGCCCTATCAGACTTTGTGGCTGACTTTAGCCCTAACTTGGAACCTGGCCTGATGAAAGAGGTCAAACAACTAGAAAATAAAACCCCAAACCAAGAATGGACCCTATTCATAGATGGGGCATCCAACACCAGGGGGCAGGGTTAGGACTAGTACTCAAATCGCCCAGAGAGATATGATAGAACATGCTGTAAGCTGTGAGTTCAAAGCTACGAACAACGAAGCTGAATATGAATCCCTGATAGTAGGCTTAAAGGTATGTCTAGACCTTGGTGTTCAAAACCTAAAGGCTGGACTCTACCTGAGATGCTTGGAGCCTGACGAAGCCAAACTAGTACTTCAAGAAATACACGATGGACACTGTGGCAACCACAAAGGAGGAAAGAGCCTGGCAAGCAAAGTTCTCAGGACAGGCTACTACTGGCCTACAATGAGAGCTGACTGCCTGGAATGCTCTTCAAAATGTGAAGCCTGCCAAATTCATGCACCAATCATACATCAGCCATCTGAACTCCTTCATTCAATCTCCGCACCCTGGCCATTCATAAAGTGGGACATGGATATTGTGGGAAAACTGCCCGTAGCTCCAGGACAAAAAGTATTCATGTTGGCTATGACTGATTACTTCTCCAAATGGATTGAGGCTGACTCTTTCAGGCAAGTAACAGAAAAGGAAGTAATATCCTTCATCAGGACAAACATCATTTGCAGATACGGAGTCCTATGAGAAATAGTATGTGATAATGGAACTCAATTTGTGGGGAAAAGGTCCCAGGCATTTTGCCAAGAATGGAATATCAACGTGGTAACATCAACCCTGGATATCCAAAAGCTAATGGCCAGGCTGAATCAAGCAATAAGATAGTCATAACCTACCTAAAAAATAAGCAGAAAAGAAGACGAGGCAGATGGGCTGAAGAACTTCCATTAGTACTATGGGCAGTCAGAACAACTCCAAAAACTGCAACAGGCCAAACACCTTACTCCCTGGTGTATGGCTGTGAAGCTGTCATTCCCTGCAGAAGTACAAGTGCCAACATCAAGGTACAGCCTGAACAATGTTGAAGCAAACAAAGACCTAATGCAAGATAAGCTGGTCCTAACAGAAGAATTAAGAGACGCTACCAAAATCAGGATGGCATCATATCAACAAGAAATCGCCAGGACTTATGATAAAAACGTCAGGATCAGAGTCTTTAAAGAAAGAGACCTTGTCCTACGCAAGGTATTTCCAAATAAAAAAGAAAAATCAGCAGGCAAAATGGCTCCCATATGGGAGGGCCCTTACTTAATCGATTCAATTGTTGGACAAAAAGCATACAGGCTCCAAACGCTAGAAGGGGAAATGATCCCGAGATCCTTGAATGTAACTCATTTAAAATTATTCCATATGTAAAGATCAAATCAGGCTACAATCAGGCATAAATTTAATCACTACTCAACTTGACGTGCTACTTGATTAACTACATGTTTTACATGCCTTGTCTGTAATTTATATCTGTTCAACTAACCTATTCATTTACTTCTTGAATCCTGAACAATTATACATGATAAAAGATTATATGCATAAATATTCAGGATTGAGGGCTACTCTACTATATATTTCTGAAACAAAAATTCTGCACTTGACTGTGCCTGATGAGTTGGTTACCGCCACCAGATACAGTAAAATGTCAAGACCAATCAGGCATGAAATAATTGCATGACCTGACTAGGATTACTGCCACGGATTACAACCGGCTGGATGCAGCAAGACAGGTGTAAGGGTGTTCTCTCCCAAACACTTAGTCTAAAATGCCCTCTTGACAGGCCGAATACCAAGCCCTCCGGCTAGGGGGGGGACATAAGCCCTCCCGACGGGCGGTTTTCCCACCCCTTTAACCATTATAGCAAAAAACTATACTTGGTTGAATTACTCATGAATAACAAAATAAAACGAAAATGATGTGCAGGTTATTCAAAACAAAATGTTTGACAGGCCCAACAAGATGAAACTCACAAACCAAGCAAAGTCAAAAGCAAAATTAGCCAAAAGAAGGCCACCATGCCTATATTAATAAAAACCCTTACCCCCTGGGGCAAAGGCGCCAAAATATTCATAAAGGCCAGGGATAGTCTCCCTGGCCCAAGACAGGAAAAGAAAATAAAATATTGTTTGTCCAAGGACATCCCCCCTGGATGGGCCAAAATACCAACTGAAAAAATAAATTACTGCTTCCCCTTAGAAACAGTACCACCATCAACATCCTGCTCCGTACTCTTAGCCGGATCAGCATCAACATCCTGCTCCCCTGGAGAGTCAACCTCCTGTTCATTTTCCATATTATGCAGGTCAGGATACTTTAAAGCAGCAAAAGCAATCTCAGCTTCATGGTTCCACTTCGCCCTAGCCTCAACAGGCTCTGACATAGCAGCAGCCCTTTCCTTGATATAGAAGTAGAGGGAAGCATCATCTAGCTTGAACTATAAGTCATTCCTCTCTTGGGTGAGCTCCTCATTTCTGTCCAATGCCTCCTGCAACAGCCGCTTGCTCAAAACTGCCTCAGTCTTAGCAGCATCTCTCTCCGCCTGCACCCTCACTAAGTCAGTAGCTTTAGCAGCCAGGTCAGCTCGTGCAAAATCCAGCTCAGATTTTAGCCTATCATAATCTGATCTCATCATATCAATCCTAGCTACCAAAGAAGTAGCCTGATAGGCATTATGGAGACAGGTCGCAGCACCCTGACCAAAAACATAGAGAAAAGTATAAGTAATATACCCCAATAATAAAAATTGCTCAAACAAAACACACATAAAAATTGTTCCAGCCTACCTCCCTTACAACAGCCAAAGCACCTGCCAAGAGGCTGACTGAATGATCCACCGAAGCAACTGCATGAATAGCAGTCTCAATAGGGTCAAGGGTGAGCATGACATCTGATTTAGAAGCAGCATAATCCCTGATCTTCACCCTAGCAGCCTCCATATTGTCCACCCTGTGTCTCACTTCCCTGACGGGGGCAGAAATGTCAACATCTTCAATTTTCCTTTGGGGCTCTTGAACTTGTTTTCAGGAGAGCAAAGTACGGTGAGTGACCTTGGCAGCATCAGACTGTTCAGTCAAATCAATAACAGGCTCAGCATCCTCGCTTTCCTGGGAACCTTCCTCCTTGATCTTAGCCAGCCTGGTTGAGAGGTCAGCCATATCAAACCTGGCAAGGCGAGTAGATGACCTGGTGGCTACAACATGAAATACTATATTAGCAATACCCAAACATTATCAGGAAGCCAAAGCAAAAAGAAGAGAAAGACTAAGATAGACTTACTGCCTGAGGTAGTGGCACTAACAGCCCCAGAAGGTTTAGCCGGCCTGGCAGAACCGTCAGCCATCAAGCAGCGAGGAAGGTGACCAACCCCATAACAGAGAGGCCAAGACCTCTCCAAAGGAGGAATAGCAAGGAAAGCAGAAATATTGGGAGTGGGATACTCAGTTTCAGTAACCCAATCATCAACTGCACACATAAGAGGTATGACTTATTATAAATTTCATTTTATTTTTCACTAACAAGTAAAACATGCAGGACAAAGAGAGAAACATAAAGACTCACCAGCAACGCAAGCCTCATGATTAAAATATGCCAAGTCAGGACCCACAAAATTGGTCGTGACAAACATGTACCCAGTAGCCCAGCCTTTATCATGGCCGTTGTCCAGGTTGCTCAAAAGAGTAGTAGTAGAAGCCCTAACCTTAAAACTTATACGTCCAGGACTATTTATTTTAACGCCATAACAAGCCTTCAAATCGTCAAGAGAAAAAGAAATATTATGTTTTTTACAGAGATTCTCAATGGAACACACAACCTTCCACACCATAGGCATCAAATGATAAGATGGAACACCGATCTCCTTAATAACCTCAACCATAAGAGGAGAAAAAGGAAGCTTACAACCTGCCCTGAAAGCCCAGTCATGGATACAGAACCAACCAGGACAAGCCCAGTCGGCCCTAATAGGAGAATTCTCAGGGATCCAGACTTCAGCATCAGCAGGAATGATCCCCTTATCTTTCAAAGTCTTCTCAAACTCAGGCTTCAAACGATTTCCAACAGACTGATCCTCATATAAAGCCTTCGTAAGCTTGAATTGAAAATCACCATGGAATATTGAGATCATCTCCAATGGATAATCACTCGGCTTAGTGATCGTGGAAGGTGGAGCAGCAGAAGAAGTCGGCAGATTTTCAGAAGAAGTTTCCTCAGGATTCAGAGGAGGAGGGGTTGCAGGAACCGCTGCCCTGGTAGATTTATTTTTTTGCAGCTATTATTTGAAAGATTATGAAGAATTGATCAAAGATTGAAGAAGTTGGGAATTAAGAGAACTGAAGAGAAAGATTATTAAGAGAGAAATAAGAAGAATTGCTTTGGTGAGTTCAACTTAATGAAGCACGCAGGTATTTATAGTGGGGAAGATTAGGGTTTCAACCGCAAAGGAAGTGGATAATCATTAAGGAAGTTGCAGTAAATATTACACATGTTATAAACTGCAGTAAAATAGCCGTTACAGGAAACTGACTAAGCATAACATAACCGTTGGGTAATTTTCCTAAAAATAAATTTATCTCCTCATTTTTTCGTCGTGGCACACTGAAAATAAGAAGATAAGGGGCAATTGTTAGGCACGGAAATCCATGAGACCTTCCGATCAAAAGTATCTCATCTAAACTGTTGCCCAGGCTCTCAGGATGTCAGGCTATCAGGGCACACGAAGATAGGCACCAGGCCATGGAGAGGACAACGGTCAAAATATGAGGACGATATTAGACCATAAATGCGTATTATAAAAGGATTATATACGCAGCATTGAATGAGAAGATCTCGCAGTAAATGCAGTAATTAAGGGAGGAATATTTAGCCATTATTACAGGCAATAATGTAGAATAATCCGCATTCAATACCATATCAAGCAGTTTTTCAAGAATGGAGCTTATATAAAGAACACTCTGAAGACATTGGACTCATCTCGTTCTTACACAAGAAGAAGCATACACTTACATACGCAATACATAGAGAAATATAAGCATTGTTATTGTCATACAATTATTCTCCCAAATTACATAGTGAAATCCTCTCCTGGCTTGGTGCCCGTGGTTTTTTCCCATTCAAGGGTTTTCCACGTACAAAATTCTTTGTCTCATTATTGTTATTGTTATTATATTTACAGCTTTACATTTGACCCTGACGACCTGACTAATAGACCATTTATAGCTAGTTTACCTTGCATAACTCTACCCTGACCTTATTTCGCCTTATGCAAAATCCACACAAAACAATCATCATCTGCTGAGACATCCCAGGAGGCATCACATTCTTGCCACCGTGCTTTTGTCATGGGAGAAAGAGGTCATTCCACCTGTGATGCCCGGTGATGATGAAGAGCCGATCTACGACTTTATCTATACCGAAATTCATGAAGAGTATCCTAATACTTTATTAGATTCTAATAATTAAGTCTTTATTTATTATCTGGCATTATAAGTTCTATTTGGATTATGGTGGTTCTTTGAAGTGAATTTTAATTATTTATGTTTTTTGTTACATTTTTTCCACTGGAATTTAGAGACAATATCACCAGAAAAATTCTTGTGTCCTCCGGGAGTACGGTACTCCTTACACTCAAAGGCAATCCACCAAATAAAATATTATAATGACTAACATTCTACTTATAATAATAAAAAAAGAATGGAAAACATGTATTT